>NC_136743.1:14762500-15420833 GCF_936440315.1 Barbus barbus | reverse complement strand
TGGAATTTTATTAATGCCATCATCTCCTGATCAAAAAGCAGCTCCACTGAGAGGGAAACTATTAGGATTGATTAGTCTTGAGGAATGTCAGAGGTTTGCCTTTTCATGATATGGTTCACAAAAGTGTTGCAACACAGATTAATAATGGCCTGTTCAATTCTTCATATTGCTATAGGTCTTTTATGTCCATCAGAAGAGCATTGAACTGTAAGAATCATCTTGCTTTCTAACACTGTCCGAACTGTAGAACTGAAGGCATGACTTTCACTGAGTCTGTTAAGTTTACTAAATTGTTTTAAGCAAATGTCACTACTCTTGGCAATTTACAAAAAATCTAGACAACTATTAGAGCAAGAAATTATTTTCTAGTTTTTTTTTTTTTTCTTTTCGTTTTTTTTTTCTTTTCGTTTTTGTTTTTCTGTGGCACTTTCATTTGTAGTAGCTAAGTATCTTACCTTTTAAAAGTTCAGGTTCAGTCATTTCTTTTATTTTTATTTTTTCTCCAGCAAAGGTGCAGTCAGTTAATCAGAAACACTTTTACATTGTTACAAATTTGTAGTAAAAAAAAAAAAAAATGCTGTTTGTTTGATCTTTCTGTTCATCAATCCTTAAAAATGTATTAGAATTAAAAAATAAATAAATAGCTGTTTTCAACATTGAAAATAAGACATGTTTCTTGAGCACCAAATCAGAATATTAGAATGATTTCTGAAAGGATCATGTGAGACTGGAGAATGGAATATGGCCAAAAAAATAAATTATGTTTTAAAGTAGGCTATATTTGTCACGATGCTGGAGCGAAGGAGCAAAGAACGCGGAGATGCAGGAGAATTCTCACAATCAACAGACTTTAATAAACAAACCAAGGGTAACACAGGGCTGGCTGGAGACACACGTAGCACAGCTTGACGTACAAGACTTGACAAGGAAAAATGGGGCAGACAACACTTTAAATACATGACTAAACGACAGAAACTGACGAAACACACCTGGAATCAATGAACACATGATGATTATTATTATTATTTTTATTTATTTTATTTTTGTTACCATTATTTATCTAATATTAACTCTCTATCAGTTTATTTATAGTGAATTGTACATGTTCTCCCTCTGTTTCTCTCTCTCTGCATCAGGGATCATAAGAGTTGCCTTACCCAACATGGATAGGGAGCTTAAAGAAATGTACCAGGTGGTCATACAGGCTAAGGACATGGGCGGCCAGCTCGGAGGTTTAGCTGGTACCACAACCATTAATATCACTCTCCGTGATGTCAACGACAACCCACCACGGTTTTCTAAAAGTATGTTCAAAAACAGATGTGCAGGAATCCTTATAGAGCGCACTGAAGCTTACAGTATACTGTCAGCATTTCTATATCAGCAGCAGTTTATCCCTGGGGTTTATCTTAATGTGAATTTAATCTGGTTTCATATTTGCTTTGCTCTTTGGAAACCTTAAACATGAGTAAATTATTTGAATTGTTTAATTCAGTTAATGACTGGCACTGATAACAAAAAAGGGGCTATCTTCAAAACAGGGACTGAACAGTAATGCATGACCCGAGAAGAACCTCAGATTTACAATTGGCCATGATTAAGTCCTCAAGGGCTCTTGCCAAACACAAACAACTAAATAGAGTTGAATTTGCAAATGCGATTAGCATTCTAGCACTTTTCTCCAGAGCTGCTGTAGTGATTAGCGGATGATTGTTGTTAACTACCTCTCAGAGTAATTTCTAAATGTAAAGTCTTACGTCTTTTCCTGAGGGGAGAGTTTGATCACTGAGAAAGGTGTTTGTGAATCTCGACAGGTATCTTTCACCTGCGCATTCCTGAATCTTCACCTGTGGGCTCGTCGGTGGGAAGAGTCAAAGCTCATGATCTGGACTCTGGGAAGAATGCTGAAGTGGAATATAGCATTGTTCCTGGTGACGGAGGCTCCATGTTTGATATTTACAGCAACAAGAACACTCAAGAGGGAACAGTCATACTGAAAAAGGTAGCGTATGGCTTCTTCAAGTCACCTTTATTTATATAGTGCTTTATGCAATTGTGTTAAAGCAGCTTTACATTGTTAAAAAAGGAAAGTAGTGTGTCAATAATGCAAGAGGACAATAGCAAACAGTCATTTTTTCAGTTAAAGTCAGTTTGTTGAATTAATTATCTCATCGTCCAGCCCAGTTCAGTTCTCTTCCGATAGAAGTCTCGTCTTATGCTTACCAAGATTCCATTTATTTGAGGAGAAATGCATTGAAAACCGTAATATTATGGTAAAATAATAAAATGGTATTGCAATTTAAAATAAATGTTGTGTTTTTAATGTATTTTAAAAAGCAAGTTATTCCTGTGATTGCAACGCTGACTTTTCAGCAATCATTACTCCAGTCTTCAGTATCACATGAACCTTCAGAAATCATAATAATGTTTTAATGTTGCTCAAGAGATATTTATTAATATTATTGGTAACACTTTACTTAAAGCCTTTATGTAAAATGTAGTTTTAACACATTAATTATGCTTTGTAATGTAGCATACCTAATAATGGATTATACAATCTTTACAGTTTACAGTTTATACATTATAACATTTATTATCAATTCATTATGCATTTTAAATTTGGTTTAATTATTTATGACAAAATATAATGTATTGCAATACAGATTATGAATAATTACAATGCATTATACCCTTTAATAACCCTCATTATGCATCATACATAAAGGCTTTAAAGTGTTACCATATTATCAATGATGAAAACAACTGAAAACAGTTGAAAACACTTTTTAGGATTATTTGCTGAATAGAAAGAATATAAATCAGCCTTTATTGGAAATAGCAATATTTTGTAACATTATAAATGTCTTTACTTTCACTGATCAATTTAATGTGCCCTTGCTAAATTAAATTATTTAATTCCTTTACACAATTGTATAATCACCAAACCTTTAAACTGTAGTGTACATTTATTTATTATTTACATTTTATAATTGTAATATTAATTTATTTTTTACACGTAGCATTACATAGACATTTTGCATTAAAGGAATGGTCGCTCCAAACTCCGATTTTCTTTCTTCTGTTGTTTTGATGTGTCATATATAAATATATATGCACATGAATGAGAGATTATTACACTGTGAATAAAATAAAATAAATCTACCTATTTAAACTTTAAAAATCGTCTGTGCAAGTCGAAACAAATGATATCAAACTGACTTAAATCTATAACTAAAATAAAAATTAAAATTGGTTAAATTAATTATCTGAAATAAAGTAATGGCAAAACATGTCGTCATGACTGATTGATCGTATCATTTTTGTGTACATTTCTTTCTTAAGCAAAAGTTAGTAAATATAGTGCAGTTCCATACAGTATGTAGCTTATTCATTATTGCACATGAAATAGGAGCTCCTTTACTGCACAGTAAGTGAATTCTTTGACAGTATTTGGATGTTTATTTAGGCAATATTTATATGCTGGCTAAGGCTGGATGACATCAGATGCAAATCACAATGCCATTTGCATCTCTTTTTCAAACACACGTGAATTCAAGGATGATAGCAATAACCCCTCGTGCTCCTTCATTCAGGGGTTTGTGTGCGTTTACCCCGGGGTGAGACATATCTTATTACTGGATGGCCATCCATAGCATCCCGAATGAATAATGCATAAAGCCATAAAAGTGTGAATGCTTAACCCACACACGCAATGGCTGCTCTTGGACCTATCAATTCATTATATGCTTTGTGGTTGTCCTTAGAACATTGTTTTCCCATTCCTGTTTTGCCAACATGTGAAATAAAGAAATGGATTGGGGGTGATGACCACTCAAGGGATTGAAAAATACATTGTTTGAGTTTCCCCAAGAAAGAGCCCAATATTTTTATATTTAGTGGACATGAATAAATGAGTGCACTCATGGCCCTCAGAGCATCTACCTCTTGATGTGATGTGACAAGTAGAAATTCCCTCAGACACCCCGTTATTTGGCCAATCACAGACTTGCTGGCTGTGCTGTAAGTGCTTAGCTGAAACAAATGCCTTGGTAAAGGCGTGCGGATGAGGCTGGAATGCTCTTGTCCTCCAGGGAGTAGAGGGGATACTCTAAACGCTAGTGTAGTCTGTAGACATATAATGCCAGTCCACTGCTGCTATTCATCTCTCTAGAGCAGATGGTACGTTCCACAAATATGGTACACTTTGGTTCCATTTTTGCCATTTAAAAAGCACTAGCACTAGAAATATTTTTATGTTAGATAACATAAGTCTAACCTTGAATGAAAAATAAGTAAATACAAATATATTAGCTATATCTATATTCTTTATTTGCTACTTCCTTAAGATTTTTTTATTGTCAACTTCAAACCAGGTCCTTACCGAGTTAAATTTGGATTAATGTGCATCTTTTAACCTATAAGGTTTTAAGTAATGTTAATGTTAGACATGTACTAATATGTAATTATACATGTGTGTGTGTGTGTGTGTGTGTGTGTGTCTGTGTTCATTCATTTCTGTGAATAATATTTCCATGTATTGCATTAAATATAACATATAAATAAGTATCATACTTGACGGCATCCAACAAATATTTATAATACAAATTTGGCGATTCAGTGTAAAATTATATTATTTATGATTACAAATTTTCATGTTCTACTAATCATAGTTAAATTTGAATTAAATAAACAGCCTTTACATATATATTTCAAACTCTTTTTGTACCCTGATTGTGGAATCTCCTCACAATTCATAATTTAAAAATTAATCAATAGTAGATCATGAAAGGCACAGTGAAAATATTTTGCCGTCCTTTATTCCCTCTTTTTTTTATTCCACAAACTGAAGCTGCACAGGACAAAGTGACATAGTCCTTACATTGCAAAATGGGTGTGCCATATCTGTTGACCCAAAAAAATCTGGAAATGGATATGTGGGATCCTCACCGTGGGGCATGGAGGAGGGTCAATGACAATGCCCCTTCTCTCTGTCCTCAATAACATACTTCCCTCTCCCTTTATTTCTCTTTGACGAGATGCTCCATCACGCCCCTGCTCTGCTACACAGGGACTTTTCTGAAACGCTGAGGCTGAACATTTGGGGTCTCGTGGCTATATAGGCTCAGTGCTGCTTTGAGCATAAAGAGGATCAACTAAGGTAATGGGTTGAAGGGATAATTGTCTCTATATTAACAAAGGATTGAAGGGTGGACTTTGCTCTTGCAACATATGGGATATCTTAATCCTCTTCATTGAAAAAAAAAGAAAATTGCACGTACAGTAGAATGAACAGTAGTTTTGAAGAATTATGTACATGCAAATGAGATGAAGAATCCGGTAATATCCAGTCATATCAGCAGCTTAATAAAAGCTGTTTTATTGTATATAAAGTGGGTTGCCTTTGCCTTAATGTACTTTATAACTTCTAAATGCCTTTATATTTCTTTGAGGAAACAAGAATTCAAAGTTGGAATGGATTTTGGATACTTCACAACTTACAGTGTAGAAGTGCAATTAAGAATTCATGAATAAATGTCAATTAGTAGGGGAATTAATTAACGTTTTGGTATGTGCACTGTATCGAATAACAAAAACACTCCATGGACTAGCATCTGATTAGCATTCTCTTTTGAGGGGAGTGTGGATAGAAACGGGCCTTTGTGTAAATTGTCAAAGGAACAGCCTCAGAAGACTCTGAAACGACTAGATAAACAGTGCCATCTAAAGGTGCCCAATGTGACTCTGTTACAGAAGCACAAAATAACAGAGACATGTTTGGACTAAAACCAATGTGTTTGTAATGTAAACCAGACTGATGGTATTCTCCCTCTAAGGTCACTTGTGAGCTAAGCTTTACTGGCTTTACACCATTAACAATGTCCAAAGGTTGAAATACAGGGGCCACTGTGTTTCAGATTGGCCAGCTGGCTCTCTGTCCTGTCATGTCTGAGGTTGTTATTCTTTCAGCATGCTAGCGCTATAGTAGACAGTGAGGCAGGCGAGTATCTCAATGCTAGCTTGATATGACAATGGCAGACATAATTGTTGTTTGCTGTCACCAGTGATAAGACCTCCTGCAGAACAGCAGTGTGGTGTAGACATAAAGCTGATGCTTTTTAAGTAGTTCTAAGGTCTTTGAAAAAATCTTGGCTGACAATGACAAGAGTAAGTTGTCTCTGTAATCGGTCTTTTTTGATGAAAGTGTCTCTTTCACCGTTGTTGAGGACTTATATTCCCTAAGCTGCTCTGGAAGACTTATGTCTATTGTTTTTGGCTTGCAACAGACTGGGACAAATTGTTTTTTTTTACACTCAGTTGAAGTCATTAACCAACCCCAGTGCAGTAAAAGTTGTTTTCTTTTCAGATCAGCACACTGCATTCTGGTGTGGAATTATTTGTGCGAGGCGTGCTGAAAATTAATAGTTCATTTTTTAAGACGAATCTAAAATCTGTTGATAAAGATGCTGAAGATTTATCAAAAAAATAAATAAACAATGTGCATCAAGAATTGCTTCTGTTGCAAATATGAATATTTTCATGAGTAAAACAAGTCTTTTTAAAGTATTTTTAACACTGTATACTTAAGTTTTTTTTGTCTTTTTTTGTTTGTTTTGTTTTGCTTTGCTTTGCTTTGATCCGTTTTGCTTAATTTTGTTTTGTTTTATTTTTTTGTTTTATGTGTTCTTGTTTTGTTTGCTTTGCTTTGCTTTGTTTTTTTTTAAATGTTATCATAGCCATTTCTGCCTTATTTAACTCCTATTTGTTGTAACCTACTGTGTTGAAGTTGATTAAGCAGTGGTAAATACAATTTGAGACTTAAATAGACTTGGTTAAAATCAATGAATGTAGATGTTAGCACAAGAAGCACATTTCTAGGTTCTAGGCCACAATCATACACAGACAATCAGGCAACTATTAGAGGAAAAACTAATCCGCAGGACATGATTTATCATTTGTGTTCTGCAGTCGCTCTTATTCTCTGAGAGAGAACAAAGCTAATTTAACTAATTTTCTTGCTCCATACTGTCATGCTTTGTTTGTCATTGCATTCCTAAGACATTAATTATAAATTATTTGAAGTCTTTCTGTCTCTGTCTATCTCTCTCTCACATACACGCACGCACACACACACACGCACACACACACACACACACACACAAACACACACACATAATATATATATATATATATATATATATATATATAATAATGTTTTTGTAACAATATATACACTACTGTTCAAAGGTTTGGGGTCAGTTTTTTTTTTTTTTTGAAAGAAATTTATATTTTCATTCTCCAAGGATGTGTTAAATTGATAAAAAGCATATTGTTAGAATAATATATTGTTAGAAATGAATTCTATTTTGAATAAATGCTGTTTTTTCACAATTTTATTCATCAAATAATCCTTAAAAAGGTATCACAGGTCTCAAAAAATACTAAGCTGCAGAAATATTCCCAATATTGATAATAAATCAGCATATTTAAATGATTTCTGAATGATCACATGACACTGAAGCCTGGAGAAATTAATGGCTGATCAAAATTCAGCGTAGCATCACGGGAAGAAATTTTATTTTAAAGTATATTTTAAATAGAAAACAGTTAATTTAAATTGTAATAATATTTCACAATATTTCCCGTGGTAACTAAGAATTGCACAAGCTTCAGTCTGGATGCAGCACTTACAAAGAACTGAGATGACCGAACAGCTGAGAAGAGATGATGCCAACCCCCCAGAAGACCTCAGATGATGCCAACCATCAGACAACATACAAATCGAACAAATTTTGCTATAAGTTTGATCGCGACATATGATCATTGCTGTTAATAGTGTTCACCTCTGTGTGATTACATGACATTAACTAACTGCTTGATTTTTTTTTTTCTATTACTAAATATAATGAAGAAACTTACATTTTCTGTAAAGCTGCTATGCAACTGTTTGCATTGTGGAAAGCATTACACAAACAAACTTGAATTGAATTGAGCAATATTACTGTTCTGTATGTATTTTTATCAAATAAATGGAGCTTTAGTGAGCATGAGAAAAAAAAAACTAAAAATCTTCCTGATCCTAAACTTATGAAGAGGTGTGTGTGTGTGTGTGTGTGTGCGTGTACACAAGTGTGTACACTTATATACATATACATATAATAATTTAATCATATTAATGTATAGTAATGCAATAGAAGATCTCTTATGTAAATTATAGTTATTTTATTTTTTAAATCATTTGTTATTACCAGTTCCAATATCAGCATGGATTAAAGTGACTTTAATGCTGTTGCTGAAGTTCTGAAATCTGCAGTCTGTTCGGTTGTGCTTCGCTGCCACAACTCTTTGCTTTTCAGGTGTGACTGTGCCAAATTCTGCCTTTTATATGGCTGAATGAGCACAGTGAGGCAAGAGCCACTGGCCAAAGCCTTTTCTCCCTGCTTTCTTCTTCTCTTCCTTTATTCTCCCTCCTGTGATTCCAGGGTTGAGTGAGTGGCAGCCTTTCCCTTCCGTTCCCCTCACTTCTGATCTCTGCATGAGCCCTCTGTTGTGGAAAGCATTTTTACTTAGATCACGAGTTTTATGACCCGAATAAAGTTGGTGGTGTTTTGTTATTCTTTGACAGTATGCAGCCACAAACAATTTGACATCACTTCCTTCCTGCTGCCACAAATGACAATAAAATAGAGTTCAGTCCTAAGACTGATGATGTCTCATTATTCATTCAACAGCGTCTGGACTACGAGACCAGAAAGGCCTACACCTTTAAAGTAGAAGCTTCAAACGCAGCTCTTGATCATCGATTCCTACATTTGGGACCTTTTAAGGACACTGCCACAGTGAAAGTGAATGTTCTGGATGTGGAGGAACCTCCTGTCTTCAGCCGGCTGTCTTATAGAATGGAGACATACGAGGACACACCAGTGGGCATCATCGTCGGAGCCGTCACAGCTGAGGACCTAGATGTAGGCAACAGTCCTGTTAGGTAAGTGAGAAGCACACAAACACACACACACACACACACACACAGAGATGTGGGTCAAATCGAAGCACACTCACTTTTCCTCGCCTTTAAATACATGTGTATATACACAACGTCCTGTGGGAACTCCTTTCAAAACCACTTTACATGAACAAGTCCAAGTATACCAGACAACATGAAACAATAACAAATCTGTGGTCCCATGGGTTTAGTCCATTTGGCAATCTTGTTCTGAGCAGAATGTGCACTGCTTTGATTCAATCCACTCTGACAAACTTCTGGTGCGGTTTTCAAGCGTGGACCTTATTTAATGTGGCACATTTGCTTTTTTTAGATCTTAATTTAAGTGCCTGAAAGTGTTAGCTACAATGTTGATGTTAAAAGCATCTGAGAGCTTGACACAAGTGCATTGTCTTTATGAAAGCATTTGTTTTAATATGAATATTTCATGGAGGTACATAAATGGAGGTGGTAGTAATTTAGAAACTCTCAGCTCTTGTTAAATATTTATCATCTCTGGATTGTCTATTTGTTATATTTAGTGTTGCATTTATAGGTTCATTTTAATTCATGTGGATTTGAATATTTTTTTCTCTTTCAGCAATGAGTGATAATTATTTTGTGTATGATATTTATTGTTACATATAGATTTATTAGTTTGCGCTTTATTTTACGTGTGTCCTTGTTACAGTGTAATTGCATTTAATTAATGAGTAATATTAATGAACTACATGTACTTACTATATGGCTAGGGTTTGAATTAGGGTTACTTGCATGTTATTATGCATAATCTATTGTTATTATAATAGTAAGTACATGTAACGTGTAGCAAGGACATCTTAAAATAAAGTGTTACCTTTTATTATATTAGTTTTTGTTACATACAAAGTACCTATTGTGGGACGGACATAAGACAAGGTGAAAGGGGCATTGCAGTATTTGTATTACTGTTCCTGTCTGTGTCTGCATATTCCAGACAAACTGATGTTTCATCTTTAAAAAAAATATTTTTTTGAAACCTGATTCATTCAGGAATGCCACTGCTGTGTTTGTTGCTCTGAGACATGGTGGTTTATTCTCCATTTACTTTTTTTGACAATTTTGAGCTGTTTTTGTTGGCAGAGCAAAAATACATAACGTTGCTGTCAATATTGTGTGTAAAATGTAAGTTACACAATATTTACTTCTTGTTTATTGAACTGTTAAATATATCATACTCTGTTTTTGTAAACTGATTTTTGAAAAGACTGTGAGCTACAAGGCTGCATTTTTTCCCAATGTGTTATTCATAATTACTTGTTTAACATCAAAATTATGGTGAAAAACTACATTATATGATTTTTCAAAATATCACCAATTAGAGAAGCGAGGCAAGCAAATCATGCCAAAAGAATGCTTTAGCTTCAGCTATACTTAATTAACTGTTAAATAAGTAATCTTGTACTTTTGCATTTTTGTGTGGTTTTCAAATACTTTTTTGCTTCAAATCAAAGTTTGTAATGATTCACCGTTTGTTTGTTTGTTTTTTATTCCTGTGGGGAAAATGAAGTGGGTAGGCACTGTTGCACTGTATTGTATTTGATATACTTCATGTCTCGTGAAATATAGTGCATTATGCACCACACATAACTGCAATGTACATACGTCGCAAAAAAAGTATATGAATCATGTGTATAAAACATTTCCAAACCTCCATTAGATCTGATTTATATATTCAGACCCCCTCCAGTCAGGTTTTCTTTATTTAAAATGTATAACTTACAAAACTTACCCAGAGGATGGAATATTTGTTGAGGGGTGATTTGACAGCAGAACGGAAGTTTGTGAAGTTCAGTGTTCAGTAGCACTTACTAAGAATCCAGTTGAGACTCTGGCTGAGGTTTTGCTTGTATAGCAGAAAACCTTGGGCAAGCAGGTAGAGAGACATGTGAGACAGAAAGGAAGGGACAGGAATGCAACCCTGGTAAAGGTCTGGTGCTACAGGGAGAAAGCAGACATCCTCTTTCTTTACCTGATCCACTAGGCTGCTTATATTAAAGAAACGGGGGTCTCTGCAGGTCACAGCAGTGGGCTGAAAAGTTGCAGACTAGTTCAAAGAGAACAAGAGTGCTCATACACATGCAGACAGGAAGCAGAAAGTGTGCAAATATTATTCTACAACATCAGCATCTAGTGACAGATTTTATGATTTTATGTATTTAATCAAATGTTTATAATTAGAGTTATTTTAATAACATATTTTAGATATATAATAATTGATATAGTATTAATACAAAAATAAAAGGACATTTTCTTCAATTTTATTTTTTGACAAAGTCTCCTCCACAATTCTCATCGTGCCAGTGGATATGGAGTCATTTTGCTAGACTTTATTTACTTAAGGGCAAAACACAGTTTTTTCATGCACCTGTCAAATTTGAGATTTTGGGCTTTTAGGTTTTTCATAAAGTATTTTTCAGACTAGTGGAAAGAAAACATCCAAAAGACACTGTTAAGTATTTCTATATCTATTTGTGTCAATAGATTTCAATTACAAAACATATTTTTAAAGGCCGTTTTCTCTCCTACATTGAGCCATATATCTCCACTTCAGTTGCACTTACACACACCAAACTTTACATCTTTATTCCTGTCTATATCCTGAAGGTTTTTACAGAGGGATTTGTTCATATATAATTTGCTTGATTATATACAACATTTTATTCCCCCCAAAATTATGAAAATTTGTTGTTTTCTGTCTGTTCTAAGTATTTTCTGAATTATGGAGTGACAAAAGGAGATACCCAAAATTCCCTCCGTAAAAACGTTTGACTCTAATATATCAATAAAATGAAATAAGAATTTTGAAACCAACTTCATCCAGTGTTTAGATTTTTGTTCTAGAAATGTATGCAAATTAGCACATATTTCATTAAATAATGCCACATTTGCATATTTAAACCTAACATTTTTGAAAGTTTGTAATATAATTTTTTTTTTGCAATTATCAATGTAATCAATCAACTAGGTAAGTAAGGTGATAGCCTTTTTTCTTTACCCTATTCACCTGCAGTGTCTCGCCTTAAATATACATTTATATCAGGTCTCTGTACTTTAGATGGCAGTCAAAAATCAAATCAGAGAGTATGTAAAGGAAATGTTACCAATTAAACCTACATAAGCTGTATGTTAAATCAATGAAAATCCAACAGAAATTAGTTTTCATTATCATCTAGTGACACAAGACTTTCAGTGCATGCTTTAGACTTTCAGCCTTTTAATGTTTCTGAACAAATCTTTTAAGAAAACAACAAAGTTCAATCACTACCCAGCAGTTATTTTTCTGTTCACTGAAGCCTCTCCCTTGTAGAAGGAGGACGTGACGTTTTTTTTGTTTGTTTTTTTGCCAAGAAATACAATGCAATGGTGCCCATCCACTTTTTCAGTGGCCTTGGTTCTGGAAATATGTTTTCTATTATTATTATTATTATTATTATTATTATTACTATTAATATTATTAATTATCCCCAAAGGAAGTCTTCATTAAAGAGTTGTAAGCCACGAAAAACAAACTAACCAGCTAATAGTTGAATCACAACATTTAAACTTTGATTTAAAGCAAGACAGGATTTGAAAATCCGACAAAAAGCAAAAGCTTTAATGAGGGAAGGTGAAATATGTGGGTTGATGCTTCAGAAAAAGCATATACCATCGACTAACAACCATGTAGTTATAATTGGAAGTTATTCTTCTGGGAAGCTGACTGTTGCACACCCTAGCCTTATAGGGTGGCCAATAATGGAGACTTATTCACAACTAAATTGAGAATTAAAGAAATAATAATACTTCTGCTTTTTTCCAGTCAGAAATTCAGTCAGAAGTAGAACAAGACCGAATGGAGCTGAACTAGATTCGAGACTCAAACACTGAATCCTTCGGGCTAGATCAGTCATGAATTAGACTCAAAACTGACTCACTCACTGGTGGCCATTTACTGGCGTAGCCTACAGGAAGGGCCATTAAACGAATGAGAGAATGAGCCTGAATGAGTCATTTGTTCTAAAAATATATATATATATATATATATACATATATATATATATATATATATATATATATATATATATAAACGATTTAAATCACTAGGAAGAATGCAAGTGTCAGGGTTCTGTCGTGTCTTTCATGTGTTCCCGCCTCATGTTTCCTTATTTGGTTTGTTTCCTGTCCTTGTTTCATGTGATTTATTAGTTCATTCTGTTCAGGTGTGTTTGTCTCATTAACACGTGTATTTAAGTTCCTGCTTGTTGAGTTTCGTGTTGTCTGGTCTACTCGTTACTCCCCGGTGTTCCTGTCTGTGTCTTGCCCTGCCTTGATGTCATCAGTAAAGACTATTATTTAAAGTTATATCCTCGTTTGCGTGTCCTTGAGCCTCCCTGCTGTGTACACCGTGACAGAAAAACTCCACTATTACCTTTCACCTTTCACTTATTGAATATCCCACGAAAGATACTTAAAGAAATGGTTTACACAAAATTAATTTACTCTCATGTCATTCTAAAGCTGTATGACTTTCTTTCTTCTATGAAACACAAAAGAAGATATTTTGAAATGTCTCAGTGTATTTTTCTATACATTGTCCTCCAAAAGTTTGGAAAACGCCCTAGAAAAAGTGGGGTTTTGGACAATATTGGCATGAATCTTTTTTAATTTGTGATAATTTTGCACTTATAAGGGACAACACAAACTATGAAAACATATTTTATACATAGAAACAGTTTATACATAGAAAAAACTTACATATTTTATTCATCAAAATATCCACCATTAGCAGCTATTACATCTCTGCATAATCTGGGCATCCGAGCTGTCAATTTATTCAAACATTGACTTTCAATTGGCAATCATTTGTGGAAGCTGCAGTATTAAGGTGTGCGGACCCAAAAATCTTTTAAAAACCTGGGCCAAGTTTAAACCAGTAACCAGGCATCACAGCTGGCAAAGGGGTATGTCTGACTTTGACATGTATATATTGCCATTATTATGTTTTATTGCTGGTCTTCAATGATAATATCAAGTTACTTTAATGTATTTGCACCAAAAAATGATAAGGATTTATGCTGATATCATCCAAAACCACACTTTGCCAGGGGTGTTTCCAAACTTTTGGAGGAACATTGGAAGTAAATAGACACCAAAACTGTTGTTGTCTTCTTTCATATGAGTAAATGATGACAGTTTTTTGTTTTTTTTTTTTGTTGTTGTTGTTGTTTTTTTGTGAACTACTGCATATTTTTTAAATAATCATGAAACTCTGAAATAAAATCTGCATTTTATATTTGAGTTCTAATTCTAATCTTTACCAAAGTAATCTAATGACATTTCTTTAATTGAACATGATATGTGTAATCTGGTTGATCAGTTTTTTGTTGTCGTTGTTGTCTTTAATAAATTGGTTTGTAGATATTCTGTTGAGTGGAGAAAGGACTCTGAAAACCACTTTGACATTGACCCTGTTGAAGGAACTCTGTCTGTCAGTGAAGCCCTGGACAGAGAGAGAAATACAGAACACAACGTCACTGTTGTAGCAACAAAAGTTAGTAAGTATGGTGGATTGTGTCTTATCCAGATGCACAGCTTAGAGAACCAAGCAGGTTGGCATACATACTTTAACTGTAGATTCAAATGGGGATATATATTTATACCAGTCCACATTTTTATAGATCACGTCTCCATCTAGTGGACAAGAATGAAAATACAGCATTGCTTCACTCATACCGGCTAAAATAAAATGTCAAAATCATAAATAAAAGCCCAATCCAGTTAAAATAAGAGATTTGTCAAAAGACCAAATAAATAAGTAAATTATTTTTCATCAAGCTGATTTGCAAATGAAAAGCCACAACTACAAAGTTTTCTTCAGATATGAATGATCCAGCCAAAATTATTTTGTATTTTTTAGCTACAATGGATACGTTATAAGGATTTATTGTAACATGAAAGCAACTTCAAAATCATCAGATCCTCAAGAGTGTTACTGGGCGTCAGTAAAACACGTCAAAGACTTTCCGAATGCTTCATTTGTCCTATTTTTTCCTTTTTCAAATATGAAATGTGTCTGACATTTTTGCAGTATTCACTGATCTGATTCATGGACAATACTTTGTTTGATCTTTCAGACAACCCCCTGCTGTCCAGCAAAGTTACTGTCACAATCAAAGTGCTGGATGTCAATGAATTTCCTCCAGAACTTGCCTTTGTATACGAGACATTTGTTTGTGAAAATGCAAAAGTAGGACAGGTAAGTGTATGTGTCCGTGTGTGTGTGTGCGTGTGTGTGAATTTGTGTTTCTGGGCTTGTTGTTGGTGCTGCAGTTAATTAATGTGAGAGAACTGTGCCTTGATCTTCTCCTTTCATGCTGAAAGAGAGCTACTCCCAGTACAACGCTGTCTATCAGTGTCTCCCCATTCAGTCTTTCATACCAGAGAGTGAAGTTCCCTTGCTTGTATGTTAGAAATGTGCAGAATAAATGACACAACAAAGCCTTTTCAGAATTCACTAAAGACAGTCAACCGATCAACACAAACCCTTGAAGATGAATGTATGAAATTTTCAAGGGGAAGCGATTATTAATCAAGTTACATGCTGTTACACAATACTAAGAAATTCCTGAAAAAATATTTCAACAAATGGTTTAAACATATGTATAATAAGTATAAAAATGAATCAATGCGAACACAAATGTAGTTTCTTTGGCATTTTACAAACTGTATTTTTTAAAACTATATGAATTTTGATTAGAAGTTCATATTTTTTATGAATTCCTCATTTGCACATCTATTCTGACTACATAGAACATTTATAGACTATTAATATCAATGTATTAATTTTTATTAATTTAGAAATGTATTAATACAGATCTACCCCTGGTTTCACAGACCAGGTTTAAGCCTAATCCTCGACTAAAATGTAAATCTGAGCTATTTCAACTGAAAGAAACTTGCACTGACTGATCTTAAAATATATCGGTGCCTTTGTTTTGTCTCAAGATGCACACCTGCAATGTTTTTTTTTTTTTTTCTAAGTACGTTCATAAAAATGACTTAAATGTCCTAATTGAACTATGGCCTAATCCTGGTTTAGTCTAAACACTGTCTGTGAAACCGGGCCAAAATGTTTAATTCGTAAAGATGGATTATTTAAATGTATCAATAATCAATGTATTAGTATTTACTAAATGTCTAATAACAACAAAAGCAAAAGATCATGATAAATATGAATACAAATGTAAAAACAAAAGTGAATATTACACACTTCAAAAAATAAAAAGAAAGAAATTGGGGGCTGGAATTTTGACTTTATGAATGATCCTTTATGCCTGACAAGAGGAAATATACATGATTAATATTAATACTAACAAATTTGTTTTAAACCTTTTCTCAGTTAAATATTCAGAAAGAGCTGCCTTTGAAAAATTTAAACACTAACCAGTAAGTCACAACAACAATGGCTCAGCCAATAGCTTTAGTTAGGGGCGGGACTACCTGTATGTCCAACCAATGACAGATTGGTTGATGATTGGTTGAAGTGTTGAACCTGTTTAAAACCAATCATTATTTTCGTGGATCTGCGTGGTTTTTCTAGTGCCTGCGAAATAAAATGTATTTGCACACATTGATAGTAAGAAAGCATATTCATAATATACTAAGGGAATGGAGTAATTTTATTTTTTTTATTTCTCTCTGCCAAGTTAAATCCTGTCATTCTCTCAGAATGCTTGACTTTGTCATCAGAGGTCTGTGGAGTTGGCAGCACGCCCGTCATAAGTTCCACCCCATGTGGTTGAGTCATAAAGGTAGTGAGCAACCTCAAACGATCCCTTTGAGGTTTGATGAGTCAAGCACGTCAGTTCTGTCAATCAAACAGACTATTGCTGTCTTTTCAACACTATAAGTGCTTTTATGAAATATGCAAGCTCTTTCTGTGGTGATTTATTCAGTTGACTGTTCTCTAGGTGATTCAGCTCATCAGCGCCACAGACAGAGACATGCCCGCAGTCGAGCACCGATTCTACTTCAAATCCCCTTCACAGACCAGGAACAGAAACTTCACAATCAGGGACTATGGAAGTAAGTTGGAAAGCTGAAGATTTTATTTTATTTTATTTATTTATTTTTAAGCACATAGCTCATAACTAAAAGGTAAAAACATGAAATTGTCAAGTAGTCTTTTTCCAAAAGTATTTTTCCAATTTATTTGTTTTTTTTTCTCCATAGGGATATAAAAATATTATTCTGTGAAGAATTCTAAGCTATAAACCAAACCAGTCAGCTCCAAGATGAATCACACCATTTCTGTTTAAGTAAAAAAGTAAATGAAATATACATTATTACACACGCTACCGTTCAAAAGTTTGGGGAATAAAGAAATGATTCTGCCAAAGATTGATGATTAGCATTAAATTGATCAAAAGTGATAGTAAATATATTTATAATATTATAAAATATTCATATTTCACATTAATACTGTACTTTTGAAATTTCAGTTTGTCCAATAATCCTAAAAAAATATATCATGGTTTCCACAAAAATGTTAAACAGCACAACTGTTTTCAGCATAGATGATAAATTTGAGTTATTATTAATTTGATTTATTTATTGCAAATGAAATGCTGCCGTAACTACAACGTTTTCCTGTAGATTCAGATGTATTCATCATATTTACTCACACAAAGTTGTTCCAAACCTGTTTATTTATTTATTTTTTCTTAACACAAAATGAGATAATTTGAAGAAGTCTTGTAGTTAATGTAATAAAATAATCTGGGTTCGAAATTAAAAAAAATAATAATTGTATTTTATTTTGAAGAAGGTTTCAAATCTTTAATGGATGTCATGAAAGAAATTTAACATTTTTAAATTTTATTTAATTTTATTCAATTTTATTTTATTTATCCCTCAAAATATCATTCAAGATTCAAGATTTTTATTCGTCACATACAAAAAAAAAATCTTGAATCATCTGTTTCATTTTCATTTTTGGGTGATTTATCCCTTGTAAAGAAATATATTCAGGTGTGGGGCAGTCGTGGCCTAATGCATAGAGAGTCAGACCCAAAAGATATTCAAGTCTATAGTCTGATATTCAAAAACATGATGAAATCACATGGAATATTCTTTTAAAGATGCACTATTTATATTCATCAGCTGTTGCTATATTGTTGTACTAAAAGTAGGTTCAAATAGTTTTTTTAGGCCATGTTATTCAGATAAACAACATATATACAGTATCTACCAGGAGAACAAACTCTAAAATACCCGAGCTAGTGCTGTGACATGAATAGTGGTCGCATCCCAGAGCAGCACATCACCGCATGATCCATTTGTACAGACGCCTACAGCCTCGTTGCCTGCTCCCAAACTCCGTCCCCAGTGTTCTCAGCACATGAATATCATCAGCTGTGATTCACAGAGACAGGGTCACTCAGGGCTGCACAGCCAAACAGGCACAAGGTGTGCTTTAATGGCTCCTACCTTGTCAAGAGAAATCCCCCAGTTGCCCAGGCGTAACAAACCCCTCATGACGGGGTCAGTCGACCTTCCAGGCGAGGACAAGCACATCTCGGCACGTTGACTTAGTGCTATGAGCGCCAAGCAAAGCCCTCACTGTCAGACCAGCATGCGCCTGCCCTACTGTGTTTTCAAGCTTGATTATGAACCAGGATGCCACCCTGTTTTTGATCAGCAAGATTTTTAATGTTTTTTAAAGAAGTCTCACCAAGCCTGCATTTATTTGATCTAAAGTACAGCAAAAACAGTAAAAGTTTTAAACATTTTTACTATTTAAAGGGGACCTATTATGCTCCTTTTTACAAGATGTTAAATAAGTCTCTGATGTCCCCAGAATGTGTATGTGAAGTTGTAGATCAAAATACCCCACAAATAATTTTTATAGCTTGTCAAAATTGCCACTTTTTGGGTATGAGCCAAAACGCGCTGTTTTTATGTGTGTCCCTTTAAATGGAAATTAACTGCTGTTCCCGGCCTCCTTTTTAGAAGAGGGCAGAGTTACAAGAGCTCAAGCTCCGGCAATACCGGTGCTGTTCTTTCAAATAAACATTCCACTAGTAGTACAAGCCTGTTAACTTTACAGAAAACGTACTCGGTTTAAAAGTCAGTCACCTGATTGTACTGTGCATAATAAATGATCGTTTATGAATTAGACAGGGAGCATGGCACAATAAAAATAATGACAGCTGGTGTCATTGTGCCTTAGCATGCTATCACAAACTTTATATGCCCTACGTGCAATTATGAGCTTGACAAATTCAAGCGGTCGACTTCACATTGATTTCACATGCAGTTTTTAACTACCACATTCCTATTCATCATTCTGGTTGCATGTGAAGGCAGCATCAGTGAAAACAGGCATAGGTACAGTTCATTTTAGTGACGTGTTTCAAAAAGCAGTTCGCAGAGACGGAGAAGACAGAGCACACCCAGTTTGTTTACTTTTTTTCACTAGGGAGGTTCCCTTTAAAATAATGTTTTCTGAATATAATTTATATAATAATTTGAATATATTTTAAAATGTGATTTTTATTCCCGTGATTTCAAAGCTGATTTTTTTGCATCATTACTCCTGTCACATGATCCTTCAGAAACCATTCCAATATTCTGATTTGCTGCTCAAAAACATTTATTATTCCTATTATGTTAAAAACAACAGATAGATTTGTTTTTTATCAATTTGAAGCATCCTTGCTAAATAAAATTATTAATTTCTATAATGTCTTAAAAAAAGTACTCCAAGCTTTTGAATGCTATATAGTGTATAATGATACAAAAGCTTTTTATTTCAGATAAGTGCTGATCTTTGGATCTTTATATTCAAAGAATCCTGAAAAAAAAGAATCCACAACATTTTAATTGGATTCAAGTCTGGACTTTGACTCAGCCATTCCAAAACATTAACTTTGTTCTTCTTTAACCATTCTTTGGTAGAATGATTTGTGTGCTTGGGGTTGTTGTCTTGCTGCATGACCCACGTTCTCTTGAGACTCTGTTCTTAAACAGATGTCCTGATGTTTTCCTTTAGAATTTGCTGGTTTAATTCAGAATTCATTGTTCCATCAATGATGGCAGGCTGTCCTGGCCAAGATGGAGCAAAACAGGCCCAAGTCATGATACTACCACCACCATGTTTCACAAATGGGATAAGATTCTTAAGCAGGAATGCTGTGTGTTCTTTTCTTCGAACATAATTCTCATTTAAACCAATAAGTTATTTTTGGTTTATTAAGCTATTTTGGTTTCATCCATCCATTAAACCTTTCTCCAATAGTCCTCTGGCTAATCCACATGATCTTTAGCAAGCAATTTTCTTTTTGGAGAATAGTAGCTTTCTTCTTGCAACTCTGCCATGGACACCAGAGTTGATGTTGCTTGTCAGGCTAGAAAAGGTTACAACACCATCTCTAAAGAGTTTGGACTCCACTAATCCACAGTCAGACAGATTGTGTACAAATGGAGGAAATTCAAGACCACTGTTACCCTCCCGAGAAGTGGTCAACCAACAAAGATCACTCCAAAGCAGAACGTGTAATAGTCTGCGAGGTTGCAAAAGTTCCCAGGGTAACTTCTAAGCAACTAGACGCCTTTCTCACATTGACTAATGTTACTGTTCATGAGCCCATCATCAGGAGAACACTGAGCAAGTATAGAAAAGGTATAGAAGTATAGAAAAGGTATAGAAAAATATGTATATATATATATATATATATATATATATATGTGTGTATATATATATATATATATATATATATATATATGTATATATGTGTGTTCCAAGACCTGAAATGGGTGTGTCAGACAAATGAGATATTAACAATGTACACTTAGTGCTGGGAAAATCCCCCTGGAACGACCTGGGGTTAAGTACCTTACTAAAACAGAAACTTGCAGAACACACTGGCAATGTTTTAGCCTAAAGCTTTATCTACAAGGCCACACTATCATCTAACCAATACAATTTTTCAGTAAGGTTTACATTAAATCTGTAGTTAACACTGCAGATGATAGCTGGAAGAAACATACTTATTGAGATTAAAACACTCCTCAACAGCCTGAAGTGTTGTGCATCCTAGTTTTGTTTGGACTCCAGCTGTGTCAGAGACTCTTCTCAGAAAGGTATATCATACTTTTCCCAGGAGTACCTCATGTTAGCTTGTTATCCCCTTAACCAGAACCACTTTTTTCTGTACTTATTTCCACTTCAAAGGGATCCATTTTTCTTCTTAATTCTGGAATCAGGCCAGTCCCTGTACTGCATAAGTGGCTCGTGAATTCGTAACATTCTGTCGTGGAGAAATGTTGGAATGTCAGGTTATGATCCCTGAAAGCATGACTGTGATTGTTACTGATTATCTCCAGATGCAAATGTATCAAGTACAATCATGTGTGGCCTACACTAAATCTGCATTATAGACAGTCTCATGATGGTCTCATGGGCTCGATTTCAGACAACACAGCTGGAGTGATAACCAGGCGAGGGGGGTTTCGGAGACTGGAGCAAAGCATGTACCTGGTGCCGGTCGTTGTGGAGGACGGCGGGTATCCGATCCAAAGCAGCACGGGGACAGTGTCGGTGCGGGTGTGTACCTGTGACACAGACAGCACCCTCCTTTCCTGCAATGCGGAAGCCGTCTTCTTTCCCATGGGACTCAGCACTGGAGCTCTAATGGCCATTCTGCTCTGCATTGTCATTCTGCTGGGTGAGTTAGACACATTTGCGTCCAACAGAATACTGGCAAGACAAAGAAATATGCATTTTATTCATTTAATGTGATAAATAGAGAAGATACAAGAAAAAAGCAAGGGTTGTGTTTGTGTGGTCAAGTTGTTTTTATTTGTCATTTGATTTGGCCCAAGGCTCTGATAGCAGGACGCTAACATTACCGACAATAGTGCCAACCAAATAATAGAAGTATTTCTTTAACTTCTGGGAGTCTATGTCCCAGACGTTTATTTACTATTCAAAACTTTGAAAGAGTCTTATGCTCAAACAGACTGAATTTATTTGATCAAAAATACAGTAAAAACAGTAATTCTGTAAGATATAATTACATTTTGAAATAAGTTTTCTATTTGAATATATTTTAAAATGTAATTTAGTCTTGAAGGCAACTCTATTCTTCAGTGTCACATAATCTTACAGAAATCGTTAATATGCTGATTTGATTCTCAATATTGTTTTTACATTATTTGAATTAGAAGTCTATTGTAACAGAATCAATGTTTTAATGGAAACTTTCAATCAGTTTAATACAATACATTCTTGCTGAACATATATATTGATTTATTTAGTAACTCCAAACATTAGTTTAGGTTTTATTGGTTACTTTTGTCCCAGACTCAGACTTTCAATCTTAAAATATTAAAATCCATCATACAAACATAAACTACTAACCATTTTTAGAATCATTGTGTAAAAATGATTTATTCCACCCTTTGTGAGAAGAATCACGGCACCTATCACTTATGAAGAAAATATTTGAATTGTACTTAATTTCCAGTTAAGCTATAATTTTGTAATTATGCAACACATGAACATACTATTTTATTTTTGTATATTTAAAATACATTAATGCTAGCAATGAAATTAGCCTTAAAAAACAAAACCATCTTCTAGGGAAAAAAAATAATTTTCATCACAGAAAGCACATCATTTGCGAGGAAATGTTCATGACTTTCAGCAGAAAATTACTTACATTTGTTTTTTCTGCGATGCATATAAACATTGCTGGACAAATTAAATAAAATAGTGAGATATGAAAAGCATATTTTAAGAGTTTATGAAGGTCAAAGTTCCCATAGTTACACAAACACCCATATAATATAAAGTATACATAAAGCATGGAATGTGAAATCATCCTTGTAATAATTATTTAAAAACAATCTTCTATATGCGAGAAAAAAAAAGATCTGTAATGAGACAAGAGTACTAAGGAACGCCTAAGGTAGAATTGCAATAAAAGCTCTGTATTGCAATAAGTACTAGGTAAGTGATTTCTGTAGCAGAGAGTGACAGTGCGATGAACAGATATGCTTTGACTTCATATTTTCATTTGCCAGCGTTAGAAAAGAGAGATTCTATTATAAGGCAACCACTTGGGGGAGCTGATGCAGAAATAATGATTCGAATGTGATCAATATTATATTCTAAAACACTAGAAAATAACAACAGGAGAAAACCTTCCCCTAATAACACATGCAGGTTGATTTAGCCAAATTTTCCCTCTGCTTCTTCAGAAAGCGTTAATTGTTTTGGTCTAATCTTTAATTCTCGTAGCAGCGCCTGTGCCTTCCTGTTTCTTTCTCGCTTGCGTCTTTCTTTGAGTGGAGTGGGGCGAGCGTGCGCTGTCTGCCTCTGAGGATGGAGATGAAAAACTACCTCCCATCCTCTCACACGACCAAGGCACTACGATGGTGACAGACAGAATGTCAAAACTGCATTATGGCTACCCTCGGGCTGCCGTTCTCTTTAGTCCCATTTTCAAAACCCACTTCAGAACAAAAAAGAAACCAGCTAATGGCTCTGGAAAATCTGACCACCCCTTTTTTCACTAGTTGTTGTCACTTAAAGGTCCTGTACTGTATGTATGTCAACGTGTATTACGCCACAAAACAAGTTATGCGCCTCTGGTGTTTTGCAGTGATGGTGGTGCTCTATATGGGCCTCAGAAAACACAAGAAGGAGGACACTCTGATGTCGTCTAAAGAGGACATCCGGGACAATGTGATCCACTACGACGATGAAGGGGGTGGGGAAGAAGACACCCAGGCCTTTGACATAGGTACGTTACGCAATCCCAAAGGCATCAAAGAGACGACGCAGCTGCAAAAAATAAGATCAGAGGATGAGCCCGATCGGGCTAGTGCGTGCATGCCCAACGAGGACAGCGAGGACATCCGAGCCTACATCCATCACTGTCTTCTGGAGAGCTCAACACCTCCATATGACTCTCTGGTCACTTATGCATATGAGGGAGAGGGATCCGTGGCCGAGTCTCTCAGTTCCATTGAGTCCTGGGTGCTTGAACCCAAGGAGGATTACAGAAATCTCTGTGACTGGGGTCCTCGCTTCAAAACACTGGCTGGGATATTTAAAGAGCATGAGTGTAAGGACACAGAAAAGACAGAAAATGAAGCACACACTGAGGCACTAAATTACAGACTGGACTGAGAGCATTTTCACACGCTCTGTGAAAAACACAACCTTTATTTATTTCAAGCATGTCACTTGGAAAAGGAATAGTTCAATCTAAAATGAAAAATGTCATGTCGTTCTAAACATGTCTACCTTACTTTCTTCTTTGTAAAAATTTGAGGCTACTTTCAAACCAAACGGCTTTCTGCTGGTCAATGTGAAAATCTGTGTGAGCAATTTGTAGCTGAAATCTGTGTGGGGAAATCTTTTGCCCTTAATATGATCTCATGGATTCCTATTGAAATGACTAGATTTTGCCTGCAAAAATTTACTGAATATTGATAAATATGGCCGCACCTTAACACAAGACTGTTTATTTATTTATTTATTTATTTATTTTATTGTTTTTGGTATGTACTGTACAATGAAAGTCAATGGGGATGAAATATTGTTTTGGGCCCTATTGACTTTAATATGGACAAAAAGGTTAAAACTTCACTGAACAATGGTAAAAGTCAACACATCTTATAGAAGGCATTTTAAAAAAGTGTTGAGTGTTTTTTTGCCTATACAGTCTATACAATAAATTCAATGGGGGACAAACTTGTTTTGGACCCCATTGACTTTGATTATATGGACAAAAACAGCTGAAACTTCACTGAACAACAGTTAATGTCAACACCCCCTAACACAGCAAATATATATTTAAAAAAAAAATGAAAGACTTTAGTTAAAGATATACTCTATATCTGTACCTGTACAGTGAAAGTCAGTGGAGACAAAATATTTATTTGGACACCACTGACTTTGAGTATATGAACGAAAACAGTTGAAGCTTCACTGAAAAAAAACACAAAAAAACAGTAAATCTGACTGCACATTAACACATAAGTTACTGTGTTTGTCTATACAGTCTATTCAATGAAAGTGATCGGCTTTGATTATTTTTATAGTTGAAACAACTTTTTTTTGTCTTCCCCTGCAGAAGAAAGTCAGTCAAACAGGTTTGGAATGACATTAGGATGCGTAAAAAAAGACTTTCATTTTGGGGTGAACTGTTTCTATAAAGTTGTCGTCTATGCCTAGGGAAGGACACTGACAAGGCTGGCCATGTGCCTTTTCCTATACCTCATGTATATTTTACATTTCTGTTCACTATTTAGGAAAAATGTGGAACTGTAATTTTTCCGACTGCATTTTAACATCCGTTTTATATACTTCTACAAGTCAAAGAACCAAAAAAACCCTCTTTGATATAAAAAGTGCCTCATGAACTGCTTTATTTGTCTTTCAACTGTTGACATTGTTATTTGCAATGATGCAAGCAAGAGAAGTCTATAACCTCTTTGTCAATGGACCAAGAGGAGGAAAAAATAGGATAAACATCACTTTCAAAAAAGCATTGCCCTGCTAGCAATCCTTCCAAACATATTTACCAGGACTTAGCAGGAATTCTGCCAGGCCAGTGCCTGGAACCTCACAGCCGGTGCTTTTCACTGATGCCCCATGAACACATCTGTTTGGATCGCCCTCACTGACTGCCCCAGATTGTGCTGCTTGCTTCCATGGTGATTGAGCCCCTCCAACCCTCCTTACTGTCCTCCGGGCCTCTGCCACTAGTTTGATAGCCACAGGCTCTTTGCGCCTGCTGTCTTCCTGTCTAACTGTTGTGGTGGCGCTCTGACATCACCCTACAGCGATTCATCAGAGCCGTGGCTGTACACTAGAGCGGCTCATTCCAGTGATTCTGTGTTGGCCAGCTGAGTCATTATAATGTTCATTTTGACCCACATTTTATATCGGCCTCCCTGAGAGTGGAGCTAATGAGACCCCTTTGTCAGTTATCGAATATGAAAGAATCTCTTATCCATTATTGATTATATTGTATAAACATGTCTATAACACACTCAAATGGAGACTTTCAACAATAAAGTTATTACGTTTGTGATAAATCCTCTTTGCGTCTCCCTCCCTATTGATTCACATTTTATCACCCAGAGTTAGGCCTGTGACACAATGCAAGTTTAAGCAGATTTTTATATAATGTATAGATTTATATTCATTTTAATTAGATTTATATTAATGTTAATTATAATACAAATTAATTGTATTTTGCAATAATGTTCAAAGAAGTTGGAGGTTGGTACTTTTTTGTTTTTTTTTAAGAAGTCTCTTATATTTGAGAATATAGTAAAATACAGTAATATTGTGAAATATTATTAAAATTAAAATATATACATATATTTTAATATATTTTTAAATGTGATTTATTCCTGTGATGGCAAAGCTGAATTACTCCACTCTACAGTGATATATGATCCTTCAGAAATCATTCTAATATGCTGATTTGATGGTTTAAATCATTTCTTATTATCAATGCTAAAAACTACTTTTTAGATTTTTTACAAAAATCTAATTTTTTTTTTTTTTTTTTTATAAATAGAACGATCAAGCTTTATTTGAAATTGAAGTCTTTTGTAACATTATAAACCTCTTTACTGTCAAATTTGGCCAACTTAATGTGTTCTTGCTGAACACAAATATTAATTTCTTCATAAAAAATCTTACCGACCCCAAACTTTAAATGGTAGTGTAATTAAATTATAATTAATTACAATTTGTGTTTTTATATTACAAATAATTATTCAAATAGCCTATAAAATAATTAGTGTGAGTAAAAGGTATAACAAACATGATTTTCATGGAATCTAATTTACATGAGAAAGCTAAACCTCAAAGTGACGATAAACTACTTAAATCATCAGAATTTAGGACTGAAATAAGGACTGTTTATGTACTTTTTAATGTGCGCTTAAATAAAGGCCATCAGATACATTTTACATCCGCAAACAATGAGTAAGTACTTTGCTTTATAATTTCAGGTTTATGTTGATAAAAATGTTTACAATTTATTTTCTCTGTCCAAAGAGCTACACATGGCAAAAATAGGCTTTGTGCTTAAACTGTGCTGCTTAAGTAGGCAGTGTGAATGCCATAACCTGTTAATATGGGTGCTGAAATAAATAACGTACGTGTTGCTCACATGTGTGGTGTGAAAAAGGCTTTACAAACAATTTTTTTTTTTTTTTTTTTTGCCAATTTTGTGCACCTTACTCTTTCATTGTCAATTTCAACCTTTACAAATGCTGGACTCACCAGTATGAGTTAATAAATAGAATAAAATACATGGCCTTAATTATAATCTGCATGAAGAGACGAAGGAAATTACGTTTTTCCTCAGGCTACATCTGCATTTTGCATTGTTTTCTTCTTGTCCATAATCAAGTGGTTGATCAAAGAAGACATATATTTCATAAAAAAACATTTCCACTTTTCAATTCCTTCCCTTTTCATCATTAAACTATTTCTGTGCTCTCACAATCCAAAGAAGACATCTTACTCTACCAAGTATAGAGAATGACTTGCCTTCAGTTTTAAAACCTGTTAATACACTTAGAAATGTCAAGTAGATTCTAAATGTCAAGTTCTAAGTCTTATTGTAATGAGCCAGATAACACTGAACATTAATTGTGCCGTAAAGTCACACCCTTAATATAATAAAATAAGGATGATTTTAGCTTTTGACAAGTCTTGGTCCAGGAAAGTCATAAGTAACTGTCTCTTATCAACAACTATTTGAATTGTCCCTCTGCTCATGTATTGATTATTGCCGCTGTCTCGATAATATGGAAATTAATAGTTCCCTTCAGGAACTCGAGCTGCGTCGGAAACACTACGGGAACGCCTTCAGCGATATCAAGCTCTGAATCATATGTGTAATCAGACCAAAAGATGAGCGAGACGTCAGAGGCGGGTGACGTCATGACCAGGAAGCTTAAGAGCATGTGAGGTGCAGCCGACGTCAGCTTTCTGTCATTCAACAAAGCTCTCTGTGTGTGTCAGTCATGATCTATGTCTGTGAGTCTTATTTACTTTTGTCTGTCAAGTTACACCAAGCATTCAGCAACCAGAAACTCCAGCAATGTCTAAGTGCTAAGACAGTTAAGGGCGAAAGCAGATTGCGTTATAGTCTGTGTGTTCCTCCCTGCCCATGCTATATTAGTTTGTACGTGGTCTGCTTGGGAGCGAAGCATGCAGAGTCGGCTCTCAATGGAGGTAGTTACTCGTGCAGTTGCCAAGTTAAACATCGATTGGCCCACCGAGAAACAGGCTGAACCGCAGAAAAGTAAACTCGATGAACGATTTCTGCGTACTAAGCCGCTACCTCCACGCCGGCGCCTACCTTTTATTCCTGATCTCCACAACGAGGTGTCGAGATTGTGGAAGAAACCATTCCAGCCTGCTTATTCATCCCCGCCTCTGATTATTTTGGAAATAATCCAATAATCCAGACTCTCGCGAGCGATCTCTCTTCCGGCGCGGCATCGTCTCTGAAGGCTCCGGTCTTGACCTCCAAGCCGCTGCGCACTACATCAGCGCTGGTGGGCAAGGGGTACACGGCAGTGGGTCAAGCTGGTGCATGTCTGTAAACTATGTCTGTGTTACAGGCGTACCAAGCCGACCTACTAAAAGAGCTAGATGAAGGCGAGCAGTTTAATTCAGATGATATAACTGAATTTAGGAGAACCGCTGATTTAGCTCTCCGCGCCACCAAGGAGACCGCCCGTGCCATTGGGCGGTCCATGGCATCTCTGGTGGTGGCGGAGGGGCACCTATGGTTGACCCTGTCTGATATGCAAGAGAAGGACAGGGTCTTCCTTACGGACGCCCCACTTGCGCCTTCTGGTCTGTTCGGCGACGCCATCAATTCCGTTGTCGACCGATACCAGGAAGCTCATAAACAGGCGGTTTCTCCCTCACCGTTCTATAGCTCTGGGGGCTGCTGGGCGGGAGCAGCCCAAGCCGTGTACCAGCTCCTCATACAGGGAGACTCAAAAACAGAGCGTTGCCTCTCGTGCTCCTCTGCAAGAAGTCAGGGGCTTCTAAGACGAGGCCCGATCTGAGGGTTGTGCTTCAGTCCAGGAAGCCCTCGACGAAGCGGTCCTGACATCATAAGTTTTGGACTGCTGAAGGCGGCCCCTACTGGGCAAGAGCGGGGTGCACCGCATTACATGGTGTCCATCTCTCCTCAGCGCCCTCAGGAGATCATTCTACCAACCCTGCCAGTGTTCCAGGGCGCAGCAGTCTCCAGTGAGTGTCACTCTAGTTTTGTCCGCCCAGGATCGTAGCGGAGCTGAGAGCCTCGCCACCCCTTCGGGGGTCTCTCGAGCAGCTAGTTCAGCCGTCTCCTGCCGGTCCTCCGCTTCAGGGCACCGAGCTAGCAGCTCCAAGCACACCAGAGGCCAGTCTCGAGAGACTGGTTCTCTTAGTAGATTATTTAGCAGCGTGGTAACTACTGCCAAATGTATCTCGCTTGGTGCTGCAGACTGTAGAGAAAATCGTGTTCAGTTCGGCGCTCTGCCGCCCCCTTTCAAAGGAGTTTTTCTCACATTAGTGGGCCCCGAGCAGGCTCTGGTACTAGAACAAGAATTGAACACTATCTTGAGGAAGGAGGCCATCGACAGAGAGTCCAGGTTCTACAGCGGTACTTCATTGTTCCAAAGAAGGATGGGGGGTTGCGTCTGATTTTAGACCTGTGGCTATTGAACCGCTCAGTCATGTGTCTGAAGTTCAAAATGCTCACTGTCAAACAGGTTGTGTCTCAGATCAGGTCCGAGGACTGGTTTGTCACGATAGATCTAAAATATGCTTACTTCCATATATCTATCCTTCCCAGTCACAGGAAGTTCCTGAGTTCGCTTTCAGGGTCAAAGCTTACCAATATCTTCCCTTTGGACTCATAGCCTCTGGTCTCTCAACCGAGGTTGTTGAGACCATCCTCCAATCTAGAGCTCCCTCATTGAGGAAACTGTACGCCCTGAAGTGGAGACTCTTCACTTCATGGTGCGGAGACCGCCAGCTTGACCCAGTTAACTGCCCGATTGGTACAGTTCTGGAGTTCTTGCAGGCCCGTTTCTCCGCAGGGTTAACCCACTCCACCTTGAAGGTCTACGTGGCGGCTATAGCGGCCTACCACGCCCCTCTTGGTGGTCAGTCAGTGGGCAGGGACCCCCTAGTTACACGTTTCCTCAACAGTGTGATGAGGCTCAGGCCTCAGGTATGATCTCGTGTCCCTGATTGGGACCTCGCTGTGGTGCTAGAAGCTCTATGCAGGCCTCCCTTTGAACCTATCGAGGAGATATCAGATCGTCTTCTTATGCTTAAGACTGCATTTCTCTTAGCAATATCTTCTCTAAAGATAGTTGGGGATCTGTAGGCCCTTTCTGTGGCCCCTTCCTATCTCGACTTTGCGCCCGGTCTGGCCAAAGCTTTTCTGAACCCTCATGCGGGGTATGTCGCTAAGGTCTCCTCCTCTACACCACGGCCTGTCATACGTCAGGCTTTTTGTCCTCCTCCTTTCAGGGAGACTGACCAGCAGAGGCTTAATTGTAACGTAATAAAAAAAAAATATATATTAATATGTAATTTAAATAAATAGTTTAATGTAGCTTAAAGGGAATCATTTATGATTTTATAGGGATTTGAACAGAATCACTGTTACGGCGATTCACTGAACGAGCCATACAACAAACTCTGCACTGGATATAAAATCCAAAATATAGACAATAACTTGTAAGCACAAAACACAAGATACTTCTCTTTTCAATATAAATAAGATTGTATTTATATAAACCTAAGACATAAACTAATCTAACACATGAACACAAACATTCACACATTCACACGTTGCAGAAAGAGAGAAAGTAAGGAAAGGATGAGTTTAAGAGAATGGAAATGTGAAATCCCAAGCTTACAGAAATATGTTCAATTGCACAGACCTGAACAACCATCAATCACTTATTTAACCCTCGCTTTGAGTTTCTCAATGCAAACGCACATCAGATTTTCGCTGAGGAGCCGAGAATATGTGCCCCGGCCGTACAGCAGTGGTACAGCAACTGTGGTTACATACGTAACCGAGACGTTCCCTATCAGTCAGTTACGTTTGACGTAACGTCAGTGTGACTGAATAATGGGATCACTTGGAAAACGTCACTATTGCTGACCCCCTCCAGTGCTCTGCAGAAGCCGGCAAGTCCCCTCACACCAATTGGGGCGGAAGATAGGACAGGGCTTAGGCAGAGATGACAGTGGGTATGGATAACACTGGGAAAGCGTACCGCAAGTAAGGGAACGCTACGGAAGCCACATCCTGCGTAAAGGAGGTACCATGTGGAGATTACACATATGGACTGGTCAGGGGCAGTACTACATATGGAAGTCTCTGAGGTAGACTCAGCCAACCTGCGGTGAGATAGTCTCACGTAGCCAGTCCTTCAGACTGACGGCTGAAGTTCTGGAATAGATGTCCGCTTTCATTGGCCAAGGCCCGCCCATGAGGCCGTTTGACCGACATGTCAAACAACCAATCATAGTTTGTTTCGTTTAGCGTCACGTTTTGGGGCGTGGAAATGTCGCCACAATAACAAACTCTTTGTTTCACTTTGTGACCGAGGGGAGATCCCAAGAGGGTGCCAGATGAGGGCGCGGAGGATTTAACAGGTTCCACTTCAGCCTGTAAGCGTGTCTTGTAGACGGGGCTCTAGCCGAAGTGATGGTGTTTACTACCGCTGGAGGTAGCCGACCTAGAACCTCCGCGTCCCGTGCACAGGGGACAGTTTGCTCTTTTACCAGTTGACCCGAACCCCCAAGCGGCTGAGGTGGCTGAGCACTGTGTCCATATGTTCGCACAACTGCGCTCGAGACTGGGCCAGTATGAGCCAGTCGTCGAGGTAGTTGAGAACGTGAATGGCTGAAGTCCAAGAAGCGATGCTTGTCAGCCTCCCTCATATCCGCCAAGGTCAGCCATAGGTGGCGCTCCTGGACCACTAACGTGGACATCGTCTGACCCAGGGCCCGCGCTGTGACTTTCGTCGCCCTTAGGATGAGGTTCCTGCAACACACCTGGGTCATCACCACCCTTGTGCAGCTGCTTTAACGCCTTGGCCTGGTGGAATTGCAGGAGGGCCATGGCGTGCAGGGCGGAAGTGGCCTGTCCATCAGCACTGTAAGCCTTGGCTGTTAGAGCGGAAGAGAACTTACAGGCCTTGGACGAAAGGCATGGATTACCCCTCCAGGCGGCGGTGCTTTGCAGGCAGAGCTGCATGGCAATTGCGCGCTCGACTGGGAGGACGGTGAGGACAGAGGAGGCACTAGGCCTGTTTTGGGCAGAAAAAGGTGCCATCCAAGACATAGTCACCTCCTCATGCACCTCCGGGAAGAATGGAACCGGAGGAGGTTGCCGATGCTCGGCTTGCACCCCCAGGAACCAATCGTCCAGCCTCAAGCATTCGGGAGAAGGAGGAGGCCTCCAGTGCAGCCCGACGCTCTCAGTCAGTTCTGGATCTGACTCGGGCAACGCCACTCTTCCTGACGGTGGCAGCGCAGCCGAATCGTCATCCCCAGAACCTAGCTCGCCCTCCGATGCAGCGATCGACATCCTGTCATCCGCTGGTGCGCGCCGGGTCCCGCCCTGTCCGAGGACCCCGTGAGCTCGTCTGGAAACACCAGGTGGCGCGATGCGCTGGAGGAGTGAGGCGGGGAAGCTCTCGCTGTGATCCTCAAGTCACCCTGACCATGAGCCGAAATAGCCCTCCGAGAACCAGAGGAGCTAGAACGGGGCATGGCATGGGAGATACCCCTCCGTTTGACGAGGAGGTATCTGGAGCGCAGCATCGCGATGGTCATGTTCCCGCAATGAGAACATGAGTCATTCACGAGCGCTGCATCAGCGTGTTGAAAGCCCAAGCACGAGACACAGCAATCGTGACTGTCAGATGAAGCCAGGAAGCGACCGCATCCAGAAACACACGAGCGGGAAGCCATCTTTAAAAAGACGCCTGTCGCTCGTGGAGCTCTTTTAGATATTGCTCTTTCAGAAATACTCTTTTAGAGAAGCGCTGAAACGCCCAGGGGAGGTTGCAGCGCGACCGCAGAATGAAGAGCTGCAGCACGCCGTCAGAAGCAGCAGCACTGGACAGTAACCTCCGCTGACGCGCCGTAACATCAACACTGTCGTTTGCTGTCTTGCAGACACTCTCAGAGATTCGCACTCAAGGCTCGGCTCCGAAGCGAAAAGCTGATGTGCTTTTGCACGTGTTCTCCTTTTATACCCACGCTGCGGCGCGGGGTGCACGAAACACGCACGCCAACTGTCATTGGCTTGTTTTTTTAACACTCGAAGGCGATTGGGCTCTCGGGCGAGATCCCATTAGTCAGTCACACTGACGTTATGTCGAACGTGACTGACTGATAGGGAACCATGGTTACATACGTAACCTGGGACGTTTTGTAATGAACAAAAGCAATATAACCAATATATATTTAAAAGGACTTTGTGATATGTTTCTGGTATGCATCTCTCCTTAATGTTAGACAATTACATAATAATGTTTATTTACCCATTTGCAAATAGTTTTTTGTTTGCTTGTTTTAAGCCTTAAAACTTAAAGGAATAGTTTTAATTAATTTAAAAATTTATTTGACAAAAATTAATTTGACAAAAATGTACACACCCTCAGACCTTCCAAGATGTTGGTGAGTTTGTTTCTTCATTGGAACAAATTTAGAGAAATGTAGCATTACATCACTTGCTCCCCAGTGGATCCTCTGCTACCAGTGAATGGGTGCCGTGAGAATGAGAGTTAAAACAGCTGGGAAAAACATTACATTTATAATGATTTGGTTCTTTAAAAAAATGAGCTTTTCACTTCACAAGACACTAATTGATGGAGTCATGTGGATTACTTATGGACTATTGTTGCTTAAGAAAAACTATATCATATTATATTATATTGTTTTGTTTTGTCATGTTGTGTATGACTGTATCTTGAGTGTTAAGAATGTTTTTTTTTCTTTAATGAAAAACAATTTTTTTAAATGTGATTTATATATATATATATATATATATATATATATATATATATATATATATATATATATATATGTGATTTATATATATATATATATAATTTAAAATATTTGTTTTTCAAATATTTGAAATTTTTCAATTTTTTTATATTTTTTCCTTTTTTTTTTTGCAGTGAACACAAGCTTGCAGAAAGTTAATTGCTCTATGAGTGTGTTTTGAGCATCAGCAGTATCAGCAGAGCAGTGCAAAAAAAGAAAAAAACTGTGCTGCATTTCCAACCAGACACTTGACAGTGTCCTTTCCTGCCAAACGATTTATCCTTCATAAAACCCATAGATGCAGGCGCCTTAGACTTCAAAGGGTTTAACTTTTTTTTTTTTTATGCAGTCGAGGGCCATTGTAGAGACTCAAAAAGAAATCCCTTCTGTTCAATTGCATATCACACCAAAACCAAAAGAAAAAAGAATGCAAAATCAAGCACAACAGCATGTCTGTTCTAAGATGAAATGCTTTCTGCTGGAGAAGCACAGGCTGTGTGTCTGAAGAGGTCTTTACTGATTGCTGACCTACACCAGAAAACTGGGAAAGACAATCCACGCCTCTTTAATTAGAGGAATCATTTTACACAGGTTACCCTGCAATGTTAACCTATGAATCACTGTAGGATATCAGAGACCAAATCAGAGAAATTTAAGATTCGATCAGAACATCGAAAAATGAGGAACTGAAATTCCAGAGGGGCCCCAAGGCTGTAACAGGACATCATAAATCAGATTCCTAGCTTCAGCTCGTCTGAAGCAAGCGAATCAACCAACTCTGTCAGTAAGCAGCTTGCAACATTAAAACAAAAGGAACACTTATTGATAATTCCAACTCAGGAAGGAGACTGTCAAATTTGGGGCAAGTAATCAAGATTGGTTGTCAAAGAGATGGCCATCACATGTGTTCCACAATATAAATCACTTCCTTAGATTGACTTTTCCCCCAAGACACAGACCAGACTGAAATGCACTGAAGTTTTAATCACATATTATGAATGTCTTTTTAATTGAACGGCCTACGAGTTCATATTCGTGTTTGGTATGTATGAGTTTGAAAAATCATGCTTTAAACGTTTCTTCCAATCAATTATTTGTCAAATGTATCTTATTCTGGTTATAGAAATCACATCCAAAAGTATTTTTTGCAATACTTTGGAAAATTCGGACAATGTGACTGACCACGACATGTTGATTTATTGATTAGGTGGAGAAACAGAGCAACACCCCTAGCTAAGATAAAGTCTAATTGGTCAACACACGAGTTGGGAGGGGTCCAAAAGCCGCGTTTATAAACTCAGGACACCATCAAATCTCCCTCTTGTCTGTTTTGCTTTTGCCACCGCGTTTTGCCACTGCTCTTTGAGTGCCATTCCAGCATGCTTTGCCCCTGCACGCCAGCTGCTACCACGATGAGAAGAAGAACCACCTAGTCTCGTTACATCATTTTATTATTTTACTTTAGTTTCTTTTCTTTCCGTTGAGTTTTGTGTTCAAAGTAAAGTTTGCCGCAAAGTCCAGTTCGACTGCGCCCGCTTCAAACTTCAACTAGCAACTGGCTCTGGAACCATCTTCAGCCAACACCCAACGATTGGCTTCCAAAGACATCACTACAAATGACCACTGAACTGTCAGCCAATCAGCAACCTCGGGAAACCCTCTTTCTGCAAGGGTGATAACTGAAGGGAATCCCTTAACACAAAGGCAATGCAAGCAAGTCACTTCCAGGTTTTTGCTGAGTTGGTGCATTTAATACAAATTTTAGCCTCATTGAGAAACTCAATGCGAGGGTTAATTAAGTGATTGATGGTTGTTCAGGTCTATGCAATAGCACATATTGCTGTAAACTTGGGATTTCACATTTTCATTCTCTTAAACTCATCCTTTCCTCACTTTCTCTCTTTCTGCAATGTGTGAATGTGTGAATGCGTGTGTTCATGTGTTAGATTAGTTTATGTCTTAGGTTTATATATAAAGTCTTATTTATATTGAAAAGAGGAGTATCTAGTGTTTTGTGATTACAAGTTAATGTCCTAAACTGCTGATCTTGTTACTGTGCTATTTAATAGTGTTTTCACTATATTTTGGATTTTAATATCCAGTGCAGAGTTGATGTTATACGCTTTGTTCAATGAAATCGCTGCCGACTCAGTGATCAGCCGTGAAACAGTGAGTTTGTTCAAATTCCCTATAAAACCATAAATGATTCCTTTTGAACTAAATGAAACTGTTTCCCTTTAAATTGAACCTTACATCACTTTCAAAATTAATACTTAAGCAATATTCAAAAGCATCTGTTTTACTGAGGTTACTAACTATGGAACTATAAAAAATAAAAATAAATAAATAACTATTGTTGTTCCAAAGCCATGTGACTCACAATTCTGAGATAAAATATTGCAGATAAAAAATTCTGAGAAAAAAAAAAAAATTGAATTCTGAGAAAAAAAAAATGTATTTCATGATGGGAATTGTTTTTTGAATGTGGAGTTTGTACTTTACTTTACTTTTACTTTTGTCATTTAGCAGACGCTTTTGTCCAAAGCGACTTACAAATAAGAAAAAGTAACTAAAACTAAAAAGTTACAACTCTATAAATACTATCTACCCACATATTTAAGAAAATAAAGAAATTAAATAAAATTAACACATGCATATAACAACAACATTTCAATAATAAACATATCAATGAAAAAATTAAATAAAAAGCTACTACTATCCCTTGCCGGTGTCCCTGCCCGGTGGAGTCGCACGGTAGAGTCGATGGTCTTTACACTCTTTGGTCTTCACACTAAGAGGGCTTCACACGACGACTGCCGCGACCGCTGCCGCGGTATAATAACCTTTATTATACCAAACCAACAAATGATCATTTCAATTCAGCTGGACCCACTTTCCTGTTTATCAACTACAAATGGCCAAGCAAGTGCACACACTGACAAGATACACGATACAGTACGAGACCAAACGCGATTTCAGCAACTCTCATCCTAGTAAACAAAATAAGCGTTTCCTAGCAACGGCAAATGCGCTAAACACTGAGACAAGTAAATACACTTACGAGCTGATTTTAAACTTCCGCTGATAGACTGCTTCTCTTAAAGACCACTTCATTACACTGCCTTCTGCTGGCGCTTGAACCCACTTTCCTGTTTATCAACTACAAATGGCCAAGCAAGTGCACACACTGACAAGATACACGATACAGTACGAGACCAAACGCGATTTCAGCAACTCTCATCCTAGTAAACAAAATAAGCGTTTCCTAGCAACGGCAAATGCGCTAAACACTGAGACAAGTAAATACACTTACGAGCTGATTTTAAACTTCCGCTGATAGACTGCTTCTCTTAAAGACCACTTCATTACACTGCCTTCTGCTGGCGCTTGAACCCACTTTCCTGTTTATCAACTACAAATGGCCAAGCAAGTGCACAAGAGTTTGTCTTGTAATTCATATTTTTTTTTAAATCCGAATTGCAAGAAAAGTTGCAGAATTGATTCATTTATTTATTTTTTATTATTCCATGATGGAAACAGGCTTTATATTCATCTGATCATTTTAATTTGAGAAACTTTTTCTTCACACATCTTAACTGTGTCTCATTAAAAATATTGTTCCTATAGTTATTTCCAACTGAAGCAATCGAAGCACACTCAGAGATGTGATAAAAGAGTCCACTTTGTGATCAAGTTCTTATGAAATGTTTCTCTTCAGTGAACCTGTTGAATCAGTTCACATATCACACTGATTGAGTCATTTACAAATTGGACTGATCTGAATATTCTTGAGTGAACAGCTTACTTATTCTGTGATCCTGTCCCTGTAGCTTAGTTCACTGAATTGGACAAATCTGATTTAAAATGAGCAAAGAACCAGAAGGAATATGATCCCCAGAGCTTGAGTGTACAGGGAAGTTAAATAACGCCTTGAAAAATAATTGAAGAATTCTGAACTTTAGTATTGTCAAGTACTTCTCAAGTGTTTCGACTTGGTTGCACACACATGTGAATTATCAGTAACTTCAAATGATATTGAAAGTTTAATCTTTAGATGATTTTAGTGTAAGACAATTTTTTTAATAAAATAAATAATTTGGTTATTCACAGACGATTGCATATTTAATGTCTGCATCCACTAATGGTCCTTTCTGACTAGTCCTAAATTTGACTCTGCTAAATTACTCTTTTTGTCTTCCAAGTGAGAAAGACCATCATACTGGTTTGGATCATCTAAAGGGTGAGGAAAATAATGACAAAATCGTCATTTTTGTGTGAACTATTCCTTTAAGTAATATATAGGTCATGGTTAATAAAAATGAGAGACATTTGTCTTGCATCACGTGGGTGTTTCGGAGGCTATATTTTCCTTCCCTCCTCCATAACAAGGCCCCAATTCCCTTTTCCACACTACAAATGCATTGTTTTCTGCAAGCCCTATGAATTCTAAGGAAACGATTCAGTCTCTGCTGAATCACACTCACATTCATTGCTCTAAATATGTCACTAAAAAGTTTCTTTCCCAACCATCCGGGATTCAGAGGTAAGCCTCTCTTCTTGTCGCACTCTCTTTTCTCTCAGAGAAAAAGGCAGTCTAGAAGTGTTCTCAATATACCGACACATCTTGAGTCTGCATCAGGAGAGGAACGTTATAAATATGGTGATAAATGGCTTTTTTTGCTGTCTGAGGAGAGGATATCAAACACAGAGCTGCTCTGAATACACAGCAACAGTTTGGCATGCATATAAAAAGTCTGGAGCTGTAAGAAACTTTAATGCAATATGAACGACTGGAGATGACACCATCCTTTGTGTGAATGTATTTGCTGCAGATTATAACACACTCAATGTATTTTGATAACTGTGGGTTTGATGGAAGGGTGTTGATTGAGCACAATTCACATCATTGCCACCTACATCCAAATATTCATATGTGGGCATCTGTTAATAGCACCTCATGTGAAACATCAAAATCTTAATCATGTTCTTGACAAGTGAGCAAAATTTAATTTGAAACTTACCAGTTTAATTGGTAAGACTGTTGATGCCACATTGATCTGCCAGATTAGATCATCAGACAAATTAAAGCAATTGCCAACCAGGAATGGGCGTTGGGATTCCTGAGGAAGGTTTAGTGTGATTTCTTTCTAAAAACTAATTTTAACTTTTTTTATATATATTTTTTAAAATATTTGTAAGTAAGTAAAAATTGTAAGTTTGAGCAGCTCTGCTCAGCTGAGGATACTCCTTTCCTCTTCTTAACTAAGTACAGTATGTATTGGATTTATGATACAAATTGTTAGAGTTTTAAATTATAACTGGGGTTTATGCACAAGCATGTCACAATCAATCGAAGATTGAAGCTATGATCTATTCACAGTGGCTACATAATTTACTTAAATTGATGAGAACTTAAAACAAAAAACTTAAAAAAAAAAAAAAAGTTGTACTATTTATTCAAGTTCAATGTCAATTGTAATGTAATGTTTTCAGCTAATAATTGTTGCAAGAGCACTGTAATTTTTGCTACAATCTAAATTTTTTGCTACTAATTAACATGCTGTAAGATTTTTTTCAAGTGAAACCCTAGAAAATATTAGAAGACCAAGCAAATAGATGCACTTTAAAAAATGCTGGGTTAAATACAACCCAGAAGGTTCTGGTCAGAAGGTTTCAACTCTTGGTTGAAAACAACCCATCATGTGTTCTGTCCAATATTTACCCAGTACTGGGTTGTATTTAACCCAGCATGTTTTAGAGTGTGGGTAAAAAGACAATATTCACCAATAATATATCTCATGTAATCTAATATAATTTTAATGAAAATAAACTATTATTAAGGTTATTTATAAGTCTATTAAGGTCTTGTTTAGCACTTCCAAAGCATAGATCTCTATGGAACCTCTTAAAAGGGGTTCTATTTAGCACCAAAATGGGATGAACCCAATCTGTTACTGTTTATAACTATTTTTCTTAAGAGTGTAGTTAATGCAATTTGTGTGATAAAAATATTTTATATATCATAATATATATTTTTATATCATAATTATGATATTTTCTTCCATACAAAAACTGCAAATTATTTCTCTTTTGGTAGACATCCTATCTCATTTCATTTAAAAATAAAACTAATACAACTATATAAAACTAATATTTTTTTCCATGATTGTCATAAACTCTTGAAAGACAGGCATTGTTTGACAGACAAACAACCTCAGGTGCCTCATCAAAAGGAGGAGGAGACATAATGTTGATGATGAGTCTATATTTATTATTGGTTGTTTTTAGTTTAAAACTGATCAATAATAGTCTTTTTAACAATAATTATTTCCCATTCCCATTAAAATGAGTAGAAAACGTAGAAAACATTTTTGGTTTGGTGCTAATGAACTGGTGAGAGTTGTACGAATGGGCCTTTAGGGGTACATAAGAAAAAAAGTTTGAGAAACACTGCTTTATTATAGTCAGACCATATCATTCCCTGATAGCTCCAAGTAATATTAAATCACTGTACCATACTGCAACATAAATTGAGTCAATAGCAGCAAACAATGCATGTCTGCTTCATTGTAACAGAACAAGAGAATCTTTCTTAACCTGACAAAAGGGATCACTTGTTAGCGTTGAAAAGCACGCCATGTTTTATTTATTTATTTATTTTTTATTTGTATTTTTACCTTCATACAGTGATGCCTTTTTGTTAGGAAGTGAAAAGCTTTTTCTCTCCTGCTGAGTGAGTGTTCTTTCGCTTTATAAAAAGAACCAATCGGAGAGAGCAGATAGGCAGCTTTGTTTTGAAGCCTCTGTTCTTTACTGAAATTAAAATTGATTCTTGTATCATAGCGCAACAGTTTCATTTAAGTGATGGAAGCATAATACTCCATCTCCACCAAGTTGCTGCCAAGCACTACAGTATGTGATTCATATCTCTTACCCTCAGTTAGGATATTGACAATAAAAATGAATTTCTCAGTAATTGGATAGGCGCAGTCTTGTCTTCATGCATTTGCTGGAGAAATACACTACTGCATAACACTACAATTATTTCACATCATTGTAAAATGACAGGTGTGTGTATTCCTGGTCCGTTTTACCTGGATTTTCACATGTATTGGTCATAAAATTGGATATTAGTAACAATAATACACAAACATAGTCAGCTTAACCAAATAGCGAACAAATAAAAAATATGTTTTTATGTCTGTACTGAACACACCTTGTAAAAATGTGGGTAAATCCTTAGGCCATTGACTTCTCCAACAGCTAACAGTAGTCAGGAGTCAACTAACCTCGAGTCCAATCAATAAGATTGGACATTATCGTTCCTTGGCTAGAACAAAAGAGAGCTCAGATCACTTAAGATTAAAGAATCCCTAAATGACTTGATGTTCATTGTAAGGCAAATCATCTATAAATGAACAAAGATCAGCACTGCTGCCAGTTAATGTCCTGCCAAGATGACTGCAAGATTACAGCAAAGAATCACTTTGATTGTCAGTTAAAGACATCTCTGTTGATGCTAAGGACTAGTGTTAAAAAAAAACTAAATCACTGAGGAAGCCACTGCTGTTGGATTAATATATACAATGATACTTTGCTCTGGGCAGATGAAAAAGTTGAGTTGAATGGGAAAAGACACAAAATGCTAAATGCTTTTACTGCCTCATGGTCTGGACAGCTTATCGGGACATTTTGCAGGAGAATGTAAGGCTATTTGTCCTCCAATTTAAGCTCAATAGAATTTGAGGTGATACAACAGGAGAACGACTCAAATAATGGCGTAAATCAACAACAGAACATCTTTAGTACAGGAAATGCACCTTCTGGGATCTTCAACTAGACTGAGATGCTTTGGCATGACCCCAAGAGAGCGATATTCACCTGACAAGCCAAGAGTACTGCAGTTCTGATCCACAATTATAGGAAACATTCAGTAGAGGTCATTGCTGCCAAACGAAAGTCAACCAGTCCAAAGGTTCATGGAATTTTTCACTGTATCCTATACTGTGAAGGCTGACAATGAATGTTCAATAAAAACATGAAAAAGTATGTATCTATTCACCTTGTTTTTAAAGTAAGAGTGGGTGCTGCCTTTTTTAACTTGAATGTGCGAGGTTTCTGGTGTCAGCCGCTTCCAATTATTTTTAGCTGTATAGAAAAAGTCCATTATGCTGCTTGATGTCACAAACTGGTAGGCCTATTTGTTATAAATGTATTTTAGTTTAATATTGTCATCATGTTCCTTTAGTTATTTACTTACAGCTACTGATAAATCGAAAGTCTAGCACGTTCACAGGAAAATAGCTTGCTTCAAACACTGAAAAATAGCATGGATAAGTGTGATCAAATTTTTTTCTGCAACTTTATGCAGTATTTGTTATTATTACACATCTAGTGCCAAATACATTCAAAACAAGTGTTACTCAATTTATTTGAAACCTCACTGTAAGACTTAAGCCTCCAGATCAAAACAATGTGTTGTGTTTTCCCCCAGAGGGCATCAACACAACTAAAAATATTAAAAAGCGTGATCAAACAGCAAAAGCACTCCATGTACTGTTCAGCATTTTATATGATATTAGAAGGGTAAAATGGACCAGTGGACTCATCACCATCACAAAATCAGGCCACTTTTATTTAATAGGGAGAAAGTGTTTTGGGAATCTGGTCACATCATAAAATTATTCCATGCAATTGACTCTGATTTTCCTTATAAAGAGAGCAGCATATATGGCAAGATGCCAGTATGTGCTTAAAGGGACAGTTCACCCAAAAATGAAAAAGCTGTGATTGTTTATTCAGCCTCACTCTTTGAGGCTTGGTTTACTCAGCCTCTATGGAACATAGAAGTTTTTTCCTCTCCATAAAATTTTGGATCTCATTGACTTTCACTGTATGAACAAAAACCACAGAAAGAGTTTGGAACATCATAAGTGTGAGTAAACGTTAACAGAATTTTCATTTTTGGGTGAACTATTCCAGGGATAGTTAACCCAAAATTTTAATTTTGTCATTAACTACGCACTCCCATGTCGTTCCAAACCCATAAGACCTTCGTCCATCCTTGGAACACAAATTAAGATGTTTTTGATGAAATCCAAGAGCTTTATTACCCTCTACAGAACGCAACTACCATGCTCAAGGCCCAGAAAGGTAGTAAGGACATCGATAAAATAGTCCATATAACATCAGTGGTTCAACCGTAATTTTATGAAGCTATGAAAATACTTTTTGTGTGCAAAGAAAACAAAAATACCAACTTTATTTAACAATTTCTTCTCTTCCCTGTTTTTTTTGGAGTTTGTGCTAAAGAAGCCCTGACAAAGTATTGAGTGCATAAATGAACATACTTTAAAGAACTTGAACTTTTCTGCTTTGAAAATCCCTTTTTTTTTAATTGATTTTAGGAAATATTCGAATATTTTGACTTTCGTGAGCTTTAAGCTCTAATCATCAAAATTAAAACAAAAAGACTTCTGAAATGCCTTACTTTACATGCAATGAATCTAAATATATATATGAAAGTTTCACTTTTTGAAATAAGTTACAAAAAAATTCAGTTTTTCACAATATTCTAATTTTTTGAGATGTACCTGTATAGAGAGCACAGTAGGTTATTAGAGATTAGACTGGTCATGCGCGAGTAATCCCAACCCATATCCTTTAAGGCTAGAGGACCCATCGCTATTCTTTGCTCTTTTTTATATTCAGAATATGTCAGCATGTTTGCTGCACGCATACAAACGCAGAGAATCATGAAAAAAATATTTCTGCTGCAGAAAATACTCATATTTTGCATTTGATTATGAGACGCCATTAGCATATTGAAGAGACTAGCATATTTCTGCTTGCACATGAAAAGACAAATATATTGCTTAATAATACCAAAGCTCAGAGTCCTCCGTCCACTTCCCCTGGGAGTCCTTTTCATTTCTCTGAGACCATTGTAATCACTTCTTGTCCCCTAATCAAGTTCCTTTCCATCAATCTCAGCGGCGCTATTCTTAATCTCCACCAGAGCCCACCGAACCAGCAACCCTTCTCGCTCGCTAGATTTATGGACCATTCAGTGGAGAAACCAAGCCCCCCAAAGCCATGGTGGCCATGACAACAGTAACAGGAGTTGACAAAGTGGTCTTTGTCTGAAAGGTTGAGATCAAGGTTCTCATTTCGCTTCAGTTGTAGAAAGTCTGTGATTGTCATGGTCAATATTCCCTAGGTCTGGTAAAAAAAAACGGATAATGGCAGTCATAAATAGACAGGCCGTTATACATCAGTCTCAGTGATTTAATGTCTTGTGTCTATCATAGTGTCTCGGGCACATGCATCCAAGCTCGCACAGAAGAAAAAACTCTTTTTATCAGTATTTAGGGTTTTTCGTACTTCTTCAAATATCAGTATTCCCTTGAAATTCCCTTGAATTTTAGTTCCTGTCATAACAGTAATAAGGTGCCTGGGCTATTTTAGAAGATACAACAAGACACTCCGTCATTGCTAGGGGTCTTAAATACCTTTGAGGGAGACTTAGTTGAGTCAACAAACCAATTAAAATCTTCTCGCCTTGGTGGTTTGACAGGATTCTTATCTGCCACTCTGCTTCTTCACACAATGATTTCCTTGGAAAGAATGTGCTACACCACTGACTTACACCAGTGCACGTCAATCTGTCTCATGTCTGTCGTGTGTGAGCTGTAAAACTGGTTGTCTCCTCCACTTCCCCACTGTGAGTGTGGCCCATTTCTTACTGTCATCATTAGGCTGTTTCCTCTTAGAAAGCTGCCACTCACCTTGCTCTTAACCCTGTATCCCCTTCCATTTTAGTTTGCCATTAGCACAAGTGAAATGCACATTCATCTTCATTTGCACACCTCTGAAAAGCAGACTAATCACATTGCTGCAATTATGTGTGCCCCTTGCATATATTCTGCCATTTAAAAGAAAGAAATTTAAGGAAATTATGTACAAATGGCTAAACATTCACTTCCACAGAGGCAGAAATGCCCAGGGTTCACTCCAAAGATGTTAGGGTTCAGGTATACCTGCAGTCAGAACTAGCTTCAAGCAGTTATCCCTTGTATTCAGATAGAGAGAGAGAGAGAGTGAGTAAGTGAGGGAGTTGTCTATTTATTGTACTTTCTAATGTACCATTTGGGGTCAGTAAGATTTATTTATTTATTTACTTGCTTGCTTGTTTACTTACTTCCTGTACTTACTACTGAAGCATTTGGGGTCAGTAATATTGATTGACTGACTGACTGACTGATTGATTGATTGATTGATTGATTGATATTATTATTATATTTTAAGTATTATTTTTTTTAGCAAGGATGCATAGGTTGTTCTTTTATACTTTATATTCATCAAAACATCCTGAAAAGAAAGAAAGAAAGAAAGAAAGAAAGAAATAATGCATGAACGAATGAATGAACGAATGAATGAATGAAAGAAAGAAAGAAAAAGAAAGAAAGAAAGAAAGAAAGAAAGAAAGAAAGAATCACATTTGGTTTCCATACAAATATTAAGCAGCACAACCATTTAGGAAAATTATCAGAATAAATGTTTATTGATCTCTAAAGCAGCATAAAATAAAATAATTAAAAAAATCAGCTTTTAAATTATTTTAAAATCAGCTAGTGATTTTAAAATAATTTTCTTATATGCAGTTTTGCAACAGTAGTAGTAGTAGTAGTAGTAGTAATTGTATGTATTTATATATTATTTGTTTAAATAAATGTGGCCGTGGTAAGCATAAGATACTTTTTTTTTTTTTTTTTTAAAACAATACAAAAAAATAAAATCTCCTATTTTTGAATGGTAGCAAACACTATATGTAAATGTATTATCTCTACTATAGTTTTCAAAAATAAATAAATAAAAATTAAGTTAAATAAAAAATTTAATCAATAACCTAATGTTTAATTTTATTTAATACAATACGCTATTTTTAATATATGTCCATACACAAATTTTTATATAATTTTATCTCTCTTTACATTTCTACATCCATCTATCTTTCCAGGACAGGGTCAAACAATACAGCTATATCAGATGGTATCTCTCTCCAAGAGATATCATCCACATTCTGCGCACATGAGCAGGTCTCCCTCCACACAACTGCTCTGGAGCCTGAAATTGCTCATTCCCTTAGGCAGCCCCTGCAGACCAGCACATGCTGACTGCTATCGAATAGTACAGTGTACAGTTCTATTTACAATTTTTATCATCCAGCACGACATATTAAGGTTCCTCCATCAGATACGGAGAAAAACTCAAACAGAACCATAGGATACACCATACAGTTGCTTTGCAATTAATGGGATCTCTTTCCCCAGAGCTTCTCTGCTCTCACATGTAGGGTCGCTAGAGTTCAGTCTGCTGTTGACTGGCATTGTCTCATATTATTTATTTCTCCTGGAGCCTTTAAAATTGCTTGTTATCAGCCTCACACTTCCAGATATTTCAGAAAAGCAGGGTGTGTTGATTCTGTCTGCACACCTTCTGCTGAAAACACCATCTGGACTACCTGACATCCCTCTCAGCCATTCTGCAAGGCTTCAGAATCGCTGGCGCTAATTTATTTTGACCCCAAAGCTCTCACACTGGGGTTTCATGGTAGCGATTCTAAAAAACAGGTGCACCGATGATGAGAGTCACACTGCCCTTGCACGCAGAATAATACAACATACACAATCACAATCAGCTCATCTAACCTCAATACAAGTGCGTGTCAAGACTTTTGTCTTCATATGTCCAAATCAGTTGGTTTATGTCAAAGCAAATATAATTACAGAATGCTAACAATTCTAATAAGATAAAAGCTGTTCTAAATACAACGGTTCTGACCTGAGCTGCTTTGCTTCTGTGTATTTTAAATGTACTATGTTTTTAATTGTTTGCTGTTTGTTCTAGCACCTTATGTTCCTTCTTGTCTTGATGTTTGCACTTTATCTCTCTGTGTTGTGTCAATTTACCACCACAGGACTTTAAAGGACTGATATATGACTGGCGTGACGATAAAGCTCTCTTTAATCTTGAAATGCAGCCTTAAACTGTGATTTTCATGAGAGTATATATAAATTCTATTATTTCATATTTTATTTATAACTTCATAGTTTCTTTATTCATATTTTTAAACATTAATTTTACACAATAATTTCTGCAAGTTCTTGTGTACATGCATGTATGACTGCTCTGTACAGCATTACCAGTCTGTTTAAATGCAGTGTATTTTGGGGGGTTTTGTTTTGTTGAAAATGCCATGATAAGGGTTCTTTATTAATATTTTTTTTCTGCAACAATAATAAAAATAAATGAAAAGGTTTATGAAACTTAGAGATTAAATTAGTCTCAAGACTATTTTATTTACAATGAATTACATCTAGAATAGTCATTTATAATCTTCCAGTGATGGACAGGTTACATTGATTAGTATTTAGATAATGCTGTAATGCATCCCTACTGCAGCGCTCAAGAGAATTCACTCATTAAACAAATAAGTGAAAATAAATAAAAGCCCTCCCCTGCTGAGTTTGTTTGGCACTTTAAATACAATTTTCTGCAGTCTACCTTTAGTAAATTCTCCCCTGGCTCTGAGAAGACACCACAGGGCTAAATGGTCAAATAAACAATTGTTTGATGTAATAATTTGTTTTACCGTGTTTCTATACAGGAATGCATAGTGTTGGGAAGGTTACTTTGGAAATGTAATAGGTTACAGATTACAGGTTCACTACTGTATGTGTGCACTTGGATGGGTTAAATGCAGACCACAAACTCAGAGTATGGGTCACCATACTTGGCTAGACATCACTTCACTTTTGCTAAATTTGTTTATGTCTGTCATTTTACTCCAGACTGCTTTCTGAATGAGGGACGATTCAAGGCATGTTTTGTTAAAAAGTTAAAACTCAAGGATGGATCAATGCCCATTGTTCAAGATCCAGCTGCACCTCCAGGAGAAGTAAGTCTCACACTTTATATTTATTTTTATTATTATTTGCGAATCATCTTTGCTCTTCCACAGAAGAGAGGGGCGGGGTGAGCAGTGCTCATTAGCATGTAAAGAGAGATGCACCGAAACGAGTCGCTATGAACACAGCTGTTTTTGACGAGGTAAAAAGGGTGTTGTTTTACACGACCACTGAGACTATTTCAAGAACACCCTAAAGAATCACACCAGCTTGAGGAAAATGGTCATCCGATGTCTCCTTTGATGCACAGCCACCACAAAATCAGACTTACTTTAAAATCATTCTGAGGTTAAATACAGATTTAAAGTCATAACAAGAAATAGTTTAGTAGCTGTGATACTGTTTTTGAAATTAAATCTTTGCATAGCTATGACAGGAAACACTGCCTAAAAACAACAGTTAATCTTAAAAAATAAAGCATAAACCCATATAGGAAATATAAGAGTTATTGGATAAGCATGTTATAAATGGCTGAAACGTTGGTGTTTCATATTTTAGAGCAGTCACTGCAATTTATGAAATAAATCAATTAAACATGTATGTGGGAGTGTGTGTGAAAAAAAAAATCAGATGTAACCCCCTTTGTTATCCTTAACATTTTCATAAGTAACTGTAATTTAATTTCACATTTTTTCTCAGTAATTGTAACTGATTACAAATACTTTTATTTTGTAATTAAATTATGCAATTCCGTTACATGTAACCATAGTTACTCCCCAACACTGTTTACTTTTTTGTTTGTTGCTGTTGTTTAAAAGAACATCCTGAGGATGAAGAGATTAATTCTATTTTGTGCAAAAAGTTAATTTGAGTTAATGGCTTTTGGGACAATGTAAACTGTCACCAACAACACAGCCGATTTAACCGTGTGATAATAATAAATCCACTTTTTTGACCTTCATGTTCATTTAGGCTAGATTATAAAAGAAATCAGCCATATCTGGCATCATTCACTCTATTGCAAGAATAACATAGTCTACTGCTAAAATTAAACTATTATTTTTCCACACAATGTTAACAATATTATTCAATTATCTTGCCATTGTTAGCTATATAAGCTATATAGCTAGGTGCCTTTCAAAAACTAAAGCACAAAAGTTGTCTAGCCTCAGAAACATCTAGCCAGCTTAAAAAGCAAGTCCAGAGGATGTTAAATGCTAAATTATTGCACAGTAAGCTGTCTGACCCATTTCTAAAGCAATCGTTTCATGTGTTGAAGTGCCAGTCAATGTATAATTATGGCATTTGTTTATCAGATATGACAGGCAAAAAAGAAACCATATCAAGGTCTTTGTTAGGCTGAGATAGCTGTTATTAGCCAGGATAAATTTAGTGCAGTGTACCCAACTCTGGGGTTATTGAAGGATAGCGATTATGAATCAAGGTTAGTTTATAATTAGCGGTTTAGACTAAATACATTTTAAAGGGACATTTCATCCAGTCTCTTTCATTTACTCACCCTCATGTTATTCCAAATCAGTATGAATTTCTTTCTTCCACAGACGTTAAAAAGGTTTGTTAGGCAGGATGTATGCTGCTCCTCTCCATAATGACTGTCACTGCGGATGGTATTCTGTAAAGCACAAAACAAACAAACAGATAAATAATAAAAAAGGCACCATAAAAGTATCAGTACAGAACATAATATGCACATATTCAAATTTAAGTTGCAATGTAGACAAATAATAGTAACAAAATTCATGTTTATATTGTGATTAAAACTTTCAAATATTGCTTTATGTGTTTCATTCATATTTATTTCATTATTTTTAAATGTTTAAATCTACAACAACCAAATATCCAATGAATAATTCTCGTTTATAGTTTAATTAAGTTTCATTTAAGATCTCAGATAAATTAGCTTAGGTTCCAAAACGAATCACGTGCTCATACGTGGACGTGCTTGACAAAATTTCCTCGACGTGAAGGCCCATCCTGAAGCGATTCAGTGCTTGCTGTCATTTGGAGTGACATTTAGAGTAGTTACCCCCTTCTAGCAGAAAAAGATGAGTTGTTTTTGGAAGTCGCACGGTAACAAACGGATGAAAAACTAGTGAGACGTGTTTATGATAGAATGTATCTCCTGCCCATGCGCGCACATGAATCTATGCTGTGTTTTTTTTTTATTATTATTACCTTTTGTCTTGAGACTTGATTAACGGGCAGCGAAAATCAATATAGCTAACATTACTATAGATAATATAGCCCTGCCCATGTTCTGCACACTGTACAGTATCTCATTGTGTTATGTTCTAATTAATTTAATTTAGGCATTTTTCTTTCTTTCTAGTGTTTTCAGAAAGAAGTAGACACAAAATTTTTATTTGAACTTAAAAATATACACATAGTAAGTACCTCTTTGCTCAGTTTAAAAAAAAAAGAAAAAAGAAACTCAAATGTAAAAATATGGGATTTAGTGCTTTGTGCATTTATGTAGTATATATTTGAGTTGTAGAAAGAAAGATAGAGAGAATGTTTGGTTATAAATAATAAATAAATCTGGCTAGTTTTGATTCTAAACAGCTGATAGAACATGACATAACTGCTGAAATGTCATCAGGAAAACTGATCGGTATGGTTATGTTCATTGACATCAGTTCTGATCAGTAACTTTTCCCATCCATGATGGTGAGTAAACATTTGGGGGATAACACCCTTTAAGAGCAAATAAATGATGCAAATGTAGCACATCTACTGCCAACTGTGATTCACAGATTTACTCTGATGGTTAAATAGAGCTGCAGATATGGAAAATGAGGGAGGGACATCGAGAGGAGAGAGAGAGAGAGAGAGAGAGAGAGAGAGAGAGAGAGAGAGAGAGAGAGAGATGAAGGAAGAAAGAGTCATAACACTGAGTGGATCACAACACTAAAGAGCAACTGGAGCATGGCAGAGTGCAGAAGGCTGTGCTCCCTTTCTGCCACTTTAGTCTTTATCAGCCTCCTCATCATATTCTGCCACGGATGGACACAGTTCTCCAGTGAGCTGTGAGCTTGATATACACAAGTGAGGACATAACCTTTCATGGACAGAGTGACAGCAGAGAGAAAATTGCTCAAGTATCTGGGTCCCTGGCGCTACACTCCCTGTTTTATGCTGTTATTCCACTCCTCGCAGCTAGAGGCACTGCATTCAACATAAGCAGGTAAGACATGCTTTGGGACTTCTGACTGAGAACGACACTGAAAATGATATGGCTAATATTTATCTTTTCAAAAACCCCTTTGGTATGATTTTATTATTTAGGCACTGGAAGTATCTGAGGATAAAAAAATAGCAGCAAAGTTGTTTAATTACTTTCCTGTCATATCCATTTGGGACCTGAAGCTTTAAGCCAGCTGGATTGCAGTGGAAATTGGAGCCCTGTGGTTGACAGCAGGCGATTTAAAAACATCTTGACTCAATTTATATCACAGCTAACTATGAGTTAAGGATCAGATGTGGCTCTGAAAGTAATGTGGTCACACAAATGTGACCCTGGACCACAAAACTGGTCTAAAGTAGCACGGGTATATTTGTAGCAATAGCCAAGAATACATTTTATAGGTAAAAATGATCGATCAAAAATCATTAGGATATTAAGTAAAGATCATGTTCCATGAAGATATTTTGTATCAAAACTTAATTTGCAATCAATATTTAGATTTTAATGCACCATCAGATTCCAGATTTTCAAATAGTTGTATCTCAGCCAAATTTGGTCATATCCTAACAATATCCATACATCAATGGAAAGCTTATTTATTCTGATTTCAGATGATTTATAAATCTCAGTTTCCAAAAATTGACCCGTATGACTGGTTTTGTGGTCCAGGGTAACAAATATCAAAGTCATAGCTGCTTTTAGAAGTTGATGTATGTGCCTAAACCTTGTTTTGAGAACATCGTAGCAGTTTTAAATAGTTTATTTTAATAATAACTTTTAAGATGTTTCTGATACAACTTTTTTTCTAGTGCAATTGTTGCTGCATCCAATTGTTGCATGTTGTTTGCCAGTATCCATTATCAGGTAAATTTCCCTTTGAGGCCATCTGTCAAGCGAACACTTTGTGTGTGTTCTTGAGTGTGAGTGTACATGTGCAGATGCATATCATGGCTCATTAGTTGTGAGCATTCACAAACACTCACAATACAACGCAAGCTGACTGCCAATATGGCTTCTGTTGCTCAGGTGTGAAGTGAATTTATATTGATGATACGGAAGTTGGGTCTCCGCCAAGCAATATGGCATCATGCAGCTGTGTTCAATTTAGAGGCAATGTCTTTGAAAGAGTGAGTACCCAAAGCAGCCCCCGGCTCAACTTCTGCCTCAGACGATACAATCTGATGCCATCTTCATTCGGTCGAGCGCAGAGTTTGTGTCCAGCCATATTGCTCAATTTATCAGATAAACTACAGAAATAACATTTTATCAAAGATAGACTGAGACACTGGATTTGGTTGGATAAATTCGGCACTTTGATATTATGATTGACACAAATATTAGATCGACAAGTAGATCATGAGTGAGAGGGCAACCTATCTGTGGTACTATTTCTATGTTTTCTTCTCCTTACAGTTAAATCATAGATCAATATGGTTAAAAAAAATATTTAAATTTTGTTAAATTTTTTAGAGATTGATACATAAAAAAATCTGTATTCAAAACCACATAAATAAGATAGATTATTTACTTATAAATATATGCACAAATATATACACAGAGAGAGAGAGCATACTATTTATGTACTGTAAACTATAAATACACAGTAGAAGCAATACTATTTAGAAATTATTACTGTTTGTTTTTTTTCCTTCCTTCCTTCCTTCCTTCCTTCCTTCCTTCCATCCATCCATCCATCCATCATGGCAAAGCTGAATAGTCTGCCATAATTCCATTGTCACACAATCCTTAAGAAATCATTCTAACGTGTTGATTTGGCAAATTCGTATTAAGAAATGTTTCTTATTATTATTAATGTTGAAAACTGTTAATTATTTTTAATGGAAATCATGATTTTTTTGATGAATAGAGAGTTCAAAAGAACAACATTAAATGTAAGACTTTACTTACTTTAGATGGATGGATGGATGGATGGATAGATGATAGACAGACAGACAGACAGATAGATAGATCGATAGATAGGAGAGAGAGAGAGACTAACTTTGCAAAGTACAGATGCATAGTCATTTGTATGTGACTTTTTAGAGAGAGTCAGGTTAAGTGCTACTTATTTATCAGTTCCATACAAAGACCAATGATCTCGTATCGCACATCATTCATTACCCTTGTTGTCTCATTACATTTGGAGATTGTGCCACTATGAGGCATTGTGCTGAGAGGAAATGGGAACGTATTAAACAGGGTATTGTCAGCACACTTCATCTACCCAGTCTGAAAGATATGAATAGTGCTTTGGGCATCCAAGTGGAGCATATTTTTAATAAGCAAACAATGCGGTTTTCTGTTTTCACCAAAACGCTGTCTTGGAGCAGTGTGGCATGAAGTGCCTCTTTGTGTTAAATCAGAAGCGCAAGAGTGAGGTGTCATGCACAAACATACTCTGGAGAGGAATCTCAATGTCTCTGTGGTGGCCTAAAAATATTCAAATATTTATTCTGGTTGGACGGTTCAAGAAAACAGACATGAAACTGCAGGTGAATAGATAATAATTTGGAATTTGAATTTAATTGACCACACCCACAGGATTTGAAATGACAGGAAAAGGATTTCATTGAATTGTAATTTAATCAATTTAATCCATTAATACATTCTGGGAAATTAAGTGATTTTCTGTTAATTTAATAAATATGAGAAAATATACAAATTAAATGCAAATTTAAATACAGGTGTAGGTGGCATTTTAATAAATAATATTAATAATATTTTATTAATTTACTTATAATAAATTATATTTATTATTTATGTATTATAATGTCATAAAATAAATAATAATACAACAGATATTAAATAATTGTGTCAAAATATATATTTTATTAATTTACTTGGAAAATGTCGGTGCGTGTGTACATGTGTATGCATAAAATTTCTGCAGATGACATTTTAATTAAAGAAAATTTACTTAAACATTTTATTCATTTAATTATTATTTTAAATAATAATATTTATTATTTATAAAATATGAATTTATAAAAATATGAATGTTTATTTTTAAATAGTGTGTGTATATGTATATGAATTTCTTAAATTTGTTTATATAAGCATAATTAAATATTCTATCTATCTTTGCCTTTTTTTCAAAACTCTCGAACAAGTCTTTGTCAAGTCAGCATTTAAATTTTGTTGACAATCCTCTCTTTTCTTTTCTTTTCTTTTCTTTTCTTTTCTTTTCTTTTCTTTTCTTTTCTTTTCTTTTCTTTTCTTTTCTTTTCTTTTTAACTCCTTTTAAATTTATTTCCAGTAATTAAAATTTGAATTGCAGTTATGCATCCTGTTTGATACTGTCTTTAGCTGATACATATACAGTAATGCACCACCTAATATCTCGTCTCCATGTTTCTCAGCATTACATCTGCTTAAATGTATGCAAACAACAAGTATACTTACTCAGAAAAGTCACTTCCGCTGTCAATATCTAACTGTTGAATGCCATCCGAGGCTTCCCCTTACCAATAAGACTGTGCGATAAAAGCAGCTATGAGAGCAGGAACCTTGTGGTCCATGGAAATGAGATGGTGCTGATGAATGGCTGTGATTAGTGACTCTGAGCATGTGGTTTTATGGCCTAGCAGCTTCTCTGTTATCACTTAAACCTGAGGCAAGATGCTTCATCATGGGCCCGGAACAGCTGACAGGTCTCGCATAAAACAAAACAAGTATCCAGTGCACGCTATAAAACTCAAAATTATCTGGCCAAATAAGCTCACCTACGAGCCCCCTGAAAAAAAGACAATTATTTTCAAGGAGAATGAAAATGAGTCAACGGGTTATAGTTCTAAAGAGGGCCATATATTAAAATAGGTTTGCGTATTTTATGCTCTGCCATGACAGTGCCTAATCAAATTTTGCAATGTTACTTGAGTTTGTACTCCTACTCGATCAGAGGTCACGAGCATGGCCACTTCAAATAAATAACTGTATTACAGATAGTGTGTTTTGTATGTGTTAATAAGCTTGACACCAAAAATGTCATTAACGGTTTCCACAATATTTGAAGGGTCTGGAAACAGTACCACTCTATGGTATATTGTGATGCTTTATGTGTAAAATGCATCAGATTGCATGTTTTGCTCAAAACATTGTGATAATTTTAAAATGAGGGCAATATGATTGTATCTGAGCAGTTTAATCTCAGTGTGATACAGTTCAACATAAATCACCATTCCCTTCATAAACTTTACTTTACAGGTTCTGATTAGTGGACTCTGTGGGGTTCCTCTGCTTTTACGAGGTGTGGTTAATGTTGTCTTCACTTTCTTGATCAACGATATTTTTGTCTAACAGTTTAGCTTAACACCATGAGTAAATGTTCTCCACACCATTCCAGAGGCAAATGTTCTTTTTCAGTTTCATTTGGCATGATAAAACATTCATTAAAATCTCATTCACATAAAAGTACAATTTCCATAATAACAGGATTTTAGATTTATGACAAATTGCTGTACTTCAGAATCATTCTATTCATGATTCATCTTTGTCATGCAGGATATTGTGGAAAACTTTCGGTTTACTTTGGATAAGCAGCAAATAAGTGCCATCAATTAACACTTAGTGTTTCTGAATTCTGTCAACTGTGTGCAAAAAAATGTATGTTGCTGGTAGATTTAATAGTTTGACAGCAAGAAATAGCTGAAATATGAGAAGTGGCAAGCATTTATTTAATGTAGAAAAATGTTGTTGTTGAGTATTTAGTTAGTCATTTAGCAGGCAGATACTTTATATACAAATTGACACTAATTACGAGGACAGCAGAGCAGAGACTGCATTGTGAATGATGTCTCATCCTTGCCAAATAGTATGTGTAACTATTCTTGTTTGTGGGAGCTATTTTTCAACAATTACAGTATTTTCAGTACACCACTTTCATCATATTCTGTTTTCAGTGGTGGACAGTTTTTTATTTTATTTTATTTATTTTTCAGTATATATTAATAGATATTTCACAAAAAAAAAATGTTGTGCCTGCTGAAATTTCAGCTTTTCTATCACAGGAATAAATTACATTTTAAAATGTATTAAAATAGAAAAGTTATTTTAAATGGTAATATATTTCACAATATTACTGTTTTTTTGTTTTTGTTTATTACTGTATTTTTAATCAAATAATTCTGCTTACAAACACACACAAAAAATTAACTTTTTAATTTTTTTTTTTTTTTTTTCTAATTTATGAGAGTTTTCTCATTTTGGAAAAACTTAACATAATATCTTACTTTTTACTTCACTGCCTAGTGCATCCCTGATGGTTTTATAATGATATACATTTACAAGGATGTATATCATTATAAGGATTTACAATAGAGTTTTAATACATTTTGTCCCATGTGGGGTTTTATACAGTATATTTATACCATATTGTCACCACACATACAGTGAATGTATATTATATTTAGCCATTTTCACTTCAGTATGACAGGCAGTGTTTTACCATTTTTGGAACACTTGCAGGACATGCATATTTAATGTCTGCATCCACTAATCTTAAATAACCTATTTAAGCTCTATCTGTGTGACTGGGACATTTAACCCCTCACTCTGTAAATAGATATTTGAGCATGAGGATGGTGCATAACAAGAAAAAAAGTCCTTATAGATCAATAGTTTTACCCGTTTTGACATTTCTGTATAGGTGACATTTTAAACAGTGATCAAATGTGTTATCAAAAGCACTTGTAGAATGCTTGCCACAAAATAAATGTGTCTGGCCACCAAAGAAGAACCTCAGCTCGACTGGGAAGACTCAGCTCGACTGGTTAGTTGTGTATAGGTTTATAGTGTGAACTTGAACTTGAAGAGCTTGTGTACTGTGATCTCATAAAAGATTGGTTCTAGATACCTTACTATACTTTTCTTTGCTTGCTTCACTACAGAAAGGAATATCTCTAGTGTACATTGATCTAGCTCAACATGTTCAAGTCCACATGTTCCATGACAACAAAAATCAAGAGAAAGTGAAAGAAGAACCTGTCACAATAGAGTAGTCGTGCTTGCATGCTGGTGTAGTCACTTGGGACTGGATAAAGTATTTCCATTTTTCCAAGCAGCAGTGGCACAAGCAGCCCTGAAGTAATTCTGGACTTCTTTCATCTTGGTTGTTTTGTTGCATCAGTGGGAAGATTCAGTTAACGTTAGCACCATCCTTTGTAAGACCAGTGCCTGAAACAAGATTTCTCATGCCATTTTCTTTTTTTCTGTAATGGCTCGCTTTAAAAATCTGGAGTTTTTCATTGCAGCCTCCATTATGTACATAAGTGTTGCAAATCTAAGTCCATTTTTCACTTATAAGTCAGTTATATAAGTCTGGTAGCACAGATACTGTAGTGATCATGTTCTGCAAGACCTGAGCAAGCTTAAAACTACTTGGGAAAATATCAACAAAACATTTATTTATTAATTTATTTATTAAAAAAAACAACAACAAAAAGCAAGATACAGTAGCTAATGAACAAAACAAATAAATAAATAAATTATAAGCGTTTGCAAATATTTGCAAGTATAATTAGACCTTTTTACAAGCTGTAGAATAATGTCATATTTCTCTCTCAAGAAATATGCTGATGAGGTTTATTAATGGGAGCACAAGGAAGAGGAACACATTGAAACTGATGAAGTGGATTCAAAAAGGAAATTTCTAAAAACAAGAGTAAAATGTCAAATGTGCCATTAGAACATGAAACCAAAAAGAAGAAATGGATTAGATCATTATGATTCTTATGAAAGACGGCATACAAATGTCCTCATTAATCTGAAATGATGCAGTGCTCAGTCCATTTATTAATCTGAAAAATATATTGTTGTGTATTTTTACTTTGTCAGTCAGTGACACAAATCATTTTTCAAATTTTTGGTAGTCATAGGTAGCTCTAGATTTTGATTAAGGTCCACAAAAATACAGCCGACAGCAAGTAAAAGTTTTGAAACTACCATTTTAAAACATCAAAAATGTATTAGTATTATAACAATAGATAGTTCCAGTGCTGGGTCCTTATTGGTCAACACAACATATTACTGCACTCACAATACTACTGCTCTAAAAATAATACAACTAGTGCTGTCAAGCGATTAATCACATCCAAAATAAAAGTATTTGTTTACATAATATATGTGTGTGCTGTGTATATTTATGTATCTACAAATCCACACATACACTATATATTTTAAAAATATTTACTTATATATTATTAAATACATACTAATATATGCCGTATGTCACGTCACTTTTTCACTTTATATTTACACGTATCTATCAATATTCATTTAATTTATATTATATATAAATATATAAATAAACAAAATTTTTCTTAAATATATATATATGCATGTATGTGTATTTTTATATATATATATATATATATATATAATAAATATGCACAGTGCACACACACATATTATGTAAGCAAAAACGTTTATTTTGGATTTTAATTGCAATTAATCATTTGACAGCACTAAAAAAATAGTTACAATGAAAATTTGTGTCCTTTTTTATCATATTATTATTTTATAAACTCCACGTGTAAAACAGAGAGAGCTTCTGTATGAAACATTTTATGTAAATCATTTCACTTTTCCATGCACATTTTTTTACCAGTTGTGAAGTGAAGTGACATTCAGCCATACTCGGACCCATACTCGGAATTCGTGCTCTGCATTTAACCCATCCAACGTGCACACACACAGCAGTGAACACACACACACCGTGAACACACACCCGGAGCAGTGGGCAGCCATTTATGCTGCGGCGCCTGGGGAGCAGTTGGGGGTTCGGTGCCTTGCTCAAGGGCACCTCAGTTGTGGTATTGAGGGTGGAGAGAGCGCTGGACATTCACTCCCCCCACCTACAATTCCTGCCGGCCGGAGACTCGAACCCGCAACCTTTGGATTACAAGTCCGACTCTCTAACCATTAGGCCATGACTTCCCTCTTAGAAGTCGTGGCCTAATGGTTAGAATCTATTTACAGTTTATATACAACATGTTTTTTTTATGCTTACGCATCATGTATCATTATAGCACAATGGTTTGAAATATGTCATAAACTAATAATGATATGGACTATGCAACACATTGAAAGAAAATGAAGAATAACCAGACCAGTGAATGTAGACCTGGTAGATTTGCTCTCATTCTAGAGGGCTACACATTCATTGACAAGAGCTCACGAGGACAACAGGCTACCATAGCAACAGCAGTATGCAAGCTGCACAGATGATGTGCACTCCTATGCAGCAGACTATCAGAATGCACACTGGTCGATCTGGATGAAAGCATGTTTGGCTCAGGATGCGTGCCAAGGTCCGACAGTCAAGAACCACTGGTCTATGACAGCCTGCGGTAAAGCATTTACCACTGTCACTGATGGATGTGGAGGAGGAATATATTGAAAATGCAAACCTGTTCTGCCCAGGAAAACATTACCATGTAGTTTTGAATGTGCAATCTGATTAAATTGAACACACAAACCCATCTCTACTCCATCCAACCGGCGCACAAGCGTGCACAGAACCACCGATATTCAAAGCAGATGGCAAAGGCCAATAAAACAATCTGGAGCTGTATTAGTGATAAGACCTAAAAGTGTGAAGTGTACTGAAGTGTGCATTCATCCCCATTTCTTTCTAACTCAAACCTTTACTGTTTTTTATTGATCACCCTGCTGTGGATTTATGGTCATCCAGGCACAGAATGAAATCTAGGAATGCCTCTGATAGGCCGCTTGTTCAGTAAAATGGCTGTTGTGTAATGGTGAGAGACCACTTCTGCTTACCTGCCCAGGTAATGTGCGTCTCTGATAGATCGATGCACTCAATGTCCATCTAGAACTTATTTCAGACCACAAAAGGGCAGTTGTATAAACACACTGATGTATCTTTTTTTTCACAACTATACAGAATAATTATTTATTTATAATAATAAATAATCCTGGATTTAATTGTGAACAATAATAAATGCGGAGCTTTTGGAGAGCATGCTAGCAGAACTGCAGTTATACCATAAATTCTGGCATCATTTACTCAATCATCATTGGTTCATCCGTTTTTGTCCACACAGTGAAAGTCAATGGGGTCCAAAAATTGCAATGGACTGCGATGACTTTCATTCTATGGACAAAAATAAATCAAATCTCTGGAGGAGGAAAAGTAGGGTTTGGGGGTAAAGGAAATTGAGAGCCATCAATCATACAATTATATTCAAATTATGGCTTTTCGTTCATGGTTCATTCATGTTGTGAGAGACCTGGCTCACTGAACCTGAGCGAATTAATCCAACAGGCCCTCATAGCTAATTTAATAGTAAAATTGGGCATCCCTGAACTACAATAATGTGTGTGAAATTCTTAATTCTTAATAGTCTTAAGCAGTCATGGACTCATGGCAGGCATCTTTTACATTTAACTGCTCAGTTTTCAATTTTCAGAGTTCATCAATGAATGAATGCAATGTTGTGGGACCTACAACACACAGTTACTAGGAAACTGAAACAAACCCAACTATCTACTACCAGTGGTGTATAAAGTACCTGAACGCCATATTTAAGTAAAAGTACAGATATCTTACCAGAAAATGACTTTGGTAGAAGTTGAATACACTGTTTAGAATATTACTAATATTAAAAGTCTTAAAGTATGTAAAAGTATGTGATATTTATTGTACTTAAGTATGAAAAGTTTTTTTTTTTTTTTTTTTTATCTTAAATGTACTTATTGAAAGTAAAAGTACAAGTAAATGCAAAATGGAAAAGAAGCAAATAAATATAGGCTATATATGAAATGGTCATACACAGCTTGAGTAGCAAGATTGTGTTCAGTCTTATCTCTTTTTTCCCTTTTTCTATTTTTGGGTAAGAATGAGAAGCACTTCTTCCGGTACTTAGTGTCTTTCATTCCAACAAAATATTTCTGGAATCTGCATCTGAAATAGCATTTAGATGTATTTACACAGTTTAATGTATCTCAGAGGGGACATGGATGCATTTAAACTACAATTATGCATAAATAGGCCAGTTTTGTTTTTAACAGAAAACGTTGAATACTGATATTTGAAATAATTTAAGACATGAAAAAATAGTCGAAATGTGAAATTAAAACCGCCAGTAGGTGGCAGCAAGTGACTGTTAATGAGTGAGTCATTGAGATTCAACCGATTCATTGAAACGGCTGATTCATTCAGGAACAAAGCATTTGACTGTGTTAATGAGTGAATCACTGAATCATTTTTATCAACCGATTTGTTCAAAAAGCGGATTCATTCAATGAGTAAACCCGGTCCATTGCTCAGAGAAGCAAAACAGTGCTGAGTTTTTATTATTTATTAAAATTGTTTCTATGTTTGGAAATAATTTCTTAATTCATGCACGTCTAGATTTTTGTAATGCTCTTTTTCTTGGTCTGCCTATAAACCTTATTACAAGGTTACAGTATGTTCAAAACTCAGCAGCAGGAGTTCTTACCTATTATAAATTTATAATAATGTTTTCTAATTTGAGTGGTACGGGTAGATTTTCACGGTAAATTCGAGCATGGCACTACGTCATTACGTCACATCTGTAAACGTTGTAAAATAAGTTTTCCCTCGGCTAGTAGGCTATCGCACGTGAGGATGCAGGTGGTGGATAGTTTAGCCTTTTCTCACAGCAGCTAGATCATTTTGATGGCGGATTGTAATCCAGAAAGGATTATGTGTTTATAAAACACATGTGAATGAAATTTAATTATATTCCACTTTTAAATGTGCTTCTGATTACAGATATCCTGGGATTATACAAGATTTTTATTTGAAAGAAAACCAGTTTGAAAGGAGCATATAGTTGCTTTTTGGGTTAAATAATTTCTTAATATGAAATTAGAATGGCATGACAATTAGATTAGACTGTACAGAAATTGAAATCTACACGTTAATACACCCTATACTCATAGTCACACAATGCTGATGATGTTAACATTTAATAATTTGAGAATAAAGTATAACAATAATAACAATTTGCACGGTTTGATGGGATATGAGCTAACCGATCGTTAGAATTAATCACCATTTGGTAGCATGATTTATGGTAATGCTTTTATCCTCAGTTGGTCAGAACAAGCGTGGCAGACTTGTTACTTGTTCAGATGGCAATTTACAGTGAAAATTCTTATTTGGGTCATATATTCAAAGACGTAGCTAGAATCTGTGATTGTGAAATACAGTAAATATCCACACCGGTGCGTGACTGACTGTCACACATTCACCTCAAAACATTAGATTAATTCGCGCTGGAGCCGTGCCGACTCACAACCCCACACACAGAAGATAATTCTGTGTAACTGCAAGTAACTGCAGTTCCAGGTTTTCAAACAGAGATGGCGACAAAGAGGCAAAACGTTCATGTCTTAGAATGTGTATTATTTGTTTGTAATTTCACAGCTGTAATACCATAAAATGTTACTGAAGCTGGAAAACACCGCTTTTCTATCGCGAATGTGCCGAATCTGCTGATATAATTACAACCACTACGTGAAAGAGAGGGGGAGGCCGGGGAGCGCTGAGCTCTCGTGCCTCCATTGGTTAAAAAAAAATTAAAATAAAAAAGAAGAAAAAAAAATCCAATCAGCATCGAGTGTTCACTTTCAGCGCTGCGGAGTGTTGAGAAAAGAAACCTCTCAGGGGGGCTAGCCTCCCTTCCGGTATATCAACCAGTAATCATAGAGAAGTAAATTACGTGATATTAGTTTGAACGTCTCCCGCTGCATTGAATGTACCAATGGGTGTGTTCAACTTGAAGTGGCGCTGCGCATTATGATCAGTGTATGACATCAAATTCCCGCGAGAGCGATAAGAGAGCAGATGGATCCTTATGCCTTCGAATCGCTCTCGCGGTACTTCATGGTAACTACCTAAATACTTATGATGAGTAGCAATATTGAATATTTGATCGCCAACAGATTTACCAAGCTGTCATTCAAACATTATATATACAAATTACAGCTAATTGGCTTAATTAAATGACACAACAGGCAGTTAACACAGACTTATAAGAAGAGATGGAAGTTTGCTTCAAGCGATAGGCCAGGTAAGTGAAATTAAATTGTCTTGCTGTATGTGTGTCGTTTTCTGACTAAAAGCAACAAAAAGGCCAGTTTAAAGTGGTTAAGCAAATAATAATAATCGGCAGGGATCCCCAGACCAAAACAATTAGTGTGCCTCCTCTATTTTAAAACCCACCAGCCGCCACTGCTATTAATATAAGAGCAAAAGAAAATGATGTCTGATCAATAATGCTTTAGCTGAACATATTATAAGAGTTTAAGAATGTAGAGTGTCTATCTAATCTGATCCAATAAAATGGAGATACACTACAGTCTAAAAGTTTGAGGTCAGATATATATATATATATATATATATATATATATATATATCACTGAATCATTTTTATCAACCGATATTTATTGTACTTAAGTACGAAATTATTATTATTTTTTTTAAATGTACTTAAATATTGGAAATAAAAGTACAATTAAATGCAAAATGGAAAAGAAGCAAATAAATATAGGCTATATATAAAATGTTCATACACAGCTTGAGTAGCAAGATTGTGTTCAGTCTTAACTCTTAAACATAAAAAAGAAAGAAATCTTACTGACTCCAAATCTGAATGGAACAGGGAACACTGTAAATCTTGTCAAGGCAATTATATAGTGTATATACAATACAGACAGTTCAAAGCAGCTTTACAGTGATAAACAAGAAAATAGTGATTCAATGATGCAAACAAAATTCAATTTGGTTGTAAAGCACCTCTAAAAAGACAATATTAAACAGTCATTATTCAGTTGAAATCAGTTCAGTATTGATTCAGTTCTGTGAAGTTCATCTATTTTAGGATGAGTTTAATTCATCTATAAAGCAGCTCTGGAGAAAACAGTAATTTCATCATCCAGCTCAGTTCATTTCACTTTAGTGTCCTGGCAGTAAAGTCAATAATATTGCCAAATATAACGTGTCCTCAACTAAGCAAGCCAAAAGATGACAGTGGCAAGGAACCAAAACTCTATCGGTGACAGAAATGAAGGAGAAAAACAAAAATCCTTGGGAGAAACCAGGCTCAGTCAGGGGCCAGTTCTACTCTGGCCAGTTGAACCAACATGGTGTGATTTATCCAGGCTGCATCTCAAGTCAGAGTTCTGGACTGATATCTTTCAGAATATTTAATCCAGTTCATTCTGCTTGAAGATCAGGTACATAACACTGGATTGTACAGGGAATGAGTCTGGTTCTCACGGTCTTCGCTGAGGATCTGTGCCGATGGTTGTCATGCCGTTGAGGTCTTCACAGGGGATCGGTTTCTAGTTGTCGTGGTCTCCGCTTGTATTCAGGGTTGTTGTGGTTGTCACACGGTGCTGATCCACCATCTGGTCTGGATACAGATCGGATCCAGGTAACTACAGTTACTACGGAATATGAATGAAAATTGTCACCTAGAAGTGTTTTTTTTTTTTTTTTTTTAAAAACCCCAGAAAAACTGTATATTTTGCAGTGATGTTTTTGACTAATTTGAGTGTTCAGATAAAACTCAACCCCAAACTTTATGTAATTTAAGTTCCATCTTTAAATAGTCAAACTTATATTAGGTCATGCTCACTCTTCAATCACTGACTTGTACTGTACATGCAAGCAGTGTATTGAACAAATGGGAGTTTTCTGTGCAGGCATAAACCAGTCGGACCTATGTGAGAAATTATAGCTTTGGATACATTGTGACTTCATGAGAGCAGAAATAGTGACATAGTGAGACAAATACTGCAGGATCTTTCAGTCTATCATCTATCTAGCTTTTTGAAACATCAACACTTATGGAGATGATGGGAGGAAGATCATTTCAAGTACCGGAACTGTTAATTATTTTCTTGCTTGGCAAGTAGCCTTTGGTCAAACTTGGACTTATCACCTCCGTGAGCTTCTCTCATATGATTTTTAAAAGGTGCTATATATAAGTAAACATCAATTCAAGTAATCAATTCAATTCTGACAGACCAAGCATGCATATGTAAAAGGAAATAATCTCCCAGGTAGTAGTGACGAATAACATAATTAGATTTTGCTGTGCAGTTCTTTAGTGTAGATTCAAAAGTGAACGAACGATGATATACTGGTATAATATTTGACCGCAGGCCATTTTGAAATGCTTAAATGACTGTTCATGTTGCCCTTTGAAAATATAAATACCGTCAGTTTACAATTTATGGCTTCATAGTAACCAATACACTATTACGAGCATCGAGGAGTTTAGATGTAAAATGTTCTTGAGAAATAAGGGCTTGATTTGTTACAGAATCCAAATCACATCAACACAATAGTCACATACTGCCTGTGCTGGGAATTGAAACATTATGCCCATGATTACTTTTGCAAAATAATAAAAAAGGAAGACAAAAGTGTTCCCATGGTTCTCATTAAATTATTTGTAGACAGAGACTGGACTCTAGGGAGAAATCAATGTGTTTAATAAATACCCACTTTAATACTAAGCTCAACTCCCAGCAGATCAGACTAACCACACAGAATTAATTGGCTTGTGGATGGAAGGTTGATCCATTGACTCCCATCATTCCCTGCTGCTGACTGCAATCAGTTAATCACTAACCACTGTCATCAACAACAATACAAACTGTATGACATCACTGAACAATGGATACGTTTTAGATGAGATCGCACTATTATTCTTTACTTTTAGTTGTTCATACTTAATCGTTATGTGTGTAAGATACCTAATCTTACATATTTATAGTTTTTTCCAGAGATCTTTTGCTAGAAAAGGAGAATGGTGCATAATTTAATCCTCTGTGGTGTGCATTATAAAATACAAAATTAGCTTAAAAAATAAATAAATACAATTCTACTTAAAATGTAACACAATGACAGGGAATTCTGTGAATGTCAATTTATAGCCTTTCATTGTAAATTATGAGATGACTTGTTCTTTTTAACTTCCAACTGTACATTGAACAGTATTTTTTACTGTAAAACTCCATGAAATTGAACTATAACTGTTTTTCACATACTTTTAACCAAGTTTACAACCTTTTACTTTTAAAATTTCTGTAAAAAATGTATATGTTTACAGTGTATATTCTAAATATTTTTGGCTTTGATTTTGATAGTTTGATTAATTTTGATAAATTTTTTTTAGTAATTTAGTTTGTTGCCTCAACATTGATTTAATAATTAAATAAGTAAATGCAGCCAACATTTGAAATAAATACATTTATCTACTTTTAATGCATTCTATGCTGAACTGCTGGTCAGTATGGAAGCCCATTTCCGCCCCTGCATGTTTTTATCTCAGTTTTACATTTTTTTCACAATTATGTGATATAAACTTGTAATTGCGAGTTATAAAGTCAGAACAGTGGGATATAAACTTGCATTTGATAAACTCGCAGATAATAACTCTAAATTCTGACAAGTTTGTATCACGCAATTTTGTCTTTTTTCTTTGCAGTTCCGAGTTTATATCTCGCAATTGTGACTTATTTTTCTCAGAATGTGAGATGTAGCAATTGAAAGTTATAAAGTCCAGTTCTTGCAGTTTATATCTCAGTTGAAAAAATGTCAGAATTTAAAAAAAAAAATGTCAGAATTGCATGTTTGTATCACGCAATTCTAAGAAAAAAAGTTAGGATTGCGAGATGTAAACTCGCAATTGTGAGAAAAAAAAGTCAGAATGAGTTTATTTTTGTTTTGTTTTTTGTTTAGTTTTTTCCCATAGATCAGTGTGCAAAACAAAAGCAGCACAACTGTTTCTAAGTTAATTTTTATTGTTGTTTTCTATATAGAAAATGTGTGTGTGTGTGTGTGTGTGTGTGTGTGTGTGTAAAAAAGGAGCATACTGTAAATTTATGAGCAGTCAAGGAGTTATTAATTCAAAGAAATGTGCAGCCTATTCATGGAAAACGTTTTGAAGTGGGTGAACAAAAACCTTGACCAGAGCTAAGGAAACTTGGCGCCTCATTGTCAAGTGAAGTCAAGTCAAGTCACCTTTATTTATATAGTGCTTTAACAATGTAAATTGTGTCAAAGCAACTGCACCATATAAAAAAAGGAAAATAGTGTGTAAATGATGTAAAATGAAAAAATTTAAAAAAAAAGTTTCAGTTAAAGGCATTTCATTATTGAATTGAGTGATGTCATCTTCCAGCTCAGTTCAGTTTAAATAGTGTCTTTGCAATCAGGTCGACGATATCGCTGGAAATTAAGTGTCCCCAACTAAGCAAGCCAGAGGCGACAGCGGCAAGGAACCAAAACTCCATCGGTGACAGAATGGAGAAAAAAACCTTGGGAGAATCCAGGCTCAGTCGTGGTGCCAGTTCTCCTCTGGCCAAACGAACCAGCAGTTCAATTTCAACTGCAGCAAAGTCAGATTGTAAGGGCTCAACTGGTTCCAGTGGTCTTTCCCGATCGCTGTCTAAGTGGCGGGGTCCTCACTGGGGATCTGTCTCTGGCACTCATCTCGGTGTCCTGGTCTTCGCTGATGTTCAGGGCTGTAGATGTCGTCTCTGGGTGCTGATCCACCATCTGATCTGGATACGGACTGGATCTGGTGACTGCAGTGACCATCTGGGCTGGATACGGACTGGATCGGGTGGCTACGGTGACTGGGGATATGTCCCCGGGGCTCATCCAGGTATCTGGCCTCCGCCGACGATCAGGGCCACATACATCATCTCCCGGTGCCGATCCACCATCTGATCCGGACACGGACTGAGAAACAGAATAGAAACAGACAAATATTAGCGTAGATGCCATTCTTCTTATGATGTAACGAGTACATCATGTTTTATGGGGAGTGTTCCCGGTTCCGGTTGATCTAATTAAGGCAGCCTAACAATCCTTTAACGTATTTGAATAATAGAAGTGTATTAGTGTGTTATGTGTAAGCCAGGTTAAAGAAATGTGTCTTTAATCTAGATTTAAACTGGCAGAGTGTGTCTGCCTCCCGAGCAGTATTAGGTAGATTGTTCCAGAGTTTGAGTGCTAAATAGGAAAAGGATCTGCCGCCCGCAGTCGATTTTGATATTCTAGGTATAATCAAATGGCCAGAGTTTTGAGAACGCAGCAGACATGGAGGACTATAATGTGATAAGAGCTCGCTCAAGTACTGAGGAGTTAAGCCATTCAGGGCTTTATAAGTAATTAAGACGATTTTAAAATCTATACGATGTTTGATGGGGAGACAATGCAGTGTTGACAGAACCGGGCTAATATGGTCGTACTACCTCGTTCTAGTAAGGACTCTAGCTGCTGCATTTTGGACCAACTGTAATTTGTTGATCAAGCGTGCAGAACAACCACCCAATAAATCATTACAATAGTCTAACCTTGAGGTCATAAACGCATGAATTAGTATTTCGGCATTTGACGTTGAGAGCATAGGTCGCAATTTAGATATGTTTTTCAGATGGAAAAACACAGTTTTACAGATGCTAGAAACATGGCTTTCAAATGAAAGATTGCTATCAAACAACACACCTAGGTTCCTAACTGATGAAGAAGAATTGACAGAGCAGCCGTCAAGTGTTAGAAAGTGTTCTAGGTTATTACATGTGGGGTTTTTAGGTCTGATAATTAACACCTCTATTTTTTCAGAATTTAGCAGTAAGAAGTTACTCGTCATCCGGGTTTTTATAACGACTATGCATTCCGTTAGTTTCTCAATTTGGTGTGTTTCACTGGGCCACGAAAAAATATAGAGCTGAGTATCATCAGCATAACAGTGAAAACTAACACCATGTCTCCTGATAATATCTCCCAAGGGTAACATGTAAAGCGTGAAAAGTAACGGCCCTAGTACTGAGCCTGGAGGTACTCCGTACTGCACTTGTGATCGATATGATACCTCTTCATTCACTGCTACGAACGAGTAAGTCTAATGAGAGCAGTTTCAGTACTATGATACTGTCAGTCCTGTGTCTTGTTTCCCCTTCCTCTCATCATTTGTCATCATTAGTTCCTTTGTCTCCAGCCCTGCTTAATTGCCCCACACCTGTTTCTGTTCTTCCTCGTTGATTTCCTAGTGTTTATAAGCCCTGTGTTTCCCTGCCCCTGTTTCCGGTATTGTTCGTCTTACCCCGATCTCCATGTTCTGTGTTTTCAGACTTAAATAAAACCTGACGATGGGAAATCTCTGTGTCTCCTCGCTCCTTGCCCCGAGTGCTACGTGACATAATACCGGACCAAACACTGTAAGCGGCGTTCCATGTTTTTTGTTTTCGTTTTTTGAAAAGTTTTATATTTGTTCCAGTGTTTGCTCCGTGGCATGGACGCCACCTCCCGCTTCGCCGCCTTAATCCGGGAGGATTGCCCGTTCTATGAGTTTGCAGAGGGTTTCCACAAGACCGCCGCTGCGACGGCGTGGGATGATGTAATGCTTAATAAGCTGTTCTGGCTCGGGGCCAATTACCACCGTCCCGTGGACCTCCCAGACACTGCCGGCCTGAGCTGGAGAGAGGGGATTTACCGGTGTCTGGGAAGCGTCCGGGCCCGAGCCAGCCCGCCGTTGTTCGCGGATTCCCCGAGCCCTCTGCAACTCGCGCCTCCAGAGCGCCCCCGAGAACCCGCGCCTCCAGAGCACCCCCGCGAATCCGTGCTTCAAGAGCGCCCTCCTGTGCCTGCTCCTCGCAGGTGCACTCCTGCGTCTCCGCTGGTCCCGTCCAGCTCTCTTGCATCTCCGCTGGTCCCGTCCAGCTCTCCTGCGTCTCCGCTGGGGCCGTCCAGCTCTCCTACGTCTCCGCTGGTCCCGTCCAGCTCTCCTACGTCTCCGCTGGGGCCGTCCAGCTCTCCTGCGTCTCCGCTGGTCCCATCCAGCTCAGCTCCTCAAGAGTGCCCCCAGGTGTTTTCGCTTCCCGAGCGCCCCCAAGTGTCTGCGCTTCCCGAGCGCCCCCAAGTGTCTGAGCTTCCAGAGCGCCCCCAAGTGTCTGAGCTTCCAGAGCGCCCTCAAGTGTCTGTGCTTCCAGAGCACCCCCAGTGCCGGCTCCCCGCATGTGCCCCCCAGTGCCGGCTCCTCGCACATGCCCTCCTGCGTCTCCGCTGGTTCCGTCCAGTTCCGTGCTGCAAGAGCGCCCCACAGAGTCCGCGCTGCAAGAGCGCCCCACAAAGACCGCTCCGTAGTGGCTCCCAGGGGGGGACTTCCCCAAGAAATTTTTTTGGGGGGGGGGGGGTAATAGGGTCACAGAACCCCTCGGGCGGCCCGAAAAAGTAAGGCCGTGGCCTCCCGAGTCCCCTGACCCGCCATGGCCTCCCAAGCCCCCCTCCCCCCATTGGATGGTGTTTGGCGTGAGGACACGCCTTCCGGAGGGGGGCGTAATGTCAGTCCTGTGTCTTGTTTCCCCTTCCTCTTGTGCCCATATTTGGCCTTCCTGTTCCTGTCCTCGTTTGTCATCATTAGTTCCTTTGTCTCCAGCCCTGCTTAATTGCCCCGCACCTGTTTCTGTTCTTCCTCGTTGATTTCCTAGTGTTTATAAGCCCTGTGTTTCCCTGCCCCTGTGTCCGGTATTGTTCGTCTTACCCCAATCTCCATGTTCGGTGTTTTGAGATTTAAATAAAACCTGACGATGGGAAATCTCTCTGTCTCCTCGCTCCTTGCCCCGAGTGCTACGTGACTGATACGGTCTAAATTCTGACAGGAATTCCTCACAAATACTATTTTTCTCTAAGAAGGAATATAATTGCGAGGATACTACCTTTTCTAGTATCTTTGACAGAAAAGGGAGATTTTAGATCGGTCTGTAATTAACTAAATGTTTGGGGTCAAGTTGTGTTTTTTTAATGAGATGCTTAATAACAGCCAATTTGAAGGTTTTGGGGACATATCCTAATGACAGTGATGAATTAATAATTAATAATAATAATAATAATAATAATAATAATTAATAATAATAAAGAGGGTCTATGACTTCTGGAAGCAGGTCTTTTAGTAGTTTAGATGGAATATGGTCTAACATACATGTTGTTGGTTTAGATGATTTAACAAATTGATAAAATTCTTCCTCTCCTATAGTAGAGAATGAGTGTAATTGTTCCTCAGGGGATCTATAGTGCACTATTTGATGCAATATTGTAACTGACGGCTGCATGGTTACAATTTTATCTCTGATAGAATCGATCTTGAGCTAAAGTAAAGTAGTTCATAAAATCATTACTGCTGTGCTTTTGGGAAATGCCAACACCTGTCGATTCTTTATTTTTCGCTAATTTAGTGACTGTATTGAATAAATACCGGGGGTTATGTTTGTTTTCTTCTAGAAGAGACGAAAAGTTATCAGATCTAGTAGTTTTTAATGCTTTTCTGTAGGATAGGGTATTTTCCCGCCAGGCTATACAAAATACCTCTAGTTTTGTTTTCCTCCATCTGCGCTCCTTTTTCCGGGCTGCTCTCTTTAAGGTGCGAGTGTGCTCATTATACCACGGCGTCTGACTGTTTTCTTTGATCTTCCTTAAGCGTAAAGCAAGTAGTGCAAACAGCAATAGCAGAAGAAGAATTCATTACTCACTGTGACTGATGAATTATACCAACTTAACTTACCACTTACCACTGTTGTTTGATGAACTCGTGAAAAATGGAGCGAGAGAGAAATGAAAACGGAGCGAGAAAAAAGAAAACAATAATAGGCGCGAATAGAAACACGAATGGAAACCACGGTCAAGCCAGCTGCAGTTCAGAAAAACACAGTCAAGCCAGCCGCGATTGAAATATGGTGCGCACGTATTACTATGCTTATGGTAATTGTAGACCAACTGACAGTGCAGTTCTTTGCCAGTGGGAAATGCTGTTGTGAGAATCACTAAATTGTATTAGCTATGCGACCTTGGCACAGTATCTGAGTTGAGTCTGATCCAATGGGATATAATAATAATGCAGGAGAGCAGAGAGGATCAGACTGTGTAATGGACCATTTGACCAGAGGCAGACATTTAGCTCTGAGCCTGAAGAGGGCCAAGATGTAAAGTAAAGTAAAAAGTAAAGTAAAGTCGTGACGTATTGTCAAGTATGGTCACCCATACTCGAAATTGGTGCTCTGCGTTTAACCCATCCAAGTGCACACACACACAGCAGTGAGTAGTGAACAAATGCACACACACACACACCGTGTCGTTTTCTGACTAAAAGCAACCAAAAGGCCAGTTTAAAGTGAGCAAATAATAATAATCGAATAATAATCGGGATCCCCAGACCAAAACAATTAGTGTGCTTCCTCTATTTTAAAACCCACCAGTTGCCACTGCTACTAATATGAGAGCAAAAGAAAATTATGTCTGATCAATAATGTTTTTGCTGAACATATTATAAGAGTTTAAGAATGTAGAGTGTCAATCTAATCTGATCCAATAAAATGGAGATACACTACAGTTTAAAAGTTTATATATATATATATATATATATATATATATATATATATATATATATATATATATATATATATATATATATACACACAGGTATATCACTGAGTAATGCAGGAGAGCAGAGAGGAGCAGACAGTGTAATGGAGCATTTGACCAGAGGCAGACATTTAGCTCTGAGCCTGAAGAGGGCCAAGATGTAACACTGCAGTGCTGATAACCTGAGAGCAACTGAAGGCGGAGGAAACCAAAGACAAATTCACCTGCTACACATCATGTAAAGGGATAGTTCACCCAAAACTGAATACTGAATATATAATTTACTCACCCTCAGGTTGTTTTAAAACTGCATGGCTTACAATCGTTTGTGGAGCCTAAATAAAGATATTTTGAAGAACGATACAGTGTTTCCCACACAATGGAATTCAATGAGGTCTAATGCTGAAATATCTTCTTTTGTGAATGTACTGTACTTTTGTGACGAATAATCTGATATGTTAGTGTGAACAAACCAGCACTGTTTGCTCCATATCATGAAATCTAGCGAAACTTCATGTCTGTCTTCCATTCTCTTTAAAGCAGGAAACATGACAAACCTGAACAAAGCCCATTTTAGCAATGCGGTAAGCACCGTGGCATGAAAAAATTACACAGAAGTGGTTATGAAAATGTCACGTTATGCAAGGGTTGAAAAGAGCTTCTTGTAATAAGAGATCCGGATAAACCTTTAGCACTGAAGATGATGAAATTAATCTAAATATAAATTAAGTAAAGGTCAACAGTGTGTTCATGGACCTGGTGTCACCTGACTTCAGTCACACATATAAAGTAGATTATATTGCATGTGATTAGAGCTGCTGAATGCTGTTGCCTCTTTATGTGTTTTTTTTTTGTTTGTTTGTTTTTTTAATTGTGTGATTTGGTTATACGTGGGAGAAATTTTTGTACATACTGCTGCAAATTCAATGAATGGTAAATATGTTCAGTCAAGCATTTTGATGGAATTATGAGGTCCATCAAATGCCACTGAATTTCATACAAACCCGATTCCAAAAAAGTTGGGACACTGTACAAATTGTGAATAAAAACAGAATGCAATGATGTGGAAGTTTCAAATTTCAATATTTTATTCAGAATACAACATAGATGACATATCAAATGTTTAAACTGAGAAAATTTATAATTTTAAGGGAAAAATAAGTTCATTTTAAATTTCATGGCATCAACACATCTCAAAAAAGTTGGGACAAGGCCATGTTTACCACTGTGTGGCATCCCCTCTTCTTTTTATAATAGTCTGCAAACGTCTGGGGACTGAGGAGACAAGTTGCTGAAGTTTAGGAATAGGAATGTTGTCCCATTCTTGTCTAATACAGGCTTCTAGTTGTTCAACTGTCTTAGGTCTTCTTTGTCGCATCTTCCTCTTTATGATGCGCCAAATGTTTTCTATGGGTGAAAGATCTGAACTGCAGGCTGGCCATTTCAGTACCCAGATCCTCCTCCTACGCAGCCATGATGTTGTAATTGATGCAGTATGTGGTCTGGCATTGTCATGTTGGAAAATGCAAGGTCTTCCCTGAAAGAGACAACGTCTGGATGGGAGCATATGTTGTTCTAGAACTTGGATATACCTTTCAGCATTGATGGTGCCTTTCCAGATGTGTAAGCTGCCCATGCCACACGCACTCATGCAACCCCATACCATCAGAGATGCAGGCTTCTGAACTGAGCGCTGATAACAACTTGGGTTGTCCTTGTCCTCTTTAGTCCGGATGACATGGCGTCCCAATTTTCCAAAAAGAACTTCAAATTTTGATTCGTCTGACCACAGAACAGTTTTCCACTTTGCCACAGTCCATTTTAAATAAGCCTTGGCCCAGAGAAAATGTCTGCGCTTCTGGATCATGTTTTTTGACCTATAGAGTTTTAGCCGGCAACGGTGAATGGCACAGTGGATTGTGTTCACCGACAATGTTTTCTGGAAGTATTCCTGAGCGCATGTTGTGATTTCCATTACAGCAGCATTCCTGTATGTGATGCAGTGCCGTCTAAGGGCCCGAAGATCACGGGCATCCAGTATGGTTTTGGCCTTGACCCTTACGCACAGAGATTGTTCCAGATTCTCTGAAACTTTGGATGATATTATGCACTGTAGATGATGATAACTTCAAACTCTTTGCAATTTTTCTCTGAGAAACTCCATTTCTGATTTTTCGCCGCAGCATTGGGGGAATTGGTGATCCTCTTGCCATCTTGACTTCTGAGAGACACTGCCACTCTGAGAGGCTCTTTTTATACCCAATCATGTTGCCAATTGACCTAATAAGTTGCAAACTGGTCCTCCAGCTGTTCCTTATATGTACATTTAACTTTTCCGGCCTCTTATTGCTACCTGTCCCAACTTTTTTGGAATGTATAGCTCGCATGAAATCCAAAATGAGCCAATATTTGGCATGACGTTTCAAAATGTCTCACTTTCAACATTTGATATGTTATCTATATTCTATTGTGAATAAAATATAAGTTTATGAGATTTGTAAATTATTGCATTCCTTTTTTATTCGTAATTTGTACAGTGTCCCAACTTTTTTGGTATCAGGTTTGTAGAATGCAATTAGATTCAATACAATACATTCACAATGCAATTAGAGCCATTCATGTACAGTATAATGTTGCTCTCTCTCTCTCTCTCTATATATATATATATACAGTGGTGTGAAAAAGTGTTGGCCCCCTTCCTGATTTTTTTTTTTTTTTGCATGTTTGTCACACTTTAATGTTTCAGATCATTAAACAAATTTAAATATTAATCAGAGATAACACAAGTAAACACAACATGCAGTTTTTGAATGAAGTTTTTTATTATGAAGGGAAAACAAAATCCACATGGCCCTGTGTGAAAAAGTGCTAAAACAATTAGACGCTCCCTCAAAACTTGCAACATCTTTGGCGTTGTGCTGTGTGATAAAACTGCACATTTTAAAGTGGCCTTTTATTGTGGCTAGCCTAAGGATGGATTATCTCGGCAAAGGAGAAGTGCTCACTAACACAGATTTAGACAGATTTGTGAACAATATTTGAGAGAAATAGGCCTTTTGTGTACATAGAAAAAGTCTTAGATCTTTGAGTTCAGCTCATGAAAAATGGGGGCAAAAACAAAAGTGTTGAGTTTATAATTTTGTTCAGTATATGTATATATATATATATATATATATATATATATATATATATATATATATATATATATATATATATATATGTAACGCTCTTCGTCGGTGTGCGCCCCCAAATGTCTCTGCGTTGTGTTGAGGTGAGGAGTAAATGAGGACACCAAAATCGTTGAGTCAAACAGAGCAGCTTCCTTTTATTAGGCTCCTTTCTCCATACAGTCACTCTCACAGCAGAACAGAATGGCGACAGCCTTTCACAATGAAAATAGAACTGTGTTCATTTCAAATAAGCTCAAAATTACAATACATAATGAATTATAATAGGAAATAATGAAGTTGAGACTGCAACTAACTTAATAGTAAGCGCATCGTTCACAAACTCACTAAAACACAGGAAAGATAGACTACAGCATATGACAGACAAAGATAAATGCTGGATGTAATCAAAATAGGGAGAATTAGACCATAAAATACACAAGTAGGCCTTAAACATAATATCATACACATGAAAATATGCTCAGCCACATGGAACATAGGAAATGTGCAATAATATCAGAAATACACAACAACCTATCAAAAATAATGTCTGATACGCATAAACCAACCTCTCATCAGCAATATATTTCTTCTAATAACATGGATGGCTACTATAATGAGATATATTTTAATGGATATAGTGGAGCAACATGATAACCCTCCTTACCTTTCACAATGAAAATAGTACTGTGGGTTAGAGTTGTGACGTTCGCGAACGAACCGATTCTTTTGAACGGCTCATAAACATGAACGATGGGAGCCGAGTCGCGGCTGGGGGGGAGCCGTTCTTTCTGTCGTTCTTTTTTTCCTATGCGTGTTTCACACAGATGCACACAAATTAGCTCCTCCGAGAGACAGAACAGTTTTAGGGGGAGGGGCGCATCAACAGCATGATGATAGTTGTGCACGCATCCTTCACGTGAGTACTCCAGTGGAAAAAAACCCTGCGTGCCTCTGTCATTGGGTAGGAGCGCAGCCATGACTTGTGCACGCTGCCGTCACATGAGGTAATAATCAATATTTCAGAATAATTCAAACTCAGATATTGGTGTATTAGTGGCAACAACTGGAGCTACATCTGCAGGTGTAAAAAGCAGCTTCTCCTGTTTAAAGCGGTTCAAGTCCTACACCCGTAACACAATGGGCCAAGACCGTTTAAGCAGCCTAGCTCTGCTGGCCATTGAGAGGACACTGGTCAAGTCACTGGAAAATATGCCTAGTTGGTACGACAGCGTCACAGAGCATTTTCATGAAAAGGAATGTAGGGCAGAATTTACGTATAAATAAATGGACAATTTTTATGATGTAGGCCGAAAATGAGCTTCCCCTCTTTGAAAGACCAGCAGCCGCCACTGATATATATATATATATATATATATATATATATAGATAGATAGATAGATAGATAGATAGATAGATAGATAGATAGATAGATAGATAGATAGATAGATAGATAGATGTAGGGAAGATGTAATTGGTTCTCCCATCCTTTAGGGGGAGGTATGTGTTGTTTCTTATTAGGGGAGTGAGCCCTTCTTTTCACCCACAGTAGTGATGGGATTTATGGCTCTTTGAGGGGATCCGGATCTTGGCGATCTTTTAGCTCTTTTTAAATATTTAGTCAGTTTTAAGAAGCCAGCTTGGGGGCATCTCAGTTTATCCTGGAAATAATCACTGGGAGGAATGATGAGGTGAGATTTATAGTCAAATAATTAAACCAAAAAAGAATCATGTCTCTCTTCAGCACTCAACTCATGTTGTACTGACTCATCAGCAACTTCCTCCACTAAAGATGAAACATCTTCCGATACTTCCGTCTCACAACTGTCTTTGATCTCACGCTCAACAAATTCATCTCTTAGCAAGTCACCTGCGTTCATTTCCACCTCGTGATCATTTGACACACTGTGACTCAAGGACGAATCAGGGTCATCTTGCGATGCTGTCCCCAGCTGAAACTCTGGGACATGAGGATTCAGTGCCATATGTGGACTCTGAGCTTCTACAATTTCACCACAACGTTCTTCTTCCAAGTGGCTTTTACGCACTCTGCGTGGGCATGTCTCTGCAACTGTGGAAACTTCATCATCCTCAGATAGACTAGCTGGAAGAACTCCACATGGGAGCAGAAGATCTCTGTGAAGGACACGCTCAGGGCCATCACCATTCTCTGGCTGAACGACGTAAACCGGGATCTCTGTATTTGGCTGCTTTGTCATCACATATACAGTGGATTCCCAGCGATCTGCGATCTTGTGTTTTCTTCTAATGTTGACGTTCCTTACCAAGACACGATCGCCAACATCCACCGAAGCAGCTGTAACTTTCTTGTTATTATGACTATACACAACTAAAAGTAGACCTTTTGCAGTTTCAAATGATACCTTACTCTCATCTGTAAGATCAAAACTCATGGAGTATTTTAGTTAGTTTTGCGTCAAAGAAAAAACTACACAGCCCGCACCGGTGGGTTAATGAACACCAAATAATCACACGGCTTTCTCCTGTTATGATGAAAACTGGCAATTTCGCCAAGCAAATACCAAGAAATAGGTTGCAGAAGTTTGTCTTTCGACTACACTTGCAAAAATCCGCTATGGGACTGAGCTCGAATAGCTTCAGCATCAGCGACTTCTTATAGGACAAAATCGCTGTCAATCAAAAGGAGATGCAGTGTTTCGACAGACCCTCCAATCATCAAGCAGAAGCCCGGAGTCCAGCCCTGCCCACTCCTCCATTCACCCCCAGAGACGTCCGGGGGTGGGACATATTCACAGCATTTATCCAATGACCGTCTAGTTTTGAAGCACTGAAAAAAAATGTTCAAAGCAGCCCCATTGAAGTCAATGGACGCTAGGCTTCAACAGGGAAATACACTGTGACGCTACAGGAATATATGAGAAGGAAATCGAGTCACCTGCTGTATGTAGCTGATTCTGAACGAACTCGTCTCTGAGATGAATGTGTTCTAACACATTTTTAATCAATACAATGTTAACACAATAGTACTTATCTGACCATGAATTTTTTTACATTATAGGGGAAGCCGAGCTTCCCTTGCAGTCTTAAAGAAATCCCCACTGATATATATATATTTATATTATATATAGATATATATATATTTTTTAACACTTTTTCCCAGTAAATATATTTCTATAGGTGCTGTTGACATGACATTTTCACCAGATGTCGATAACAACCCAAGTAATCCATACTGTCGTGCGCGCAGTTAGTTTCGTTTATGCGTTGGCCTTTGAGGATGCGTGGGAGGAATGAGGCACGACAAGATGATCTGCTTCGTATAGTTTACTGAACTTCTTGAACAACGTAGTTACACAGTTCACTCACCAACAGTACATTTGGCATAAACACAGTCTTTATGTCACTGTTCTCGCTGATCGGTGCTCTTGCTCCAGCACAGAACGGCAGCTTTCCCGACCGTGCGATGAGCATGCGAGCAACCTCTCTCTACTTTTTCCTCTACGTACCGACGTAACTCAGCACATATTCTCAGATTGACGTAACTAAACAGCCAATAGAAATAGGAACGGAACAAACACAGTGATAAGCTTAAAGGGACCATGCTCTCTTTACTACACTATCCCCCCCTTTTAGAAGTACTGAGTCCCTTCAGTACAAAGAAAGCAATCCTAATCAAATACAAACTAAGAAAACTGTACATAATGAACAGTGGAAGCAATAGTGAAACACTAATTGTTGTATCTTGCCGGCTTCCGAATCTCTCTTCCTTTTTGTGTTCTCTTGATTGTCTCCTGTCCTCCTATGTCTGACATCAGTCCCAGTCCTAGTTATTTTCTGCGTCGGCGAGCTGCTGGCTGCCGCTTCCTCTCCTTGTCCTGGTTCTCCTGAGGTTCTGGGTCAGAAGAAATGGATTCATTTTCACTGCTACCCTGAGATGCAGGTGGTTTGGGCTCATGTAAAGGTTCTTGCATAAGAGGGTTGTTAGAGGTCTCCTTGCTCTTTTGCAGGATCTCACTCCTTTGACGTCTGACCCTCACTGGAATCACTTCACAATCATAGGGCTTGAGACGATCGTGATGCATGATTCTCTTTTGACGTAACCCCTGGACCTCATAAAGTACTGGGCCACAGCAGGCAGATATCACTAAGGGGCCTTTCCAAGGTGCTTGGAGTTTTGGACTCTGTCCTTTTTTCTTAGTACTGTCTCGCATATACACCAGATCTCCAACAACATACTTCCTCTCCTGAGCCCTGAGATCATAGATCTTCTTTTGCCGTTGTTGGGCTGTTTGGAGGTGCTCCCGGGCAACATCATGTGCGTCTCTCAATCCTTTTTCCAAGTTGTACAGAAAATCGGGCACTTCCACACTGTATGACCTTTGCTCTGCCATACCGGACCATAGATCCTGAGGTTGGTAAACTTCTCTTCCAAGCATGAGCCTATTTGGTGTGAATCCAGTAACTGCATGCTGGGAACTACGGTACGCTGATGTAAGGAGGGGAAGATGCTCATCCCAGTTTTTCTGATTCTGGTTCACATAGCATCGAATCATCTGAAGGAGCGTTCGATTGAACCTCTCAACTTGTCCATTGGAGGCAGGATGGTAAGGGGTCGTTCTTGTTTTTGTGATCTGCAAAAGACTACAAACATTTCTGAATAAAGAACTTTCAAAATTTCGACCCTGGTCTGTGTGCAGTTCAAGTGGTGTGCCAAACCTGGAGATGAACTCATAGACAAGTGTCTTAGCCGTAGTTTCTGCCCCTTGATCTGGCACAGGAAAGGCTTCTACCCATCGAGTGAACTGGTCAATGATGATTAGAACGTACTTGTTTCCGGAACTGGACACAGGAAATGGGCCCAGTATATCAATGTGGATCCGATCCAGTGGCGCCCCTGCTTGGTAATTTTGAAGCTTGGCCCTCTTGGTTGGCCCAGCAACTTTACAGGCATTGCAGTGTCTGCACCTCTGTATGTACAAATGTACATCTCCACCCATTCCATACCAGTGGAAACTTTGACGGAGACGCTCTAAAGTCTTTCCTTCACCCAAATGGCCAGATTGTGGCGGATTATGGCAGGCTTGTAACACTTCTGTTTGCATCGTGGCAGGTACTAGCAACAGTAGGGAGGGACTGAGTCCTCCAGGCCTTTCCCAACGATAAAAGAGAACACCTTGATGGAGTTCAACTTGTGGCCAACACAGCCAGTATTTTCTTACTGCTGGACTTTTCAGTGCAACATCCTCTTTTGTTGGAAGGGCTCCTTTCTCTTTCCACTTGTGCAGGATGGAGAGATCAGGATCAGCTCTCTGCTCTTGTGCTAGCTTTTCTTTTGAGAATGTTTCCAGCCAGTTCACATGTGGGGTTTCAAACAACTCTGCAGCTGCCCTGTTCTCATTCCCCACACCCGGTCTATCGATAACATGTTCCCCTGTTATACACTCAATGCTCCTTACTGCAAGTGGAACCACATCATCCACGTCTTCTTCAAATCTTTCCCAGTGGTCATGCAGCTTTTGGCAATGCTTACACCCTCCACATGGCAGATGTAAAACACTCTTCCCTGCCTGATAACAGTTGCACATATTGGAGAGCTTGCCACCATATCTTGACATCGCATCAGCATTTGAATGATGTTTTCCAGCTCTGTGCTCGATGTCAAAATCGTACTGACACAGCTCTTCCAGCCAGCGAGCAAGCTGTCCCTCAGGATGTTTAAACCGAAACAACCAGGTGAGGCTGTTGTGATCTGTGCGTAAAAGAAACTTCTTACCAAGCAGGTAGTGTCGAAACTGGCGTGTGTAGCAAACAACAGCTAGCAACTCTCGTCTTGTTACACAGTATCGCCTCTGAGCTGGAGTGAGGTGGGTGCTCGCATATGTGATAACTCTCTCCTCTCCCCACTGAAGTTGCGACAAGACTGCCCCAATACTGTGATTTGATGCATCGGTGTCCAGGATGTATTTTCCCTCCACTAGAGGATATCCGAGCACAGGTGCAGAAGTTAACTTTTCTTTGAGCTGTGTAAAAGCATTCTGGTGCTCCTCAGTCCACAAGAATGCTGCTTCTTTTCTTAGGAGTTCATTAAGAGGGCTGGCCAGCTCAGAAAATGCTGGAACAAACTTCCTATAGTAGTTACACAGTCCAAGAAAGGCCTTCAGCTCATGTACACTCGTGGGGGGGTTCCAAGCTTCCACATCACTAATCAAAGATGGGTTGGGTCGTATACCTTCACCACTGACCACATGGCCCAGGAAAAGGACTTCTTCTTTAAGCAGGTGACACTTGGATGATTTTAGCTTTAATCCATAGCTGAAAAGGCGCTGGAATACAGCTTCAAGTCGATCAAGGCTCTCATCGACCCCTTTTCCCAGGATGATGATGTCATCTAAGTAAATCAGAAGAGTTTCCCACTGAAGTCCTCGAAGAACAAGCTCCATCGCCCTTTGGAAAGTGCTCGGAGCATTGCACAGTCCGAAGGGCATGCGCGTGTATTCATAAAGGCCATAGCGAGTAATAAAGGCTGTCTTTGCTCTATCCATTTCATCAACTGCAATTTGCCAGTAGCCAGACTGGAGGTCTAGGGTAGATAAGACACAAGCTCCGCCAAGGACATCAAGGCATTCCTCAATTTTGGGGAGAGGATAAGCATCCTTGGCTGTCAAGCTGTTGAGGCGTCGATAGTCGACACACCAACGAACACCTCCATCCTTTTTGCGAACTAACACCACGGGTGATGCCCACTCCGAGGCAGAAGGTGTTACGACTCCTGCTTCCAGCATAGCATTGAGATGCCTTTTCTCTTCCTCTTGAAATCCAAGGGGAGTCCGTCTGACTGGCTGGCGTACTGCCCCTGCATCTCCAGTATTTATCCTGTGTGTGACAGCGGTTAAGAGGCCATGGTCCAAATCTGAAACAGCGAAGAGAAGTCGGTATGAGATCAGAAGCTCGATAAGTCGCTGTTGCTGCGCCTCACTTAATGCTCCACTTGAAGCGGCATAAAGAGCTTGGAGATGCTCAGGTAAGTCTGTGGCAGTTGTCAGTCTTCTCAGATCGGAATGATCTGTATCATCATCATTTTGTTCTTGGGTGCTATCACAGTCTGTATCCTGCTGTTTGTAATCCATTAAGCCGTCATCTGGATATGTTTCCACTAAGAGACCCAGACAGGCCCCTTTTGCTAAGGTGGTTTTATTACTGGAAAGATTGCAAAGCCTCACAATCACTCGATGCTCCATGGTCGTGGCAACACTCCCTGAGGCCACAGTTTCGGTGATCAGGTAGGGCTCCAGAACAGCGCACACACCAGGCTTTGGATTGTCAACTTCACCCCAGACTAGACATTCACTTTCTGGTGGTAACATTGTGTCGGTCTCTAGGACCACTCGAGCAATGTGATAATCAGTTCCACCACCCCCAACAATCTTAGCAGGAACTAGTTCTTCTGCAATAAACACTCTGCCACTAGTATGGATGGTTACGTTTGCAGCCTGCAAAAAATCTAGCCCCAAAAGGACAGGGTCACGTATCGGAGCCACAAAGACTTCCCATTCCGTGCACCATGTGCCAATTTGAAATTTAACTTTCAGTCCACCTTTGGCATTCATGTCCTTCCCTGATTCTGCATTATGAAGACACGTCTGTGTTGTAGCTGTCTGCTTACAGAGGGGAAACTGCTGATACAAAGTCTCTGAAATAACTGTTGCTTCAGCTCCCGTGTCTACAACGGCTTGTGTTGGAATGCAGTTCACAATCACATCAATAAGCAAGCTTGGGCCTCTGCTTTTTGCACGCCCCACCTTCGGTGTGGGGGACTGGCTTCTCCAGCGTTCTGGCCCTTTTGAAGTGGTACTATCGTTCTGATCTTTACTAGTTTGACTAGGGTTAAGTGGTGGAGTTGAGAGCTTCACACAATCTCTGCGAAAATGCCCTTCTTCACCACAGTGATAGCACAAACCTGCTCCGGTGCGTTTGGGGCTTGGCAAGTAGGTTCTTGTTCGTGCTGTGCCATCTTGTGTTGGAGACCGTCCTCGCCTCCGTTCCTGATTTACTTCCTCCAGCTTTTTCAGCTCTCTGGCTGTGAGGATATCCAGCTTTGATTGCAGCTGTTCCATCTTTTGCATCAGGATGTTAAACTGGTCAGCAGACACATAGCTCTTACTAATTTTCTCTACTTGCTCTGTTAGGAATGTAGTCTTCTGTGAGAGAGCAGCTACTTGGTCTGTAGTAGCGTAGCTTGGACCTTGGACTCTGCGTGAAACGGCTGGAGAATCAGTGGACAGCTCCTCATCATCCGCCCAGGAAATACGTCTGGCTCTGCTCTTTACATCAATATCACGACCCAAGGTGGCTCGATAATTGTGCTCGTGGGCCTCTACAAGTCTTTGTGCTTCCACTAATGAATGGGGATCCTTGTTCATTACTTCATAAGCGACTTTTTGGTTACGAAGTCCCTTGAGGAAGAAGTCTGTAGCGAGTTGGTCCTGCAGATCAAGCTCCACACCAGGGTAGGCCAAGGTGACTAAGCGTTGCACCTCCTCTGCAAACTCAGCTGCTGACTCTTTGAGCTGGCGGAGTTCGCCCAGTTTCCTTCTCATTGTGGTTGGGGGATCACGCTGACCAAAACGTTGAGTTAACTGCTCCTTAAGAAGGGTATAATCCTCACGGATGTGTTCAGGAAGTGAACAGACATACTTAATAGCTGGCCCCCTCAGACAATCATACAAACAGTCCACTCTGTAGTCTCCACTCCAACCATACTTCCTGGCCTGCCGTTCAAATGGTACCAGAAATGACTCCCAATCTCCACTACCATCAAAAAGCGAGCTTTGCCTTGGGACCCTCTGTAGCAATTGGCTGGCCTTGATAATGAGGCATACTAGATCTTTGTTCAGCGATATTAGTATTTGAAAATGGCTGTGAACCACGCTCAGTGGTCCGTTGCCTTGTACCAGTCTCAGTGGAAAGGGTAGCTCTGGAGGGACCTGAAGTACGTGCTCTTTGTTTAATTACTTCTAGCTCGGCAGCGAATGGCCCACCCGTGATGTTGCGTGACCTCTCAGTATTCTCTTGAAGGAAGGGTGAATCTGAATAAGGCATCCTCCTTTCCCTGGCAGTAGGCTGGAAGCTCTCACGTGTGTCACCCCTGGGTGCAGCGAACATTGATGTTTGTGGGGCTTGAGAACAACTTGTAATATGAGTCAATAGTGGTGCCATCATCATTTGCAGTTGCTCGTTATTTTTATTTTGGTTTTCGAGCATAGTCTTAAGCCAGTCTGGGGGTTGATTGGAATCGGGGGCGACTGCCATAGCTCCATGACACAATTCTTCCTGGGACATGACTGATTTTTTTTTTTTTTTCTTTTTTTTATAATATAATTACTATTATAACTTTTTTTTTCCTCTTTTCTTTTCTTTTTTTTTTTTTTTTTTTAACGGCAATAAACTTTACAGATGTCTTTGTTGAGCACTCTCATCTCTCATCTCTGGCAATTCACTTTATAGTTGAGTCTATGCAGTTCTCATCGGGCGCAATGACGTAAGCCTGCTTGCGTCTTGTCCTGAAAGAGCGCTAACAAATTAGCCCACTGCTTATCCGCTTCTGTCCACCGCACGCCACCCCGCCAGCGTCCAGCTCTTCTCTCGTTTCACATGGGCTGTTGAAATCTCCAGACACAAATCCCCACTTCTGACACCATTTGTCGTGCGCGCAGTTAGTTTCGTTTATGCGTTGGCCTTTGAGGATGCGTGGGAGGAATGAGGCACGACAAGATGATCTGCTTCGTATAGTTTACTGAACTTCTTGAACAACGTAGTTACACAGTTCACTCACCAACAGTAAATTTGGCATAAACACACAGTCTTTATGTCACTGTTCTCGCTGATCGGTGTTCTTGCTCCAGCACAGAACGGCAGCTTTCCCGACCGTGCGATGAGCATGCGAGCAACCTCTCTCTACTTTTTCCTCTACGTACCGACGTAACTCAGCACATATTCTCAGATTGACGTAACTAAACAGCCAATAGAAATAGGAACGGAACAAACACAGTGATAAGCTTAAAGGGACCATGCTCTCTTTACTACAATACATACAAATAAAACAAAAATAAGTTCAGAAATAAAGTTATGTGTAATAAAATGGAATGACACAGGGAAAATTTATTGAACTACTGAAATGTATTTAAGACTTTGTACAAAAGCCTTTGTTGGTAATGACAGCTTCAAGACGCCTCCTGTATGGAGAAACTAGTCGCATGCATTGCTCAGGTGTGATTTTAGCCCAGTCTTCAAATCTTGAAGATTCTGTGGGCCTCTTCTAGAACTCTGATCTTTAGTTCTTATTCTCTATTAGATTAAAGTCAGGTGATTACCTGGGCCATTCTAGCAGCTTTATTTTCCTTTTCTGAAACCAATTGAGAGTTTCCTTGGCTGTGATTGGGATCATTGGCTGTGTTCGAAATGCCATACTATCATACTACTCTTACTATTTCTGCAGGATCCAGTATGTATGCTGCTCATAGTATGCACATTTGCTGTATGCATGAAATACCCGGATGACCTACTATATTTGCCAGAATCTGCTAAATATAACTGAAGTATACTGAAATCAGTACAGAAGCTGTGTTCTAAATGGCATACTATCATACAACTCCTACTATACTGCAGTATGCTGTGTGAATACTGTGAATAGTATGTTAATTTTCTGTATGCATGGAATGCCCGGATTACGTGCTACATTTGCTGAAATTTGATGTATGCATCTGAAGACGCTGCGTGGGGTACTGTTTCCCAGAATGCAACGCACTCCATGTGACCTTTCATCTTCAAACGCGTGAGTGAACTGGAGGCGGGGAATAATAATTATAAATGTTACACTTGTATATGCACGTTTATACATATACATGTAATCTACAAACTATCGCTGTGCATTTAAAAACAATATCATTTGTAGGACATAAATTGTACTTTAGTCTCTACGGCACTTTTCCGATCAAGTCAAATGACGTCGCCTTTATCTCTATAGCGCTTTATACATTGTTTCAAAGATATTACATAATAATATTAATATTGCAGTAATATAATATATAAATAAATTATATATATAACTAGAATTAATATTTCAATTAAGCAAACAAAATTAAATTCCGATGCAAACAGCTCTAATAAGAAATGGAGTGTATTTACTCTAAAGACAAATAGACCAATTTGTTGTCAGAGGCTATTTACATTAACTCCACCCACCAATACCTGCCTGTGATAAACAGCTCTGCAGAAGACACGTGTATTTCTGTAGAATCAGTGGCGGAGAGAGTAACAGATACGAGCTGCTGTTGATGCGAGTGAGCCGAGTTCGATTTCGGCTTTTGTCAAACCCGTGCAACTCCTTTTCCCATCACATACCAGATCAGAAAGGCATTTATTTTCAATAAAAAATTAAGTAAATATTTGAAAAGTGGAGATTAAACACCTCATTAATAACACAGTGTGCTTAGCTGTTAGTAGGTTTTAGTCCCAATAAAGTGGCGTTCATCAAATAAAATTTATGATAATTTACACTAAAATGTTGTCTAATATGTTATTATAATGTACTATAGTATAAATATCTGTCTAAAACGCATCTTGTTTATTGAACTGTTGTGAAGACTGAATAATGCAGTGAAAAAAGCACTGTAAATGCGCACGCGCACTAGTCCAATCTTCATCACGTAACATATTCGTGCACTCTGTAAGTTAGGAGTGTTTTGTTTGGTTTTTGCGATATACAGGATAATGTCAAATCCCACATCGTTAAAACAATAATTACAATATCATCACATACGATATCGCACATCCCTACCGAGAGATCAGTACGGGCTAAACTAAGTTAAACGCCAACATGACACCAGTAAAGGCGTGAATTCACTGTTATTCTGCAAAATACAGTGTAGTATGTGAAACATGAATTAATAAATACAAAACTCAGTATGCTCACCATAACTTTAACAATAGAAAATCCGTCTGTAAATGATGTTCTGTCGCCCTAATAAAAAATAAAAGTGTGTTCTACAAGCTTACAGAAGTCAATCTATTTCTTTGTTGGAAACTTTTAAATGAGAAAGTATAGTTGTTGTCATTATAAATATACATTTTTCCATTGCCACGCCTATCTGTCTGTGCTTACTGTCTTTGCATGTTGTGAGTTTTATTTAGTGTTGTACGTCCTTAAAACACATCATAAGCTCCTCATTGAACATGGCAAAGAGTGCTCAGAAACATTTACATGTATTCATTTAGCTGACGCTTTTATCCAAAGCGACTTACAATTGCTATATATGTCAGAGGTCGCACGCCTCTGGAGCAACTAGGGGTTAAGTGTCTTTCTCAGGGACACATTGGTGTCTCACAGTGGATTCGAACCCGGGTCTCTCACACCAAAGGCATGTGTCTTATCCACTGCGCCATCACCACCCCACCACTGAAACTTAAGCACTAGGGCGACAGCAGATCACATTTCAGACCGTGTGTTCCCCCTTGCAGACGCTACATCACTGCGGGGGATACTCATGATCTGTGTGTGGTCTGCTTGAGAGCGAGTCACGCATTGCGAGCTTCTATCACTGCGTGCGCTTCGCTCTCGGAAGGCTCTCTTTCGCGAGGGAGCCTTCGCCAGCGTTCCCCGCGGTGCTGGTCCAGCTTCCACCGAGGTGGAGCGGCGGCTGCACTCATAAGGTTCGCAGATGGATCTGGTAGTGGGAAGCGATACGGGCCAGTCCCTATCTCCTTCCCTGCCTATCAGACCCAGAGGCCACTCCCCGGAATCGGAAACCCACTCCGCGGTTTCTTCCCCCCAGGGAGGCGACTCGACGCTTCTCCTCTCTTCCTCTGAGGAGGTTGATGTGGAGAGCGTTGATGAGGCTTTGCACCCTCAGTTGCCCCAGTATGAGGAGCTAGTGGAGGTGATTACTCGAGCGGTAGCCAAATTAAATATCAGCTGGCCCGCCGAGACTCTGGTCGAACCGCAGAGGAGTAAACTCAGTGAGAGATTTCTACGTGTCAGGCTGCTACCTCCACGTCGGAGCCTGCCGTTATTTCCCGATCTCCACACCGAGGTGTCGAGCTCGTGGGATAAACCTTTCTCGGCCCGTCTCTTCATCCCCGCCTTTGGTAATTACGGTAATGTGGCGGGGTTGAGTGAGCACGGTTATAGAGCGATGTCCCGAGTGGAACAGACGCTCGCGAGCTATCTGTCCCCTCGCGAAGCATCATCTCTAAAGGCTCCGTCCTTTAGACCAAGCCGCTGCGTACGACGTCAGCGCTGATGGCGTAGGGGGTACGTGGCTGCGGGTCAGGCTGGTGCATGTCTGCACACCACGGCGGTGTTAAAGGCATACCAAGCTGACCTGATTAAAGAGCTAGATAAGAGAGAAGAGCTCAGGCCTGAAGATTTTTGTGAGCGCCGTAAGACTGCTGATTTGTCCCTCCGTGCCACCAAAGAGACCGCCCATGCCATCGGCAGGTCTATGGCAGCACTGCTGGCTGTGGAAAGACATTTATGGTTGACCCTGTCCGATATGCAAGAGAAGTTAATCTTAATCTCAAGATGGCGCCGAGTATGGCTGCTGTGGTGTGGAACGCTCCCGTACTTTTGTTGTTTTTGTTTGTTTGTTCTGTGTTTAGTCATTCTCTTACTGTCTGTTTTACCAGAGACGAACTACTGGACATAAGGCAACACACAATTTTTTTCAGGACAATTTTTTTCCGGTTTTTGATTATTCAGACGCTTTGTTGGATGTTTTGGTCGGAGGGGCAGCGGTCCTAGTCAAACGCGCGCTCAGACGGAAAAGAGGGAAGTGCGCCGGCGCGCTGGTTAAACTCCGCGTACGCGGCTTCCGAACTGCGCTCCCAAGCATTCATCTAGCGAATCTCCAATCCCTTCCTAACAAAATGGATGAACTACTTCTCCTCACCCACACAAATAAGGACTTTACAAACTCTGCTGCATTGTGCTTCACTGAAACCTGGCTGAGTGAAAACATCCCGGATAACATGCTTCATTTGCCGGGATATCAGCTGTTCAGATCAGACCGCATCACAGAGCTAACGGGGAAAACGAGAGGTGGTGGACTATGTTTCTACATAAATGAAGGTTGGTGTTCAGATGTAACAACTCTGAAGAAGATGTGTTCTCCTAATTTGGAGGCCTTCTTCATAAACTGTAAGCCGTTCTATTCACCCCGAGAGTTTTCGTCCTCCATTCTCGTGAATGTGTACGTGCCTCCGGACGCGTGCGTGAGCGCCGCGATGCAACAGCTGGCTGAACAAATATCTGAAACAGAGCAAAGGTACCCGGACTCTTTTTTAATCATTCTTGGAGATTTTAATAAAGCAAATCTCTCCCGCGAACTGCCAAAATACAGACAGCACGTTACATGTCCCACCAGAGACAGTAATATATTGGATCATTGTTACACAATAATTAAAGATGCATATCACTCTGTCCCACGGGCAGCTCTGGGGCTCTCTGATCACTGTTTGATATATGCATCCCCACCAGGACATTCTTATCATTCAATAATGATAAACCGTGGTTTACTGGGAAACTCAAACAACTTCGTCAGGCCAAAGAGGACGCTTACAGAAGTGGGGATAAAATCTTGTATAACCAGGCCAGGAACAGACTAACAAAGGAGATCAGAGTGGCTAAAAAGAACTACTCTGAGAAGTTGAAAAAAGAACTTTCAGCCAACGATCCGGCGTCGGTATGGACTGGTCTGAGGAACATCACCATGTACAAGTCACCACCCCCACAGTCTGTGGAGAATCAACAACTGGCTGACGATCTCAATGTGTTCTACTGCAGATTTGAAAAGGCCAGACTGACACCCAACACCCGCTCTGATCTGCACTTCACACATTCACCTTCCCCCCCTGCAACCCCCCTTACTCCCTCCCCCACCATTCTACCTGCGTTTAAAGTCTGTGTAGAGGATGTGAACCGTGTCTTCAGAAAACAGAAATCTAGGAAAGCTTCAGGACCAGACGGTATTTCACCTGCCTGTCTAAAAGTCTGTGCTGACCAATTGGCCCCCATCTTTACACAAATCTTCAACAGATCTCTGGAGCTGTGTGAAGTTCCCTGCTGCTTCAAACGCTCCACCATCATTCCCGTCCCCAAAAAGCCCAAAATCACTGGACTTAATGACTACAGACCTGTCACACTCACGTCTGTGGTCATGAAGTCACTTGAGAGACTGGTCCTGGCCTACCTGAAGGACATCACTAGACCCTTGCTGGATCCTCTTCAGTTTGCCTATAGAGCAAACAGGTCTGTGGATGACACTGTCAATATGGGACTGCATTACATCCTGCAACACCTCGACAAACCTGGGAATTATGCAAGGATCTTATTTGTGGACTTCAGCTCGGCCTTCAATACCATCATACCTGACCTTCTCTCAGACAAACTGAGACAGCTCTCTGTGCCCTCCTCCATCTGTCAGTGGATCACCAGCTTCCTGACAGACAGGCAGCAGCTAGTGAGGCTGGGCAAACTCACATCCAGGACTCTCACCATCAGCACTGGCGCCCCTCAGGGTTGCGTTCTCTCCCCACTGCTCTTCTCTCTCTCTACATGAATGACTGCACATCAAAGGACCCCTCTGTCAAGCTCCTGAAGTTTGCGGACGACACTACAGTCATAGGCCTCATCAAGGACGGTGACGAGTCTGCTTACAGACAGGAGGTTGAGCAGCTGGCTGTCTGGTGCAGTCTTAACAACCTGGAGCTGAACACGCTCAAAACTGTGGAGATGATAGTGGACTTCAGGAGAAACCCCCCTGCTCTCCCCCACTCACCATCATGAACAGCACTGTGACTTCAGTAGAGTCATTCAGATTCCTGGGCACCACCATCTCTCAGGACCTGAAGTGGGACAATCACATTGACTCTATTGCGAAAAAGGCCCAGCAGAGGCTGTATTTCCTCCGCCAGCTAAGGAAGTTCAACCTGCCTCAGGAGCTGCTGAAACAGTTCTACTCTGCAATCATCGAGTCTGTCCTATGTTCTTCTATAACTGTTTGGTTTGGTTCAGCTACCAAAACAGACATCAGAAGACTACAACGGACAGTTAGGACTGCTGAGAGAATTATCGGTGCCCCTCTGCCCAGCCTCCAAGAACTTTACACCTCCAGAGTGAGGAAAAGGGCTAAGAAAGTCACTCTGGACCCCTCACACCCAGCTCACTCTCTCTTTGTACTGTTGCCCTCTGGCCGGCGCTACAGATCACTGAGCCCCAGAACAGCCAGACACAAGAACAGTTTTTTCCCCCAGGCCGTATCCCACCTGAACAACACATAACACACCCCGGTACTGTACATCTGTAAATAACCCATCAAACCTTCATCTGTACATAGGACACATGCACATTCACAGTTCTGTCTATGGTCATGTCTCTTTTCTGTATATTTTTATTTTTATTACTATTGTTATCCTTAATTATTGTATATTCTCTTCATTGGTGTTCTTTATCACCTTAATTATATGTTGTCTGCACTATGTTTGTACTTTCTGTACTGGAAGCTCATAACACCAAGACAAATTCCTTGTGTGTGCAAACACACTTGGCAATAAAGCTCTTCTGATTCTGATTCTGATTCTGAAGGACAGGGTCCTCCTTATGGACGCCCTGCTTGCGCCTTAAGGCCTGTTCGGTGACACCGTCAATTCTGTCATCGACAGGTACCAGGAGGCTCGTAAACAGGCGGTGGTGTTTCCGTGTTTACTCCCTTGCCCCTTACTCCCTTTACTCTCTAGCTCGGAGGGCTGCTGGTATGGGAGCAGCCCTAGCCGCGTGCCATCTCCTCGTGCATGGAGGCACAAAAACAGAGCGTGGCTACCCGCACCCCACCGAGGTGGGGCCGTGGCGGCAAACGCTCTGGGTCGGGGACCTCTAAGGCTAAGCCGGATCTGCGGACCGTTCTTATGTCTAAGAGGTCCTCGACCAAAAAGCCCTGGCATGCGTGGAACAGGGTTTACGAGGGCAGACCCCTCTGGGGCAGAGCGGGTTACACCTCATTATACGGTGTCCGTCTCCCCCCAGTGCCCTCGGGAGACCAGTCTGCCAACCCTGACAGAGTTCCAGGGTGCAGCTGGCTCCAGCGAGCGATGTTCTCAATTTCTTCCGCCCCGAAGTGTAGCGGAGCTGAGAAGCTCGCCACCCCTGCGGGGGTCTCTAGAGCTCCTGGTTCGGCCGTCTCCTGCCAGTCCTCCGCTTCAGGGCACCGAGCAATCAGTTCTGAGTACATCAGAGGCCAGTCTCGAGAGATTGGTTCCTTTAGTAGACCATCTGGCAGCGTGGAAACTACTGCCAAATGTGTCTCAGTGGGTCCTGTGTACTGTAGAGAAAGGCTCGTGTATTCAGGTCGACTCTCCGCCGCCGCCTTTCAACGGGGTGATTCCCACGTTGGTGGGCCCCGAGCAGGCTCTGATCATGGAACAGGAAGTACAGGGTTCTACAGCCGGTACTTCATCGTTCCAAAGAAAGATGGAGGGTTGCGTCCCATTTTAGATCTGCGTCAGTTGAGCCGCTCAGTCATGCGACTGAAGTTCAGGATGCTTACACACAAACAGGTCGTGTCTCAGATCAAGTCCGAGGACTGGTTTGTCACGATAGATCTAAAAGACGCATACTTCCACGTCTCCATCCTTCCCACTCACAGGAAGTCCCTGAGGTTTGCTTTTGGGGGCAAAGCATACCAATATCGGGTCCTTCCTTTCGGCCTTGCACTCTCACCCCGCACTTTCACAAAATGTGTGGATGCTGCTCTGGCTCCCTTGCGACTCAAGAACATCCGCATACTCAATTGATATTGATGTTGTTCACGTGCACATGAAAGTGCTGGGGTTGAGGCTGAAGGCCAAGAAAAGTGTACTTTCTCCAGCTCAGAGAACCATTTATCTAGGCGTGGTGTGGGATTCGACCACGATTCAGGCACATATGTCTCCTGCTCGGATCGAGCCGATCCTCACCTCAGTCAAGAGAGTGAAAGAAGGCCGGTCACTCACTGTGAAGCAGTTTCAAAGACTGCTGGGGCTCATGGCAGCTGCGTCCACCGTGATACCTTTTGGCCTGCTGTACATGAGACCCCTACAGTGGTGACTCAAGACCAAGGGGTTCTCCCCGAGGGGAAACCCGCTTCACACGATCATGCCTACGTGCCTTAGACATGTGGAGACAACCTTGGTTCTTGTCTCAGGGCCTGGTGCTGGGAGCTCCTTGTCGCCGCGTAATGCTAGCGACGGGCGCATCCCTCACCGGTTGGGGAGCGGTCATGAGTGGCCACCCTGCCCGCAGTCTGTGGAGTGGTCGCCATCTCACATGGCACATCAACTGCCTGGAGATCACCATGTGTTGGTGTGCACCGACAATACAGCGGTGGTCTCTTACATCAACCACCAGGGAGGTCTGCGTTCACGCCCCTTATACAAGCTGGCGCACCAAATCCTTGTGTGGTCCCAGGGCAGACTTTGCTCGCCGAGAGCCGTCTATATCCCTGTGTGACGTAATAAAAAACGTAATATTAATATGTAATTTAAAGAAATAGTTTAATTTAGCTCAAAGGGAATCATTTATGATTTTATAAGGAATTTGAACAGACTCACTGTTACGGCGATTCACTGAACGAGCCGTATAACAAACTCTGCACTGGATATTCAAATCCAAAATAATCCACCCTGAAGGTTTACGTGGTGGCTTTATCGGCCTACCACGCCCTTCTCGGTGGCCAGACAGTGGGTAAGCACCCCCTGGTTAAACGTTTCCTCCGCGCTGAGGCTTCCAGTACGACCCCGTGTCCCTACATGGGACCTGGCTGTGGTTTTAGAAGCTCTCTGTAAGCCTCCTTTTGAGCCTATTAAAGAGATCTCTGATCGCCTACTTACTATTAAGACTACCTTTCTTCTGGCGATATCTTCTCTTAAGAGAGTTGGGGATTTACAGGCCCTGTCAGTGGCCCCTTCATTTCTCGACTTTGCGCCCGGTCTGGCGGGTTATGTCCCTAAAGTCCCCTCTTCTATACCACGGTCTGTCGTGCGGCAGGCCTTCAGTCCCCCTCCCTTCCGGGAGCCCGACCTGCGGAAGCTTAACTGTATGTGTCTAGTGCTCGAACTGACGTCCACAGAGCTACCCTGTGGAGAAGGACGGTCCAACTTCTGGTGGGGTCTACCTGCCTCTAAGCAGACACTTTGTCGGTGGATTGTGGATGCTATTTCTCTTGCTTATGAGTCCTCTGGTCTCCCCTCGCCTATGGGGGTCAAGCCTAACTCAACCTGAGGTATGGCGGCCTCCAAGGCCTCCCTGGCAGGTGTTCCTATGCAGGACATCTGCAACGCAGTTGGTCCACGCCCCTAACTTTCGTCCGTTTCTATGGCCTTGATTTGCGGGCCACTTCAGGCTCTTCCTTTCTCTCGCCCTCGTCGTGCTCCTGAGGGATACACACAGGGCAGGGACTTGGAAGTCTGGTGGCGTGGGCATCTCATTCCCCTAGCGTTTTCGACGCAGCTCAAGTTCCTGGAAGGAAACATCTCCGGTTACGTATGTAACCCTGGTTCCCTGAAGTGAACGAGATGCTGCGTCTCGAGGCCATACTTCCAGCATTCCTGCGAGCAGTTGCTTCATTCCTAGAAGCAAACGCCGGCTCCACCGCACGTGCTTTTATGCTTCCCGGTTGGTGACGTCACCCGTCTATGATGTCTCGCCCCTCCTCTCTCACACACCCACTCCCGTCGGGAGCCTGGTGAAGGGCGGCGAATACGGGACGGGGTGGTGATGATAATAAGGGGAGAGGCAGCCAGCTCGTCACAATAAATATATCTACCTAAAGGGATTGTTCCAAAAAAAGAAAATTTTATTCAATTTACTTACCCTCAGGTCATCCAAGATGTAGAGTTTATTTATTAGAACAGTTTTGGAGAAATTTAGCATAATATCACAATGGATCCTCTGCAGTGAATTGGTGCCGTCAGAATGAGTGTCCAAACAGCTGAGAAAAACATCACAATAATCCACAAGTAATCCACAAGACTCCCGTTGATCATTTAATGTATTGTTATGTAAAGTAAATACTGTAGCAACGTGTCACAAGACATTAAATGATTGACTGGAGTCGTGTGGATTATTGTGATGCTTTTATCAGTTGTTTGAACTCCCACGGCACCCATTCACTGCAGAGGATACACTGGTGAGCAAGTGATGCAATGCTAAATTTCTAAATCTGTTATGATGAAGAAACAAACTCATCCACATCTTGGACAGACTGAGGGTGACTAAATTTTCAGCAAATTATTTTTTTTTTTTTTTAAGAATTCCCAAAAATTAAAATTCTGTCATCACTTATTCACCCTCAAGCAAGGGTGAATTTACAAACCTGTATAACAACACTTGACTCCATTGACTGTTATTGTTTATTTGTTAAAATAAAAACTTTAGTTTAAAAAACTGTTTGAAAAAAGGAACATCCTCTTATCAGTGGCAGCTGAAGTAGAAATGAAAATGCATTGGATTGAAATTTCATCTTCGGAGCTGATTGTATAATGCTCAGATGTATCATTGCTTTTTGTGTGACTTATCTAATGCATATAAGGCACAGATTGGACTTCCTGTGAGTGTAGGATGTCACATGTTCTTTTCTCTGTTTGTGACTCACTAACTTGTTTTGTGCTCTAGAGAACAAGCATATGGCTTATTAAGAAGAAAAAAAAAACAGAAATCGTCATTCCTTACAGTCATGTCTCTTCACACATGTCAGAGTGAACATTTACATTCGGAGGCAACGTGAGACATCAGTCATGAATTTGCATGGCCTCTTTTAACCACAGGCAGAAATGTATTATTTTAAATAATATTTTGCTTGAAATCACTGATGTTAACATAACAAAAACAAATGTAGTTATGCATATTATATTCAGAGAATCATACATGAACAAAGTCACCTATGCTGCTCATAAATACTGCTGCACATTAATTTCAAATGAAGTAGTAGTCATTGTGAATAGCAGTATTATATATAAAGAGACTTTAGAGAAAGCTAATATTTAAAATGACATCAAATCTCTGCTTTAAAGCTAAGCCAGAAAACTTTGAACGTAGGCAGAGTGACAAATGTTTAAAAGAGGATTTTTGCTTTAGTACCAGATTATATAATGGCATTAAAAAGGGCAGATCACATTTTCTTTATTTGTGCAGTCTAGTGTTTTATGACTGGCACATATTAGAGTAACATGGTCAAATTTGTTTCATTTTGAAATTTTAAAAATTGTTTCCCATAGGGATTCCTGCTGGATTATTGATAATCTAAACTATCATATTTCTTAAATCAATTGATTAAGCATAACTCAAATTGATTCATGATGCTGCAGTGTAAAGAAGTTTAATACATGCTTGGTAATTTCCTTCAACTTGAGGTGGTAACATATTTGATAATAAGCACAGTTAGCTCTTGAAAAATATATATGCCAGTCTGCTGCTTCGGCATGTAAACTCACACACACACACACACACACAAATGCAAATACAAGAGCCCTCAGTACAACGCCCTCACTTTTTTGGATGTACACTGTTAAAGTGCTATGCTGTCAAATGAATTTGCTGCTAGCCGATTTAGAGGAATTTTAAGAATATTGTACAGACATTTACTGGGAACATGCATATGTAGGCCTATGTCTCATTATTTTATTTAACGGTCAGTGCACATTTTTGTTATGGCCTTTCTGTAGCACTTCACATAAAAAACAAATAGCTGAATAAAATATTCACGTTTGAAAGTGTGAAAAACACCCACTAGAGCGGACTTAGTAGCCTTTATTAAGAGCTTAACCGTGTGATAAGATGCAAGTTGCCTGCACTGCTGGACTTCTGTATTTATATGCTAAAGGATTGTGGGTAATCATCCCTGCAAAGCTAATCAAGCCAATCTTTGTTTAGGTGCATCCTGGGCATTGCACAATTTTATCCAGATAAAAGACTTAGAACAAGCTAATTCTGAACTGAACTTTAATTAAGGATAAGACTTAATGAAATCAAATCAGAAATGTGTTGAGACACATGACAATGTCCTTAGGTGAGATATCATGGCAGTGGATGCATGTTAACATGGCAGGGTCAGTTAATGGTTCACTGTTAGCGCTCACAGTAAAATCTCATTCAACGTAGCCTAAGGTGATACTGGTGCTCATCCACCAAAACAGACAAGACAATTTAATCTCTTTAAATGGATTAAACGGCATTCTGGCTTGTGAATATACTAAACAGCTTTAAAATTCATTAAAGGTTTTGAATAATTTCCTTAAAAATGATAGCAATCAAATTGCTCTGCACCTAATCACTGCATGGGTCAAAAGACAAATTTTCACCCTCAAAAAATAAATAAATAAAATGTGAAATGTTGCTTTGAAGACAGAAAAACAAGCTATTACCTATCCAGCAAAAACTAAGTTCTAATCAGTGTTGCGATCCACCAAGGATGCTTTGCTTTATTCCCTTCCTCCATTAAACAGCCTCATCTGCCTGTGTCCAGGTACAATACGCAGGATGTTGAGTTAAGAGTTTAGAATCTATTTGAAATATTTATTAAAATATCGAATTAAATATAAAGTACGCAGACACCCGTGCAAACGTTTCATACAAACAAACGGGAGTATAACTGCTCAGAAAAATGATGAATATTGGTAAATTTATAGTAAAGGGCCAGTTTTGAATATCCAATTCATTAATTACATTTTATTATTTTATAATACACTATTTGAAATACATTTTATGTAATATTTGTGTAACATTTCATATATTATGTATATAATTTACATTTATTATATATAATAAATGTATATTATATATTAGCGTTCTGTGTTGTGATTGATTTGTTAGAAGTTCTTAATGCTCCCTATAGTGAAAAATAAATATTATAAAATGTATTTGAAATACATTTATGTCATGCGATGTATACAACAAATTAATTTACGTATTTATGTACTTAATAAAAATACCCTACGATTGTATTTTTAGTATACTAAACTGGTACTTAAAGTCTGCTAAATTGGAACAACTAATTGTGTACTTATTAATGCACTTTATGTCAATCCTGTTTATGTGTCATTTGTTCCCGCCTCTTGTGTCCATATTTGGTTTGTTTCCTGTCCTCGAGTTATGTGATTATTAGTTAATTCTTGTCCAGCTGTGTTTGTGTAATTTATCCTGTGTATTTATAGTCCCGTCTATTCAGTTTGATTTCATCTGGTCTACTCGTTACTCCCCGGTGTTCCTGTCTGTATCAGCCTTGCCTTGTCCTGCCCTGCCGTGATGTCTTCATTAAAGACTGTTATTTTGAGTTACATCCTCGTCTGCGTGTTCCTTGTTCCTCCCTGCTGTGTGCACCGTGACACTTTAATTGTGCAGAAGTAGTGCTGAAGACCAACTAAAGATATACTGAAGTATATTTGATTTTGCTAAATTGGAACTATTGCAGCTATACTTCAAGTACACTTTAAATATCTTGCATTTAAAGAACGATATCATTCATATAATCATCATCAATAGTGATATTAAAACACATTTTAGGCTTGATATTAAGAAACGCCTTGTGCAGAAGTAGTACCCTAAAATAAAGTATTTTTTTCAGTAATTCTTAAGCTATATGTCAGTAAATATTGTGTGTTAATAGAGTTGAACTATACTTAGTATGAAATAAATGTATTAGAAATGTATCTCTTTTTTTTAACTACAATTTTTTTTTTTTATTATTATTTTTTTTTTTATAATCGATCTTTAATTATGTATTAGCACTTAATGATTTGACTACATGAAATGATGATAGCCTAAATTACTTGCAAGCCAATATAATGGTATGTACCAATTGCCATTGGTTCTGCTTTGGTATATTAACTGTCCCTCTAATTTGACGCTGAAAATGACAGCGAGACTGTTCATAATTTATAAGGCCAATTACCAAAGACAGTATTATCACTGTCCTTATTTGGTATTATGTGTTATAAGGGTCTTTTTTGTGGGAGCTCTCATTATGTGCAAGATGTGAAAAGGTTTGGAATCACAAGGTGCATGCCATAATGGCCACCATTAGAAGCTCTCTAATCGGCTTTTCCCTATTTCACATGAAATCTAAGCACAGTATTGCTCCATATGAAGATAGATTAGATTGAGTGAGAGCTCTTTGCTCAGATTAGTGGTGGTCTGTCAGAGAGGTAGGTATTTCTTTCCTAAATGATTCAGCTGGAGAAAATGGCTGCTCTTATCTACAGCAAAGAAGCTCTAACCATTTACCAAAGGTCAAGAGTGTATGCAGAGATTTACTCGTAATGAGAGGCTCCACTAGTTCATAATGATAGTCAAATTTGCTTTGTTCAGGGAAAACCTTTATTTTCAAGGTAAAGCCACAGACATTTACTTTTTTTAGCAATCAGAACTTTGTGTGTGAGGAGAACGTGCATATCCAAGGTTTAAACATGAACAGTTCTGTGCGCTATTTATTGTCTTGTGAATTGAAAAGACAGAGCGGTTGATTGGCAGGCAGACTGTAAACAGTTCCATCAATGCCTTTCAGGAAAAAGACGTTTAGAAAGTCTGTCAGTTTAGCAGTGACGTATCTCTTTTTTGTGCTTTATTGTAAATGGCAACCGTAGTGTCTCGTACAACACTTCACTCTGTTTGATTTGCATGAGGTTTTTCAAGGACAGAACAAAGAGTGAGGGCAGTCTACTAGCATGCCAAAGACATTGATCACTGACCTGTCTTGTTACGGTGACATAAACCTGCTGCCGCGGCCAGGGCTTTGCCTCTAGCCCAGATCAAAAAGCTCTCAGGCTGAACACGGAGGTGATTAATGCCTTCTGTTACAGCGTGCTCTCTGGTCACTGTGTCAATCACATGGACAGATGCTTTGTCATAAAACTACAAACCCAATGCTGATGCAGAATCTTTGGATCTGGGGTGAATTGTGCAAATTTGTACAATTTTGTGTGATTATGCAGTGAAAAGAAGTGGTGTAGGTGTAATTGAGTCTGGTTTCTTGCAAAGTTTTCTCTCTTTTCTACTTAAATGCTTTTTCCTTGCCAGAGTCGCTCATGGATTGCCTACTAGAAGGATTTGCAAGGCACTCTTTTCAGTAAAGCTGTGTTGGAATTATATGTATTTTGATAAGTGCTAAACAAATACAACTAATTAGGACTTCTTAAAGTAAATTATGCATAATTCCTTGTGAAAATATTATGCTATAGTTGGGATTTGCATGCTTACGGTGACGCATTCACACTGAGGTGGCATGATTCTTTAAAAAATATAATATGGGTAAAGAAAAAATGTCATCAATCCATGAGTTGCAGCTTCTGAAGGTCATTTGCTTAAAAAAAAATTATATATATTGTTTTTTTTTAATTTTAATATTTAGATTAATACTGTTATATTGTTATCAATTGTTTTCCACATTATTTATTTATTTATCATACGTTTTAGGGTAAGTCTAATAAATAAATACTGTTAGATTGTTACCAATTGTTTTATTTATTTATTTATTTTCTTAGCAGGAGCTTTAGGGGGAGCCCAATAAAATACATATTTTTCAACAATTCATATTTAAAGTCTATTTATTTATGTTTGTTGTATCTATGTAATAAGCATGTATTAGACAGACAGACAGACAGACAGACAGACAGACAGACAGACAGACAGACAGACAGACAGATAGATAGATAGATAGATAGATAGATAGATAGATAGATAGATAGATAGATAGATAGATAGATAGATAGATAGATATGTGTGTTTTGTAATTATTTGTCAAATTTACTAGTAATTTCAGAGTGATAATAATTTCAAAGTAATTTGCCCAACATATATCATACTTTTAAACGCAGCTAAAAAAAAATTAAATTTCATTGTCAAATATGTTTATTACAGGTGCATGATGCTCCTGAAAGTATATAAAGGTACAGTATATAAAGTAACATATAATGGAATGTGAGTATACCTATATGTAAAGTATTTCTGTTTAGGTACAATCAACAGTAGATGTATACATGAATATATCATGGCTAATACAATAACACTACAAGAGCGACCTGTAGTTCTGTTCTTGGCTTTCTCCACAGTACCTGACAGAATTGCTTTATTATCCTCTAAGCATCATCCCACAGACATCACACACTCCTCTGACATTTGGCCTGTGACAGGAGCAGAGATGAGGACAGAGGAAATATTAACATTCTCTACCACCTCTCCATCTCCTACATATCTGACAACAGCGCCGTGGGTTAAGACAAAGTGGAGTGACAGCGGGTCGAAATGGCAATTCTCAGGCAAGGAAAAAAGCCAAAGCCCAAAACAGGGAATGAAGAAAAGGAAACGTTTGATGCACTGACTGAATACTAGGTCTCCCCTGAGACTGGCATTCACAACAGTTTACTCCAGCTTTGAACCTCTTGTAGGGGCAGACAGTGAGGACATTAGCAGTGAAGAAAGGCAGAGGGAGAGATTGTGATGGAAACTCTCAGTGAAATAATCAGCACATGTTTGACGCTCCTAGCCATGGAGCGAGAGAGCAAAGAGAACAAAGCTTCAGCTCACACGGGGCAGGAGAGCATGGAGGAAATGGAGTGTAAGAGAGGTCACTGTCAGCGTTTAATCTTTCAGGACTGAGCATGCATTGAATTGTCTCATGTATGGCTGCTGTTTAAACACAATAACATGCTCGAGTCTGAAGTGTAATGGAAGAGAAGGGCACGCCACTGAACTCAAAATAACAACGTTCAACGCAGAGATGTTATTTGAGTTTCAGATTACATTATATATAATGCACGGCTCTCTAGAACGCATAATCGTGATTGGTCATGACATTGAGTATATTTGTAAAATACAATCAAAAATGTACATTTGACATTGGTAATATTTTTTGACTCAAAAGTAAAAATGTCCTTGTAGGATAACAGTATTACATTTAAAATATAAGATGACCATAAAAACTGTTTCTACAGATTTTTTGTTTTGTTTTGTTTGTGGGCAATGTAGAACATAACATAACTGGTTGCAATATTAATTTAAGTAATATTATGAAATATTATAGATACAATAATTCAACTACCATTCAAATATTTGTTTATTTGTTCGTTGGTTCTTTTGAATGCAATGAATACTTTTATTCAGCAAGGATGCATTAAATTAATCAAAAGTGATAGAAAAGTTAACAAAAAAACGTCTTAAGTTACGTATGTAACCCCAGTTCCTCGAAGGAACGAGATGCTGCATCAGGAGACGCTTTGGGGAACGCCTACAGCATAACCGGCTCTGAATACCAATGAAATCTGTCCAACGGATGGGAGGGACGTCACGGGCGAGGTGACGTAATGACCAGCTGGTATAAAAGCACGTGCGGTGAAACCGGCGTCAGCTTCTAGAATGAAGCAAGCGCTGGCAGGGATGCCGGAAGTGTGGCCTTGTGACGCAGCGTCTCGTTCCTTCGAGGAACTGGGGTTACATACGTAACCTAAGACGTTCCTCTTCAGGAACACGAGCTGCGTCAGGAGACGCTTCGGGGAACGAGATACCCACGGCACCAGACTTCCAAATCCCTGCTCTGTGTGTATCCATACGGAGCACAGCTAGGGCAAGAGAACGGAAGAACCTGGAGTGGCTTGCATGTCCAGGCCATAAAATCTGACAAAGGTCAGAGGTGTGGACCAACCCGCAGCGTTGCAGATATCCTGCATAGGGACACCTGCGAGAAAGGCCTTGGAGGCCGCCACACTCCTAGTGGAATGAGCCCTGACTCCCAAGGGTGAGGGGAGATCAGAGGACTCATAGGCCAACTGAATGGTATCCACAGTCCACCAACTGAGGGTCTGCTTGGATGCAGGAAAAAGTCTCAGGTTACGTATGTAACCATGGTTCCCTGAAGGGAACGAGACGCTGCGTCAAAATGCATTTGGGAACGCCTTCAGCGTGACCAGGCTCTGAATATGATGTGTAATCAGTCAAACAAGGGCGAGGCGTCACGGGCGGGGTGACATCACGACCAGGAAGTATAAAAGCACGTGCGGCGGAGCCGGCGTCAGCTTCAAGTCATGAAGCAAGCGCTGGCAGGGATGCCGGAAGTGTGGCTACGCCACGCAGCGTCTCGTTCCCTTCAGGGAACCATGGTTACATACGTAACCTGGGACGTTCCCTTCCAGGAACTTCAAGCTGCGTCGAAACGCATATGGGAACGAGATACCAACGCCGCCAGACTGACAAGTCCCTGCCTGGTGTCAGGATGAAAGGACAGAGGAGCCGGGAGTGGCTCGGATGTCGAGGTCATAGAACCTAACGAAAGTCAGGGGCGTGGACCACCCAGCTGCGTTGCAGATGTCCTGCATGGAACACCTGCCCAGAAGGCCTTGGAGGCCGCCACACCTCGGGTTGAGTGCACTCTGACTCCCACCGGCGGGGGGAGCTCAGAGGCCTCGTATGCCAAAGCCATGGCACCCACAATCCACCTACTAAGAGAGGGCTTCGTAGCAGGAAGACCCCTCCTAGGCGGACCATAGCACACGGGTAGATGGTCCGACTTTCTCCACAGGGAGGACCTGTGGATGTATGCGCACTGGACACATACGGTTGTGCTTCTCCTGGTTTGGCTCCCCGAAGGGAGGAGGACAGAAGGCCTGCAGTACGACCGGCTGTGGAACGACCGATGGGAACTTCGGAACATACCCGACGTGGGGGTAGAGGAATACTTCCGCCGAACCGGGCGCAAAGTGAATAGAGGCCTGAATGTCACCCACCCTCCTCAGAGAGGTGATAGCCAATAAGAAAACGGTCTTGATAGTGAGGAGTCTTTCAGTTATCTCCTGAATGGGCTCGAAAGGTGCAATGCACAGAGCCTCCAGAACCACAGCCAGGTCCCATGTAGGGACGCGAGATCGTACCGGAGGCCTCAGCCTCAGCGCACCGCGGAGGAAACGTGTAACTAGGGGGTGTCTACCCACTGACTGGCCACCAATAAGGGCGTGGTATGACGAAATAGCTGCCACGTAGACCTTAACAGTGGAATGGGTTACCCCTGCGGAGAAACGGGCCTGCAGGAACTCCAGTACTGCACCAACGGGGCAGTTGACTGGGTCGAGCATGGCGGCCCCCGCACCAAGAAGTGAAGAGCCTCCACTTCAAGGCGTACAGTTTCCTCGTTGAGGGAGCTCTGGATTGGAGGTTGGTCTCGAGGCGGACGAGAACTGAACTCTGGATTCTGTAGCCTCTTTCTACAGTGCGCAGGACCCATCGAGACACATTTGGCAGTAGTTCCACGCTGCGAAGTAGTCTACTAAGAGAACCAGTCTCTCGAGACTGGCCTCTGGTGTAATCAGAGCGGCTAGTTTGGTGCCCTGAAGCGGCGCACAGGCAGGGAGCGACCGAACCAGCTGCTCTAGAGACCCCCGAAGGGGTGGCGAGCATCTCAGCTCCGCTACGATACCGGGCGGAAGAGACTGCGTCCTGAAGCACCGTAGGTGGCAGGGTTGGCAGAACGATCTCCTGAGGGCGCTGGGGGCGACGACCGCTGTGTGATGCAGCGATCGTCGCTCTACCCCAGCGGGGGCTACCCTCATAAGCCCTGGTCCACCACCAGGTCGGGGAAAAACGGCAGGCTCCGATGTGGAGGTGAGGTCTGAAACCGCAGGAAACGCTCATCCAGTTTGCCTTTCCGCGGTTCCACCGAACACTCGGCCGGCCAGTCGAGTCTCAACTTGGCAACAGCACGAGTGATCACCTCCACAAGCTCCTCATACTGGGGTGAAAGAGGGGGTGCGACGTGTTCGGCGCTTCCCATGTCAACCTCCTCAGAGGAAGACAAGAGAAGCACCGCGGCCGCTGCCCGAGGGGAAGTAACCGCCAGGCGTGCTTCCGGACTCGGGGAGCGGTCGCGGGATCCAGCAGGTGAGGATGGATATAGAGACTCGCTCGTCTCCGATCCCTCTGCCAGATCCCGTTGCAAACCCCACGAGCGCCGTCTCCGCTCCGACTCAACGACAGCGGGACCCGCGCCGCGCGGAACGCCAATGAAAGAACCCTCTCCTGAAAAGAGAGCCTTTCGGGAGCGAAGCACAAGCAGAGGAAAACCCTCACAGTGCGGACAGTCAGCCCCTTTGAGGGTTGGCTCCGCGTGCCTCGCTCCCAAGCAAAGCACACACAAGCTGTGTGCATCCTCCACACACAAATAACGTTTGCATGGAGGCACACACAGCCTGTATTGCGCCTCACTCCTCCCAAACCTTGTTTTACAAAGTCTCTTAGACATTTGCAAAACGGACAGACAACAGTAAATAGGACTTACAAGACACAGAGCGCTTAGCTGAATGACAGAAAGCTGACGCCGGTTTTACCGCACATGCTTTTATACCAGCTGGTCATTACGTCACCTCGCCCGTGACGTTCCTCCCATCCGTTGGACAGATTTCATTGGTATTCAGAGCCGGTTACGCTGTAGGCGTTCCCCAAAGCGTCTCCTGACGCAGCTCGAGTTCCTGAAGAGGAACCCCATTTCCACAAATATATTAAGCAGCACAACTAACATTGATCATGTGAGACTGAAGACTGGAGAACTAGCTGCTGAAAATTCAGCTTTATCACAGAATCAAATAAATTAAATTTTAAAATCTATAAAATTGAAAATGTATTTTAAATTATAATAATATTTAAGAATATTGCTTATTAATATTTTTTGTTTGTTTTTTATCATATTGTTGATCAAATAAATGCAGCATTGGTGAGAATTGTGAATAATTTTCTGGTAGAAAATTACTAGACCATTTTTTAATCATAAAAAACTACACAATCCAATGTGTAATGTGAAAAATTGGTAAAATTACTGTAATAATAATAATAACATGGAAAATTAAGCTTAACACAGTACATTGAGCTGTATTTTTACTTTACTTTTATTTTCTTTTTTTTATTTTCTTTATAAAAAAGATATAAAAAATATTTATCCTCATATCTTTCTTTCTTTAAAGTCAGCTGCTGATTATTTCAAAATAAACCCCTTCAGAATGACACAAGAGCCCACAAATTTGCATCAGGGTCATGGCCACTCCTTCAAACTTTATTTTGAAATGATGGCCAGCTGGCTATACATTACCACTTGCATATTAATGTATACATATATTTTCAAGATCATCTTAATTTTTCTCTGTCTGCAACTGAAACTCAAATCTGAAAGCAGCTGTATCTGTCCTAAACACATAGTGTCATTTTCCTATCCCACTATAAAAAATAACATTAATTCATCCATAGCTTCCTGTTGGGATTAACAGTTAAATATGTAAGTCCACTAGATCAGACTGAGCAAGATAAAGTTTAGAGCATAGCAGTAGACCACCCCTTCACTTTGATCAAGAGTATTACCCTTGGAAAACAAGCAAGCTGTACAGAAATAAAGTCCTCCTTCGATCCCTGTCAGTGCAGCTGACATTAGAATCCATCACTGTCCGCAAAATGAGTGTCTGCATCAACACTATCCAAGGTTTAAGCTCAAAATAAACAGGATATTTCAGTATTTTGAGATAATACGCAGGCCGAAGCCACATTTCCTTTTAAACTCTGAATATGCTGCCACTTTGATGATTCTAAATATTTTATTTAAAAGGGATATTTCACCCACAAATGAACAATCTCTCATCATGTTGTTACAAACTTGTGATTTTCTGTTTTGAAACAGAGATGCTCAGGATGTTGTTGACATTGCTCTTTACTATACAATTAAAGTGAATAGTTATCAGAGACAGTCAAGCTTCAAAAAAGTAACAAAAGACCCATAAAATTAGCCCGTATGACTCATGTCCAATATATTCCCTGAATCTCAAAGCATATGGAATATTTTTTTATATAAAAATGTCCTACATTTCTAAATTACCTAAAATGTCCAGATTTTGGCTTTGTTTTCCTATTATTTTCATACTTACTGAAGGCAATGACTGAGAAGTAGTTTGACTAATAGTGTAGAGAACAGTCAAAGCAATGAAAATATGTGTGCATGTAATGTATGAGGACTGTAGAGAACACGTCAATAAGAAAATAAAAGCCAAAACCTGCAAGGACATGTCTGAAAAAAATGACCTATGGTTACCCTAGTGGGTGCTATTTTTTCTTTTTATATCAAGCTCCAAAAATGACAAAAGCGCCATAAAAATAGTTCATTGTAATAAATAACAGCATCCGCACCTGACTGAGCTTTTATGTTTCACAGGAAAAAGAGAAATCATACAGGTTGAGAACAATTTAATTATCAAATTATTACATTTTTAGGTGAAATACCAGCAAAATTCCAGCTGGCAAAATAACTAACAAAAGATGTGGAGATGTTAATGCTAGACAGATCTACAATTAAAAAAAGTAGTGGGTACTGAATGAAGTTAGCTGCTATATAGTTGTTGTAGTACAATTCTTTGTGCTTTCACAGCATTAAAATATGTGAAGTGGTGTCTTTTAGTAAGGCATTGTGCAATGAGACTATCTCACATTTCTGTGTTTAGCGTCTTTGGTTCTGCCTTGTGTAACTCCAAATACAACATGTTTCTTTAAAACCATGAATGTCAGGATGCTTTTACCGAAGATGCAGGATATCAGTGGTCCTGAAGATTAAAAGCGTTCTTCCCCCCCGAGACCAATTTGATGAACAAAAGACATCAACATTTAAATATAATTTAGGAACAGCTTGTTTCTGTACTTGTAGTAGTCACTGTGTTTTGGTTTAATAGACCTGCTGGTGTGTGCGTGAGTGTACTGCGTCATACCACAGAGAATGTTTATTAGCGCAGTAACCGCTCGCAACATTGCGAAGGGCATTCCCTGAGTTCATTTCCAAAGGAGGATGGCTAATAAAGGATAAAGTAGCTTATGTAGGATAAGACTTGTCACGGCTGCTAACAGAACACACAGCATCAAATACAATCTCCCTTTGTGTTGAATGTGAATGTAAACGGCAACCAGTAATACTTCAGCAGAGGCTGAGTCACTTTCCTCCAAGCACAGGTCCAAACTCTGATGTATTTGTCTCTCTGGAAGGGATTTCAGTGCTCACTGGTTCTGAATTATCTCATCAACTGTTGGAATTAATGAATGGATTTCTTGAATGAATGGCTTAGGTTTAGGAATACTGTACCTTACAGTTCTGTTGTACTAGCTTGACTATATATTACATTACTAGTTCCTAACAGTGAAAATGCTTTTTAGAGTCATGCCCTTTTGTTAGTAATTCACTGGTATATTAGGACTCAACACTTCTGCTTCCTATATCTTTAAATTTAAAATTTCAAAAAAAATATGTACCTGTCTTTTATGTTCGTTTTTTGAATGGACTTCGATTCTGACCTTGTAACTCAAATGGCCATCAGAGTGACAGTGTCCAGATTAATGCTTCCTCTTTAGTGATCTCGTCTCTCAGAGCCATTGCCCTGGCCATGAAAATAAATTACAAGTTGCCGCATCCATCCATCATGTTTAACTAATGCCAAAGTGTAGAATTTCAATGTGACACTTATCCCCAAATTCAAAAGATATGAGATGTGCGGTCGCCCATCTCATTATAAAACCTCAGGAGAACAGCGGCCATAAACACATGACGGCATTTTCTTTCAACATTGACATTCAATCAATGTCTGAGGGTGTACTTAGGGAAAAAAAAGACGATTAAAAATAAACACAAGCATGAGCTGCCAAGCAAATTAAAAAGATGAGCTGTCAACTACGTCATTCATTCACACATTATTTAATTTATTTTATGTATAATAACGTTATAACGATTATGTGATAAAGATATTTAATATATATATATATATATATATATATATATACTGTGTGTGTGTGTGTATACATACATTGTGTGTGCATATGCATAGTGTGTGTACATATATATATATATATATATATATATATATATATATATATATATATATACACATATATATTAAAGATCACTCCAGACATGTCGATGATGTGGGGGTGCAATTTTAGGTTTAGACTGAACATTTTCTGAATAAGTGAAGAAAAATCAAAAAGTTTTATAATTATACATTCTCTCCCCAGCTGTCTTAATTAGTGAATACAGCAGCTATTCTGTTATTTAACTATTCATTTTACATGCATTAAAAATGTAAAATGGGCTACATCCTTTTCTCCCTGTAACAACAAACACATCACCTTTGCCAGCTACCTGAATTATAGCTTATATATTTATATCCTCCTGAAATGTATCCGTGATTTTTCTCCATATGCCAAATGCTTGATGATGCTATTCAGTTTCTCTCAAAGAGGCAAATGAAACAGGATTTTCCCTTGCTTAACTGCAGACAGATTCTCATTCTTATCTTCTGGGTATGGAACGGTGTTCATTTATTGGAGTCGAGCCAAAATGACAGTAAATGTGGTGAGAAAGAATCCAAGTAACAGAATGAGGCATTACAAGGTAGAAGATAATCTGCCAGGGCACATACATGGCCGGGGCTGAAATGAAAGCTCCATATCAGGTTAAAAATGTTTATTTGTTTGTGAACATGCCATGATAAAAATCGTGTCTTTTCCCGCTCATATATTCACACTGATGTGCTACACACTGATGTGCTACACACTGATGCACATATACAAGATGGGCATCAGCAGGAAATGAAAGGCTATCATGTTCTCCACTGCTAGGCTTTTCTCCATTTCACTGAGGTGTAACACACACTGTTGTGATTGTCTCAGCAGAGCTTGTGTTTTGTCACAGCAGTATAGAAGCCCGCCAGTATGTCGTAGCACCGCATGCACCCCTGAATGTCAATAAGCTAGTGGCCTCTGACTAGCCCACTGTCTAACGGACCATTACCCGCTGTGATGAATTCTGTGTCTATGTCAACACTTTGACCCCGCGCACTTGCTGTTGCTTTTCACACTGTGTGGACTTTATCACGGTTAGCGAGGATAAGAGTATAGCTATCATGTCTAGAATTCTCAAATGAGAGCATATTTACAGTTTAGCAATAGCCTATTACACAAGCTGTAAGTGTCTTTGTTCTGAATATCTTCAGTGCTTAGCATGGAATATAATGCCAGCAACAATTCAATAGAATTTAATGAGTAACTTGAGTTTAATGAGAAACTTACAGTTTTGCTCTGTCAAGCAAAATGGTTCCAAACAAAGCCGAAGCAGAACTGCTGTGTTTCTCTGAGCAACGCAGTAGTGCCATTTTGTTCTTGAACGAATCAGTGTTTTTAAAGGAATTGGTTGGAAGAATGATTCAATGACTTGCTTATTTTGTTCCTGAGTGAACTTTGTTTTTAAGAATCAGTTGGGTAATGTAATGACTCACTCTCTCACACAGACAACTTGTAGCTTTGCTGAATAAATCAGTGTTTTTGAAGGAATCAGTTGGAAGAAAGCTTCAGTGTTTTGTTTCCTGAATGAATCAGTATTTTTAACAAATCGGTTGATTCAATTACACAATTGTTTATTTAGTTCCTGAATGAATCAATGTTTTTAAGAATTGGTTGAGTAAATAACTTAATTTAAAAACACAGTCACTTGTTGCCACCTACTGACATAATATAACTTGTGTAACAATATAACAGTTGAGATTTTGTTTTCTCACATTTCACATTTTTCACATTGAAAAACAATGCTACCACGAAGGTTCCACTTGTTCACAAAAACATTTACTAATACTGTATTTAAAAAATCAAAAGCTTTAGGTTATCTGTTAATATTATTCAATGGACAAGGTTAATTAACACGGACAGCTGTAATTTCATTAACATGAGCAAAGATTAATAAATACTACAGCAAATGTATTGCTCACTATTTGTTTATGCATTTAACTAATGTTTACTAATAGGACCTAAGTGTTAACCAAAATTTCCACCCATAATTCAAGAACTGTAATCACTATAGCAATTACAATTTTCTTATAAGAAAAGTCCTGCCAATTATTTTGTACTGGATGAAAACAAGTTTAATTTTTTGATTTGCTTCAGGGATAAATGCTCTCTGACACTGTGTAACATATATGCCAGATTAAGAGATTGGATAATAGGCCCCTGTCAAATCTGCTCATTTTAAATCATTGCTGTGGCTGGAGGGTCTGGTTTAACTTCGCTCTGAAAGTATTGGGATGTCAGATCCCTTTATATTAAGCCTAAAACATACATTTGGCTGCATGATCAGAGTATTTATCATCACAGGCCACGGACTGCTGACATTGTCAGTTATGATGTAATTCCAAACACATGCATTATATTTGTTAGGAAGTATTTGGTAGAATCCTAAATGTTCAGATTTGATTGTGCAGTGAAGGCCTGTGATTAGTCACACGTGAGTTTTCTTGTGTGCAGAACCATTACCAATACAGTAAATTGTTTAGTGTCTGTGGGGGATAGCTTAGATCAGGGGTGTCAAACTTAGTTCCTGGAGGGCCGGAGCCCTCCAGAGTTAAGATGCAACCCTAATTAAACACACCTGATCCAGCTAATTAAGTCATTCAGGCTTATTTGAAAACTAGATGGTTTGGGTGTTGGAGCAGGGTTGAAACAAAACTCTGCAGGGCTGAGGCCCTCCAGGAATTGAGTTTGAAACCCCTGGCTTAGATTATGCACTGAAAGGTCTAACCTCAGAGACTAATGAAGTGATTTATGGGCTGTTGGTGGCACTCTCACACACTAGCTCTTTAATGGGAAATATATATTAATTAGAGGCCAGACAACTCTGGTGAAAATTCATTCACAATAGACAGAGATTGAACTTGAATCTGATCACTACAAAGATGAGGCTGTGCAAAATGGAAGTGATGTCCATTTACAGAATTCTTTCTGTGGTTCTCATTCAAGATTTGAAACTTTTGGTTATCAGCCTGAAAACTCAATACATTAGGTGCAGAAAGACAGAATGATAATAATAACCAGTGTATTTATTATTATTATTATTATTATGTATTGACAAAGAGACAAAAAAAAAATCACATCAAGTAAACTATTCATCCATAAAGTATGAATGAACTGACTAAGTGCTTAATCTGCTATGGAGCTAATGGGTTCTCACTTCTGTCTTGACAGCATGGGTCATTAACCAGGTACCAGTTAATGGATTTAATGTATGTAACACATACTTTGACAAGTCCATCCATTTGTTTGCTTTTTTATGCTTTTTCTCTTTTTATTTGTTATAAATTGCATAGATGAAAGTTTTGTTGACATTACCAAATAAGGGCAAAAGTGTCCGCTTTGAGTAAATGTCAGAGGTAGGAAGGAGTCAAATGCTGTTACAGCTTTCAAACAGAGTTCATTCCCACTTGAGAACTCAAAAATAAATTGTCTTCAGTGCTCTTTAAATCAGCTCCTAGAATAGTATCAGGTCACTGGACTTACCAATAATGCATTTACCTTTACTGTCATTATCACTCTGACACAGTTATTACTCATAGTTGGTCACCCCAATATAATGCATCCTGTTGTGTGTCTGGATGTTTGAATAGATAAAAAGGAACAAAGGATGTAATTGAAATCTTGATGGTCTTTTTCATTAAGTCTAATCTCAGGATGAATGAATAAACCCAGTCTAGAGACCAAAGATAATTTTCTCAAGAATAATGAAAAAAGAGGCAGTCCATCAGTCTTGAAAATGAGGAGCCACCCGAACCTTCATGACAAAATTAATATATACCTTTGTTAGCAGTAAGTTGTTTTCATGTTGTATGTCATATTCATTGAAAAGCAACTCTTTTTCTCTCTCTCTCGCTCTGGTTGTTGGCATTGAAACTGGAATAATCTTATCCGTTTTTAGAGAAGGACAGTAGGGCAGTGTGCAATGTGGTCTTTTGTTTTGCCCCGAGCAGCTCTGGTTGGGTTATACAGGCTTAAAGTGATATGAAAGCATGTGAGGACGGGCCTCAGAACAAATCCTCCACCCCAACCCAATTAAATATGCATCTGAATGGAGCCCTGAATGGAGAGAAGGCATTTTAGATATTGGATTGAGATGTTTATATCATATTATGTAAGCAGAAGCGTAAAATCAGAGCCTTTCTCATTGGAATGTAGCCTGCGTTTGGTGCCATTTGCACAGTGAATTCAGATGCTATTTTATGAAGATCATAATCCTGGCATCTTTGCTCTCAAATCCAGTCAACAGGTATCTCAGTTGTGAAGATTCAGTCCTTTACTTTTTCACTAGGCCTATTTTTCTAAACCATAGGGTTCACTGCAAGTTTAAGTTTATTTTTTGGTTCAAGGATACTTTCAGCCTAAAATGTTGTCTTTTTGAAAAATATACTGTATTGGTCTTTTCTTTCTTACCCCAAAAAGAATTTCAGGAAAAATATATTCTACAGAAATTATTTAAATGAGATTTATTAATATATAGTTAATTAGATTAATTCATGCCAATTAAAATGTGATTTCTTTGCCTTTTACTAAACTGCGTAATTTAAAACGTATGAATTGTGTTTAATTAGTTTTAAAACTTCACATTTACTTAGATTTTTTGCTGTCTGCATTATTTAGCTAAAGTTTACTCAAATGGGAATTCAGCTTTGTTGTACAATTGAAATTTGTAAATATTAAATATTTTTTTATGAATTACATCTCAACATTTGGTTTCTGTGAATATCAATTTGTATTCACTTCAATCCAGTTCGTGTTAATTTGTATATGACTTTTCACAATACATATTTTCTCAAATCAGCTTTAGAGGAGATGCATGTTTCTACATTGCAATTAAAAATTATTTTTCAGAAGTGATTGTTAAAGTAATGTCCATATGGGAGAAATACAAATCATCAGTTAGTTAATAACATGTACTCAAGCATAAATAATTGAACACGATTAAGGCAAAGATTACATGGTGTGATCATAATGATAGCAATGTAAGGAATTTACTATATATTCTTTACATTATTGCAGAAATAAATAAATATATGAAAAAAGGAAAGGAATCTATTTCAAATCTTTGAGTGAATGTGGTCATTTATCACCAAAATTGACACTCACTCATGCTTAAACTCCACCTAAGAATTTGACATAAGATTCATCCAAGTGAATAATCATTTTTTTCCCACAATTTGCTGAGCAATGATCTGGTCTATTCAATATCCAAGTTCTCGTTTGCTGTCTTATGCATGTCTTCACAAACACCATCAGTAATGTTTCTAATAGCTAGTCAGCTGTTGAACTGTCAAATTGATATGCTTTGTTTCATTATTACTTCATAACACTTACGAAAGTCAATAGACTTAGTCTAACAGTGTTGTGTTTCCTAAGCAACAAGCCATTAAATTTCAGCACTTTTTTTTTTCAAAATTATGTTGAAAATCTGTGTTCATCATAGTATAAACTTGACACCTGGTCATTAATTGTTTTATCATTCTGATACAGCTTTAGCTATGTCATGCTTAGCTGGTGATATAATAGTTCTGTTTTAGCACAAAAAAAAAGTATTTGACAACCAGACTGCAAAGCTGCTCATATAAAGGATTATATTATATTATATTATATTATATTATATTATATTATATATAATTTGTGGACTTATATATATTATATTGTATAATTTAAAATTGGAATCAAAATATGTGAATATTTTCAGGACAGCACTCAACATCATAATCTTAGTGCAGTATCATTTTACATAAGTCATTCTCAAGCCCACCTGCAAGGACACCAGCGGTGCCGAGAAAGGGGTGGAGGGAATGTAAATAAATAAATGGAGTCGAAAAGATAAATCATCAACCTGAGCTGAGGCTGAAAGGAAAGGGGGAGACCCGGAGGTAAATGATGGATGGCCTCCGAGAGCAAGCTGAGAGTTTGATGACTCGAAGTTGCGGTACATAAAGCTCCTTCTTTTCCCTCAAGGCCTTTGTTTTATCACATGTTCATTTTACCTTTCCACGGAGCTACCGCCCTGTTGCTGATGCCCACTGTTATGTTACGATCTGACAGGGTAGCCTTCCTTCTGGTAAAAAAGAAAAAAAAAAAGAAAAATGGCCTTCAGTCTTGAGGGCCTCTGCATACACAGGCTTCACATCCTTCTTGCTTCCCCCACGCTCCCTCTATATTATTAATTAGGTTTCCTTCTGGAGCTACATTATTGCCTTAAACCAAACACTGCCTGCACTGCTCACCGAACATGTGTGCTTCTCCTGGCTGCAGATGGAGGGGGAGAGAGAAAGAGACTAAAAGATAAAGTGAGCGAGGTAGAGTCAGATATGTAAAGCGAGAGAAAGAAAGCGAGCGAGCGAACGAACGGATAGGAAATGTGAGAGGGAAAAAAGCAGAGCTGACTTTCTCTGTGTCTGTAGGGATATGACAGTGTGTGTAGCTGGCCAATCAGAGCGCGTCTCCTGAGCTGCAGCAGGCTGACAGATTTGGGAGCTCTAGCGGTTCTGTTCTGGACTGGATTGAGCTGCTGCACACACTCTCTGTGTGACTTAAAAAATGTGGAGGAACGTTGGGAGCGTTCCATTGTATTCCAAAGCCTTGTCATCTTTTAAGGAAAGACTGAGAAGGTAAGAGGCACTCTGTGTGTTTTGTTTTGTTTGCTCTTTACTCATCTGCTGATTGAAGCTTGAGTGCTGCCTCTGTTTGTCTGGCTTGTGGTGAGGTGGCATTCAGAGAAAGTCTGAGAGTTGGTCTAGTGTACATGTGGGATGAGGGAAGGAAGCCAGTGTCTGTCCATTGATCTGTGCCTCATTCATTACTCCAGCACTTTATTGTGGCCGCATGCAAATCTTCAAAGGTCTGTCTCACTTTTCCAATGAACAAACAGCACAGCAAGTACAGCTGTTGAAAGCCCTTGTGGCTGATTGTTTAGTGCTTCTTGATTGCCTTGAGAAAAATGGACTGCAAGCTTTCTTTCTTCTTCTTTTAACTTATATTATTTACAAATATTTTAGTTTTTTTTTTTAGTTTTTTTTTTTTAATTCAGATGACAAAGAAGAAATGGTTACAGGGGACTTAAACTCCACATTGTTATTTATAAAATAATATATACACTATATGTATGTATATGTATGTATGTATCCTTCATCGTTCTTAGGAAAGCATTCAAGCATTCAGAGTATATTGAGAATGCCTAACAATCAGAGACTGAGGGCTGTCTGGCAATGATTAAGTGATTAGATCAGCCTGTATTTAATGCATGGGGGAAGTAGTGTTGTGCTTGAGCTAATGCCGCCATGCAGTGGACATGCCAAGGTGACAAACGCACATCAATGGATCCCTGGAGTCCCTCCCCCGATATTACTAATCCTGTAGCAGGCAATCAGTTTTAGCATCACCTTCTCCTCATGCCACTGGATTTAGTGCAAACGGCAGGGAGAGCTTTGAGGTTACAAAACCACTTCAGTTCTATAAAAATGACTGCAATTTAGTGCTGTGAAGTGAATAAGATATCAGAAGTAGAGGGAAAAAATATTAAATTGAATAAAGTGGGCTGAATCAACTGCACTGGGGAAATTTTATTGTTTCGTGTCTCGAATGTTTCTCTGATGCATGACTTTAACATTGAAGGAATGTTCTGGGTTTAGTCAATTTAAGATCAATCGACAGCACTTGTGGTATAATTTTCAGTTGTACCAAAAAACTATTTTGACGTGTGCCTTGCTTTCTACAAGATTCAAGATTCAAGATTTTTTTATTCGTCACATACACAATTATACAGACAGTGCAATTATATAGTATGCAAATATTAAGAAAAATAAAAGTAGAAAAAATAAAATAAAATAAAAGATAAAAAATATATAAATATAAATGTGCAGGTCAGTATGTAGTTGACTTAAATAGTAATATAAGAGGAATATGCAAAAGAATGTGCAAAAAGTTGTACAGGGTATTTAAATAGCAGCAATATGAGGTAGAAAAAATTATGAATAGCTTATTGATATAGTCATATTTACCTGGAGGTAGAGTTTAGGAGCCTGATGGCCTGGGGGAAGAAGCTCCTCCTAAGTCTCTCAGTTTTTGCCATCAGGCTACGGAAGCACTTACCAGATGGAAGTGAATAGACGGTTACCAGGGTGATTTGAGTCCTTGATGATTTTGACAGCTCTATTTTTGCAGCGTTTGAGGTAGATGTCCTGCATACAGGGGAGAGCAGACCCTGAGATGCGCTCAGCTAAGCGCACAACTCTCTGTACTTTGCAGTCCTGATTGGATCTTAAATAAAAGACAAAAAATCTGTTACTGTGGGCACTTATTAGGGGGTGAATGGAGCCAATTTTGGAAATGTGAAACTTATAATTTCATAAAAGTGGCCAAAACAAGTGTATCATTAAGCTGTAAATTTGTTATCATCATTTTTATTGTCATTTTAGCGCTTTAGGCAATATGTTGCCATAGCAGTAAAACTGTGAATTTGGATATAACTTTGCACAGAAAAACGTTAGTAAGTGAACATCACTCTAATATAATGTATAATGTTGACAAACATAGAGTATTTTAGTATTTACCTATTGACTTCCATTGTAAGTTCCTCACTGTGATCCGAATTTGTGCTTTTTTAGCATAAAGGAGCTCATTTTTGTGGTAAGTGCTGTCGATTGAGTTTAACTTGCAATGAACACTGCAATATTCCTTAAACCTTATCTCACAATACAGAATGACCCCTAGATTAAATTTACATTAATATTCCATCACTAATAAACTTTTTGCACGTATAAAAAAAATAATTCAAGCAATGAGTGGGGTAGAGAGCCGACAGGAACAAACAATCGAAAAATGTGATTGTGAAAAGACGCCTCTCAGCCACTGTTCCATCCGAGCCCCAATCTATTCCAATTAGCATCCTAATTAGCTGCACTGGATTCTAATCAGTATTACAAATTTGTTTTGAAGACCTCGAGAAACCTGCATGGATCAGTCGAGACCCTTTTGCTCTTGAAGTGCAGAACAAGGGCACGTGAGTTATCGCTGCCTCCTGGCCTGCTGTGGTTTCAGGTATCGCTGGAACTGTGTTTTGTTTACATGTGTAACACCCTTTTCTCTTGCTCAAGATGCTTATTCTTTAATCTTAAACACCAGATGGATACTGTTTGTGTGAATCTGTGCTCAATTCACTTAACTAATGAGTTGATTTTTTCTTTATTCTGCATAAAATTGACGCTACTGCACAAAGCCACACAAAAAAATTAAATACAATTGTTTTTAAAAGGCTTAAACTTGGAAACTGATCATTATATAAAACTGGTCACATTTGGAAAATTGGTCTGGACATCTAATATCGTGGACAGATGCATTTTTGGATGGCAAATTGTGAAGATACAATTTCAGCGTTTGAAAACTTTGAAAACTGTCTGTTTTAACACAAACCATTGGAACAGCATGAAAGAAAAGGAGCTGTCGCCCAGCATTAGTCAAAATGCACTCAAAAAGCAATTTATTTTCAAGGCAACACAATAAGCTTGAAAGAGCGAGTAAAGGCTTTGCCCTCCCTCCTCCTCTTGAAAAATCTTCAGCAAGACTCAGTAAATAAATTGCGTTTCTGATTGAGCAGATGGACATTATTCTGAATGAGAAGCTAGCATATTAATTTACTCTTGAAACTAGACTCAGGCTTCTGCTTTTATTCAGCATGAAAAAAAGTATTTTTGCTATTTTTCTTTCATATTTAGCCACTAAAAAGCTATCACATATATGTTTTTGTTTCCTTTTAAAATATGTATGTTTTTCAAATGCACAATAGGCTAACATAGTTATTTTTTTATGGAATACAAAATACATAAAAAAAATGATTTACATAATTAGAAATTAATTTGTGTAAATAGCATACATGATGAAACTGGGACTCGTACACTGAGTTTTACTTCTTCATTTTTAGACACTAGTGTCCAATATAATATTTACCCTCCAGCTTCCTCTATTCAAGATACAAGGTGTCAAGCATGCTGAGGTTCCTTGTCAAAAAAGAAAATCTCAAAATGCAATCTACTCCTTTGTGATGAACTCACTGTCCAGTGGCCTGAGGCCAATAGTCTGGTAATTCTTATCAGACTGGTGTTCAGAGCTGCATCAAGCCTGGTGAGTTCAGTCAGGCAGGTTCATGTTAGTTACATTTCATCACACAGATGAATCTAGATTCACAGATGTGAGATGTTGTATTTAGAGATGTTTATTTTGAGTCATGTGCTTATAATCATTTATATGTCAAAATGCAAACCCTGAACTGTTCTTAATGTGAGCAACTTTGATGGGGTATTTTTATTTTATTTTATTTTAATGGTTACAGCTCCAGTTCTCAAATTTGACAGTCTTTAAGTGGGATTTTTCCAAGTACTCTTTTTGAAAGTTACATTGTTACACCAGTAGGTGGCAAGTGACTGTGTTTGACTTACTTGTCATTGATTTTGAATCGTTCACTCAATCAATTTGTTAAAAAAAAAAAAAAAAAAAAAAAAAAACTCATGATTCCCTCATAAGTGAACAAGTCTTTATGAGTGATTTAAAAATTATTCAACTGATTTGTTCAAAAACACTGATTTATTCAGGAACAAAAGATGAGTGAGTCTTTGAAATGACTTAATTGACTCATTCAAAAACTATCTTTATGTGAGTGATTCTAAACCAATTTGTTCAGAAACATTGATTCAGTAATGAAATAAGTGAGTCTTTTTTGGCCTCAAAATATGATAAATGAACAACTGCCTGTCTTTATGAATGAGTCATTAAAGCATTCTCTAGCCGATTTGTTCAAAACCATTAATTCATTCGGGAATGAAATAAGAGTCTTTGAATCATTTACTTAGTCGATTCATTGAAGAATGAAACATTGAAACATACAGAATGTAATGTTTCTTTTACTTGGTTTATGAAAGATTATAATGGTGGCACTTATGTGAGATACATAGTCTCACAAAGTAGCCTGGTCATTGAATTTGGGACACTAATGCTGCCTTCAAGTGCTATCGGAATGATCGTGAATACGAGTTTACTATTCGGAAATTGTATGTGAATGGCCTCTCAAGACATATTTACAACTGGGAAATTTGGAAGTAATTTTGATACCAGAGTTTCCGAGTTGGGTGGGTCATAAACTTTAAACATGGTGGAGGGTACAACCATTGCTGATGTCAATGCTGTTCTCACAACAACTACATCCCTTTGTCTTGTCACTAAAGTAGTGTATTTATAGGCTAGATATTGATGATTATTCAAAGCATATTGTATGTTTTATAAGCAGTGAAATAAGCTTGTAGTTGACCGAAATTCCAGAATTGTCAGCAAACTGAATGTATAGCGCGATGAATGTTTAAATGATTGTCAACCAATGGGATGCTAACACTATAGAATGTGTTTTTTTTTTTCATCTTTATGCGCACTCATTCTGTTTTTTTTTTTATTTCATCTTTCATGTCATATCATAAAATCATTCCAGTCACAAGATCAGTTGAACTGTCATATGCTATTGTTAGCTGAAAGAATAACTTCTCATTTAAATTCTCAATTATTATTCTTCACCCAGTCTCAAAATTAAGTTAATTAATTTCCATAAAGTAATATTCATAAATAGCTCAAGAGTAGGCCATTTGTTGCCAGCAAGACAAAGAAAGCAATTGAAAAATACTTTTGTGTGCAATGCATGAATAAGACAGACAATGAAAAATTTTTTGAAATATTTTGCTCTTAGAAATAAGTATTCAACATGTCATGGCAATTGTGAAATTGTTTTCTGATATGCACCACAGGTTCCACAGTAACACGTCATTATAAAATAAATTTAACCAGACTCTTGTTCTGGTTTGTATAATAATACAGTTAGCTAAACAGTAAGGTTTGCAGCAATTGCTTTTGAATGTTTTGCCTTGTAAATGAATGCATAGACTCCCTCTTCAGATTTGAAGAACCAACAGCTAACTGTTAAACCTAACTGTTTTAGGCCACGACTGCTGGGGGCAGTCGTGGCCTAATGGTTAGAGAGTCGGATTCGTGTCACTTCACTTCACTTTATTTGACTCTCTCTTAGTAAAGCTAGAACAATATTAGAGAAGAGATTAGTTAGAAAACCTTTTCTATTGTGTTAGTGGTTTAAAATGATCCCGCCATTTATTATATCAGTGGCTCTTTCATTAAGATTATATAACACGCACTTTTAATGAAATGCATTCAGACTCATATCGCAGTGTCTTAGATTAATTTGGATTCTATTTTGGCTACTGAATTATCAACCTATGTGCACTAATGAATACACATAACAAATGCAGCTCTTGAAATGCTGAATATTGCCTTCAGACACACTCTATGCAAAATTTATATAAAAAAAAATCCCAAACAAACAAAAAACAGCGTGAGGTTCTTGAGAGATTAAAGTTGCATTCACATGCCACTCATGCAATCTTCTCTTACAAACAAAAGTGAGTCTTTCAGATATCTCACTGTCTGTTTGTGTTGCACCATGAAATATTTATTCTGGTCATATAATGTTAGACCCGTGGGACATGGCTTCAGCATTACTGTGACTATTTCAAACACATCTTGGAAATTAAATGTTCAGATGTAGCTAAGGTGACAGGAAATGCCCACCCTGCAGCATTTTGTTTATTTGTTCTCTGCTTTTTTTAGAATTCCGACATCACAATTTCCATTACTTTTGAGGAAGACTAACCCTAAAGCATTAGGTATTTAACTTGTCCATGTCAGTAACCCTCACGCCATCGAGGAATGAAGAGTATGAGGGAGTTTCTAGTCAACAAGTGACAAATCTGAATTGACAGGGAGGCAGAGTCGTCGAGAGCTATCAGCTTCTTTTCTGAAGTAACCAGGGACATGCATTGATCCCCGGAATGCCGTTCAGCCAATTGAATAGACTCGCCATGCTGGAGCTCTCATTACACGTCCCTTGCACCAGCAGACATGATCCCTGCTATTATACTGGAACAGCTGTTCCATCAAAAATGTATTAAATGTTTCGCCGAACGGCAAACAGCAAGATCGCGATGGGCTTTTAGGCCAATTTTCATATCTTAGATCATCACGGGCAACAGCTAATCCCAATTTTTCAGTGGAATTAAAATGTAATCGCTGGCTGCATTTCATTTTGCCCCCATGAAAGTACAGTTTGTCCTCTTTCCTTCACACAGATGTTTCGTGGATATCTGCCATCGCCTCCAGTGAGTCTCCAGTGGACACCGGCTCCCCAACGAATCAACACGTCTCGCTCTCGGCCCACAATGTGAGTGTCGCCCGACGGGTCCCAGCGACAACAGGATTTTAAACCATGGCCGTCAGCCAAGCCCTGCGAACTGATCCGATCGGCATCTAGAGCCGCCCACCGCAAGAGAGAGACCTCTGGGTGAGCGAGAGCGGCAGTTCAAACGTTGCGACTCTTTAACATGAGAGCAGCCAGCAGCCCTGCCTGTCTGTCCCCTCTGCTGCTGTGCCTATGTGTGCTCCAGAGGAGCTATGGGACCCCTTCGCCGCCCAGCCCCACGTTCACCCACAACCAGACCAAACTGCCCGACGGCAACAAGGACTCACATAACCGGCCCAAGCGAGGCTGGATCTGGAATCAGTTTTTCGTTTTGGAAGAGCACATTGGGCCGGATGCCCAGTATGTGGGGAAGGTAAGAGCCCTTTTTTGTTTCAATCTGTGTGCAGGTGTGGTAATCAGGTGATTATCTGAAACAAACTGAGCTGTTGTGTTTTGTATGGTTTGTTGAGCGAATGGTTTCTCCAAATCTCTGATGTCAGTGTGTTCTTGTAATCATATTTTCTTGGAAGCAAGTAAATAGTGCAGGTGATGAATAAGAAACAATGTCCATGTTTCTCCGAACAGCATGTTTTTGTCAGAAAATTGATTTGACTTGCAAATTAAAGGCTGACCCGTTAAATCCATCCTGCTAATAAGAGTGTAATTATTTTGACGGTCCACTACAGACAAACATAAGGATCCAGAGGCCCTTTTTTGTGCCTTTGTTTATTTAATTGTCTTCGTACAAAAGGTAACACATTCTTATGATGATCATGGAGTACCTTATATTTTGGGACTCTGGAAAAATTTCAGAGATCCCTCTGTGGCTTATAAACGTCAACAGCAGTACAATCAATTATTTTGCCCATTCGGTTGTGTGAAGACTGGCCAGATCTGTCGGCTCAGATGAAACCACAGTGTTTCATGGGTTGGAATAATACAGGGTGACACTGACAGCTTTTGACATTGGCTCAGTGAGGTGAAGGTTAACGTGAAGATAGCAGAGTTTATGAAGAAATGGCTGAGCAGCCATCAATTGCCTACACCTACATCCCTCAGGAACTGAGCCAAGTGTGTATGTCATGTTTCCTCAGCACCATTGGACAGGTTTGCTTCAGATCTGCCCACTTGAAGTGTAAATACATGTTTGTTCATGTGTGCTAGGCAAGAAAAATGATTCCAGTTGTATAACAGTTCCATTTGTCATTATTTTAGTACTTTTTAGAAATAAAAATAAAATTTTATTTCCCAATTGAAATGTCAATAACAGGTACATTTACAACTGTTGAATTTACATTATTTTAGTCATAACATTAATACAGTTCAGTAATTGGCCTTAGCTATGTACAAAAATATTAAAGAAACAAAATGTGGTAATGTATTTCAGAGAGTAATAATACTTATTTTCATTCAAAATACTACTGGCAAAATATGAAATATCTTTCTTTAGCTGAAAGTTAAAATTAGGCAAGGATACAATTTAGGCCTATTCGTTCATAAGAGTCATTCATTCAATAATCCAATTAATCCAATCAGGCTGTATGATTCTGATTCACTCAAAAAAAAAAAAAAAACAGTTCCTAAGAGTCATTTGTTTGGGAGTCTGATCACACTGGTTACACTGTATGATTTTGATTCACTGAGAAGAACTGATTCATGGGAGTCTTTTTTTATAGTCAGACTCCTGGTTGCATTATTTGGTTTTGATTCACTGACAAAACAGATTCAACTCGAGAGTCATTTGTTCTGTATTTGGCCTACACTGGTCTAGCTGTCTAATTTTGATCCACTGAGAAAAGCTGGCTCATTGGGGATTATTATTTAGGGAGTTTGATTGCACCAGTTATGCTGTGAATGATTTTTGTTCACGAAAAAGAACTGGCTCATAAAAGTCATTATTAGGAGAACTGGACTACATCAGACATGCTGCATGGTTTTGATTCACTTAGAAGTACCGATTCATTAGAGTCATTTGTTCTGTAATTGGACTACACTGGTTGTGCTGTATGATTTTGATTCACTGACAAGAACAGATTCAACTCGAGAGTCATTTGTTTTGTACAATGGTATAGTTGTAGCCTATGATTTTGATACACTGAGAAAAGCTAGTTCATTGGACTTATTCTTTTGGGAGTTTGACTGCACCAATTGGGCTGTATGTTTTTTATTCACTAAAAAGAAGTTGGCTCATAAAAGTCAGTCTTTTGGGAATTGGACTACATCAGTCGTGTTGTATGGTTTTGATTCCCTTAGAAGTACCGATTCATTAGAGCCATTTTTTGGTCTACACTGGTTGTGCTGTATGATTTTGATTCACTGACAAGAACAAACTTATAGAAGTTATTAGTTCATGAGTCTGAATATAATGGTCCTGCTGTATCATTTTGACTAATAGGAGTCATTCTTTCTTTAACTAGAATACTGGTTGCATTATGGTTTTGATTCACTACAATATCCAACAGAGGTTGTTGTCATGTACTTGGACTATGCTGGTCAAGCTGTATCACTTTGATTCACAGAGAAGAGCTGGCTTATAAGAGGTATTTTTTTTCAGTCATTCTTTCTGTAATTGGACTACTGGTTGAGCTGTATGGTTTTGATTCACGGAGAAGAACTGATTCATTAGAATCATTTGTTCTGTAATTGCAGTACACTGGTTGTGCTGTATTGGTTTTGATTCACTGTCAAGAACAGACTCATAAGTGTTAGTCTTTGAGGAGTCGGACCACCCCAGCTGCACTGCATGATTTTGATTCACTGAAATTAACTGACTCATAGGAGTCCGTCTTTCTGTTAATGGGCTAATAGGATCATTGAATCGCTGAGAAGACCCGATTAATTTGTTCTGTAATTGGACTACACTGATCAATCTGCATTGATTTTGATTTTGAGAAGAACTGGACAATTTTGATTATCTGTGGAAAAACTGACTCATACAAGTCATTAAATCATGAATTGGATTAGACTAGTCACACTATATGTACTCTTTTTAAACTTAGTCTTTAAAAGTCAGTGGATTCAATTTAATGGAGCTCTTGTTGGAACAGAGCAGACCTGGTTAGATCCTGTCTGGGAGACTTTTGACTAACATCGAAAAGAAAGGAAACTCAGTGTGACAACATTCTTACTTGTATTGAACTGCAAAACATGAAGCCAAACAGTGCCCTTGTTCTGCTCACATGGGTGCCACTTAATTTTGTGCTGCTGTGGTGTGACCTGTCTGTAAAATATTTGAATCAGCTGAATATTTTCTCTCAGGCCTTCTTAAACTGCAGTGACAGAAATGGGTTGAAGCTCTCAGTAGCCTCCCACACTCCTCTCCACTGTTTTTTTTTTTTCTTCTTCTTCTCACACCTTCTCCTGCCTGGTCCCTCCAGACCACCATCTTTTCTTCTCTCCACTTCAGTGGTCAGACAAAAAGAGGTGTTGGGGCCAGACAGACCTGTTCTACTAAAATCCTGCCTGTCCTCAAATAGCTAGTGATAGGAACATAAACTATGTGACTTTATAAAAGCAGATGATAAATTTTAGTGGGACCAAGTTTTGTGGGTTAGAAATGGAGCATACAGAGAGGATATTTAGTTAGAAAGAAATTATCCTGAAATGTGTTGGCTGAAAAACAATTCAACACCTGCAGAGCTTTGGAAACTAGCAATATTTTTGCTGTTTGGTCATCATGTTTTAGAATAATTCATGGTAAAATACAAAATGCACATGACTAATGTATGAGTTTTAAGGTTCCCTAATGATTTAATTCATAATGTTTTTACTAGGTCAATAAATGTTTGCCTCATTTTCAAGGTGTTAAATTTATTTATTCATTCTAATTAAAAAAAAAATAAGTTGGCATGGTTTTTATTGTAATTACTGTTTTTGTCTTTTCACAATTCAATCAGTATTTCATCACATTGCATTTAATAATTTTTGACAATTTTTCCTACTAAAGTGGCATATGATTGTAGTCTATGAAAATAACCATGCAGTTGATGGTTACATGCAAAGTGACATCTGTCTAACTGTAGCAGACCAAATTTTCAATCAAGGGTGCTCAACAAGGGGGTTAAATATAAAATATGTTTTTAAATGTTTTCAAAACAATTGTTAACTAAAGCTGACTAACCAAGTACCGGAAGGCATTTTTCACCACTGAACTCTTCAGCAAAACACTGTATCATGATTTGCAAAATAAAATAAAAATAAAAACATTTCCAAATGAAATTAAACTCTTATATATTAAATTATTTCCCCCCTTTTGGCAAGTAGCATTATGCTCATTGTATGATTCTTGACGGAGAATTGATACATCAGTGGTATCCATTGGTTACACAATCTACACAATAGCAGACGAAGGTTCTGGCTGAGCGAGAGACACAACAGTCTCATGAGGTTCAATTCAGCTGCTCTTTAATTTATTCACGCTTCTCTTTTATATCAAATTAATAACGTGAAAATGTTGCCAGCGCGTACTTGAGCGCTTCTTCAGTTTGGAGAAAAAAAAAAAAAAAAACGGAAAATATTTGTTTAGTGTATTTTTGCCTAGCAGATGCAATTTGTTCTTCGTACTGTAGATTATTGCTATGGTAAATATTCTACCTTTTCATGTGGAAAAGCACACACACACAAACACTTCCAGAAAGAGATGCATTCGCACACAAACAGCTTAAAGCTTTGAAATTTGTAATCGAGAGCTAGCAAGTTGCTGGCACGTTGGAAGGTCTCTTTCTCTTTTTATCTCTTTACCAGCAGACTGGTAGCACACATTAGTGTGAGCGTGTGATAACTAGAGAGGGTCTACAGTAACGTAAACTTTGGAGTAGAGGAAGACAGATAGAGATCAGTTTGCTGCAGTTCTATTGGAGTCTGTCCGGCTGATGAATATCTGTCACTGCAGCTTTTAAGATTGAGGATTACATTAAACCGCTCACCTCCTTCTCACTAATGGCAAATTACCAAACTCAGTGCCGCCCATGCACGCTTCCTTATTCTGACATGAAGGGCTCTTGGTGCAGTGTAAAATTGACCTTTCCATCAGCACGCCGGCTTTAATTTGCGGTTAGCGGCGAAGGCTGAGCCCTGATTTAATCAGTCCTTTCCTTCTTGTAACGTGGGCAGTTTATCAAGCCCCTGCACAAGGCAACCTGTGCTCTCAGGTCTGCGGCAGCAGTAACCGCAAACCCTGCATTATGGTCATGTCTGCAGAGAGAAATGTTTTCCGTATATGTTCTTTTAGTGCATTCTTGATGCAGACATTCTTATGAATATTAAAAAGACTGTCAGAATGAGGTCGGTCGAAGCAAGACGCCTCTAATGAGGGGCTTGTTTTGACAATATAGGGCATTGTTTCTTCAAAGTCTCATTTATATGTTCACACATTAACATAAAGGGGTCAACGGATGCAAAATTTATTTTACAAGATGTTTGAACATAAACATGTGTTGGAAATGTGTGTACACATCTATCCTATAATGATACAAATCCACCCAGTGTTTTTTTTTTTAAATCCCTATTTTAAAATCCCCTTTCTCAAATCAGACTGTTCTGAGATTCCTGTCAGAATGACGTAGCTCTGTATAGGCCGCTCACACGGTACATATAACCGAGTGAAACAGTTTCTCAAACGGGAAAAGGGAGGGGAGTTTATTTTGGTTAAAGATTATGAGGGCACATTAATTTTATGAAAATAATGATGCGCATGGATTAATCACTTATTTAGATACAGTGGTGTGAAAAAGTGTTGGCTCCCTTCCTGATTTATTTATTTTTTTGCATGTTTGTCACACTTTAATGTTTCAGATCATCAAACTAATTTAAATATTAAGCAAAAATAACACAAGTAAACACAACATGCATTTTTTTAATGAAGTTTTTTATTATGAAGGGAAAACAAAATCCAAACCCACATGGCCCTGTGTGAAAAAGTGCTTGCCCCTAAACCTAATAACTGGTTGGGCCACCCTTAGCAGCAACAACTGCAATCAAGCGTTTGCGATAACTTGCAATGAGTCTGTTACAGCGCTGTGGAGGAATTTTGGCACACTCATCTTGGCAGAATTGTTGTAATTCAGCCACATTGGAGGGTTTTCGAGCATGAACCGCCTTTTTAAGGTCATGCCACAGAATCTAAATAGGATTCAGGTCAGGACTTTGACTAGACCACTCCAAAGTCTTCATTTTGTTTTTCTTCAGCCATTCAGAGGTGGATTTGCTGGTGTGTTTTGGATCATTGTCCTGCTGAAGAACCCAAGTTCGCTTCAGCTTGAGGTCACGAACAGATGGCCGGACATTGTCCTTCAGGATTTTTTGGTAGACAGCTGAAATCATGGTTCCATTTATCACAGCAAGTCTTCCAGGTCCTGAAGCAGCAAAACAGCCCCAGACCATCACATTACCACCACCATATTTTACTGCTGGTATGATGTTCTTTTTCTGAAATGCTGTGTTACTTTTATGCCAGATGTAATGGGACCTTCCAAAAAGTTCAACTTTTGTCTCATCAGTCCACAGAGTATTTTCCCAAAAGTCTTGGGGATCATCAAGATGTGTTCTGGCAAACCGGTTGTTCAGCAAAGCGAGTCATTGAGCCATTAAGCACAAACAGGACCGTGACCATCACCTTTGCGCTATCAATTAAGCAATGCCACATATCTCAGCGGCCACGGGTGCAGACCTTGGGCTGGCATGGGAATAGCAACACATGGATTTTTGAACAGATATCACAACGATGAGCATTATAAATGAGACTTCTTATTTCAGGTCATACATTAGAGTCCACAAGGCGAGGAAAGGCTGCAAAATTTAAAAAAAAAAAACAATATTAATAATATTATTAACAATAATTATTAAAACATTAACATAATTTAAACATTACTATTATTATTATTATTATTATTATGTTACAGATGCTTTAGAAACAGTTTGGATTAACGAGAGGAAACACGTTTTCACACAGGGTCATGTAGGTTTGGATTTTGTTTTCCCCCACGTTCCCCCCCCCCCCGAAGCCTAATCACTTGCCAGATATTTTATATGCAACAGTTGTATATTCCAAGTAGAGTAATACGGTACTGTGAATAAAATGGACAGTTTAGCAATGAGCTGGACATATGATATATCTCTGTGGACAAGCAGTAAAGTGATCATGTATCTGCATAAGGGGGAGTTGGGGATGGAGGAGGGTAAGCACATGTCTGTGTTTATACATATATATATATGTATAAACACTGCAATATTCTATAAATCAATAAGAATTGTCAGTTTTGATTTCCTGGTGGCTTTAAAGCACTGAAATGTTCATGCTGCAAGATTCAGTAGTGTTACCTCCAAGCATGCATACATTAAAAGGCTTCTGTCCCATAATAGGTGCTCTAATGGATCTTAATGCATCACTTTTGCACCATAATAAAACGTCTTAGAGCTCTGAGTGACGCATACGATTGTGGGTGTGAGTATGTATGTTTGACAAGGTGTGCAAACACTCAGTGGTCACCATAATAATTTATTAGGAGAATGTATTCCGAGCAGGATCAGACTGCTTAGAATGCAAGATGTGCAACACACCCAGTTTGTTTCAAATGGTTAGTGAGTTTCCATTGTGATCAAGTGTTTGCTTTCATTCATAATCCTATTAATCGCATTTGATGCATTTGTATTTTCTAGGCTGGCTGCTTTCAGATTTGAGTCTATATCTGTCTGGCGGGTTTCTCAAAGCCTTTTTTCATCTCATTTGAGTGGTAATGTTGTGCAGGGGAACAGCATCACACCTTCTGCTGGACGAGTCAATGCATTCTATCTCCCACTCATCTTCCTTCTCTTCTTTCTTGTTGTTTTATGTGACTTTTTTCACTCAGGATGTTGAATCTTAAAATCATTTTTAATGCCAGTGAGCATTCTAAACATGTTTGTTGAATTTTTAACACAATGTCCTATTTTAAACATTTCATTTCATATCCTTCTTATGAATTTCTACATCTTCACCTTTAAAGTTAAGGTTACATTTTTATTTATTTTTTTATAATGTTTTTTTAACTATTTGTTTTCCTTTATAATAATAACTGTATTTAAATAATATATATATATATATATATATATATATATATATATATATATATATATATATATATATATATATATATATATATATATATATATATATATATACAATGTCCTTTATTTATTTATTTAAATTCATGAATTTATTTACTTATGTGTTAGCCCATTTTACTTTATTTAGGCAAAATATTTCCAAGTTACACAGGTTATTTATCTAGAATATGCATGCTAAATTGATGCTAAACAGCGATTTGACAAGTGATTTGCTTGACTAACAAATAGCCTGCTTGGCCTAAGTCACATCAGCAGAAAGAAAGATTACAATTTTCGATTTTAGATCGCAAAAGCAAACTTTCTTTTTTTCCCCCTAGGAGTAACATGAACAAATCATTAACAATAAGACTAGGGGCCTGTACCATGAAGCCGGATTAGGTGGCTAGCCAGCTATGTTTCAGCTTAGTTTCCGCCAACCCTGGGTTTTAGGTACTATGAAAGTAGCTCGGCTTTAATCGGTGTTCGTTGCCATGGTATCTTACGCTGCACGGCTAACCTGCTCCGGGGCAGGTTATGTTCTGGTTTGGAGATCTCAATCTGAAATTTGACCAATCAGCTTCAAGCAAAGTGACACATCTCTGACGCAATAAAGCCACTCCTCCAGTTTCTCTTACTCCAAATTAAAGGACGCTACATAAAACATTTTTAAAGATAAAATCATGTGATTTTTAGACATGATTATTTTTTATTATTTATATAATTAGTATACCCTTAATCCATTACACAAGACAGTTTAATTTAATAGTAATTATTAAGCTTTTATTTTAAATTAATATAAACATAGATAATATGCAATATAAATACGTTTTAGAATCAATAGCTGTAAATATGACTACATATGAGTTTAAATTTTTAAGTGTTGTTATATCTATAAATATTATAAACTTTACAAATTTTACTTGCACTTATATGGTAAGATAAGTTTTCCTCTTTAATGGATCGATTGTTTCATTTTGCTGTGTAAATGTGTTTAAATTCTTCATATTGTTCAATCTTTTAATCTTTGGTAGTGAATTCGCACTGACTCTCTCACGAGAAGTGAATCCCAGTTTCAAGGCATGTGATTGGCTGCTCATTACTGATGTCACACTTTCATGTGCACGAGCTCCATTAACTCAGGATCAAGCCTGAGTTGACAGAGAAAGTTGATGATCAGCTTCATGGTACCAACAAAGCCGGATTGAACTGGTTTGGTTTTGTCAACTCAAAACTAATCCTGTAACCCTGAGTTTGTTTAGCCACCATCATGGTACAGGCCCTAGGACTAGGCAAATAGTAAATAGAGCCAGTTTAGTTGTGAAAGTTGTGTGTTTTATGTGTGAATAATTATGATCAATGAACAACATTAGGGCATTTCCTAAAAAATATTTACTTCATTTATCCTCGGTTTAAGGAGTTCTTTAGTGATAGATAAATGCATGATTAAAATATTCTATCCATCTCTTAGGGAAACCTGATGTATTGAATGGTGCTTCCATAAATATCTGAGGCAAGTTCAAAACAAGGGTCACTCTTTTTTGAAGTACAATGTAGGAGGATTCTTCAATCTTTCATACTGCTGGATGCAGTAGGTGAACATGAGGATACACAGCAGGATGAAAGAGGCGGATATGAGCATCCTTAAACAGTGGCGCTGGTTTGGGTTTGGGTCTCTGGCTTAACTGTGTGGATTAGAGCATAGTTTTGGTATGGTTTATACTGTATGTGTCCTGCTGCATTGCAGCTGTGACCAGGCTTATATTCAAAGTTTTGTGGGTAATGCAATGGCCCCAGAAATAGTGTTGTTTCAGGCCCGCCTGCCATAAGATATCTGTGAAGGTGAATGTCCCTCTTAGCCAGGGGGAAAAGGTTTGGAAGGTGAACGTCATTCTGACTAATTGCTCACTGTGGTGGGATTACACAGGCTGCCAAGAATTATGGGAACACAATGGGGAAAAAAGAAAGCTGCTTGAATAGCAACCCAGCAACATGCCAAGTAATGTTTTATTTTAAATCTAATTTTTTTTTTACACCAAGGGCATTTGCATTACATTTGCTCTGCAAATTCCTGCTGCTCTGATTTCTTTTCTTTTTGATTCAGACTCATTGCCATTTTTTTCAACGCCACATTAGGGATGATTAGCAACTGAAATGGCAGCATTTATTGTTGGATAAGTGGGCTGAAAATAGCGGTGTTTCTCAGTTTCAGGTGATGGTCACATCCAGCTTCCTGTACATCCCTAGTTGAAGTTTTCTGCTGTTTTCTATGCATATTGTTCTGTAGTTTGTGTCGCTGTAATTGCATGAGCATGGCATATGTGTTGCTAATGAAGTATGTGTCACAGATGGTTTCATTGATTTTACACTGAAAGCTGACATGAACAGAAGCTATCCTTCATGATGCATCTCTGTAAACATGTGGGTCAATTACATACAAGAGTGTCCATGCTAAAGAAAAGGAAAAATCATCTTTGAACATATTCTTAGATTTTGAAAATGTTTTGGTTTCAAATGTCTCTTGGTTTTTAATGTCTCTAAAATGGCGTGTGATTTAACCAACAAGTAAAAAGTAATCATATATGTGACCCTGGACCATAAAACCAGTCATAAGGGTCAATTTTTTGAAATTGAGATTTATACATCATCTGATAGCTAATATAAATAATGAAATAAATAAGCTTTCAATTGATGTATGGTTTGTTAGGATAGGACAATATTTGGCTGAAATATAACTATCTGAAAATCTGAGGGTGCAAAAAAATTTAAATATTGAGAAAATTTTTGCAATGCATAATATTAAACAAAAATTAAGTTTTGATATATTTACAGTAGGAAATTTACAAAATATCTTCATGGAACATGACTGTTATTTAATATCCTAATGAGTTTTAGCATAAACGAAAAATCAATAATTTTGACCTATACAATATATTGTTGGTTATTGCTACTAATATACCTGTGACTGGTTTTGTAGTCCAGGGTCACATATTTCCATTACATTTTGAACACATGTACAGGTGCTGGTCATAAAATTAGAATATCATGAAAAAGTTGATTTATTTCAGTAATACCATTCAAAAAGTGAAACTTGTATATTAATTAATTCATTACACACAGACTGATATATTTCAAATGTTTATTTCCTTTAATTTTGATGATTATAACTGACAACTAATGAAAGTCCCAAATTCAGTATCTCAGAAAATTAGAATATCAATTAAGACCAATGCAAAAAAAAAAAAAAAAAAAAAAGTTTTAGAAATGTTGGCCAACTGAAAAGTATGAACATGAAAAAGTATGAGCATGTACAACACTCAATATTTAGTTGGGGCTCCTTTGGCCTGGATTACTGCAGCAATACGGCGTGGCATGGAGTCGATCAGTCTGTGGCACTGCTCAGGTGTTATGAGAGCCCATGTTGCTCTGATAGTGGCCTTCAGCTCTTCTGAATTGTTGGGTCTGGCATATTGCATCTTCCTCTTCACAATACCCCATAGGTTTTCTATGGGGTTAAGGTCAGGCGAGTTTGCTGGCCAATCAAGAACAGGGAGACCATGGTCCTTAAACCAGGTACTGGTAGCTTTGGCAGTGTGTGCAGGTGCCAAGTCCTGTTGGAAAATGAAATCTGCATCTCCATAAAGATGGTCAGCAGCAGGAAGCATGAAGTGCTCTAAAACTTTCTGGTAGACGGCTGCGTTGAAAATAATAAAATAATCTTCTGACGCGGTCTCTTGTTCAAGAGTGGCTTGACACAAGGAATGCGACAGCTGAAACCCATGTCTTGCATTCGTCTATGTGTGGTGGTTCTTGAAGCACTGACTCCAGCTGCAGTTCACTCTTTGTGAATCTCCTCCACATTTTTGAATGGATTTTGTTTCACATTCCTCTCCAGGGTGCGGTTATCCCTATTGCTTGTACACTTTTTTCTACCACATCTTGTCCTTCCCTTCGCCTCTCTATTAATGTGCTTGGACACAGCTCTGTGAACAGCCAGCCTCTTTAGCAATGACCTTTTGCGTCTTGCCCTCCTTGTTCAAGGTGTCAATGGTCATCTTTTGGACAACTGTCAAGTCAGCAGTCTTCCCCATGATTGTGTAGCCTACAGAACTAGACTGAGAGACCATTTAAAGGCTTTTGCAGGTGTTTTGAGTTAATTAGCTGATTAGAGTGTGGCACCAGGTGTCTTAAATATTGAACATTTTCACAATATTCTAATTTTCTGAGATACTGAATTTGGGACTTTCATTAGTTGTCAGTTATAATCATCAAAATTTAAGGAAATAAACATTTGAAATATATCAGTCTGTGTGTAATGAATGAATCTAATATACAAGTTTCACTTTTTCATGATATTCTAATTTTATGACCAGCACCTGTATAGTGTACACAATCATTATAAAAAAAAAATGAATGAATGAATGAAAAATAAAAAAAAATGTTTCAGATTGCAAAAGCAAGCTTTCTTTCTTAACAATATGCACCCATTTACAATACGACCAGGACTTCACAGTAAAGAGTGCATTTAGTTGTGAAGGTCTTGTAGCATCTTTACAGCCATCTTGGTTTATGTGTGAATAATTTTGGGGGAGTGTTCCACATGACATTTTACAATCTAGTATAACCTTGCTTTGTCATAAAACAGGTGCAGGGGTACTCATGATCGTTTTTTTCCTGCCCGTTTGCACCACATGATTTTAATGGTGTGAAAATTGTATAATATTGTCCCTGTGTTTGGGATTATTGGCATGTGAAGATAGAATAAGAAGTCAGACATATGGAAAAGTCAACAAACCAAGGGTTGTAACTTATTTTGCTAGTGTGTAAATAAATAATTAAATAAGTAAAATGAGGTCTTTGAAGGATCAGCATAATAGCTGTAGACTGCATATTTCCTTATGCAAATTCTAAATACTTGTTTGGATATTTATATTCGGCATCATAGAAAATTCTTACCTTGAAGGAATAAAAGCAATATTCTGTTACAGAATCTCTTATTGCATAACTAATATGAATGTGAAGGGATTAAGCCATGTTTATTAGGAGGTATCCTTTCACCCCTGTGATGCATGTGTATTTCACATGAAACTCAATTTGGTTCTGCTGGGAGCCACAGGCTTTAGCCTCATAATGTCAGTGTAATGTATAATTTCCCTGTCTACCATGCTCTTTTTTTACCCATGAAATTTGTCATGAAAGAGTCATATTTATATTACAATGTAGAAAAAAGGAGTAACATCACAGGTATGCATTTAGACTTATTTTAGGGTGTTTTCACACCTGGCGCGTTGTTTCGGAACCTGGCGCGTTTGCCCCCTTAGCTCGGATCGTTTGGGCATATGTGAACACGGCAATCGCGCTCGGATCCGCGCCAAAACAATTGGTCCGAGACTGCCTGAACGAGGTGGTCTCGGCTCGATCGAAAACTAACTCTGGAGCGGTTCGGTTGTAGTGAGAAAGCAATCCGATCCAACGGACCAATGAACCAGGCTATATCACACTGTATAATGGGTAATTACGTAAGTTCCGTGAAAAGCAGTGGGTGAGCCCGTCTTCGCCATTCAAAATCATTTTATAATGCAGTCTAATGCTCTTCGTATAGGTGCATTTTAACAATGTTTTGCCGAAGCTTGTTTCTCCTGCTCAAATTTATAAATTGATAAATATATTGACAGCTACCAAAAAACAACAATAAGCCCTCAAAGCTGTTGTCGTTCCATCCTGACGTGTGTGTGTGTGTGTGTGTGTGTGAGAGAGAGTTTGTCTGCGTCCCAATGTGCATACTATCCATCCTAAATTCTATGTGATTATAGTAATTTTCAATACTATTTAGGGCAGATAGGGTGGATAGTATGCACATTGGGACGCAGGCTTTGGGCGTTTCTCAATATGCGTACTTGTCTGTACTTGTGTTCTTGTGGACTTGTGAAACGTCATCAGTCGCTGCCCAAGAACTGTTCCAATTCAAAGTTCACATCTAGCCAAGTCCAGTTCAAATCCCCGGATGTGTTCTTGATCCGCCCCTTTTACCGAGGATGCATCGAGAGGTGACTTGTGCGGACTTGATACGGGCCATAACCCAGAATTCAGTTCGTCCTCCTGTCCTCGAGAGTTCGTTCTTCTGAGTCGAACTTGGCAAGTCCAAACTCGAAAGGACGGAAGTCCAGACTCTGCGAACTTGGTATTGAGAAACGGCCTACGTTTGCCTCTCTTTCCAAATTAATCATTAATTGTCATTCCAGCTCCGTGGAACTCTGACCAATGAGAGGACAGTTTATTCACACGTGACTTGTATTAACAATTTTGGTCCTTTAGAAACTTTGCCGTGTGAAAGCAAACTGCACCAAGAATAATAAGCAACATTGTAATCATTTTAATCCCTGTTTCGGAACAAAGCAATTGATCTACAGGTGTGAAAACACCCTAGTCTGTGGAAATTGTGGGTGAACGTCATTTTCTCTAAAAAGTATTTCCTCAGAGCAAAAATGTAATGTAAAACAAAATGTAATTTGAGCTCTATTTAAAGAGCATGCTACTTACAAATCAAGAGCATTCTTTGACAGGAGCTGGGTCATGCCACAGTAATTATCGTCATAGATTTGTCATTAAAAAAAAAGATGTTAAAGCTAGAACTGTACAAAATGTCATTTATCCCCCATAAAGGTTATGACAGGAGTGTTTTCATGTCTTTGTCTTCTGACTTTGATCATTTATTTCTAGATATAGGTCTATGTCATTTAATTTCTTGTTTTCTTATAGTTAGATGAATTACAAATGCAAAGCCTGACATTTAAAACTATGCTATGAAGTTGCTGTATTTATAAATAGGGACCAAATGTCTGAGAGCACTAGGGAAAATGTTTCAATTTTGCAATTGTATCCTTTTTATTGGAAATGTTATTATCATCATAATTTTGAAAAAGTGAAAAAGCGAACATGAACTTCTCCCGAAGCTGATGACCCTCAGCATTTTTTGAGAATTCAAAGAGCATCTTGTGCTTCAGTGGAAGCAAGAACGTCTGTCTTTTTGTACAAAGTCACATGTTCAGTGCCACTAAATTGAGAATTGAATTGAGAATGCATTTTAAATTTAAGTTCCTAAATATGAAATTAATTTGAATTTAGTTATCGGAGATAATATAGAATTGCAGTTCAAATCTGAAAGTACAATTCTAATGAATGGAAATGAAAAGAGTGCATATAACTCGAAGTTGTAAGCAAAGTTAAATTTGAACAGTTTTCAAAATGGATGGATGGATGAATGAAATGTAAAATCTATATTTAGTTTATATATTTAATCACATTTTAAATCTAATTATGTTTTGTTGATCGGGATGGAAGAACACTTAATTTCACTGAATGCGTTATCTGTGTTGAATTTCTTATAATCTGCAATTCAGTGAATTATTCTTCTTTTAATTCCAATTAAATTAAAATTCTATCTAATCAGTTAAAAGGGACAATTGTTTTTCAATTCTGAATTTTGCACAACTCTACTTAGATTGTCAATGTGGTCTCAAGAGTTTGGATCCCAGTGTGTGTCTCTTTCTAAAATACTTAGCAAATAATTAGCATTTCTGCATAACACGATGTGTCAGAATAAATAATTCTATGGTTTAACTCCATAGAACATTTGCATTTGGTTTAAGGCAAAAGAGCAGTGCTGCAAAAATAAAACTATCTTTTCTTTGTCACTTTCAGTTACACTCAAACTCAGACAAAGGCGATGGCTCCGTCCAATATCTACTCTCCGGAGAAGGTGCCGGTACCATATTCACAATCAACGAGTTAACGGGCGATATTCATGCAAAGAAAAGCCTGGACAGAGAAAAGAAGAGCCATTATGTCCTCCATGCTCGGGCTGTAGACCGCTTCACCAACAAAGCTGTGGAGCCCGAGTCGGAATTCATCATCAAGGTCCAGGATGTGAATGACAACGCCCCCACATTCCCAGATGGCCCCTTTTCAGGCTCCGTGCCTGAGATGGCAGACATCGGTGAGCCAACAGTCAGGACCTCCAGGCTCTGGGGGGGGGGTGTCTGGGGCTGTGCTCGGGGAACAGAGGAACCTTTTGTCAGTAGTGCATAGGTTTTATTAGCTGGCTCATCAGTTTCAGACTGCAGAGTCCCATTGCAGATCTGAGCCTTTCTGGCCTGACTCGAGCTCATCTCAAGCTGCTGGTTGGTTGTGGTGGATTTATAGAGGGATTTATTAAAGCTATTGTTTCTTATATAGAGCCTCTCAAGAGTATGCTATGTATCGTCTGTTGTAGGAAAAGTGATTTCAGGAGTAATGTCAAAATCGAACCAGTATCTCACATAAAATCCTCACACATGGGGTGCAAATATTTTGAAGTGTTTCCAAACAAATGTAGCATTCGATAAACAAAAACCAGCTGTGTTTACCTCTTTTTACACCCGTAACTCAATTTGAAATGTCAATGTTTTATAGATCCGTGCTATCCACACTAATACATGAGTAATCCACATTCAGAGCTTGCAGTCTGCATAAATGGCAGTGCACATCAACCCTGCAGTAAATGGACTGTCAGGAAAGTGCTAATTGTCCGCAGAGTTCTTCCTTCCTATCCGAATCAATTGGCTGGACTCAAGCCAAAGAGCTGTGAAATTATCATTCCTCACAACCTGTCGGCACAATGTTCCCCTCTGGGCACAGCTAGGGTAAGGGCAGGGTTTATTTCTCACTTCTGGCCTTGAATCGCTCTCTTTCACCACTTTTATTTGCTCTCATGCTCTCAATGAGACTTTTAAAAACATTTAGAGTCTTTAAAACTAGTTGACTCTTTAAAAATTTAACAAACAGAACACAATTATCTGTATATGTATTTGTACCTGTTGACAAAATGATCTGTACAGTATTCTGATGTGTTATAGTTTACATATAGCAAATATGGGTGGTTTAATTTATAAACTAGTCAACATTTGAGTGGATCAAAACCTTTCATAAAAGTTGTCCTAAAACCTAAAGCCAAAATGTGTTCTTGTCACAACTTTCATTAACTTTTTGATCCACTTCAAATGTTGATTACTGTATTATAATAAAAGCAATATTAATAATGTTAATTATTTATTTTTATATACTCTGCTCAAATGTTTTGGTAAGTAAGAAATTGTAATGTTTTTTATGTTTTATATATATATATATATATTAAGCTCCAAATCATTATTCAAATTCTTAATTTTTAACAGTTGTGTTGCTTGATATTTTTGTGGAGACTGTGATAAATTTTTCAAAAATAAAAAAAATATGTAGGATCTAGAATATACATTTTATTAAATATATCAGATAAATAATAAATAAAAGTAGATGATTAAGCTTCAAACCACACTGTGCACATTTTCAATCATACATTTTTCACTTTAATTATATTCACTTCACAGGCATGCCATTGCATTATAATTTTATATATATTCATTAGAAATATTGCTTTGTTTTATGTAAAATAATTAGATTTTTTTTTTTTGCCCATCGTTCATTGGAATTTATTATCCTCAAGTCATTATTTGTACCCTTCCGAGTAAGACATTCTGCTTCGTGTACAGAACAAACACCAGCAGTGAGCTGGTGAGCTCTCTGACTCCACTTTATCAAGCTGTGATGAATTAGTCACTAGCAATACAGATAGAGCCTCATAAGCTGCTTGAGGGCCTCTGGCCTTTCAAGAGAGGCTATTCTAGAGCCTAGTGCCTTCAATCTATTGTGTTTGTGTTCTTTCTTAAACTGCGAATGTGTCTCAGGCTAGGGCAGCGTTATCGCCACCATCCAAGCCCCACACACTTCGTAATAGCATTAGATGCTTTAAGGCTTAGAAGAGAGAGGCTCATGACAGGTAAATTCAACCTGGTACAGGTCAAGGAGGCATGAGATGAATCACTTGAATTAGCAAGCGGCATAAGAGTACTGCCTCTGTCAGAGCATGCTTGTGGCATGCATTAATGAAGATGAATGCAAATCTGAGCATGTGAATAATTTTAACAGTTTAACTTGGACATATTTTTTATGTCCACACAGGAACGTCGGTATTCCAGATCACTGCCACAGATGCCGACGATCCCACCTACGGAAACAGTGCCAAGATCGTCTACAGCATTCTCCAAGGGCAGCCTTTCTTTACCGTCGACCCCAAAACTGGTACGCAAAGACCTCGCTTTCTACAAATAACCTGTTTTATGGACATTTTGAGATGCCTTCGACTGTAGAACTTGTATATTTTCTGATTGTTCCTGTGAGCTTGTGCGAAGTCACCAGCGGGTGAGTCATTCCACAATAATAGGCTGTAGGAAACACAGATAAATTTTCTGCGCTATCCTATGTGGAGAATAATTGATGGGTTCTCACGTAGTTGAGGGCCTTTCATACATGTTGTTTCCACCTTTGAAGGGATGTTGTTTTCCCACCGAAACTGAGGGGAAAAACTTCTCCTGACCAGTACCAAAATGCATCTTTTGTTGCAGGGCCTTCAGTAAAGCATTAAAGGAATATGTATGCTCTTTCAAACGGAGCTCAGAGTCAGGAATCTACATTGAAATTCCAATAAATCATGCGGGAAATGTGGGAAATATCATTCTCAATTGTATCTCAGAAATAAATCAATAAACCTACATTGAAGGCAATGAATATGGATGGTTTTCTTTGGAGACTTGGTACATGGTACACTCAATTACTCGCACAAAGCCCGGGTGGATAAACAAATAATTTTCATAATATTATCAACACATGATTGAAACGTTGAGAGCGCGGCACCGTACGACCCGGACTACACTGTTCTGTGGAGGCTTGAAAACGCCCGAATCGTGGCCTACTTGTTGTGATGTACCGCTCGCCTACAGTGTATATCCTAATTTAATGTCTCCCTTCCTCCCTCATTTTTTCATTCTGTGCTTAGTAGCCATTTGGTTCAATTTCCACAGTGGTGGTGTTTGTTTATGTCAAGTTGAATGTGCCTGGAGGGTGTTTGTCCCAGTTTGAAAGCGCCAACCTGCAGAGTGTTTATTCCATGAAAGAGCCTATTTGGTGCAGGATAAATTTGCTTGGCTTATATGTGTTTGAGTGTGCCAGGGTGGTGTGTGTAGATGCACAAACGTCTTCATCAGCAGTGTGCAAGGTAAAATGGTGAGTAGCCTCTGTTCCAGCTGTTAGTGTGTGCGTGGTTTTTCGGCAAACGCCCTGTCAGCAACAGCATGAGCTGCTGACCCAAGAGACTCAGCTTAGTACCAATAGGTACTTCCATCCCTCAAATATCTGCCACGAAACTGCGCCAATTTACACAGAATTGCTTCATGGGTGCTCCTCTGTGCATTTATTTATTATGTGTAATTGCTCATTCAGTCTCCCTCCCGCTGGGACCTGTGGGATTTTTGCTGTCCTCCACTGAAGCAGCAGATCTCTGCTGGCGGTTTGTCTTTTATTGGTGTCTTTGGTGCTAAAACTATGAGATTGGATGGACTGTAATCCCTCTGTGGTCACTCTTTCAACTCTTTTCTCATCTCTAATTCCCTGAAGGTTTTGATGGGATTAAGTGGCCATATGATAATGTTCACATCAGGGGTTATTATCATAGGGCGCCGGTTTAACATTGCAATCTTACATATCAGTGTTGCTTGCTCATTTTGGCAGGAAGTGCCTATACCCTTAGCACTGAGTGTAGTGTGTGTGCGTGTTTGAATCACTCTCAAATAATCCAATACTCCAGGTCTAGAGAGCCTCTGTTGCTCTTGGAGGGAGATAAAGCATTGACGGAGGCTTGTCTATTCTGCTCTGAGCATCACAGCTATAAAACTTTTCACATTTTGAGTTTATCCGTAGATATACAGTAGGTGGTACTGGGAATTCTACTCTTGAAAGTGTAGTTTACCAAGCTACAAGGTGAAAATTTAATCGGATAGTTCACCCCCAAAATTTTAATTATGCCATTAATTACTCACCTTCAGAATCAGAATCAGAATCAGAATGAGCTTTATTGCCAGGTATGTTTGCACATAAGAGGAATTTGTTTTAGTGACAGTACCGCCACAGTGCGACAGAATGACAGCAACAGGACAGAACACAGATAATATAAAATTTAAATTAAAAATAAAATAAATAATGTACAAATATACAAAAATGGACCTTGTGCCAAATAGCACAAACACAATATACAAAATAGACAATTCGATATGTACAGGTATGTTAGGTGCAAATTTGAAATGTAATAAGTATGTGTGCAAAATAAAAATAAAAAGTATGATAGTGTTGTGTGTTTCATGTTTATTGTTAAGAGTTCAAGTGTTCATGAGATGGATTGCCTGAGGGAAGAAACTGTTCCTGTGTCTGGTCGTTCTGGTGCTCAGAGCTCTGTAGCGTCGACCAGATGGCAACAGTTCAAAGAGGGAGTGTGCTGGGTGTGAGGGGTCCAGAGTGATTTTACCACTCTGCTCACTCTGGATAAGTACAGTTCTTGGAGACTGGGGAGGGTTGTACCAATGATTCGCTCAGCAGTCCGGACTATCCTCTGTAGTCTTCTGAGGTCAGATTTGGTAGCTGAGCTGAACCAGACAGTTATTGAAGTGCAGAGGATGGATTCAATGATGGCAGAGTAGAACTGTTTCAGCAGCTCCTGTGGCAGGTTGAACTTCCTCAGCTGGCGAAGGAAGTCCAACCTCTGCTGGGCCTCTTTCACAATAGAGTCAGTGTGAATGTCCCACTTCAAGTCCTGACAAATTGTGGTGCCCAGGAACCTGAATGACTCCACTGCAGTCACAGTGCTGTTCATGATGGTGAGTGGAGGGAGAGCAGGGGGGTTTCTCCTGAAGTCCACAATCATCTCCACAATTTTGAGCGTGTTGAGCTCCAGGTTGTTAAGACTGCACCAGACAGCCAGGTCCTTAACCTTCTGTCTGTAAGCAGACTTGTCACCGTCTTGAATGAGGCCGATCAGTGTGATGTCGTCTGCAAACTTCAGGAGCTTGACAGAGGGGTCTTTAGATGTGCAGTCATTCGTGTAGAGGGAGAAGAGCAGTGGGGAGAGAACGTAGCCCTGAGGAGCTCCAGTTCTGATGGTGCGGGTGCTGGATGTGTATTTTGCCAGCCTCACTAGCTGCTGCCTGTCTGTCAGGAAGCTGTTGATCCACTGGGCACGGAAAGCTGAGTTAGTTTGGGCAGGAGGAGGTCTGGATTGATAGTGTTAAAGCTGAGCTGAAGTCCACAAACAGGATCCTCACATAAATCCCTGGTCTGTTCAGGTATTGCAATGTGTAATGCAGTCCCATGTTGACTGCATCATCCACAGACCTGTTTGCTCTGGAGGCAAACTGCAGGGGGTCCAGTGATGTCCTTCAAATAAGCCAAACCCAGTTTTTCAAATGACTTCATGACCACAGATGTTAGAGCCACAGGTCTGTAGTCATTAAGTCCTGTAATCTTGGGTTTCTTTGGGATGGGGATTATAGTGGAGGGTTTGAAACATGAGGGGACTTCACAAAACTCCAGTGATCTGTTGAAGATCTGTGTGAAGATGGGGGCCAGCTGGTCAGCACAGGATTTTAGGCAAGCTGGTGTCACACCGTCTGGGCCTGGTGCCTTCCTTCTCTTGTTCTTTTTGAAGACCTGGTGCACGTCATGTTCTCTTATCTGCAGTTCAGGTGTGAGTGAGAGGGGGGTTGCAGGAGGTGTGAATGGTGTTTTTTCAAACCTACAATAGAACTCATTAAGATCGTCTGTCAGTTGTTGATTCTCCACAGTACTGGGGGATGGTGTCTTGTAATTGGTGATGTCTTTCAGACTTTTCCACACTGAAGCCGTGTCACTGGAAGATAATTGGATCCTTAACTTATCGGAATAATTCCTCTTTGCCACTCTGATCTCCTTTTCCAGTGTATATTTGACCTGTTTATACAAGACTCTGTCCCCATTCCTGTAAGCATCTTCTTTGGCCTGACGGAGCTGAGTTCCTTAGTTTTTATAAGTTAGATGAGTCCTGGTAGGAATGCACATATCCTCACAGAAACTGATATATGATGTTACAGTCTCTGTGAGCTCGTCCAGATCATCAGCAGCTGCAAAAATCCCGCTCTGTCTCATTAGTCCATCTCTTTACAGTCCTTAATACAGGTTTAACAGATTTAAGTTTCTGCCTGTAGGTTGGAATAAGATGAACCAAACAGTGATCAGAGAGTCCTAAAGCTGCCCGTGGGACAGAGTGATATGCGTCCTTTATCGCTGTGTAACAGTGATCCAATATAGTGCTGTCTCTGGTGGGACATGTAACATGCTGTCTGTATTTTGGCAGTTCGCAGGAGAGATTTTCTTTATTAAAGTCCCCGAGAATGATTAAAACAGAGTACGGGTGTTGTTGTTCTTTGTCTGTGATCAGATCAGCGAGTTTCTGTAAAGCTGTGCTCACGTGTGCTTGCGGAGGAATGTAGACACTCACGAGAATGAACGAGCAGAACTCCCGTGGCGAATAGAAAGGTTTACAGTTGATGAAAAGCATTTCTAGATCTGAACAGCACATCTTCTTTAACACAGTTACATCTGTACACCACCTCTCATTGATGTAGAAGCATGTCCCGCTGCCGTGCGATTTCCGCGTTGATTGCGCATCACGATCTGCTCTGATCAGCGTGAAATTAGGCAGATGTAAGGCGCTGTCTGGAATGGTGTCGTTCAGCCAGGTTTCCGTGAAACACAGAGTAGCAGAGTTTTAAAAGTCCTTGTTAAACCGGGAAAGCAGAAGGAATTTGTCCGTTTTGTTGGGTAGAGAGCGGGGATTAGCCATATGGACGGCATTCGAAATCCACCCTATCTGAGATTCACGAGCTCGCCGGCTGTTTCATGCTGTTTCAAACCTGTAATATCTATGTTCATCTTTGGAAATTAAGATATTTTTTATATTTGTGATATATTTGCCCAGAAAAGTATAAAGGACATTGGTAAAATCATCAGTGGTTCAACTGTAATGTTATGAAGCTACAAGAATAATTTTTGTGCAAAAAAGAAAGAAAAATGTCAACTTTATTCATACATTTCTTATAATTATATTTATACCCTTATATAAATCTGTTCCAATCATTTGCTCTGGAGATAGGGAAAAGGATGAGGATGAAGGAAATGCTGCAAAGAAGAACATCTTGAGTCTGCCATGTGAACTTGCACATGATATCCAATGGTAAAGTTTACTATGAAATGAGTACCAGCTGACAAAATACTGTACAACCAGGCCCCAGTGCACCAACATGGGCAAAAAAGGGCTGTTTACTTTATATGAGACTGAAAGAACATTCTAGTAGAGCATGCTTGATAATTATACGTTCACTTAATTGTGAAGCCTTTATGTGCAATACAGCATTGTGCTACTGAAAAATGTAGTCAAGTTAGTAGTGTTGCTACTATTAGTTAGTTATTTTCTGCCCCACATTTTTTCATTTTTGTTAGTTTGATTGAAGCATCAGCAAAAGAATACCAGCATCAATACTATTACAGATACTGGAGCACTTTTACATTTATTTAATTTATTATTATTATTATTATTTCCAGTGCTATTTTTAGTGTTCAAATGTATTTATTTATTTTCAGGGTAAAATTATTAGAGGTTGTTCTTTTTATTCTAGTCTAATCTGATTAGTAGAATGTGATATTTGTAGTATAATGTGGTTTAATATAGCATAGTGGAAATTATCTGTTTTTCTTCCTACAATTACAAACACCCAAGCTACTGTTTTCACTCATCCACCTCTATGTAAAGTACAATAACTTGCATCATTGTGTCTAATCCTTTTAGCTGAGAATTACCTCTACCGCACCTTTGTGTAGTAGTTAGTTCGCCCCATTTACCGATGGGTGATGCTTAACCTGCGTGATGTTTTGCACTTTCACTATAAGGTTGACTGTCTGTTGTTCCATAGGAAATCAAACTCTTAGTACAAAGAACAGGCCTTACCAAGTTCTGCATCAGTGTCTGGTCCTGTTTGCTTTATTTACTTTCTGTCTCTGCTTTGTGGCTACTAGCTGAATACTAAGAGCATGTTTAACACGAACATTTTGCTTTTTTTTCCGTTGTGTTGTCTGCTGAAATCCACTGTCCTGGCAGGTGGTATCTGCTCTGAATAGGCTGGGTGCAATCTCTATGACATTCTCTGGGGCTGAACACTGGCGTGTGTTTATTTGTTCTGGCGGATTGAGGTATCTGTTTGCATATTTTTTTCTCACTCCCACTGGTCTTGTCCATTTAAAAAGAGAACATTGCATGTTCGAATATTTAAACTGTCTGTCACTCACTTTCACACATAACATAAAATTGAAATGCTCTGCTAGTCATTCCCTCATAGGTCCTCACTGCTTCTTGCCAGCATTTTGGACTTCTTGTAGGTGCTGTTTGTGCATTTATATTAAGACATTCAGACAGAAATATATATACTGCCCATATATATGTATATACTGTATATATATATATATATTTTTTTTTTTTTCTAGTTATATGTCAGATAAAAACATGGAATGTGTGAAGAGTTCAGATGCAAAAGCCAATAAGTGCCGTCTGAAATGTTCTTCTAAAATGAGCATTTTTATCAGGCGCCTATATTTTTGTTCAGTTGTTTCACTTTAATTGCATAGAAAAGGACCTATACATTGCCATTAGAGTAAAATTACCGAACCTATACACAGGAACCTGATAAAAATATTAATTTTAGATTAAACTTTCAGATGGCACTTAGAAGGTTTTGCATCTGAAACTGTTCATGTAAAGTTACAGAGATGCTAGTCATTTACTGTTTTCTGCTCATCTTCCATCCTTCCTATATAATATTACATTTCTGTATACATTTTTAGGTCTTCTTGGGTTTTCACCAGACAAAAAAAACAAAAAAAAAACACTATATGAAATGAACCTCAGTTATATATCAGCAGATCATCAGGTTACATCATTTTAAAACATCAATAACATAATGTGATATGTCCCACGTTAATAGCTTGGCTTGAAAATGTACACTTTTCTTTGATTTCTGGATGATGGACAACCTTGAGTGTGAAAACATCAAGGCATTTCATATAGTTTTTTATGAAACTGTCAAAAAGTATATATACATTCACTAACAAGTAAATAAAATGTTTCTAGTGCTGTATACTGACAGAGCTTATGCTTTTTTGAAATTATGCTATTGATTTCCAGTGTTTTTAAACAACCCATGTTGGTGCATTGGGGCCTTGGTGTATCATGTCAGTTGGTGCTCATTTCTCAGTAAACATTACCATGGGATCTCATGGTGTAAAGGGGCACAAATACAAGTTCACATGGCAAACGCAAGCTGTTATGCTTTCCAGCCTTTCCTTCATCCCTGTCTTATCCTCTATCTCCTGAGGGAACGTTGGAGCAGATGGCAGCCTTTGCTTTAGAGCTGTGGAGTATGCAGGGATGATCACCAGCATGCTTTGTGCAAGAGTGTGTGTGCACATCTGGAAAGGAAGGTTCATGCTAAGGGCTTAAACTGCATAGGAACAGTACATAAAGGTGAGAGGTCAGTATTCGCCTGCTGGTGTTTTGTCAAGCTCGAAAAGAACCTGTACCAGGTCAGAACAGGGGCAAAGTGGAGGATAAGCACTCTCTGTACGCTCACTGCCTCAATAACTAGGGGTCAAAGATCTGCAAGTGTACATGTGATATTCTGGAGCCGCACCTTTCCTTGGCTCTTATATTGCTGTAAATGCCATCAAATGGCTAGCGGTTTGATTTCAAGCGATGGTTCTCCCAAAAATTCATTATTTACTCACAATCTTATCTTTCGAAAATCCATTTAACGTTCTATCTTCTATGGAAAACAAAAGGAGATGTTAGGCTGAATTGCCAAGCTTTTCTTTTGCATACAGTGAAACTGAATGCTGACCATGGCTATCAAGCAAGATTTTCTGTGAATAATGACTTCATATGAGTCTGGACCTCACACAGAGATATACTGCAATATGGCTTTATAAGACTTAAAATATAGTGCACAAGTTCTGTGGACTGCTTTTATTAATTTTCCTTTTTCCTTTGTAGGAGCTTCACAGCTCTAGTCCTTCATTTTCCATGGACAAAAGTAAATAAAGAATTTGCTTTATGTGAATTGTACAGTAACTTTCAAGAGATGTTCAACCATTTCATGGGAATTTCCATAGGAAATGTTGACAAAAATAAATGTTTTGTCTCCTCAAAGCCAGCTTATAGTTGAATAAACTAGCATTTTGAATATGTGGTACATGCGATACCATTTGCGGTATAGTTATGACTTTGGTCACTTTATTTTAAGGTCCAATTCTTGCTAACGAACCATTAACTATGACTTTTGCTTCAATAAACTCCAATCTTGCTGCTTATTAATAATTTGTAAGGTAGTTGTCAGGTTTAGGCATTGGGCAGGATTAAGAATGTAGAATATGGTCACGAAGAATATGTGCTTTAAAAATGCATGCTAATAAGCAACTAGTTAATAGTGAGAATTGGTCCCTATACTAAGTGTTATCATGACTTTTTCTAATTATATTTTTAAGTCTCTTATGCTCACCAAGGCTAACTTTTGTAACATTATAAATGTCTTTACTGTCACTTTTGTTTAATTATGGCAATATTTATGTTTATCAGGCTTTTGCAGTTCCACTAGGGCTGTAGTCAAGTCCACCTTTGTCGAGTCCAAGACAAGTCCAAGACCAGGACTATCGAGTCCGAGTCAAGACCGAGTCTAAAAAGATTCGAGTCCAAGTCCAAATGAGACAGTCAAAACAGAGAAAGAAAATTAGAATCTTCTTCAAAACCACATACTTGATCATGTATGTGATACGAGAGACAGCATATATTATATTCTAAGATAATAATTTTGCATTATTATTTGTAATTATCTAAAACCATGTGTAGCAACACTGTAGGATCAAATTAGGCTATTTTATTTACTTTAGGTTTAGCAATTTCACTAAAGTCACATAAGCTGAAGTGCAAAGTAACATTTTCAGCATTTTTATTATAGTGTAACAGTCACATTCTGGGCTGCCAATGGAAAATATTACAAATAACAAGCAACATAAGTGTAAAAAAAATCAGCATGTTCCCATTATTGAACTTGTTACTTGTTCTAAAGCAGGGTGTCCAAACTCAGACATAGAAGGCCGGTGTCCTGCAGAGTTTCGCATCTTGTCAACACAAAAGCAGATTCTGTGTGAATGGCACCTAGAGAACATCACACGTGAGCGGTTAAGCATGTGCACCGACATGCGGTTGGATCGTTATTTCATCTTTACTGTTATTGACAAAGTGTCTAATTCTAGCGATTGGTATATTTCTATGCAAAATCGCTATTCCTCGATTTATAAAAAATTAAAATTGTGGCAAAACATTAAATTCAAATTAATCAATAAAATCTGAGAAATCACCCAGCCATAGCCACAGTGTTTGCTTATTTTTTACTTTATTTAAATTTTTGTGCAGTTTATTTATTTTATTTTACATCAAGGTGTATTTTGTGCCTCCAGGCTTTATTCGTTTTGCTCTTATTCGTTCTGTTTCTTATTCATTGGTTCCACAGCCAATGAATAAAAGTCCCATGTTTATTGCAGAAAATTTGTTGTTGTAAGTTATAGATAAGCAATTGATCGGAAATGAAAGTGAAAATAAAATGCGCACGGGCATTTATAAGCTATTTAAAAGTGAAGGAAAGTGAGAGGGAAAACTCCAACGAACTTTGTAAAACCAAACTGTATTGTGCAACTCGCCGACATTGTATCTGTGGCAAAAATAAAAATGATATATGTCTCCGCGCAGCACGCACACTCGGAGCCAGGCATATGATGCAACTGTGCATTTACCAGGCGACCAATGGCAATGCCCATTCAAGATGGAGTTAAACCAATTACATTACTCATTTTCCGAACAAGCGAGCCAGATTAATGGTTCTGTTTTGAAAGAGAAAAAAAACATATATAGCTGGACTCTGTCGAGACCAACTAGAACATTTGGCGAGTCCAATGATCAAGTCCGAGACAAGTCTGAGTCCAAATACCAACGAGTCCAAGACAAGTCCGAGATGATAGAAAAACGTCTCAAGTCCGGACTCGAGTACTACAGCCATAAGTTCCACAACCTTTTATTTTCACTTAATTTGGAGGGTTCAAGACCTATCTAATCTTTGTCTGCTATGGGAATGTGGGGGGTTTTAATATTTGTTCTTGAACACAATAATTTGCAGAAAATGGCAATACCATTTTGGACGTCCAATAATGGGATATGGGTTATGTAGGTCAGCGGGAGCTATATTTATTATTTCTGCCCTCTGGGTCACAGGTGTCATCAGGACAGCTTTGCCGAACATGGACAGAGAAACTAGAGAGATGTACTCCGTCATCATCCAAGCCAAAGACATGGCCGGCTCTGTCGGGGGTCTGTCCGGATCCACGACAGTCAACATCTCACTGACCGACGTCAACGACAATCCACCACGATTCCCTCAAAGTACGAGTCCCTGCTTCTCTCGGTCTCTTTCATCATGGAAAAAAGTCTGGATTTTTGGCACGCCCCTTCTACAGAAACCATCTAATCCTTAAATCCCTTTGAATGTACTGTGAATTTATCCCGAATGGCTGAATTCGTTTAAGCTTTATTTTGTGAAAGTAAACAACTTTTATTGAGCTTGCGCAGGTTTATCCCAAATAAATCCCTGCAAATTAGCTGAGCGCAAGCAACACTTTTTAATATTTGCATCAAAAGATTTTGAATGTTTAATAAAATCGCATCTGTTCTGTTTGTTTATCCTCCACTTCAGAGAACTATCAGCTGTACGTGCCAGAATCTGCTCAGGTAGGGAAAGCAGTTGGTAAAATCAAAGCGAACGATGAAGACCTTGGCATCAATGCTGAGATGACATACAGAATTTCCAATGAAGAAGGAGCTGCCATGTTTTCCATCTCTACAGACAATGATAAGAGAGAAGGAATCATCTCCCTCAGAAAGGTCTGAACTAGACGTTCCCACAAAACCAATAGGTTCAATAGCTATGTAAACTAATGTCTGCTCGTTCAGCCAAGCCCTGTCATTTCCCAGACTAAAATGTATTTTCTCCTTCTCCTTTGATCTTTTTACTGATGTCCTTTCTAGCCTCTGGACTACGAGAAGAAGAAGGCTTACTCTTTGAACATAGAAGGTGTCAACACCCATCTGAATCCTCGTTTTTCTTACCTGGGTCCTTTCAAAGACACCACCACGCTCAAACTTATCATTGGAGATGTTGACGAAGCTCCTGTGTTTACTATGGACTACTATATCATGGATGTGTATGAAAATGCTCCGGCTGGGACAGAGGTTGGCATGGTAACTGCTCAAGACCCGGACAGCACAAGAAGCAAAGTCAGGTGAGTTTCCAAAGAGAATTATACTGGTATATGCGGTTTTGAGGTATATTTTACAGTGTCTATATATCAGTGCAAATGTCTCTGCCAGTAGTCCACCAGGGTTGTGCCCTATTCAGCATTGAATTGAGATTCTTTTAAATTCTAATTAAATTCCTGAATTTGATTGGCAGCAGCAAAGAGGATGCAGAATTGCAATTCAAATTGGAGTTTAAGTAAGTACATATTCTCCCATAGCAAACTGTGGTAATGGCAAAATCATTTTAGTCTTATTACTAATAGCTTAATAATAAGTTCCAGAAGTAAAAGTAAAGGGAAAACATATTGGTTTTATTTGATGTTTAGTCTTCTTATAATTTCCATACACTGCATTTCACCTGAAGTTGTGGTGGTAACTGAGGCCAAATGCAGAAGCAGTCGAACATAGAGTCTATTTATATAAATGTCATTTTTTCCTCCAACAAAGTTTGGCGAGAGAATGCTGGATTGAAAAAGCCTTATCTGAAAGTTTTGAATAAAAAGTTTTAAAAGCCTTGATGTTTGAAGGTTTATATCATATATATAAAATCTAAGAGTTTTATTCTGCAGCTAGTTAAACACATTCATACATATTTTTAATTGTTTAGGTTAAAGGTCCCATATTGTACACCTTTCTGGAGTTTTATTTTAGGTTTTGATGTCCTTAAGAATATATATTCGCAGTATAAGTACCAAAAACCATTTCAATATATTTTTACAGCTCCTTTCTCATGAGCTCTAATAAAAGCATGTCGATTTGGCCTGTCTAATTAATATTTATGAGCCTATCTTCTGATTGGCCTGTTGTTTTCTGATTGACGCACCGCTACGCCAACCACAGGTAACTAGGGTCATGTAGGACCGATGTCACAATTACATCACCACGCTAAACTTTAAGCAAAACAAAGGGAAAATTGCCAACAAAAAAAGGGAAAATTGCCCTGGAGGTGGCCCATTCAAACCAAAGCAGATTCGGCTACATAAGGAGCTAATATCATCTTGTTGTGATGATAGGTGCCAGAATCGACGTAATAAAACTTCAAATTAGAAATTTGATCACATACCTGCTGCCACTGCCAGACAAAAACCGACTACAGCTGTGGTTAAACACGATAAAACGAGTGGACTGGACAGAAACGATCGTCATAAATGTTCGCGTTTGCAGCGCACACTTTTCTTATCAGAAAAGGTTCAATAAAGTATTGTCTTTTGTTGTTATGGGCGCGTCTGAAGATTTCTTGCATCTCACTATGTCGTGTATGAAATAATGTCTGTGTGCATGTGTATAAAACAACAAACTGACGATTTATATATAATCATTTGTAATCGTATACATTGTTGTGATTAATTGTGGCTGGAATAATATTGTAGCAGTAAAAATAGTTGAAATATACATCTTCATGACTAGATAGACACGGTGAGTTTGTCTTTACTATACATGTTAGCTGTGATCCACCTCATAGTAACAGTCCTGTCAGATCATTCTTTGAGTGAAGAGTGTAACGTTACAGGTCGGCCAATCTGGTTTCGTCCGTTAAAGCAAAGAGACTTTTGTTAAAGTGAACCTTTTCAACATGTTTCCGTGTTGTTGCTCACGGACGCCATGCTGTCTAGGGGTTTGGCAAAAGGACGGTGGGCGGTGCTCGGGATGGTGACTGAAGGCGGTGACTGAGTTGTTCGGGCGTCACATTTTTACGGAAGTCACAGCGGCTCATGAAAAAACACAGCAACTTTATACAGGCTTTGTGCATTTTACGGTGGACTGACTGTTTTGAAATTTATATGGTCGTTACATAGCCCCTAGATCTAGATATAATGAAAAAAGCCAGGAAATTTCAGTTTTGACAATATGGGACCTTTAAGCATCTTAACAAAATGTCTTGAAGTAAGGTCTAAACAGTAGTGATTTGTAAGTTGTAGGTGACAGGCGATTAATTACTGAATAATCAAATGTATGAAATATATTCATAAGGCTTCAGAATCTGCTTTTATAATCATTTGTTAACAGGAAAAAAAATAAATTCTAGCTCAAGGACACACGTACAGTATTTCAGCATTCAGCTTTAATGTCTATTAAAGCATAATGTATACTCTTCATATGTGCTTCTGGAATATCTGTGATCATATTTAGAATATTATCTTTGAGTAGTACTTGTCTACATTGCAATTTTAGGTATTCCATCGATCAAACTGCAGAAGGTGATGCACTTTTCACCATCGATGTTGACAGTGGACTCATTACAACCACCAGGAGACTAGACCGAGAGGAGGTAGCCTGGCACAACATCACAGTGATGGCTTCAGAGATTGGTATGTACGACTCTGAGGCCTGAATTCTGTCTGTATTCATTGATTTGTTTTATGATGGTTTCTGAGGAAAACACAGGGAACCATTTTACCAATGAAATCTTTATATTGAATCAAACATTCTTCTTGAACTATGGACTGGGAACACCTTGTCCAGAAGGAATAATTGGCCCTGAAGTCTAAATCATCGATACTGACCAAAACAAATGTTTCCTTGAAGAAGGAGTGTTGCATTGTTGGATTGATGCTGAGGCTGCTGTTGGCATGCTGATGTGGCTTTGAAGGTGGACCGGGTCAATCCATTTTTCTTCTCTTTCTCCTATTTGTTTTTTCTTTCTCTCTCTCTTCTTTTTTTTTTCTTTTTTACAGATGCTTATCTAAGCAATTATCTTTCCTCTACACTTTTCTTCACAGTGGTGTTCAACTAATGGGCATTTGATGGATATATGCATATGCATTTGATGGATGAATTTTCATTTTAGAACTACAAATATAAATATATAAAAATGGACCAGATATTGTTTTTCTCAAAATGATTAAAACGTAATTTCCATATCATACATTCACCTATGATGTATGTATGTCGCCTAATGTTGGACATTACTATTGGATGAATAAACTAGTGAGAATATTAAATGTTCACACTGTTAAAGAAGTGCCCAAAAATTGGCATTTAAATTGTGAGTAAAGGATTTAAGGATATCTCTGTCTTGTACATAAAACACAGTATTCTACAGCAAATATTTCTGATTCACACCTTATGCCAATGTGTCCTGATATGCCATGATTTCAATCATGTGAAATCCCTCATACATTGATCATTCATTGTTTTTTTGCTAGTTATTTAAATGGAAAACATCCATGATTGAATATTTGTCATATTTGTTTCCAGACAATCCAAATCTGGTGAGCTATGTACCAGTCACAGTCCAGGTCTTGGATGTCAATGACAATGCCCCCTATATTGCCACAGACAGCGCTCTGGTTGTGTGTGAAGGCTCCAAGGCAGGCCAGGTTAGTTATCTCCTCTCAGTCCTTTTCTCAGTGTGTCCCTATCATTCTGTTTTGACTTGTCAGCTCCAATTTGAACCCCTGAAACTGTTTTTCCTATCTTCACTCCTCCTTTTCTCCTGTCCTTTTCTCCAACCCTATTTCTGCACCATTTCTGTTTTCTCAAACCATCTTTTTTTTCAAGGTTTAATTCCCTCTTTCTTTTCACACATATGTATGAACACACACACTCCCACGTACACTAACGCCATGGACACATGCATAAATGAGAAACACATACGCTGCCTTTATGATATGTCTGACACCATCAAGGATGGATTTATCTGTGGCTCGACAGATTTTGGAGGCTCTTAAATCTATAAATAATTCAGCGTATACCAATGTATTCACCAGCAGATAGCAGTCCGCATCAAGCGCACTAGGAATGGCTCACAGGAAATGTTAATCGTTGCACATTGAAATCTAGGTTCATGTGTAGCAATGCACAGCAGTGCTGCGGCATAGCCTTTATAGCTTTACCCTTGAATGAGATTACGATTTAAGCAGTTAGACATGCACAATTCACACACAGTGGGCGACAATGCATTTTTTAGATTAAATATCAAGGGTCCTCTTTGAACATTTGTGTCCGCTGTGTTGGTGGTTAACCATAAAGTGTACTTAAAGAGATAGGTTACAATTGCGTCATCATTTACTCACCCCAACGTTGTTCCAAACCAATAAAAGTTTGGTTATTCTTCGAAACACAAATGTAGATATTTCTAATGAAACTTGAGAGGTTTTTGTCCCTCCATAGAAAGTCCAGGAAACCAAAACTTAGAAGATCCAAATAAAGGTGTCATAAAATTAGTCCATAAGAATCAACCGGTTTAATCCGTTTGAGTCTTGTGAAGAGATACGATTTGAATCATGATTTATATTGCACTATGTATTATGAATAGATTTAATGTTGACAATTATTCACATAAATATTCATTACGGTTTACCATATGTGATGCACTTTATAGTTGTGTGTCGATCATTGCTTAGATGTACATAAAAGCCTAAATTGATTAATCATATAAAGCGATTGTACTGTATCTCTTCACATGACTTGGACTTGTTCATATGGATTTGTTTTAGGAAGTATTAATGACCCTTTTGGATCTTCTAATTTTGGTTACCTTGATTTTCAATGGAGGAATAAAAGGGATAAACACCTCTTAGATATTTTAAGAATATCTTAACTTGTGTTTCGAAGATTAACCAAAGTGTTATGGGTTTTGGAACAACATGAGGAGGAATAAATGATGGCAGAATTTGCATCTGTTTAAATAAAGGTATGGTAAATTATTCAACCTGAATGAAAGTGTGTGTTTAATGTACATAGTTGTGTTTTCATTCCGGACCTCTGCTTAATTAAAGGCTGCTTTTAAAGCACCACAGAGCTTCTTTTTTTTTTCATGCTTCTTTCAAGCCCAGAAAATGATTTACTGTATAAGGAAGAGGTCCATTCATAAGCAAATTGTCTCTAGTTTATTATGAATTATGGTCTGTTGGGCTCAAACCGGTCCATCTAACATCTAAATAAAATCCTCTCCCCAATTACTGAAATTCGTGATTGTAACTTTGTAAGATAATCAGGGCTTGCTGTCATGCTGTGGCCCTTGATTAAGTGTTTCCACAGAGATAAGGCAAAACCACATTTCTTGTACTGGTATCAACTCACAGGAAGCTTTTTTCTTTTGATCTGCTCTGCACACATTCACAACAGTACGCAGCATGAAACAATGCAATGTAATTTGGGAAGAAATCTGTTATGCAGTGACACGGGCCATTTTCAAACTTGGCTCTATTACTTGCTCCAGAGTTCTGTTCTACTCCCTTCTCCATTTATTGGTATGTCTTATTGTACTTTTGGGTGGAAAGTGCATTATGTTTGCACCCTCAACATTACAAAATGATTTGTCATTGTCTTAAAAGCTTCAATAAGAATGTGATGAAAACAAACCAATAAGTATGTTTTGCATTATATGCCATGACTTTACAGCAAAAGTGTGCTGAATTTATAGAATTTATGTTTAAGGACGGTGGGATTGTTTTAAAATATTTTTTTAAACTTGTCTTGAAAGTGCCAAGGCTGCATTTACCTGATCAAAAATACAGTAAAACATATATATATATATATATATATATATATATTTGTATTTTGTGTGTGTGTGTGTGTGTGTGTGTGTGTGTGTGTGTATATACATTGTGTGTGTATATACATACATATATATATATATATATATACTATATGTATACACACTCACTGGCCACTTTATTAGGTACACCTGTTCAATTGCTTGGTAACACAAATTGCATTTAGGCATCTAGATGTGGTGAGGACGACTTGCTGAAGTTCAAACCGAGCATCAGAATGGGGAAGAAAGGGGATTTAAGTGATTTTGAACGTGGAATGGTTGTCGGTGCCAGACGGGCTGGTCTGAGTATTTCAAGAACTGCTGATGTACTGGGATTTTCGTGCACAACCATCTCTAGGGTTTACAGAGAATGGTCCGAAAAAGAGAAAATATCCAGTGAGCGGCAGTTGAGTGGACGAAAATGCCTTGTTTTTGTCAGAGGTCAGAGGAGAATGGGCAGACTGGTTAGAGATGATAGAAAAGCAACAGTAACTCAAATAACCACTTCTTGCAACCAAGGTATGCAGAATACCATCTCTGAATGCACAACACGTCGAACCCTGAAGCAGATAGGCTACAGCAGCAGAAGACCACACCGGGTGCCGCTCGTGTCAGTTAAGAACAGGAAACGGTGGCTACAATTTGCATAGGCTCACCAAATTTGGACAATAGAAGATTGGAAAAACGTTGCCTGGTCTGATGAGTCTTGATTTCTGCTGCGATATTCAGATGGTAGGGTCAGAATTTGGCGTAAAGAACATGAAAGCATGGATCCATCCTGCCTTGTCTCAACGGTTCAGGCTGGTGGTGGTGGTTTAATGGTGTGGGGGATATTTTCTTGGCACACTTTGGGCCCCTTAGTACCAATTGAGCATCGTTTAAATGCCACAACCTACTTGAGTATTGTTGCTGACCATTGATGTCCATCCCTTTATGACCACATTGTACCCATCTTCTGATGGCTACTTCCAGCAGGATAATGCACCATGTCTCAAATCATCTCAGACTGGTTTCTTGAACATGACAATGAGTTCACTTCACTCAAATGGCCTCCACAGTCACCAGATCTCAATCCAATAGAGCACCTTTGGGATGTGGTGGAACGGGAGAGTTGCATCATGGATGTGCAGCTGACAAATCTGCATTAACTGTGTGATGCTATCATGTCAATATGGACCAAAATCTCTGAGGAATGTTTCCAACACCTTGTTGAATCTATGCCACGAAGAATTAGTTCTGAAGGCAAAAGGGGGTCCAACCTGGTACTAGCAAGATGTACCTAATAAAGTGGCCAGTGAGTGTATATTTATATATATATATATATATATATATATATATATATATATATATATATATATATATATTAATGTTTTACTGTATTTTTGATCAGGTAAATGCAGCCTTGGTGACCATAAGACACTTTCAAGACAGGTTCAAAATTTGTTTTAAAACAATCCCACTCTCAGTTAGCTAATTTGCATTATCCTTGAATGAAAGTTTGAATGACAGCTTGCTAAGGCTAATCATATGTCATAATATTGATTTTTGTACCAATTCTCAACATGAACCATTCCAAAACACCAACCAAACGATCCAAACTCATCAAACCGACTCAGAGCCACACCTCCTCTGGTGTGAAAGTGCCCCAGAGATAGAAACCCCTGGCCCAACATGGGTGGTACAGTGCAGACAGGTGAAGAGCGTCAATAATTGATACAGACTCTGCATGAGGAGATTCACACTTGCAGCTGATGTGCTAGCAGGAGCCAATTAGGTTAACAAGCTGACAAAACATCATGAGTCTGAGCAATGCTTCAAACTAGCGATCTGTTCAATGACTGTGATCCAGACACCCAACTGGCCGAGGGGCTTTGGGTCAGCAGTCTGAAGTTAATGTCTTTCAAAAGTGGAGAGGAATAAGAAGCCCAGGTGGTCCAATTACATTTCTGGGTTATAGGGAGTGACAAAACCCATCTCCCAGAGAAGCAAATGCATCTGATTTAGATATTTTTAGTGCCATTTTTTATTCAACCTTAATTCTGGAGAAAGAGAGCACTAAGCTTCAGCTTGTTTTCTCTTGTTTTCGGTGTAGGTCATTCAGACCATCAGGGCCACAGACAAGGACAACTTTGCCAATGGTCGGTTCACTTTTGCTCTACCAGAAGACCTTCCAGCGAATCCAAACTTCACTCTGAAGGACAATGAAGGTAAAAAAAAAAACACAGACATTAACAAAACCACACTTCCGCGGGATTTGTTTTGGCTTGGTAAAACATCTAATTAGAAATAGTTTGACATGTTAAGCCCATATTTTAGGAGTTAGTTACAAAAACAAATTCCATATTCAGTACTTTAGTTGTACACAGTCAAATAAGATCTGACTGATCTAAAGGGGCTCTCCGATGGCATCTCAGTAATGGAATCTTTCTAATGTTTTCCAACTGATTTCCTGATGTTTGATCAGGGCAACCCCTCAGCGCCTCTCCACAAACATATTTAGTACCACATGTTGTCACACAGATCACCCTCATTTCCAGCCTTCCCCTCCTCTTCTTGTTCTTTTTTTTTAATATCGTTGCAAGGCCAACCAAGCTGTTTCCTCGGAAACTAGGTCTGTGTTTATGTTAGCTCAAAGCTCCCTGGTGGAGATGGCTGGGCTGTAATGATTTCCTTCTAATGCCGGACTGCTGCTTCTGTGAATCAGGGCTGCAGGTGGACCAGTCAGAGTTTAACAGGGCAATCAGGGAGATAAGAGGCAGACGCTAAAAGCCCAGAGTTCAGAAGAGTTTTATTTGAGTTTGTATCCTAGCCAAAGTCCCCTCGGACTGCCTCATCCTTAAATAACATACCAACAGATGGACCATTACGGACCATTTTATACATTGGGGGTTGGAGCGCTCTGTTGCACTTGCTGTGATTGGGTGGGTGTGTAGGGCTGTCATCCTTGATCACGTAGATGTTTCTCTCCTGGCGCCGCAGTCATTATGCCAGTGTCCACACGACCAGAGCAACTGCCAGGTTGAGGCAGAAAAAATATGATGGACATTCCTTACGGAGGTGCACTTATTTCCCCCCTGGGACATGGCAGTGAGTTAAAATGAATAATAATCATCTAGACTGTTATGTTCTTCTACATAGTTCATATTCTAAATCTAGGAAGCGTATTTAATGAAGCTTGCCATTGAATGGGTGAGGGAGCACGTAGTGAGCCCCATCCGCAAAGATAGCCTACGTCAAGTTTGATTTCTTGCCACGGTTTTGGCAAGAGTGTTTGTGTTTGTGTCATCTGAGATGTGGGACACATTACATCGAGAGGGTCCCTCCTGGGCCAATTCACCGCAAGTCTCTCTCAGGCCATTTATCTCCCACCATTTATCAAACACTCACATTAAGTTATAACAGCTAGAGTGATCAGGACTCATGCCAGAACTGCAGTATTGGCAGCATTTGTTGTTGTTTTTGCTGCTATTTCCTATTTATTTATTGTATATTTATTGCACAACACATCTCACAGTGAAGATTAGTAATTATCTGCAGTACATGCATGGTTCGCTCTCATGTTTTTTCACAGGGAAAGTGTTTACGAATCACTGCTACTTAAATCAAAGCGCAACTGTGAATTTCCCATCCATGTGTAATTACAGACTACGTTTTCTGCGTTGTTTGTGAAGATTCGCTAATGATCATTCCACTCTCTTCCATTTCATGTTCATGTTTTTTAATAGTGTTTGGACAGATTAAATGGAGTCTACCTGCAGGCCATTTTATAAAACCCCCACAGCATGAAATAAAAAACAAATGCGCTAAACCTTGGGGTCACTACATGAAGGGCTGATTTATGCGTAAATATTTCAGAGATGCTAATTTGGCTAGTGTTAACCTTAACCCTGAGTTAGGAAATGTTCCTTCCTGTAGCATCTAATATGCATGCACAATAGTTGCTGGTTCTGCATGCATTAGACCCTTGGAGAGAAACAGCCCTGCCTCTTTTGCACTGCTGTAGACTTGGGTATATGGACAGTACGGGCCCAGAGAAGAGCGAATAATATCAAATAGTTCTAGAAATCACAGTTAAGGAATATAGTGTACATTTATGTCTTTTCATTCATAAAATTAAAGTGTATTATTTCCCTTTATAAATGAAATCATCAATTACACTTGTCATTAGTTACTTTTCTTTCTCCCTAGCAGTTAAATAACTGTTTAGTCCTTCATTTTTGTGTTCAGTCTGTCTATAACTTTACTATATAACTTAAATAAAGTTTACTGTTATTTTTTTTTATTTTAAATTAGACATGCATGTTTTTTTCAGTACCATATAGCAATAATGTTTATCAGCCAATATTAGAGGTTATTTTTTTAGTTATCCATATCAGGTGTATGTATATTAATTATGCATGCTCATTTGCTCTATTTTTACATTTTCATTACCTTTGTCATCTTCTAACACATAAAGTTAATCTTTTAAAAAGAATTCTCATATTGGTCATTTATTGATTATTTACTGTTTTGCAGTTTACTGATTTGCAGTTATAGCCTATTAATTAACTTAAGGTTGATCGTAGACAGGAGGTGGGATAAACATTTATTTTTACACTGTATCAGATAAAAAATATTATTCTTTATTTGATACAGTGTAAAATAAAAGCATTTTTTGTTGTTGTTGGCGCCTGTAAAAAAATCAGAATATTGTTTGGATACTGTTATGCCGTATACAAAAGGTTGTGGAAAAATACATATGTAAAGTAAATACTCTTGTCTAAACCTTGATGAGTTGTTGCAGGCAATTTGCCCAGAGGTGCATTTGTATAGCATGACTGATATTAAAATTCCCCTACTGATGTTAAACCCAAACCCACACTCTTGCTCTCCTGGGAGCTGGTATTCAGAGGGAGACGAAATTCATCTTGCAACCCAAACCCCTTCAAACCCTCCCAGGCTGCAGAGTCAGAAGACACTAGCTCAACACACATCTGCAATGTGAAGCAGCAGCATGACCGTGCATACGCTGAGATGCTTACAACCTGCCTGTCTGTGGGGGTGTCTGTATGTGAGAAAGGAAGGCAGCGACAGCTAGAAGAAGGTGAAAAAATTTGCACAAGCCTCTCAAAAATGAGAAAAGTTGGAGCACTGTAGGGAGTTAATAAAGCATGACGCTTTTGTCACTGTGTGGGGTTTACAGGCTGTCAGCACACCAGCACTCCAACACTCCTGTTGGGGAGCAGTAAAGCAAACTGTTGTTTTTTATTGTTGTTGTTTTTTTGTTTTTTAAATCAGACATAAATAAAGATGGGCCAATGTGGATCAGAAAACATAAATGTTTTTTTATTTTTATTTTTATTCCAGCTTAAAAGTGTATTTATAAAATGCATAGTCTATAAATTCTGATTGGATTAACCAAATTTGAAGCTATTGTAAAATTACATGATTTATTCAAAAGTTTGTGGTCAGTAACATTTTTTAAATGTCACTTATGATCACCAAGGCTGCATTTATTTGATTAAAAATACAGTAGTATTGTGAAATATGATTGCAATTTAATATAACTATGTTCTATTTTAATATATTTTAAATATTTTGTTCCTCTTTTGAAAGTCCCTTTGGATAACAGCGTCTGCTGAAGGCATAAATTGCACCCTTGGAATAATATCATTATAATCTGTATTCTGAGCTGTTTTGAGATATTGAGCTTCAAAGTTTTTGCATTCCACATACTTTGTTGATAGAACCTTTTTTTTGTTTTTTTGTTTATAAAAAAAGCCCCAGAATGTACACAACTTAAATTTGACAAAATAAAATTATGTATCATGAATAAAGAATTAATAAAAAAAAAATGTTGCTAATCCACAAACTTTTGACTGATATATATATATATATATATATATATATATATATATATACCAAAAATTGTGCACATTGGAATGTCTTTTATCATAGTGCTGTGGCTGCCATTTTATTGCTGTTGTCATTTCAACAGTGAATTATCCAAAACCATATCAGGCAGCCTGAAAATGAAGTAACAGAATGCAATATTCAAATAGCTGTTCTTCATTCTCAGAGGCAACTGGCGAGAATGGGGAGCGAATTGTTTTGTTGGCTTCTGTTGCACAACGTCGTCATGCATGCAGCCAGCGAGAATAAACCTCTGCTCTCTCTGACAGATAGCAGCGCGAGCGTGTTGGCGCGCAGGCAAGGCTTCAGCCAGGCAGAACCGGAGCTGTACCAGCTGCCCGTGGTTGTGTGGGATGGAGGAGAGCCCGTACTCAGCAGCACCAGCACGCTTACACTCAGGGTGTGTCCGTGCCAACGCGGGGCCAGGACGCAAGTGTGCAGGGCTCAAGCCTTCCTGTCCTCAGCCGGTCTCAGCACCGGAGCCCTCATTGCCATCCTGCTGTGCGTGCTCATCCTCTTGGGTAAGACTGAAAACCCAACAGCCAAGAGAAGAACTTGATGCTTTCCTTCGTGAATTTGCCATCAGGGAAAGAGCAGAAGAATATGAAGTGGTCCAAAGTTATTTGAATTTTTTTTTTAATTATTCTTTCTTGCTTGCTTGCTTGCTTTTTTTTATTTCTTTCCTTCCTTTCTTTCAATTTAAATTTGAGTGAGTCTTCAATATTTTTATTTTAAAAAATATTTTTTGCAGTATTTTTGTATTTGTTTTCTTTATTTTATTCTCATTGTTTCTTGACAGACAGCCAGACAGACAGATAGATAGATAGATAGATAGATAGATAGATAGACAGACAGACAGACAGACAGACAGACAGACAGACAGACAGACAGACAGACAGACAGACAGACAGACAGAGATAGATTGATCGATCGATCGAAACAGATAGATAGATAGATAGATAGATAGATAGATAGATAGATAGATAGATAGATAGATAGATAGAGATAGATAGATAGATAGATAGATAGATAGATAGATAGATAGATAGATAGATAGATAGATAGATAGATAGATAGATAGATAGATAGATAGATAGATAGATAGATAGATAGATACTGTAGACAGACAGACATTGTTGTGGATCATTTATCATAAAGATCTAAGAATTTGTGAGATGATGTATATCCAAGATGTTCTATGCTGCTTTCTTTTACTTGGCATCCTGAGAAACACTGCTTGAAATTCACTGGTTGTAGATGATAAGTTTCACCCTGCAGAATGTGTGAAAACCCCTCTCTCACTCCGGTCCACTGACAAGGCCAAATATAGACACTACTCAGGAATGCTGCACAACTGTGTGGGCTGAAACCAGGAACAACGATCGTAACGTGCACATACCTGAACAGACAGGAAGTGTTGTTAATAACACATTTAAATATAAGTCAAAACAGACTTTTTGCTTGCTAGGATTTAGAGGCTCTTCCCAATTTACAGCATAATACCCAAACACAATGCTGTGGCTCCATTCCAAAATCTAGTGAGGTGCCTATCTACCCTGCTGACAAAAAAAGCATATTATTCAAGCCTGAGCTGGTTTGCAAGTCTCATTTGGTTTCCCTGACTGGTCAAGCTTATCTGTTGGCTGGCTGTAGAGGGAATGTGTGCAGTTAAACCAGCTTGGGCATCTTAAACCAGCTAAGACAAACAGACCAGGGCTGAGTTTCTTGATAATGACGCTAAAGCGTTTTCTATGAGTCATTTTACAAACGTTCGTCATTGTTTAACATAATCGCACGTAGCCCTTCTTTAAGTGCTACTGAGGAGTCGCTATCCGTTTGACAAGTGCTGAAATGTCAATTTATAGAATGGCTAATAATTGTAGTACACGCTCCTTTATTGAAATGTTATCCTAATGCTGCGTTCCAGACAGCTCGGATATGATATGATATATGATATGATATGATATGATATGATATGATATGATATGATATGATATGATATGATGTGATATTCAAGATTTTATTTGTCACATACACAATTATACAGAGTATAACCAGCAGTGAAATGTAAGTCAGGTCCACTCCAAGGACAGTGCAATTATATAGAATACAAAAAACACAGAATGTACATAAATATTAAGAAAAAGAAAAGTAATAAAATAAAATAAAATATAAAAAATATAAATATAAATGTGCAGGTCAGTATGTTTGTTGACTTAAATAGCAATATAGAAGGAATGTGCAAAAAGTAGTACAGGGTATTTACATAGCAGCAATACGAGGTAGAAAAAAATTATGAATAACTTATTGATGTAGTGATATTTACATGGAGTCGTGAGATGTTATGACACAGAGTTAGAGTTTAGGAGCCTGATGGCCTGGGGGAAGAAGCTCCTCCTAAGTCCCTCAGTTTTTGCCATCAGGCTATGATATGATATGATATGATATGATATGATATGATATGATATGATATGATATGATACGATATGATAGTTATAACTATAATATTAATCTACTATATATAATAATATATATATATATTATAGTAGCCTATATAATATCTGTAGAGACTTTATTTCCGGGTCCAATACATGGCTGGTTTTCATGCATGTCAGTAAGTGATCTTTTATTAATTTTTTTGCTCAGTCATTTAATTTAGATATGTATTTCTTTTTTTGTTTGTTTGTTTGTTTTCTGCCCTTTTTAATTATTTCATTTATAAATTCATAAAAAAACCAGTAATAAAGTGTACAATAAAATACAATCAAAAGCTTTAATTATAATCACATTGCACTTGAATAAAGTTAAAGGTGTAATCTGCCTATTGTCCTGCAGGTGCCCTCATAATTCTGTCTTCTTACGATGCATGTAGGGATTTATGATTACTCCAGAGCACTCGTAGATCTACTAAGATTTTCAAGCGCTACTTAAGTTACGATGGTTTTGGGATAGGGTCCGTAAATGAAAATTCGTGCAATCGTTTTACGATCAACTTAAGCTTACGATGCTTTTGGGAAACGCAGCCCAGCTTAGTTTGGGTGAAGTGGGTGTTTTCAACATTTAACAACTGAAGACTGTGTAGACAGCAACATAGTTACCCTTTTAGGCAACAATTTAAGGTGGCGTGCATCCATGTTATATCCATCTAAGGAGATAACATGATGAACAGCTCAGTGAAAAATTCACCCAGTCAATAATATCATTAATACTGTTATATTTGATCTAGTATGTGTAGTCAATTTTACCTAATGTTTATGTGTGCTATATAATTCTAAATGTATTAAAATATTTTGTTAGCAACATGCTATAATATACAGTGGGGGGAAAAAAATTATTTGATCCCCTGCTGATTTTGCACGTTTGCCCACTGACAAAGAAATGATCAGTCTATAATTTTGATGGTAGGTTTATTTTAACAGTGAGAGACAGAATAACAACAACAGAAAAACGCATTTTAAAAAAAAGTTATAAATTGATTTGCATTTTAATGAGTGAAATAAGTATTTGACCCCTTCGCAAAACATGACTTAGTATTTAGTGGCAAAACCCTTGTTGGCAATCACAGAGGTCAGACATTTCTTGTAGTTGGCCACCAGGTTTGCACAAATTTCAGGAGGGATTTTGTCCCACTCTTCTTTGCAGATCCTCTCCAAGTCGTTAAGGTTGCGAGGCTGACGTTTGGCAACTCGAACCTTCAGCTTCCTCCACAGATTAAGATTGAGGGGAAGTCGTGGCCTAATGGTTAGAGAGTCAGACTTGTAATCCAAAGGTTGCAGGTTTGAGACTCGGGCCGGCAGGGATTGTAGGTGGGGGGAGTATCAATACCACGACTGAGGTGCCCTTGAGCAAGGCACCGAACCCCCAACTGCTCCCTGGGCGCCGCAGCATAAATGGCTGCCCACTGCTCCGGGTGTATGCTCACTGCTGTGTGAGTTAGAGTTAGAGTTAGAGACAGAGTTAGAGTTTAGGAGCCTGATGGCCTGGGGGAAGAAGCTCCTCCTAAATCCCTCAGTTTTTGCCATCAGGCTATGATATGATATGATATGATATGATATGATATGATATGATATGATATGATATGATATGATATGATATGATATGATATGCTGTGTGTGTGCACGTTGGATGGGTTAAATGCAGAGCACGAATTCCGAGTATGGGTCACCATACTTGGCAGTATGTCACTTCACTTCACTTCACTTCACTTCAGATTATCTATGGGATTAATGTGCTTCTTCTTGAGCCACTCCTTTGTTGCCTTGGCTGTGTGTTTTGGGTCATTGTCATGCTGCCTTGAGATCATTGACAAGATCCTCCCGTGTAGTTCTGGGCTGATTCCTCACCGTTCTCATGAAACTCCACGAGGTGAGATCTTGCATGGAGCCCCAGGCCGAGGGAGATTGACAGTTATTTTGTGTTTCTTCCATTTGCTAATAATCGCACCATCTGTTGTCACCTTCTCACCAAGCTGCTTGGCGATGGTCTTATAGCCCATTCCAGCCTTGTGTAGGTCTACAATCTTGACCCTGACATCCTTGGACAGTTCGTTGGTCTTGGTCTTGGTGGAGAGTTTGGAATCTGATTGATTGATTGCTTCTGTGGACAGGTTTGCTTTTATACAGGTAACAAACTGAGATTAGGAGCAGTCCCTTTAAGAGAGTGATCCTAATCTCAGCTCTTTACCTGTATAAAAGACACCTGGGATCCAGAAATCTTGCTGATTGATAGGGGATCAAATACTTATTTGACTCATTAAAATGAAAATCAATTTATAACTTTTTTTAAATGCATTTTTTTTTCTGGATTTGTTGTTGTTATTCTGTCTCTCACTGTTCAAATAAACCTACCATTAAAATTATAAACTGATAATTTCTTTGTCAGTGGACAAACGTACAAAATCAGCAGAGGATCAAATTATTTTTTCCCCACTGTATGTAGAGTTGAGTATGCCTTGTCCTTCACATGAGATGAACTACTTGTGGCACATCGATTTAAGCATTCAGAATAAGACACTATTATATTGATTATTAATATTTTAAATTAGTTAATATTTCTAAATTTTAGAAAAAAATTGTGTGTGTGTTGTTGTTTTGACATTTTTATAATTTTTTAATGTCTAGTTTATTCATTTTTTTTTATTCCAGTTTTAGTTGTTTTAGCTCATCATGTTAAACTAAATGGCAACTAACAACCAGCTGAAATAAAATAAGTTTAATTGTTTTATATTTTATTTCATTTCATTTAACATTTATTTGTTTTTATGGTTTTAGTTTTAGTTATCTATAATTACCCTGCTTATGAGGGTCCATTTTTGTTAGTGCTACCCAGTGTTATTTTAGTATCACTGATATACTATTATAGCTTTTGTTAATTTTTTTTTTAATATTTAATTTTATTTTTAAATATTTATATGTTGTTTTCTATAAATTAGTATTTATTAATTTTAGTTTATTTCATTTGAGTTATTTTTGTACTTAAACTAAACAAAAATGATAAATGTATTTCATTTTATTTCTGTTTATTTTGTTTCAAATAATGATTTATTACTATTATTATTGTTGTTATTGTTATTATTTTTATTAATATGTTTTAGTTGATTAATGATTGCTATTGCTGCCTTAAAAGGTAGCTGTTTGGAACAGGGCTAACCTGTTTGAATGAAGAGGCTCTTGGCTATTTATGGCAAAACACCATTGATTTCACATCAACACATGAGTGATTAAGTGATTTTTTGTCCGGACAAAGCTTTTCCCCATATGAAAATGTCAGCAAGCAGATGATTGCACTCCTCATTTTGTACGCCCATGCGATATGTCGCTAACTCCCGATAGTAGTGAAGCTAATTCACATCACCATTTACACGGATGAACAAACTAAGCTTGTGTCTCCTCTCTTGTAGCCATCGTGGTTCTGTTTGTCACTCTGCGTACTAAGAAGAGCAAAAAGGAGCCTCTGATCATCTCGACGGAGGATATCAGAGAGAACGTAGTCACGTATGATGATGAGGGAGGAGGGGAGGAAGACACAGAGGCCTTTGACATAGCAGCGTTGAGGAACCCCGCAGCAGCCGAGGAGATGAGGATGAGGAAGGACCTGCAGTCGGAGGTGTGGAGAGCAATGGGCACAGAGGCTCTCAGCCCGGCTTTGACCTTACCGGACGAGGACATCCATGAGGTGATTAAGCTCAAGGTGGTCGAGGCCGACCAGGACACGAGTGGCCCTCCGTACGATTCTCTTCAGACTTACGCTTACGAGGGCCGCGGCTCCCTGTCCGGCTCCATCAGCTCTCTGGACCTGCCAGAGCCCCAGACGGAGCTGGACCTCAGTGAGGTAGACAACTGGGGCCCTGAGGTGCAAATACTGAGCAGGGCGTTTCAAGAGAACGGCCAGCAGCACGTCCCATAATGGCTGCGCATGTTCTGTAAACCAGAAGTTGTGTGTTGTTTCCCTGATGTCTGGTCAAATGGGACGGCAGTGAAGACGGAAGATTTATTTATAAAAAAAAAAATTTGTCATCCAGTTTTACTGTGGGATTATTTGACTGTTGTTTTTCACTGGCCTCTACAAGTGAAAGTTGATTTTTGAAGAAAAAGTTTAAAATTGAGAAAAAAATTAGAACTCATAAAGGAAGCTATTTTCCCTGGTGTATATTTTCTATTGCTTAATAAAAATTAATGATTCCAGATAAATAAAGCATGCCTCTATTGTATCTTCGTCCATTTCCAACAGCTACAAAAACGTCCGATTCAATATCCCGGCTGGTTTAGGATGACATCTTTCATACTAAACAGATCTGTTCCCTTCTCGAAACTTGATTTCTGTTTTCACAGCCTGTAGTGTTTAAGTTTCACCTAATATTTATACCAGATCGACATTGAACATAGAGTGTGCAACTTTTAGTATAAATCACCTCTGTCAAAAGCAAGAAAATAACTTATTATAATTCTCATGAGCAGAGAGTGTTTTAATTGGATAACAACGGCATTCTGTGAAAGATAATTGGATTCAAATGCTTGAGTGGGCACCTTTTATTACTTTCCTAGGACTTATAAATCAACTGTGAAAAGTCTGTGTTGCAATCCAGTCCTGATCAATTCCCACGAGCCTCACAACATGCAGATAAAGAGCCCATGGACTGCTTTAATAGCCACCGTAATGATGATGATGACTTCAGAGCGTCAACACGACGGCGGCTTTTACTGATCTTAATGCGCTCGGCTGTCACAAGTAGTGTTGGATTGTTTAGGAGGACGACTTTTTGAATACTGAGGGAGCTTCAAAAGTGGGATCGTTTCCTCTGACAACAGCATTAGCTAATTAGTAAGCCTAGTCCGGAAACATACCTACTGACAGATACATCAATGATTTTAAAGAGACAGTTTGTTAAAATGATGACAGGAGGAAATCTGTGTTTTTGACAGGCTATGCCACCAGTTGGCTAATCGCACAAACTGTCTCTTTTCTCGATTCCTCAGTTTTCTCCTAATGGGTTAATTGTACTTAAATTATTGGAGTAAACTTATTTATGCCAAATTAATTCTCTGAAAGCTCAAGCCATCAAGCTACTAGTCTTAAATACTGATCTTAACCGTTTAAGTGAACAAGTCGCAACTAGATTTAAAGCTTAGATTTTTGTGACTTTGGAGCCCATTACAGTTAAGTGAGCGAAATTCGCTATCATAAATATGTCACTGTAATTATCACAGTGGATATCTGTACACATGCATTTGTTTCCTCCATAAAATTAGCCCTTTTCACACAATTTTGTACCCGTTCTCCAACCTTACATACTCCCAGAACAGACATTTTGGGCCTTTTTAGATGTCAGTGTATCATCAGAATGATTTAAAAGCTGATATTTCAAGGTTATATACATAAGTAAATGAATAAAACTCGCATACACTTTCTTTAACTCCGATTTGTGATTAAAAAGATCATTAAGTAAAACTGAAATGTTTATGCATTTATTTCTTTTTATTTTATTTGTATTTTTTTATTTATTTATTTTTTTTAAATAATGTATGTGTATGGGAAGAAATCAACAGGGCCCAAGTTCAACAGAGGGGAACTTATCATCCTAACAGCGAATTCTCTCAAAATGTTGTTTCTTACAGACTTACAGACTTACTCGATTGTAATGAAACAACACCAACATAATTAAAAAACTACTAAATGTCCACATAATCTGCTTTGTTTTGACCAATGATGCATAATTAAATTTTTCAAGCAGAAGTTCTCATGGGTATTCCCCTTGGCTCAGTTTTATACTTGATTGTTTTAAGTTATTAGAATTTAAATTCTTCATTTTATGGACTTTGAAGCCAAAGAAGTTTCAGAAACATGCATATTTGTAGTAGTATTATTGCAAAATGTGCCCTATAAAAGCTGTTCAGTTAGGTCCACCTATCTGTTTAAAGCATAGAACAGGGGTCGGCAAGTAAGTTTGGCATCGGGCCAAAAAAATATCACCACTAGATGGCGGGCCAGAACATAGTCAAAGGATAATTTAAGATATTAATTGATGTAAAATGCAACCAGAATTGCCTGTGACTGACTGTTACAGTGTACTTTGTAACTGGTAGTGAGCTGTTACTCTGTGTAAAATCCTGCGACAGCCATTAACAAAAAGCCACATTTGTGTGGCGGTGTCCGAACAGAGTATGTGAGCCGAGTGGAGCATCAACAATTTCCCCTCTGCTCTCCGAGCATTTAATAATCACTCCGCTCTCGCTCCTCTCCGAGCTCACTAGCTGGGTTTCCATCACCCTGTTTTAATGCGCATTTTGAAGTATCGCATGAGAAACGAGTGATGGAAACGGCAAATTTCAAATACAAATCCCTTAATTCGCAAAAAAGTTTTTTCGCTTGAGGTGGTTTTTGACTTGTGCCAAAAAGGGTTAATGCGAATAAAGGGAGATGGAAACGCATTTTGCAAATAACTTCCTTCAAGCGCATCAAAAAAAGTAATGTGACTTTGTGCTATGAGACGGGATAACATGACTAGCATCGGACTGATCTCGTTCCACAGCATCTGAAATGTTGTTATGGTCGTTCTGAAATGCCTGAGCAAAGTCTGTCATCAAAGTATTTCTGTATAATTGTCTTACACGACTGTCTTCCCAAACAGCAGCATTCACCTCCGAAAGCAATGACAGCATTTAATGTGTTTCGTCTGCTCGCTCTGAGGCGCAGTTAATTGTTCATATATGAAAATTATTATATTCATTAGCTTACCCTAGTTTTCTATAGGCTACTTAGTGCCAGTGCCAGGCGATTTTGTTCTCTTTGACTCGTTGGATGGAAACGGTGCTCCTTTGCAAATATTTTATGCGATATTCCAATTTTGCACATGTTAAATTTGCAACTTTGGATGTAAACCCGGCTACTGATATCAGAAACACCGCTCTGCATCTAAAGTATTTCAGTATGTTTGAAATATCACAGTTCTATGCCCGTTTCCGCCACTGAATAAAAAATTTAAAAGGTTATTGTGACTTTTTTATCTCACAATTCGGAGAATTCTGAGATTTTTCACAGAATTGTGAGATATTATCCTTGATCCTTTATCTCAAGGAGATATATCCTTGAGATAAAAATATTTTTTAAAAATCCGCTCCTCGCTCCATTCAAAATCACACCGCTCCACTCTGCTCACGTACTCTGACTGTGAGTTACTGTTGCTGTCATGACAGATCTATTTCAGAACCAGCCGCTATAAAATAATCTGGCTGCGGGCGCGGTCCAGATATTATTGCTGGCGGGTTACTTTTGGCCTGCGGGCCGCCTGTTGCCGACCACTGGCATAGAGTATGCATTTGAACTGATTACATTCAATTGTCTTTCAACATTGTAATTGGTCTTTAAAAGTCAGACAATTACACAGTGTTTAGCTCAAACTTTAATATATTGTAAGAATGATGCCAGTGCCTGTATCTTTAATATTACATGACCATGTGATTATTGGTCTTCTGACCATTGTATTGTAAGTGTGGCGTTCGGGCTCAGAAACAGGGACACCAAATAAATAAACCAACTACGCCACCCTGGGGGCTTATTACCAGGGAATCGCCCTAAGCAAATTAGGAGCACACAAGGCTCACAGGCTCATATTGGTTGGAGTCAGGCATGAGACATGGGTGAAGAATACAAACAATAAAATCACTTTATTGATTAAAATGATACCAACAAGAAAAGTCATCAGAAAAAGGATGTTCAAAATTGGACAATCCTGGCAACGGAAATTGGGAACGGCAGCCGTATTACTCCACCTAAGGGGCCTCCCTATTCTCCTAAAAGAAAAGAAACAAAGAAAACCACAAACACACGTGCACTCACACTGCACTCCGTCAAACACCTCCAAGTGGCACAGCAATCACTCCAAAATACCACCACCAAGATGAGGAGGGCTGCCGCCCTTAGTTTCCTTGCCGCCCAGGCCTACAATAAAGAACACACATCAGACTCATACACTACAAAAATAAAAACAACAAAAAGAGGAAACAAGAAATACACAAAAACAATTATTTGACCCAAATGCACAATGTTCATCTCAAACCAATATGATACGCGCTCTCATCCCAGAAAGATACATTCCAGATGATCGTCACCTCACAACATTGTTGAATAGTACACATTCACCACTTAAATCCAGGGTACTCTTATGAGAACAATTGGATAACCGGGTATTCTAGACAGCATCAAGAAAATACAGACCAGGTGGTTGTTTACCTCGTACCGGGCCACACAGACCGCACTTGAGCCAAAAAGACAGAATTGAGCAAAACAAACAGTCACATAATAATAATAATAAATAAACCAAAAACAAAAAGAAAACTTAAATCAAAACAATAAACAGTGATGACTAAGAATAATGAGCATCAAAAGCCACTTTAAATACAGCTCCTTATATTCTGAGTACCCAATATCAAATCTCGGCAATGAAAACATCCACACCAGTTCTCATAGAATGACAGAAGAATTAACATTAATGGTGCCGTTAAAGTCAGAGATGTCGCAGTGACGCTAGTCAGTAAGGCTACACAGCAGCGCAGCACGTGGTAATTGGGGTCGCTCAACAGCCATATATTCGTGAAATCAAGCCAAACAGCAGCGCGTAGTAATTTCGTAGTCGCTCAGCAGTTTATGTTGAACCGGACTTCTGATTAAAGCGTCCAGTGGACGACAATGATGACGAAACAACCCACCATAACCTTAAACAGGCATATGAAACACACCTGAACAGCCCGTCATTAAAGAACCATGAAACTCATCTGCTTTTCCGGAAGTTCACGCAACAGCGAGCGCCGCCAAGTGTACGCCGATTAGTTCCCCTGTCCACTCTCTAGCTCTGGCACACCGCGCCGGAACAACAATGACATGACGTCACGTGTAATGCCCTCACAGGTAACGTACACCAACCACATTTATAGTCCTCATAACGAACACTAAATCACCATCCAGCCGAGCGTTAATAGGCGGGGCGAGTGCCTACTGCTACAGTCTACCCCCCAACTTCTCATCGTCGTCCCGACGGTGAAACAAATACCTGAAGTTCCTAAGCTCGGGTGACTTAATGCCACGGTCTAAACAAAGCCACAACAGAATGAGACCCTTGCACTGGAGAATTAGCCACTCCAGGGTCTACCCTTCCAACTGCTCGTGGAAGGTGGTGCATATTGGAATGTTCCCCAGCCCCCCGACGTCTTGTTCGACGTGAACCCACAGTCAAATCGGATGACCTCGGGGATATAGCCGGTAGCACAGATAGTCGACTCGTATCTCGGCCATCACTATCTTCCTCCAGCGGCATACTGGAGGTGTTGTCGGGTGGGGTACCAGCAGTCACCACTCCCAACCCTGGGGTACCCGCGGTAGTCCTTCCACGGGCCACTGTGGGAGCTCCAGGCACCAAATAACCCAAATCGACATCTAACTCTTCCTCCGCCACTGATTGAACTGGCGACTCGATCACAATGTCGAGTACTTCCTCAGCCACCTCATCACCGATTTGGGGCTTCAACAATGACCGATGGACGTGACGGATCTTACTCAGATCCTCCACAGGAGCTACTGTATACACAGCGCCCCCAGCTTCTCGAGGTGCCCTTATGACCTGATAGATAGTCGAACTCCATAAATCCTGAATCTTATGACGACCCCGTACTGAATGATCACGAAGGTACACCCGTCGCCCCTCCTGCAACGGTAACTCCCTTACCCGCTGATCATGTGTCACTTTACGCCGAGTGGCCGCGACCTTCAGACGTTCACGAGCACTCTCAAAGGCCACCTGTAACCGAGCCTGATGCTCCTCGACCCAATGATGCACCCCACCCGCAGCTGGCTCATGCACACACCCCAGCAAGAAATCTACCGGCAGCCTTGGCTCCTGCCCAAACATTAAAAAATAAGGACTCTCACCAGTAGCTTGATGAGGGGTTGTATTATAGCAAAACAGTACCTGTGATAAGCAGGACGCCCAGTCTCTCTTCCTCCCAGTATGCAAAGTTCGTAGCAGATTGTGTAAAGTACGATTAAATCGTTCACACTGGCCATTACCTGCCGGATGGTACGGAGTGCTGCGAGACTTGGTCACTTGATAAAGACTGCACAATTGTTGGATCAAGACGGCTTCAAAGTTGCGGCCCTGGTCGGAATGAATCCGCCCAGGAACCCCAAACTTGAAGAACCACTCTTCCACCAGGACCCGGGCAACAGTCTCTGCCCTCTGGTCGGAAGTCGGAATAGCCACCGTGAACTTACTAAATACATCCGTTAATACCAATACGTTCTCCTGCCCTGAAAGTGACGGCTCTAAAACTGTGAAGTCCATAGCCACGATTTCATTGGGCCTGGACGCCAAAAGGTGCCCCATGAAACTTCGAGCAATAGGGGGAGCCGCCTTGGCCAACTGACAGCGCTCACATCCCTGAACCCAGTGAGCAACATCAGCGGCCATGCCCGGCCAGTAGCATCGCTGTCGCACTAATTCCAGAGTGCGTTCAATGCCCTGGTGCCCATGCTGTTGATGGAGCTGTGTCAGTACCTCTGATCTCAAAACTCTTGGCAACGCTAGCTGTAGTACCTCCTCTCCGCCATCCGGACGGAACACTCTTCGATACAACAGACCCCTTTCCTCCACCAACCGGTCCCATTGCTGGAGAAAAGTCAACGCAGACTTAGACAAACGTCGCCGCTCCATAGGCCCCGGACGTCGTTGCTGTCTCCACAGACTCCACACCTGCTCGATGTCGGGGTCAGCCTCCTGCAGTGCACTTATATCTGCACCGGAACGACTAGGCAAGGCCTGAACAGCACCTGACTGGATCATCCCTATAGGTTCCGACTGTGCAGCTCGCCTCAACAGCTCCGGTACTACCAAGCCTGGAGACCCACTATTTCCTTCCTCCCGGGCAGCGGCATTCTGGCGAGACAATGCATCCGCGTTCTGATTGGTTCTGCCGGATCGATATTGGACCTCAAAATCGAATACCGCTATTTCTGCTGCCCATCGCTGCTCAGTAGCACCAAGCTTAGCAGTGGCCAAGTGGCTCAACGGGTTATTATCGGTTCGTACGACACATTTATTACCTAGAAGGTACTCGCGAAACTTCTCAGTCATAGCCCATTTAAGGGCCAAGAATTCTAATCGCATTGAGCTATACGTGGCTGTATTACGCTCCGCAGGCCTAAGAGTACGGCTCGCATAGGCAACTGGGCGAACTTTGCCATCGATTTCTTGCGAGAGAATAGCGCCCAATCCCACATAGCTGGCATCTACCTCCACGATAAATGGTCTTGCAAAATCAGCATAAGCCAGAACGGGTGCCGTCGTAAGCCGGTGCTTAAGGGTCCCGAACGCCTCCTCACACTGCGCAGACCAAACCTCGATAATCCCTTGCTTACTTTTCTTACCTGACTTCCCGCCAGTCGCCTCGGCTACCAATTTGTGCAATGGTGCAGCTAGCTTCGCAAACCCTTCTACGAAGCGCCTATAATAGCTCACGAAGCCCAAAAAGGTCCGTAGCTCTGACACCGTGGACGGACGAGGCCATTGAGCTACAGCCTCAATCTTACCCGGATCCGTCGCTATCCCCTGAGCAGAAATGACATGCCCCAGATATTTAACTTCTTCCCGAAAGAACGCACACTTGTCCAATTTGGCCTTCAAATTCTCAGCCCGTAGGCGACTCAGCACTACTCTCAACCGCTGCAGATGTTGCTGCACTGATGAAGAAAATACAATTATATCATCAAGGTACAATAAAACGGTTTGATGTCTTTGATCCCCAAAAAGTCGCTCCATCAATCGCTGAAACGTACTCGGGGCGTTACAAAGGCCAAATGGCATGCGATTCCACTCAAAAAGCCCGAATGGAGTACAAAAAGCGGTCTTTGGTCGGTCGGATTCAGAGACAGGGACCTGATTGTACCCGCTGGCTAAGTCCAATGTGGAAAACCAGCGAGCCCCTGTCAATGAATCCAACGTTTCTTCGATCCTTGGTAATGGAAAAGCGTCCTTACGTGTCTTGGAGTTAAGTTGTCGGTAATCGACACACATGCGGAGGCTGCCATCCTTCTTCTTAACTAACACGATAGGTGACGCGTAAGGACTACAACTCTCTCGGATAATTTGGGAGTCCAGCAACTGGTTAATATGGGTTTTTACCAACTCATACTCCGAAGGTGGAATTCGCCTATAGCGCTGTCGGACGGGAACGTCATCAGTTAGTGGGATCTCATGGGACAACAATCTAGTACAACCCAGATCTCCCTCATGCATTGAAAACACACTCTGATATTCTAGAAGTAGGGCCTTAACCTGTGACTGTTCCTCAACCAATAACCCCCCTAAATCAACTGATTCAATTTGGTCGAGTACGGGAGTACCTGAAACACCACCAGCAGCAACCTGTGCGACCACGGATGGAACCTCAGCCACTCCAACAGGCAAGTCTGTCAGATATACTTCTCTCAACTCACCTATGACTGTGGTGGGGTAGAGCACCACATCCGCAGTGCCTACATTGACCAAAGGCACATAAACCGTACCTCTGACCACCGGTACGAGTGCGGGAGAGGCTAATAGGCCCGCCGGAAGACCAGTCTCTGGGGGCTCGAACAACACAGTGCTACCCATATACAACGCCGAACATGTTGCTGCCACTAACTTCATGGTGCCCCCTGGAACGCGACACACCTTGCGCCCCCGTACCCTTACGTCACCCCCCCGGTTAGAAACTCGAATTGCCCTTTGGCAGTCCTGAAATGCCTGTACAATACTAGGGTCACGTGTCACAACCGGTAATTCAAACAAGGCGGATCCATGTTGCCCGAAAAGCTCCCTATAACAGCGACTGAGTACATTCATCCCCAAAATACCAGGAACATCAGCACTCCAGCCGCTAGTAGGATTCCGGACCACCAGCACCCCACAATTAGAGAGTACCTTACCGCAAAACTCAATATCTAATTCCATATAACCAATATATGGAATTTCAAGCCCATTAGCCGCTCGGAGCTGCAGCCAACGACACGATTGCAAGTGATCCTGGCCCCGTGGTGCAAACTGTTGCTGAAAGCAACGCTCTGTAATTGTCGACACCATGGAGCCAGTATCAATTAAACAGGGCACCGGGACTCCCCCAATCTTAACAACGGAATGTGGACATGCGGAAACCAAACGGGATACCGACTCGTTACCACCTGGAAATTGAGAGCCAAACGCACCCCCAACCGAGCTGTGGCTCTGCAGCCCGGTGGGTACTAGTTTCCCGAAGGTGGTAGTACATGCGACGGCCTCGACTCAGAAGCCGAGGGGACAGCAGAAGACCTCTGTGGAGGGCAAGGGGGACGCCATTCCCCATTGCACTCCCTAGCAAAATGGCCCGGTTGCTGACAACGCCTGCAAATCAACCGATCTGAACGAGGGTATTGACGGTGAACACGGGGTGATTGATTATGGGCAAGGGCTTGCGTGAGCTGATTTATCTGCTGTTGTTGATGCTGCAACAATTCCCGTAACTCCCTCAGCTCAGCCGATTGGTTCCCATAACTCGGACCTGAACTAGCCCCCCCTTGTACCCCATACTGAATTCCACCCAATGAGGGAACTGAATGACTTCGACCCCGCGCACCGCCTGGCATTCCCTCTCGTTCCCATCGAATTGCCTCCCCCCGAACCTCCAACAATGTCATGGTGGGCTGTCGTCGAATAAGCTGCTTGAGCTCCCTGCGAAGAGCATTATCAGACACATACTCGATAAATTGATCCCGTACAACAACATCAGCATTTGTAATAGCGTGTGGCGCCCGATCTTTCACTTTCTCTAGTAGGCTCATCAGGACTAGGGAAAATTCTAACAGAGTCTCACCCGCCTGCTGCCTCCGAGAAAAAAAAGCTTCCTGTAAAGCAACGTACGACTCAGAACATCCGTACACCTCACGCAAAGCTGAAATTATTTTAAGAGGATCATTTCTCTCAATTTCTGGCCGATACTTTATCTCTTCACGCGCTTCACCTTCAAGATGGTCGAACAGAAAGAAAGCCTGATCTGCAAGAGAAAGATTACGTACGCGCATACATGCTTGAGCTTCTTCTACCCACTCATTAATACGGACGACACCGGTACCACTAAATTTAGGACAGCGTCTGTCTCGTGGTATAAACACCAATCTCTCCGTCACTGCAGCACCAACCCCGACTGACTGTGGTACAACTGGTGGTACCATGCTAGAAGAGGCTGCCCCAGGATCAGGCGACCCAACTGGTTGCCGCTCCCGCAACAGTCTCTCATTATCGGCCTTCAATTGGGCTATTAAATCCCTCATTACTTGTAACTCATCCTCCATAATTTAACAGAGGATTTACTTACCATGAGGGCCCAAAAAAAAAATACTCACAAACCAGTCACCACTGTTCTAATAAAAAAAAAGAAAAAAACAACAACTTTGCACCCTTGTCTCAACCTTTGACCACACAACCAAATCCTGCCGACTACGCCAGATTGTGGCGTTCGGGCTCAGAAACAGGGACACCAAATAAATAAACCAACTACGCCACCCTGGGGGCTTATTACCAGGGAATCGCCCTAAGCAAATTAGGAGCACACAAGGCTCACAGGCTCATATTGGTTGGAGTCAGGCATGAGACATGGGTGAAGAATACAAACAATAAAATCACTTTATTGATTAAAATGATACCAACAAGAAAAGTCATCAGAAAAAGGATGTTCAAAATTGGACAATCCTGGCAACGGAAATTGGGAACGGCAGCCGTATTACTCCACCTAAGGGGCCTCCCTATTCTCCTAAAAGAAAAGAAACAAAGAAAACCACAAACACACGTGCACTCACACTGCACTCCGTCAAACACCTCCAAGTGGCACAGCAATCACTCCAAAATACCACCACCAAGATGAGGAGGGCTGCCGCCCTTAGTTTCCTTGCCGCCCAGGCCTACAATAAAGAACACACATCAGACTCATACACTACAAAAATAAAAACAACAAAAAGAGGAAACAAGAAATACACAAAAACAATTATTTGACCCAAATGCACAATGTTCATCTCAAACCAATATGATACGCGCTCTCATCCCAGAAAGATACATTCCAGATGATCGTCACCTCACAACATTGTTGAATAGTACACATTCACCACTTAAATCCAGGGTACTCTTATGAGAACAATTGGATAACCGGGTATTCTAGACAGCATCAAGAAAATACAGACCAGGTGGTTGTTTACCTCGTACCGGGCCACACAGACCGCACTTGAGCCAAAAAGACAGAATTGAGCAAAACAAACAGTCACATAATAATAATAATAAATAAACCAAAAACAAAAAGAAAACTTAAATCAAAACAATAAACAGTGATGACTAAGAATAATGAGCATCAAAAGCCACTTTAAATACAGCTCCTTATATTCTGAGTACCCAATATCAAATCTCGGCAATGAAAACATCCACACCAGTTCTCATAGAATGACAGAAGAATTAACATTAATGGTGCCGTTAAAGTCAGAGATGTCGCAGTGACGCTAGTCAGTAAGGCTACACAGCAGCGCAGCACGTGGTAATTGGGGTCGCTCAACAGCCATATATTCGTGAAATCAAGCCAAACAGCAGCGCGTAGTAATTTCGTAGTCGCTCAGCAGTTTATGTTGAACCGGACTTCTGATTAAAGCGTCCAGTGGACGACAATGATGACGAAACAACCCACCATAACCTTAAACAGGCATATGAAACACACCTGAACAGCCCGTCATTAAAGAACCATGAAACTCATCTGCTTTTCCGGAAGTTCACGCAACAGCGAGCGCCGCCAAGTGTACGCCGATTAGTTCCCCTGTCCACTCTCTAGCTCTGGCACACCGCGCCGGAACAACAATGACATGACGTCACGTGTAATGCCCTCACAGGTAACGTACACCAACCACATTTATAGTCCTCATAACGAACACTAAATCACCATCCAGCCGAGCGTTAATAGGCGGGGCGAGTGCCTACTGCTACATAAGCATTATAATCTGCCCATGAAAAGAAAACCTCACACTGGTACAGCCAGCAAAGAGTCACAGTATTTAAGTATCTGACATTTAATTGCCCATCATAATTGTAATGATAATAACTGCATAATTGCTCTTATTTTTGCTTGATACCTCAGGCCAATGTGCCTCAGGCTTCATTCCTGACTGATCTGGCTGTTTATAAATCAACAGTCAAAGTTATATTTAATTATGTTAAATTGTGTGTTGTTTTTTGTTTTTTTTGTCTGCCATCCACCAAAGCACACACAATAAAAACAACTCATGCACATCACACCCAATCCACCAGCACATTTTTCTTCCTGTTTCATCCTTCAGTGTTGATTGATAATTTGTTGTTTTTGTTTGCACTGAAGAAGTGGCTATTTTGTTGTTAATGATGATGATGGCAATGGCAGTGATGATCTGTTGATTAGCCTCATCACAGAAACTGACTTTTCCTACACAATCTGGCAGCTCATCAACGCTCTGACCCTGATTATTGTGAGCCGAATACATCATTATCAGGCGACCAAAAGCAGATAAAACATTTTAAGACAATCTGAAGTGGGGTGAAATATGTCTGGATTTTTAGTAACTGACCTGTTCAATTCAGGTGATTGACGCTGGATGAAGTACACATAGATTGCCATGTCACATAGATCTATCTATCTATCTATCTATCTATCTATCTATCTATCTATCTATCTATCTATCTATCTGTCTGTCTGTCTGTCTGTCTGTCTGTCTGTCTGTCTGTCTATCTATCTATCTATCTATCTATCTATCTATATGTCTATCTGTCTGTCTGTCTAAATACCCAATCGGTTCCAGATGGAAGCCTCCCATTACCTTTTTTAATGTAAATTTTGTTGTAAAATATTATTTTCTGTATTGAATATTCTGCATTTAAAAAGAAGAGCCACATATGGAAGCAAAATGGTTGGTGAGTGGAAATTCACACTGAATTTAACAAATCAATCACTAATCACTTCAGCTGCAGTGTTTTTTCATTAGAGCTAAGTGAGTAACACATTGTTTATTAATAAGATCTGACAACTTTAAAAACTCTCACCGTTGCATTAAAGAATTGATTATAACTTGCGTTTTAACAATGATACTGGTCTTTGTTTGATAATTAAGCTGTCACATGGACTGAGTCTTTACAAAGCAGAACACAAGAATTATTCAGGTTTTCATACATTTTATTTAAACCTGGTAGTTTAATTTAATTTCCCTTTTAATGTAAAATTATTTGTCCTCTCAGTTTTTACAGAATGCAAGTTAATAAATAGGAAAATACAACACATTCATCTATGAAATGTATTGCTGATATGACCTTTTTAAAACTGTTTCCTACCCTGCACACAGCAGTAATTTGTCATAATCATTTTTGTAGTCTGATTTTACTCTTCTGCTTTTTTTTCTGATTAAATGAGAGCAGTATTCCATTCTGACAGTGTGAATAGTTTTGTGATACTCTCACTGCTCACAATGTATTCTCACATCAACAAGGGTATAATATATGTCCCCATTTTTTCCAACTTTTTATTCCTTGAATAAAGAAACTAAAATGGCACTGTGAAAAGAGAGGCACTTTAACAGGTCTGGCCCCTGTTAGTATAGTTTTCAGTTCATTTTCTTATTCATGTCTTTCAAAAAAGCCATAATCAACAGATTTTGTTGACAGATTTCTCCTTTAATATCCCTCAGCTTTGTCCTTTTGCCTGCACTGTTCTAATTATACAGTCCAATTAGTGTTAGAGGAGCTCATCAATGCCGTGGTTGAGACGAGTGGCCCAGTTCTGCTCTGCAGTCATGCACTTAATGTTTGGACCTATCAGACAAGTTCATATCTGAACTGTGAGTCACTGCAAAAGATATAGAAGAACACAATGGCTCTAATTGTTAATAGAATGCCTTTATATTAATTCTGTATGATAGAATTGAAGTTAGGTTTGCCTATTTGCACTAATGAGTTTTACTGTTTCATGCTAGCCCACTTTAACAGATCTCTGTTGCTATAATGGTCAGTGAACTTATTATGCAAATGTTTTGGAAAATAAGACACCCCAACAGATCCACTAAACATTTCTTCCTGTACAGGCTTTCTCTCAAAGCAATTAAAACATCTCGACTGTTAGAATAATTTGAGATTCAGTTGGCAAATTCTCTAGAAGGGTATAACAAAACATTGGAACAATCAGTCATGATTTTTGTGTGATTGATTCAGTTCTGATTGATTACCTTCTTGTAGATTATTATTGTTCTGGACGGGTATAACAAAACATTGGAACAATCATTCATGATTTTTGTGTGATTGATTCAGTTCTTGATTACCATCTTGTAGTTCCCTTCCAGGAACTTCGAGCTACGTCCGAAGACGCTATGGGAACGCCATCAGCGTAACCGGCACTCTGAATATTGTATACAACCAGTCTAATGAATGGGCGAGGCGTCACGGGTGGGGTGACGTCACGACCAGGTATATAAGCACGTGCGGCGGAGCCGGCTTCAGCTTTTTGTCATTCAGCAAGCGCTCTGTGTGTTGTCAGTCTGATTCTTTGTCTTGTGAGTCTTATTTGGTGTTGTCTGTCTCGGAAACATGCCTAAGCTAAGGCAAAGACTAGGGGCGATCCTAGATCGCGTTTCAGGTTGTGTGTTAGTCCCTGCCCTCGTTACATCACGAGTGGGGACACACACAACCTGTGCGTGGTCTGTTTGGGTGCGGAGCATGCGGCATCAGCTCTCGAGGGAGCCGATTGCCTGCACTGTGAGCGGCTCTCGCTGCGCACACTCCGCACCCGGAAGGCTCTCTTCGAGAAGGGAGCCTTCGCGAGCCTCCCACGCGGTGCTAGCCCCGCTGCTGCCGAGGCAGAGCGGCGGCTGCACGCGTGGAATTCGCAGGCTGATCTGGCTGGCGAGAGTCAGACGGGCATGTCCCTATCTCCTCCCGTTTCCGCCAGATCTGGCGCCCCGTCTCTCGGTGCGGAAGCGGTTCTCTTTCCCCAGAGACGAGGGCTCGACGCTTCATCTCTCTTCCTCCGAGGAGGTTGATGAGACGAGCGTTGACGAGGTTTCGCCGCATCCGTCGCTCCAATGTAATAGCGAGCTCGCCAAGCGCGCTGTCGGTCCCGCTTTGCAAATCAGAGCGATGGCTGGGCTCGCACGGCTCGCATATGGATCATCAGATCCAGCGCGCGCTCTCTGTGCTTGGAAGCGGTTCTCTTCCCCCAGAGAGAGGGCGCGACGCCCCGCCTGTCTTCCTCTGAGGAGGTGGATGAGGAAGGCATCGATGAGCTTTGTAAGCTCCAGTGTTTTGTACAGACACAAATAAAGCCGGTCCCGCTCTGCTGAGGCAGAGCGGCAGCTGCGCTCATGGGGCTCGTAGGAGAAAAGGCTGATCTGGCTGGCGGGCATATAGAAGAGAAAAGAAAAGAAACTATCTTCTCCCGTATCCACCAGATCTGGCGCCCCGTCTCGCGGTTCGGAAGCGGTACTCTTCCCCCCGAGACGAGGGCTTGACGCTGCGTCCTCCGAGGAAAAGGTGATGTGACGAGCGTTGACGAGGTTTCGCCGCCTCTCTCGCCCCAGTGTGAGGAGCCACAAGAGCCTTCAGTTTCCCCCGATCTCCACCGAGGTGTTGAGATCGCGGGTGGAATCTTTGAGGGCAGATGGTATGCGCGCTCTCGAAATTCAGGTGGCTGCTGGGGGGCGCAGCCTCCTCCGCATACCAGCTCCTCGCGCAACAGGTCCTGACGGGCGAGCCCCAGGACTACGGAGGACGACCCCTACTGGGGTGGAGCGGCTTACACCGCGGCTCACGGTGACCGTCTCCCCTCGTTGCCCTCCGGGGATTTGTCTGCCAACCCTGCAGTTCCAGGGCACAGCAGGTCCCAGCGAGCGTTATTCTCAGGTTCTACCGCCTGTGACTTCAGCGGGCCTGAGAGACTCGCCTCAGCCGCCAGATTACGCGTCTCCTGTCGGTGCGCCGCAGCAAGACAGCGGTCTGGCCGCTTCTCTAACACCAGAGGTCAGTCTCGAGAGACTGATTCCCTTAGTAGATCGATTGGCAACCTGGCAACGGCTGCCGAACGTGTCTCTCTGGGTGCTGCGGACAGCAGAGGCTGGCTATTCCATCCAGTTCGATGGGCCACTCCCACGGTTCAACGGGGTCTGTGTGACTACGGTCCGCCCCGAGCAGGCTCTGGTCCTGGAACAGGAAGTCAACACTTTGCTGAAAAAGGAAGCCATAGAGTTGGTTCCACCTCACGAATTGTACACCGGCTTCTACAGCCGATACTTCATTGTTCCGAAGAGGGACGGAGGGCTGAGGCCCATACTGGACTTGCGTCTCTTGAACCTCTCAGTCAGGTCGCCGAAGTTCAAGATGCTGACGGTCAAGCAGATCGTATCTCAAATCAGGTCCGAGGACTGGTTTGTCATGATAGACCTCAAAGCCTATTTCCATGTGTCCATCCTTCCCTCTCACAGGAAGTTCCTGAGGTTCGCTTTCGGGGGCAAAGCGTACCAATATCGGGTTCTTCCCTTCGGCCTAGCACTCTCATCCCGCACTTTCACCAAGTGTGTAGATGCGGTCCTGGTCCCGTTGCGACTGCAAGGCATCCGCATACTAAATTATATCGACGATTGGTTAATCCTTGCTCAATCAGAGCAGCTGGCAGCCCGGCATCGAGATGTCGTTCTTGCCCACATGAAAGATTTGGGGTTAAGACTAAACGCCAAAAAGAGTGTGCTTTCTCCAGCTCAGAGAACCACTTATCTAGGCGTGGTGCGGGATTCGACCACGATGCAGGCTCGTTTGACCCCTGCTCGGATCGAGTCGATCCTCACGGCAGTCAGGAGAGTGCGAGAAGGCCAGCCATTCACTGTCAAGCAGTTTCAGAGGCTGCTTGGGCTCATGGCAGCTGCGTCCAGCGTGATTACTTCTGGCCTGCTGTACATGAGGCCCCTACAGTGGTGGCTCAAGACCAGGGGGGTCTCCCTGAGGGGAAACTCGCTCCGCGCTGTCAAGGTATCACGGCGCTGCATCCGTGCCTTAGACATGTGGAGGAAACCCTGGTTCTTGTCCCAGGGCCCGGTGCTGGGAGCTCCTTGTCGCCGCGTCTCGCTAGCGACGGACGCTTCCCTCACCGGTTGGGGTGCGGTCATGAGTGGCCACCCTGCCCGCGGTCTGTGGAGTGGTCGCCACCTGACGTGGCATATCAACTGGCTAGAGATCCTAGCTGTGTTCCGTGCTCTCAAGCACTTCCTCCCAGACCTGAGAGATCGCCACGTGCTGGTCCGCACCGACAGCACGGCAGTGGTCTCTTACATCAACCACCAAGGAGGTCTGCGATCGCGCCCCTTGTACAAGCTGGCACACCAGATCCTTGTGTGGTCCCAGGGCAAGCACCTATCATTGAGAGCTGTGCACATTCCTGGGTATCTCAACATCGGTGCAGACGTCCTGTCGAGACAGGGGCCGAGGCCCGGGGAATGGATGCTTCACCCCCAGGTGGTGAAGCAGATTTGGAAGGTTTTTGGCCAAGCACAGGTGGACCTCTGTGCGACTCGAGAGTCGGCGCAATGCCCCCTTTGGTTCTCTAGCTCCTCCAGCGCCACTGGGACTGGATGCTATGGTACAGACCTGGCCGAGGCTTCGTCTGTACGCCTTCCCCCCGATCGCTCTGCTCCCGGGAGTTTTGGCGAGAGTGCGCCGGGACGCGGTCAGCCTACTGTTAGTAGCACCGTTCTGGCCGGGCCGAGCATGGTTCTCGGATCTGATTTCCCTCCTCGACGGCACCCCGTGGCCGGTACCGATCAGGAGCGATCTCCTCTCACAGGCCGGGGGCACCCTTGTGCACCCCCGCCCGGAGTGCTGGAGGCTGTGGGTGTGGCCCCTGAGGGGGCACAACTCATAGCTTCCGGTCTGTCAACCGAGGTTGTCGAGACCATCCTCCATCCAGAGCTCCCTCTACGAGGAAACTGTACGCCTTGAAGTGGAAACTCTTCACTTCATGGTGCGGGGACCGCCAGCTCGACCCAGTCAACTGCCCGATCCGCGCAGTTCTGGAGTTCCTGCAGGCCCGTTTCTCCGCAGGGTTAACCCACTCCACTATTAAGGTATACGTGGCAGCTATCTCGTCGTACCACGCCCTTATCGGTGGCCAGTCAGTGGGCAGACACCCCCTGGTTACACGTTTCCTCCGCGGTGCGCTGAGGCCGCCTGTACGACCCCGTGTCCCCACGTGGGACCTGGCTGTGGTACTAGAGGCTCTGTGCAGAGCACCCTTTGAGCCTCTCGGGGAGATAACTGATAGACTCCTCACCATCAAGACCGTCTTTCTGCTGGCTATCACCTCTCTGAGGAGGGTGAGTGACCTCCAGGCCCTATCTGTGGCCCCTTCGCATATTGACTTTGTGCCCGGTTCGGCGAAAGTCTTCCTCTACCCCCGTGTGGGGTACATACCGAAGGTTCTGACGGTCGTACCACAGCCGGTCGTACTCCAGGCCTTCTGTTCTCCTCCCTTCAGGGAGCCCGACCAGGAAAGGCACAACTGTATGTGTCCAGTGTGAGCACTGGACGCATACATCCACAGAATGGCTGTGGAGAAAGACGGACCAGCTGCTCGAGTGCTTTGGTCCGCCTAAGAGGGGTCTTCCTGTTACGAAGCCCACTCTTAGTAGGTGGATGGTGGATGCCATCAATCTGGCGTACGAGACCTCTGACCTTCCCCCGCCGTTGGGAGTCAGAGCACACTCGACTCGAGGTGTGGCGGCCTCCAAGGCCTTCTGGGCAGGTGTCTCCATGCAAGACATCTGCAACGCTGCTGGGTGGTCCACGCCCCTGACATTCGCCAGGTTTTACAACCTCGACATCAGAGCCACTCCAGGCTCCTCCGTCCTTTCAGCCTGACACCAGGCAGGGACTTGTCAGTCTGGCGGCGTTGGTATTGCGTTCCCATAGCGTCTTCAGACGTAGCTCGAAGTTCCTGGAAGGGAACGTACCAGGTTACGTATGTAACCCAGGTTCCCTGAAGGGAACGAGAGCTACGTCCCGAGCCACACTTCCGGCATCCCTGCCAGCGCTTGCTTCATGACTTGAAGCTGAAGCCGGCTCCGCCGCACGTGCTTATATACCTGGTCGTGACGTCACCCCGCCCGTGACGCCTCACCCATTCATTAGACTGGTTGTATACAATATTCAGAGTGCCGGTTACGCTGATGGCGTTCCCATAGCGTCTTCGGACGTAGCTCTCGTTCCCTTCAGGGAACCTGGGTTACATACGTAACCTGGTACGTTTTTTTATTGTTCTGGTTTTCATTCAGATGTCTTTTGATATTTTACTGCAAATATTCTTGGTAACACTTTATTTCGATAGTCCACTTTAGACATTCTACTAACAGTAACTTTGCAACTCCATGGCAACTAGCAGTCATTAGAGTATTAGTAGACTGTTTGCTTAATATCTTCTAACTAGGGGTGGCACGGTACATGTATTCATACTGAACCGTCACGGTACGGGCATCTCGGTTTGGTGCATGAGGTCTTACAACGAATACAGGCAATTCACCCCCAATCCAGAAGGGGCGCCCGCAGCAATGCAACGCTGTTTGATAACCGCCAGCGGAAGAACAGCGAATGCCGTGAGTTGCGTGCTTGAAAACAAAGCCCACTAAACAGTGACCATGTGCTGATTCTGAATGTGTCTCTCACATAGACTGACAAAGGAGTATACTTTAAAGCAGGGTTCCTCAATAGGCGGCCCGCGGACCACATGCGGCCCGTGAGAGAATAATCTTTGGCCCGCACTAATGTCAAATAATGTAGCATGAAAATTCAAACGCAGGATCAGAAAGCGACATTAACTTACATCGTGTCTACACTGGATGCGAGCTGCGCAACAAAATGAAATAGAACTTATTATAATAATCTGTGGTGTGACAAATCCCTGACTGCTGACTCATTCTATTCATGACGTACTGACACAAAGTTCAAATGATTTGCAATGCTTTGCAATGTCCAAATAAATACGATGTAACAGCAAAAACATGGCGAGTGTGAAGGAAAGAAAAGTGGGCACGGAAAATAAATGATTAAAATGTGAATGGACTGAACAGTTTTGAGTGAGTGAGTGAGTGAGTGACTGATATCTTCTTTGTTATGGAATACACATGCTGGTTCACATTGAGTTCACAGTTTTAATGTACAAGTTTGCTTTAATTTATTTTCAAGATCTGAGGTAAAATATCTATTGTTGCTTTCACTATATGGCCCTGACGCCCTATTACGGTGACGGGGTCGGCCACGGCCTCTGGATGCGGGACAGTCAGGGTGGTTCTGGTGAAACTCGGCCAGGAGAGAGGGATCCAGCACATCGTCCCGGGTCACCCAGGATCGTTCCTCCGGCCCGTATCCCTCCCAGTCAAGTCAAGTCAAGTCACCTTTATTTATATAGCGCTTTTAACAATACAGATTGTGTCAAAGCATTTAACAGTATCATATTGGAGGATAGAGTGTCAGTAATGTATAATAATAAGATTAAACATTACATTTTCAGTTAAAGGCATTTCATTATTGAATTCAGAGCTGTCACTGTCTAGCTCAGTTTAGTTTAAATAGTATCTGTGAAATCAAATTGACGATAATCACTAGAAATTAAGTGTACCCAACTGAGCAAGCCAGAGGCGACAGCAGCAAGGAACCTAAATTCCCTCTGTGTGTGGGGGGGGGGGCAGTTCTCCTCTGGCCAGGATATTATTGTTTATTTATGGTTTACTTATTTTTTTTAATTAAAATTTTAAATGTATAAATGTATTATATTTCTATTTTTATATTGTTGCAATTTCTAACAATAATAGTATTATGTAGTTCGGTATTTTATTATATTTTTAGTTATTTGTTTTATTTTAAGTTTTATTGTATTTTAAGTTGAGGTCTTCACTGGGAATATGTCCCCGGGGCTCATCCAGGTGTCCGGCCTCCGCCGATGATCAGGGCTACATACATCATCTCCCGGCGCCAATCCACCATCTGATCCGGACACGGACTGAGAAACAGAATAGAAACAAACAAATATTAGCGTAGATGCCATTCTTCTTATGATGTAATGAGTACATCATATGTTATGGGGGGTGTCCCCGGTTCCGGTTGATCTAATTAATGCAGCCTAACAATCCTTTAACGATTTGAATAATAGAAGTGTATTAGTGTGTTATGTGTAAGCCAGGTTAAAGAAATGTGTCTTTAATCTAGATTTAAACTGACAAGAGTGTGTCTGCCTCCCGAACAGTATTAGGTAGATTGTTCCAGAGTTTGGGTGCTAGATAGGAAAAGGATCTGCCGCCCGCAAACGCTTTTGATATTCTAGGTATTATCAAATGGCCAGAGTTTTGAGAACGCAGCAGACATGGAGGACTATAATGTGATAAGAGCTTGCTCAAGTACTGAGGAGCTAAGCCATTCAGGGCTTTATAAGTAATTAACAAGATTTTAAAATCTATACGATGTTTGATAGGGAGCCAATGCAGTGTTGACAGAACCGGGCTAATATGGTCATACTTCCTGGTTCTAGTAAGGACTCTAGCTGCTGCATTTTGGACCAACTGTAATTTGTTGATCAAGCGTGCAGAACAACCAACCAATAAAGCATTACAAAAGTCTAACCTTGAGGTCATAAACGCATGAATTATTATTTCTGCATTTGACGTTGAGAGCATAGGTCGCAATTTAGATATGTTTTTGAGATGGAAAAACGCAGTTTTACAGATGCTAGAAACATGGCTTTCAAATGAAAAATTGCTATCAAACAACACACCTAGGTTCCTAACTGATGAAGAAGAATTGACAGAGCAGCCGTCAAGTGTTAGATAGTGTTCTAGGTTATTACATGTGGGGTTTTTAGGTTTGATAATTAACACCTCTGTTTTTTCAGAATTTAGCAGTAAGAAGTTACTCGTCATCCAGTTTTTTATATCGACTATGCATTCCGTTAGTTTCTCAATTTGGTGTGTTTCACTGGGCCGCGAAGAAATATAGAGCGGAGTATCATCAGCATAACAGTGAAAGCTAACACCATGTCTCTTGATAATATCGCCCAAGGGTAACATGTAAAGCGTGAAAAGTAATGGTCCTTCTCCATACTGAACTTGTGATCGATATGATACCTCTTCATTCACTGCTACGAACTGATGGCGTTCAGATAAGTACGATTTGAACCATGGTAATGCAATTCCACTAATGCCAACAAAGTGTTTTAGTCTATTTAAAAGAATGTTGTGGTCGATAGTGTCGAACGCAGCGCTAAGATCCAGTAGAACTAATAAAGAGATACAACCACGATCAGATGATAGAAGCAGGTCATTTGTAACTCTAATGAGAGCAGTCTCAGTACTATGATACGGTCTAAATCCTGACTGGAATTCCTCACAAATACTATTTTTCTCTAAGAAGGAATATAATTGCAAGGATACTACCTTTTCTAGTATCTTTGACTGAAAAGGGAGATTTGAGATCAGTCTGTAATTAACTAGATCTTTGGGGTCAAGTTGTGTTTTTTTTATGAGAGGCTTAATAACAGCCAATTTGAAGGTTTTGGGGACATATCCTAATGAGAGTGATGAATTAATAATAGCCAAAGAGGATCCATGACGTCTGGAAGCAGCTCTTTTAGCAGTTTAGATGGAATATGGTCTAACATACATGTTGTTGGTTTAGATGTTTTATACAATTCTTCCTCCCTCTCCTACAGTAGAGAATGAGTGGAATTGTTCCTCAGGGGATCTATAGTGCACTATCTGATGCGATACTGTAGCTGACAGCTGCATGGTTACAATTTTATCTCTGATAGAATCGATCTTGGAAGTAAAGTAGTTCATAAAATCATTACTGCTGTGCTCTTGGGAAATGCCAACACCTGTTGATGCTTTATTTTCCGTTAATTTTGTGACTGTATTGAATAAATACCGGGGGTTATATTTTTTAATTATGAAACCTTCTCTGTCAACCTAACTATTAACCTGCATTTATCACATGTGAATCCCTCATCGCCGACAGAGAGAGATAAACTATACATCTGACATGAAGTGCAAACAGCAATAGAAGGAGAAGAATCCATTACTCACCGTGACTGATGAATGATACCAACTTAACTTACCACATACCACTGTTGTTTGATGAACTCGTGAAAAACGGAGTGAGAGAGAAATGAAAACGGAGCGAGAAAAAAGAAAACAATAATAGGCGTGAATAGAAACGCGACTGGAACCGCGAGTAACAGGCTAACCAGCTGATGCGCTAGAAATTTGCGACGCCGAGGAATCGTTGAAGTTCCTTTACTGACTGAGGCTGGGGCCAGTCCCGGATGGCTTGTACCTTGCCCTGGTCCATCTGGATCCCATCTGCACTGAGGATGTAGCCGAGGAACTGGACCGTGGGTCGGTGGAACTCACACTTCTCGAGCTTCAGGTAGAGGTGGTGTTTCCTGAGTTGACAAAGGACCTGCGTCACGTGATGGCGATGTTCGGCCAGGTTCCGGGAGTAGATCAGGATATCGTCTATGTACACAATTACAAACCGTTGGAGGAACGGTATTTTATTGTACCGAAATCGTATCGAACCGTGACCCCCGAACCGAGGTACGTACCGAACCGTGAAATCAGTGTTACGTGCCACCTCTACTTCTAACACTTTATTTTGATGGGTCTACAACATACACCATACTGACTATGAGAAAATTTGCAAGTATATGTCAACTTATTCTACTAACCCTAAACCTAACCTAACAGTCTTGACTCGAAAGAGTTAGTAGTTGTAAGTATGTAGTTGCAAATTAATGAGAATTAGTTTATACGTAGTTGCAAGGTTATATAGTTAGTAGAATGCCTAAATAAAGTGTTAGCATATTGTTTTACAAAAAAAAAAAACTGACTTGAATAATTGGAGTTCAGCTCGGCAAATATATACCATTCAGAATTTTGGGGTCAAACTATCCAAACTGTTTTTTGTTTTTTTTGTGTGGGGGTTCTATTCAGCAAGCACACATAAGAATGATCAAAACTGGCAGTTCTAATGACAATGTTATAAATGTTCTGCTTCAAAAAAAAGGCAAATCAATTTTGAACGTTCTAGTCATCAAAGAATACAGAAAAATGTTTTCATTGTTTCTGAAAGAAAAAAGAAAAACTGTTATTTTTAAAATTGATAATGAGAAATGTTTCTTAAGTATCAAATCAGCATATTGGAATGGTTTCTGAAGGATCATATGACACTGATGACAGGAGTAATGGCTGCTGAATTATCAATATCAATCAATAATTTTATTTTGGTCCTCACACAATAATTGAATAAATGATCTTTTTCTGTACAATAATTAATTCCATTTTTAATATAATGAAATTGGAAAAAAAAAATTGGTGGTAATATTTTACTGTATTTTATTACTGTATTTTTTACCAAATAAATGCAGTCTTGGTAAGCATAAGGAAAAAAATGCAACAGCACAAACTTTTTGACAATTAATTTAAGATCCATATCAAAATGTGGACAGGCTCAAGTATATTTTATTGTTTGTGTTTGAAAATATATTCACATTCATTACAATACATGCGAAAGCCTGCGCAAACCCGGTCTTAGAAGTTTTAGAAAAGTGCTTCTTTTTTTCATATTCCTTTTTTGCTTTCTTTGTTTGTCTTCCTCAGATGTACTTGCCACAAAAATAGACCTTGAATGAGTCCCGCAATGTCAAATGCATTTGATACCGTCTGCATAAATTGCTTGGGGAATCAACCCGTGATGAGCTGTACGGCACAGAGCTTGCTAGTGTGCAGCAATTTCCCACACTGCCTTTGATGACTACTTTTATGGTGCAGGATCTAACACTAGTGGATTCTCCACGCCCCTGTTCAACATGGCAGCTTGCATTAAAAATAATGAACTACATAATTGCCCATTTCATTACTGGCCCATAGATGACACATAGCCTTTTTGTGTGTAGATTGAGGGTAATTGCTTCCTGGGACCTAGATGCACTTTCCGAGATGTACGTTGTGCTCTAGTGCGAGACTTGTTTATCTACTGCTTTTCTGGTAAGAACAATGTACTTTCTCTAGAAACCATTTCATCAAAAGGGCACAGATTTTGTGGAGCTACAAATGCCCTCATGTGGCTTTCCTGGTTTTTATTTTTACTGGCCCATTTGTAAAACTGACCAAAGACTCTTGAGCAACAAACTTTGTAAGGATATTGTGTATCAGACTTGTAGGGCATTACTATACAGAATACTAATAGAGTATCTTAGTATATGTTGAGCCAGATAAAACTGTTTTCTAAAACTTTGGCCCTGAAGCTCAGCCGGGATGGGATCAGAATAAGATTAAGTGGACGCTGTTCATTGATAGTGAACTAAAGTGAACACAAGCAACTCCGAGTCTATTTAGGCTAGTTGGTCACAGGAGCACTAGGGGCCAATCTAGACAGGAGAGATGCATCATGGTAACTTCTAGTCAAGGTCATTCAGTTTGTTGAGTAGGATATTCTGCTCCCTAAAATAAATAAATAAATATCAACTCTTAATAATTGCTTTGGACAAATTTTAACTTTTACTGACTGAGTAGATAGTAGTTTTTGTTGTTGTTGTTTTGGCAAAATTGCAGTTACAATACTGCTGTATAGTCAATCATTTGGCAGTTTGAAATTTATTGTGCATGTACAAGACACACTAACTAACTGAATTAACTAAATTAATGAATAAATATCACAATGATACCAGGAAATTCTTTGGAACTGCCACTGTAATAATAATAATAATCTCTAAAAATTACTTTTTAAAATTAAAATTTACTGTATGAATGTCACAATCCCTAGTCACCAGCCCAGTCACAGCCACCATCAGTACTTTGGACTACATTTCCCAGAATGCCGCTGGACTCACACCTGCACCTAGTCCCCAATCAGAGCACCTGCCACCATTTACCTCATTATCTACCGTATATAAGCAGTCACTTGTCTGGTCTCGTCTAGGTTTACCCATACTTGATTCCCTCCCTACTCATCGGCATTCCCGTGTCCTGTCAGCGCTTCTTCAACCTGCCAACCTGCAAATAGAAATGTTGTTACTCCTTACCTGACTCACCTACCTGGATTCTCACTTGTCATCAGTGTTGCCAATTTAGCGATTTTGTAGCTAGATTTAGCTACTTCCCCACCCCTTTTGAGACTTTTTTTCAAAAGTTTAGGGACAAATATAGCAACTTCTTGGACAAACCTTATCTAAGTTTTTATCTGATCTATATTCATCTTTAAATAGATCAGTGAATTTGCCGTTATGTTGTCATCTAGTGACATTTAGCTACCAGTTTTTGCTACTTTCAATTAAAAATTGGATTAATGAAAGCAGTTGGCAACACTGCTTGTCTAGGGCTCTTGATTGAGCTTCATTGACTGTTTATGTTTGAACTTAGCTGTTTGGATCTCCTGAAAGGTTAAAGAGATGTATTGTTCTGTAGATTATTGAAAATAAAAATAGGAGCCACCTAATAATTTACAGTGAAAACATTCAAAGAAAGGATAGTTACTAGATGTTCATCTGGGACTGTTTTTTTTAATGGTAGTGTTTCTGTGTACTTTTGCTGTCAGTTGTCTACATCAGGGTGTTCTGTGTTACATTTTATGTTGTTTATTTAATGTTATTATTGTGTTATATTGATGGTGTTTTGTCTTTGTGTGAGTAACACTTTAAAAAATGAAAATAATTTGCCATTTAGCCACCTTTGAGTCATTCTAAAACATTGTGACTTTCTTCTGTTAAACAAAAGATAATTTTGAGAAATGTCAATTGTCCATACAACAAAAGCAAATGGTCAGCAAAAAGATTTGGCTACCAACTATCTTTGTTGTGTTCTGCATAAGAAAGTCAGACAGCTTTGGACATGAGGGTGAGTAAATGATGACAATTTTTATTTCCTTGAAATATAAATTAAGCAGTTAATAATATGATTTATCATAACCCATGATCCTGCTTGCACAGCCCAGTCCTTATGTCAGTATCCAAAAGCATTTACACAACCAAACCAAAAAGGACCATCAGCTCACGTCCAACAAAAACATGTCATTTAAGTCTAGACATCCCTGAGGCACATATGCAAACTTGCTCAGTGATGCTATAAATGGCAGATGGCTGAATGAGACTTCTTCTGCTTTTAGATGATCAAAAGAGCAGACGGCAACAACTCAAGGCACTTTTACCAGACTATGGAAATTATGAAAACAATTAGCAATATCCCTGTGGAACATTTGGCCAGGACACTTTGCGGCACAAACTGCACACTGTGAAATGTTTTTGCCCAAATAGTGTTTTCTGCTTCCCCTTTTAAACCTCACAAGTGAAAATTGCAGAAAGTGACATAAGTGTAATTGGGCAGACTGTTCAGGCGATAATCGGATCCAACCACTTAACAAGCAGGTTAATGGCACGACTGTTGCATGATATTGGCAGAATTCCAAATTTTTGGTGTGATAAAAATGAAAACCAAATACTTTACTAATTAACCATCCGCTCAAACCTCGCTGTAAACATTTTCACTAACTGAAAGCATGACCGCTTGTCTCCATACTCTTGTTGATTTCTTTGGAGGCAGGAGAGCTGCCACATGAGAGGGATGCAGTATAGTGTGTCCTCAGTAGTAATCATTTGTCAGACTGTCATAGGTGTGGGGTTGGCTGAATGGGAAAGTGGTGCCTTCAGGCATAGCTGGGAGCCGGTTTATAGATCTGACGCTTGCTCTGACACTAGAAGTCTACTCACACCAGGACATTCCTCTATAGAGGCACTAATTCAATGAGTTTACTATGACATACTGTGAGGACATGTAGTATAGTTTATAGTCATCAACCTTAGCTGTCCAATTGAGTTTTCTCATTCTAGGTTTCCTTATGCAGTGTTAGCATTCACATATTATTATTTCATGATTGCCCCTTTAAATATTTTATTATATGTCAAAAACAATTTGATAAAACAAAAATGGCAAAAAATAAAAAATGGGGTAACTATAAGGTTTGATCTGTAAACATAGTTTAATGCATTAGACATCATGAGCTAACAATGAACAGCCATTTTTATGAGCATTTATGAGTCTACTTATGTTAATTTATAAATATACTGTTGTTCATTGCTATTCTGTACATGTTGGTCATTTATAATTTCAGTTTAGGTAGGAATTAATGCAGATTAATAAATACTGTAAAAAGTGTTTATGGATATTTAATGTTATAGCTGTTGCAGTAAATTCTGTATAATGAATTGAACCTTACTGAAAATCCTTACCAAATTACACTGCCATTCAAAAGTTTGAGGTCAGTAAGATTGTTTTAATATGAAATTAAGGTAAAAGCCTTTACAAATAAAACATTAAAAAGTAGTTGCACCTTATAATGCATTGTATGATCTCATGAATAATTGTAACCTCAGTTTTAATACATTATAATGCGTATCTCTATATTAATATACCTTTAGAAAGTGTTAAAACGCATGACAAACAAAACTTCAAATTTTAATGCATTTTAAAATAATTATATATTATACACAAAGGCTGTATCTAAAGTGTTTTACTTATTCAGTAAAGATATATTACATTGATCAAAAGTAAAATTTTGCATTATTGCAAAAAAAAAAAAGCAGATTAATGCTGTTTTTGAGCTTTCTTTTCATCGAAGAATCGTGAAGAAGAAAAAAAGAAACGTGTCATTGTTTCAACAAAAAAATATTATGCAGTACAACTGTCTTCAACATTGATAATAAGAAATCAGTATATTAGAATATCTTCTGAAGGATCGTGTGACACTGATAACTGGATAATGTTATCTTACACACCTCAAACTTATACATTTCATGTCATGTTCTTCCTTCCAACCTTTATGCATTCATTCGTACATACATACACATGAATCACAAGAGTAGTACTGGACACATGTTAAGTTAGTTATATTATTAAGGCTTATATGATTTTAGCTTAGTCTACAAAATTAATAAAACAATCTAATATTAAACAAAGTGTGTTAAAGCACAGGGTGTAAATGTAAACATGTGACCAGAGTAATTTTTAAGCTAAAACTATATTGTATATTCTATTTTACACATGCTAAGATATACTAAATGTTAACTTGCACATCCCTTCAGAGTCTGGAGCTGAGAGACAGAGTAATACAGCATATCTGTGAGCTCTGCCTGTCACAGCATTTTGGTAGCTTTGTTCCTGGAGCATGAAGCTATTTTTACCTGCCACTCTTGTGTGACTGGAATCTCTGAAGTCAATCAGAACCTCTGTGGTCAAGAAAAAGATACGCCACACAATCAAGAATGAATAAAAAAAAAATGGCGAAGCAAACAGTAGGTACCATGAAATTTAAATCTTATCTTATTAAACACCATTAACACCACTGTTGAAATGGCTAGATGTCTAGTCAATACAGCATGAAGATAACTCTTATGGTGAATTGTTAGGAATTAGTCAATTCAGCCTGTCACAATAATTCCTATATAGTATTAATCAGTGCTTCAGGAAGATTGCTGTCGTGCAGCACTAATGGCCTATAATCTTTGACATATGTCCAGCAGTTTGTAGTGATGTAATAATTTACCCTTTGTTAAGCCCCTCCCATTTGGTTTTTGTTGCTAAATTGACAAGATTTTCCAGCATCCAAATACACATCATCATAGACAATAAGGCAGAACTTTTTAAGGTGGGACTTAGTGAAAAGTCAGTTGTGTGAAATCACTGGTTACTTTACAATCTGTTATCATTAATAAAATTGTGCAAGGCATACTAGACTACAGTCTTGAGTGCTTTTCTCACTTGTTATGCTTATGTCTTGGCTTGTCCTCTGTTTTTGCAGCCTGTATCCAGATGGCAAAGTATTTCTTGCGGCACATACTGTCAATTTCCTCAATAAGATTATTCACAGAAACTGATCAGATGCTGCTCAGTCAGTTGAGGCCGTGTAAAATTAAACAATTGCATTTAGCACATCTTTTTCTCCATATGATACAATATGCTTACATCAGAACCTTTTTACATTATTCTAAGTAGGTTAGAGTTCTATTCATAGACAAGTAAGTGACCATTGGCAGTTTGTAGGTTAAACAGGCATGTCTAATGAGATCTAGATGAAGGTTATTAAATTAACGCTTTAGTCGAATGAGGTGTATAATCCTTAATGCAGGCACAATGCAAGACAAAACGTATTAAAGTCTTGCTTCATTTCGAGCTTTCAATAAAGTGACCACATGACAGGTTAGTCAGGTTAACATACTCTGTAAAATTTTAGTCAAAGTAGTTTTAAGACATGAATCACTTTGTATCTTTGCATCTTTACACAGTGATCATTTTATAGGATTTTAAGAATTTCACTGTTTGCTCATGGCTTGTTTGCAATGGTCATATAGACAGCGTTCTCACACTTTGACCAGCGAACCTCAAGAACATTTCCAGTTTGAATGGTTGAATATATACTTGTATTTTCTTCTGTTTTGGAATTAATACAATGCTCTATGGAATACTTGACTGGTAAGTTGTGGTCAGATATTTTATAATATTTATCCAGCTAACTGAAATGACTATTCTTTTTTGTTCATTTATGGAATCATTTAATTGCATTATGTATTTTTAACTCCCAATTTAAATTGGATTTTCTTAATTAAATCGATCTTTCATTCATTCATTATTTAATTTATTTTATATTTACCTTATATATGTATGTATTCATGTTATATATATATATATATATATATATATATATATATATATATATATATATATATGCTGTATGAGCAATATCACACGAGTAGCATCAAAAATTTATAAAAAAAAGTTCAAATACAAAGGCAGCACTCTGACATACAATATAAAAGTTACATAAAATATAATATGATGACATTTTGCCCTCAGCAACTTTTGCACTGGAACAAATATTAGATTAATGACACCATAGACTGCCCGTTAGATTTACCCAAAACAAGCAATATCTCATGTTTAACCTAGACATCAGAGCCAGAGGCAAATTCCAGAAGATCTGGCCGAAATAAGGCACTCTCAGCTGGTTCATGAGTGCTGAACGGCCGCTGACATCCTAAAGCTCACATCTCTGAAAACATGGAAGCAAATTTTCAAATAGACGTTATCTTTATTAACAAACAGCACATTTGAAGTACAAGTACATTCTCACCCGAAAAACTACATTCTGTGACCCCAAAACAGTATTATTTGGGTGTCCACCATGACACTCGCCATGAGAAACACCGCAGACAGAGTGATACAAAACGCGAAACAGCTGGAGTTTTGCATTTGGAGATTACTCCTCTCAACCAATCAGATTATACATATTATATATATATATATATATATATATATATATACAAAAGATCTTTCTGTTTCTCTTTCTGAATTACTACAGATAGAAGTGAGAAGCAAGAAGTAAGACAAATATTTAATGTATAAAGACAACAAACAAGAATACACAAAATAATAAATAATGAAATAATTATGACATATACAGACTTTCTGCTTTGTTTTTTTGTTGTTGTTGTTTGTTTGTTTTTATATTTGAAGGTCTGAAATGTTTTTACAATTGATCATTTATTTTAAGTAATTAAGACACCAAGTGACGCCCAATAAAATCACAAATAAATGAATAGTTCCCTTTGCTATGATCATTTTAGCCATAATGCCATTTTGATTGATTTGCCATGGCTATGCTGTTAAATGAGCATCAGTTCATGACCAGCCACAAAGAACACAAGATGTTTAACAACCATAATATAAAGAGGCATTTATCGATCGCAACAAAATCATGAGATTTTAAACAGCTTAAATTGTGCAATCTGTAAAATGACAACTCACAGTCTATTGACCTCTTTATTAGTTATTTTCTTAAAATTTGGCTTAGCAATTCACTTTTCTCACTCTAAAACAGCGGGGGGTGAGAAAGTGGCGTGTTTGTCCAAATAGTGTTTTAATGCACGGTAATGAATCATGTTGGCACCTCAGGAGGGCCAATACAGAGTAGTGAGCTTAAGATGGGCGTAAAACTCAGCTCATCACAAATGCTTTGATATGGAAGCACTGGGCATCCTGCTGTTTGTCTATATCCAGACGCAGGTGCTTTGTGAATCAGAGGGATTACTCTCCTGCTTGTCTACCACAGTGGGGAGGCTGACAGGCGAGGAGGAGACAAAGAGGATGAGAAAATAATGTCAGTCCACTGTGACACAGCACTTTGACTGTTCTGTCCAACCCCAGCCCCATAAGATCGCACTAAATCAGTCCTACAGAGATTCAAATATATTTACGCATTTATCAGGGTTTTTTAAAACTGACTACCTGTCAAAACGGAACAGCAATATTAAAGGCTTAAAATGTATTGTCTGAGAACTTAATTGCGACAAGTTACAACTGCACAGCAACAGCACTTACACAGATTTTTTTTTTTTTATTATTTAATTCAGTGTTTTCATAGTTCTATGGTTGACATGTTGGTTTTTCAGAGTCAGGCCAACTTATGACAACGCTCCCTCTGAAAACAATTTTCCCTGGCTTGGCTTGATTGCTTCAGCAGGATGATTGATGACACAAGAGTGATGAAGTAAGTTGACATATTGCTGTCTGCCGGAGATGTCATGGGGCATGCATGGGGAAGTGATGATATTTTGGTGACATATAAGGAACAGCAGTGGAGACCATGCTCGCAAAACTACCAAAAGGGAGGCATGTGCACATTTTCCACTCGACAAATAAATAAATGGACATTTACATAAAATATAGATAGCAGTTTAAATTAATGTATAGTTTCACCTCCAAAAATGAAAGTTCTGTCATTGATTACTCACCCTCATGTCGTTCCAAACCCATGAGACCTTTGTTCATCTTTGGAGAAGAACGTGTTGAATAAAGTCTTTATCTATGCAGGGTCAGAAAGCTCTCAGATTTAATCAAAAATATCTTAATTTGTGTTCAGAAGATGAATGAAGGCCTTATGGGTTTGGAACGACATGAGGGTGAGAAATTAATGACAGAAATTTCATTTTTGGATTAACTATCCCTTTAAAGCTTCCAATAAAAGAAAAAGATAATCCAATGTAAGCCAACTGGCCTAGTGAAAAGACTAACACTGCAACAATATACAGTAATATTAATACTGAGGTAATTTTCAGTGCATTCAAAAACTAAGGTGCAAAATGGCACCATGTTTCAAGTTTAATCCTGTTGGATTTTTACAGATGCATCTCAGTCTGGATGCTCTGGCTACTCAAATTGGATTTTAGTTTGCGTCACTCTTAATGCAACACTCAATGTTAACATCAAAAGCAGTGACAGAAATGCCAGAAGTATTTATACCGTATTCAAATAAAGCTGAAGCCGGCTGCGACCACAGCACTTAACATCAACAGTCTCCTCCAGATAAGTTGGTTATGTCTAGACACACAAATCTGATTGATCACTTCCAATTAATAGAGCGGACAGTTTAAAAAAAAAAAAATCCAATTTGCCTGCCTGAACACAGCCAAAGTAGCTTGGAAAAGTAGTTTTGATTTTGATCTGATGTAGGCCTACAGTGTTGCCTGGAACTGGAACACACCCCCAAGTCTGAGTTTTTACTCGGAAACTCAATGGAACTGTAGCAACGCTGACTTCAGTATCAAAAATGGCTGTTCAGAGCCTCAGCAGTAGTAATATATTATTTATTAGCACTTATTCGTGCTTGTGTGTCCATAAACTCAGTGGTGCAGACAGTACTATCCAACCTCTATCGGTCGACATGATACTTTGGCATCATATGTTTTCTCAGCTCTAACTTCTGAGGTAAATGAATGCCAGTGATAGTGCTTGCACCTTGAGAATAGTTAAAACCAATAAAAGAATGAAATACCTGTGCTGGAAGGGGTGATTTTTTTACACTTTGACGACATTGTAAGTTTTAATACGATCTTTCACATTGAAACTGAGGCATTAGAGTTAGGATGCTGCAATACTTTGAAACTGACTGATATTCAAAGGGCAAGCCAGGGGTTTTGATCTCCTTTTAATGCATTGTCATTCCAAGTTCCTACATTATAGCAAGAAGAAAAAAAATAAGTGTAATTTTTATTTTGGGTTGTCTCCACTACGTTTGACTCACTACGCCTTCAAAGGATTGCAGATTTTTTACTTACCATGTTCCATCTCCTGGGTATTTTTTTTATTAGGTACATACCTCCATGAAGCCAAGGACAAATAAAAGAATGGCTTTGGAAACGGAGCAGAAAAAACTTCAAAGAGGACTGTCAAAGAAATCGATTGGGAATGGAGGCGCAAAACACGATAGAGAAGTGTAATTGATCTCATTATTATGGAAGCGCAGCAGTTTACTCTCCGTTTGAGGGAGGAAAAAAGAGAATAATTTCTCTCCTCTCTACACAACTGTCTGTTATGCGGCTGCTACGAGAGCATGCAGGTGGGGTTTGGCCCTTTTCAGGTAGAATATCAGGGTGAAGAGAAAAATTTACTTCTGTGTAAATAGATCGTCTTGATCCTGAAATAAGGAGGCTTGTTTGTGCTGCCAAGCACATGGGCAGATGCCAACAGAATCTGCAGGCATGGTTTTTCATTTTCATTGCTGCTTTTAGGAAGTGATGGGGAAATGACACCTATTAACAGTGTGCATTTACAACTAAATTGTAACATATTTAGTTAGAGATGAGATGAGTTTATCACCAGTTTATCACCTGTAGATATTTTGATTATGATTTTTTTTATTAATTTATTTTGTTGTATTTTATTTTATTTTGTAATTTGCTCAATTAGAGGTTCTATATATACTTTTTAATTTAATTTAAATAAAGTAAATTGATTCATATATATTTATAAATTGATGGGATGCCAATTTGATGTTGATTACGATGTCATAATCATTGTATCTATAAACTATGCCATTTACAAAATGTGCATCTGAGTTCATGTAATAATAAATATATGAATTACAATAATTACTGAAAACTTATACCCCATATCTGGGGGTATCTTACCCCACATATCCCCCATTAATAAAATTAGATAATCATTTTTATCATAAAAATAATCTCACAAATGATGATGTTCAGAAGAAAACTAATGATTAATAAAAGCATAACCATTCAAGAAATGTGTTGAGATCAGATTTTTCACATTTATGGTCAAGAAGAAAATTTGTAAGGAAAAAATATGTAAGAGAAAAAAAAAAGATTTTTCTTACATAATTGTATAGATATGGTAAAATGTTTTGAACAGAACAAATCAAATATTTAATATACAAGCACACAAGGGGCAGCAAGTGTAGATTTTTGTGAAAAATGTATTCCAAGTCTGTATTCTGTGGAAAGCTGCAGAGTTTCTGTGGAGGTACACAACAAGATCAATTTTAATATGGGATTTATTCCCAACTGCATCCAATAGAAGGCCACCTTAGGAATAGAACGTTTATGCTCTTCTACTGGTAGAGTATTACACCCAGCACGGTGAAAATTCAGCACAGCATTTACCTCTTTAGATTAGCGCTGTGTCACTAGCGGAAGGCGAAGGCATCCCCACAGATAGAGTTTGTAGAGATAAGGTCACAGTAAATACTAAGCCAGTCACCTCCAAGGGAGAGTGTCACTGGAGACAAGTCAGTGGATCAGAAGAGACATCCTGACAGGCAGGAAGGACTGTCCACGTAAACAAAGCATCAGACTTGATTTTGCACTGAAAATGAACCTGCTGTAACCTTGGTCACATAATTCAGGGCAAAAAAGAATCTGAAACAGAGGAGATGAGGGCAGATGCCCCCTTTAAGAACAATGTGCATTCAAGTTTAAATTGTAAACAGCTGCAAATTAAGTTATTGTAGCACAAAATGTAAAATTACTAAAACAGGCCATATTACGCCACTACATGGAGCAAAAAGATTAACTGCATGTCTTTTTTTTTTTTAAGGCTGGGTCACACCAAGAATGGTGCTTTACCGGTGAAAAGACGGAACGCCGTTGCCTGTGTGAACAGCACATTTGTGTATTTACCGGTAAAGTCACTACGGTAATTAAATAAATTGCCAGAACAAATTTACCGGTATTTTTGAAAATGTCCTTTTCACACATGATCTCTTAACGGTAATTTACCGGTAATTTATCATTAAAGTCTGTATATTTTAAAGCGAAAGTGATGAAAAAGAGCAAGTAAATGAAGGTGGCAAAAGCCCCTGTCACACAGTAATACCAGTAAATTGCTGTAAAATTACTGGAACTACTTTACCGGTAAATTCGAGAATGCGCTGTTCACACAGGCAACGGCGTTCCGTCTTGTGAAGTGACATTCAGCCAAGTATGGTGACCCATACTCGGAATTTGTGCTCTGCATTTAACCCATCCAACATGCACACACACAGCAGTGAACACACACACACCGTGAACATACACCCGGAGCAGTGGGCAGCCATTTTATGCTGCAGCGCCCGGGGAGCAGTTGGGGTTCGGTGCCTTGCTCAAGGGCACCTCAGTCGTGGTATTGAGGGTGGAGAGAGCGCACAAAACTAGTCTTCTTCCGGTAAAGCCCCATTCACACATCGATTTCAAATTACCGGTAAATTCTGTGACATCATTAAACGGAAATGGCCTCTAAACAGCTGTGCCTCCCGGTATTGTGTTTGTAAACATGGAGGGGTATATGCGGTCAGTGTTTTTGTTGATGTTTTCATTTTTGTGTCAAACGTTCACATTCACGTAGCGCTTAGATACATCATATTAAACGACTTCAAACTGAAATACACAACGGAGAGTAAATGTGTCATCAGCATCAGAATGTTATGATTGGCCCAGAGCTGTTGAATTTTGAATTTCAATGGCTTCAGTAGACGTAATTTTCATAACTGTTATGTTATATTCATAATTACTAATTTTCATTCTGTGTTCACACACAGCAGAATTCCAACAGTTTATTGGTAATGTTACAACTTCTCATACTGGTAAATTCGCCAGAACGAATTTACCGGTATTTTTAAAAAGTACCTGTTTACACATGATACCTTTTACAATTTACCGATAATTTTCTAGTAAGTCTGTATATGTGAAAGGGGCTAAAGACATGATCTTACCCAAGCATTCTATTAGGCAAATAGTTTCATAACATCAGCCCCTTAAAATGAAGAAAGTTATCAACATGACTGATATTCAAAATGGTAAGGAAGCGCTGCTTTATTTACGTTTCTTATATCCTTGTTTCAGTTTCTCCTTTTGAATGACAAATATATGTGACCCTGGACCACAAAACTAGTCTTAAGTGTAAATTTTTCAAACCTTACACAAGCTGAATAAACAAGCTTTCCATTGATGTATGCTTTGTTAGGATCGGACAATATTTGGCTGAGATACAACTATTTGAAAATCTGGAATCTGAGGGTGCAAAAAATCTAGTTGTCCAAATGAAGTTCTTAGCAATGCATATTACTAATCAAAAATTAAGTTTTGATATATTTACAGTAAGAAATTTACAAAATATCTTCATGGAACATGATCTCTACTTAACATCCTAATGATTTTTGGCATAAAAGAAAAATCATAAAAGTATTTTTGGCTATTGCTATAAATATACCCCAGCGACTTAAGACTGGTTTTGTGGTCCAGGGTCACATATAGTATGGATAGTTGTTGATATAGACAGTTAATTCCTCTCAGGCAGGCGCAGAACACGCATGTTAGTTTGCAGTAGGCAGTATAAACCAGTGATGGGCAAACTTGGCCCTTCCAGGCCACTTTCCTGCAGAGATTTGATCAAACCCTGATAAAACTCACCTGCCTGTAGCCTTCTAGTAGCCTTGAAGACAATGATTAGCTGGTTCAGGTGTGTTTGATTAGGGTTGGAGCTAAACTCTGAAGGAAAGTGGCCTGGAAGGGCCGAGTCTGCCCACCCCTGGTCTAAACGGTGTGTTCAAGTGCAACTTTTGATGCTGATAGTAAGTCAGCTTGGTGTGTTCCTTATGGCTTTTAAATCTAAACCCTTTCTGATCATACCAGTCAAATTTAGATCATTTGATTGTAACTTGGCTCCATCCAGCATGTACATGTTAATCAGACTACAAATTGTGTGCTTGCTCTAAAAGACGAAGGTGATGTGCCATGTATATTCAATCTTTCAAATATTCAATTATACATTGTGTCATGTATACTTGGACAAAGAAAACTGTAGCTCAACTACACAAATAAACACTGTAGTTCAATTATAACATTGCATGTAAATGTATTTACAGAGTTTTGTGACTAGCTGTCAGCCCATGGTGAAGTTGTTGTGGCATAATCAGGACAGGGCATAATAGATGAGCTAAAAGAGTTAACGTGCAAAAAGTGCACTTACGAATCTGGCTCGAGGAGGATGTGGAACAAACCAACAAGCCAAGTGTTAGGTGCAGCAGAAAAACACAAGAAAAACATCCCAAGGCTATTTTTTCCATTACTATTGTATTGGCGTATAAACCCATGAATTATGGAAGGCTGCAAGTTGTGTTAATAGCGCAGTCAGTGCTGCCTCTACGGTTGCTCACAATAGACATCCCGCCCTCCTAAAGTTCACTGTTTGTATAAAGCTAGCTAAATATGGACCTCAGCATGCAGCAGGTGAGTAATGACTGGAGTGTTAGTGTCCCTTTCAAAAAAGTGAACCCCACACAAGAGGTTCCGAACCCTCTCAGACTGCACCTGTGGACAATGCCAAGCACTCAGTATAAATAGCCATATTGTCTGCAGGCTGTTAGGCGTTTTGAGTGTGTGGGAGGTGTTCGGCCAATTAAAGCTTTTGTGTATGAGCCAAATGCATCAACTCCCTCAGCAGTGGATAAAAAGGTGGCTCACCCTGATCACTTTGTTTTTGGCTACTGAGACTGAATTGTATTAGATCCAGTGCATGAGTAACTACTTCCAACCTTTTGATTAGCATATTCTCACTTCACTAATTATTTCATAGTCTTAATGTGAGACTAACTGAAAACATTGTCTAACAGACTGCAGTGGCCAAGTTTATGCATAGATGGATTTGGGTTTGACAGAGTTTGAAGTGATGAATGTGCAAGGCATGCCCAGCATAAACTCAGTGGCTTAGGTTAACATATTTTGCTGCTCATATCATGAATTCACATGAATTCAGAGGAACTTCAGGCAATTTGCACTTATAATGTAGATTCAGCCATTGCAATATGTCAGAAGTTAGTCATCCTTTTTTTTTTTGAAAGAAAGAAAAGCTAAATAATTCAACATTATGAAGTTATTATTTGGTAACGCATACCATAATAAGGAAATGCTAACTGATGACAACAACTTCATAAATACTAAAATAAAGGAATCGTTCAGAATGCATGGTTACATTCCACTGCAATGCTTTTCCATTGTTTTTCTATGTAAACATGACTTTGATGGATGTCTTTGGCCCTTTGTAATCCAACACAACCTCACAGAAATTTGAAACTATTTTTTTTTTTTTTTTGGCGAATTCGTGGCTAATTTATATGAATTCGTACTGTCTTATCTGTACGCTTTTATATGACCTGCTCACACCCCAGTAATGGTTATGTTTAGAGTTGGGGTTAGGGACTGGCCTTCATGTTTTGTTTTGTTTTTTCTTTTCTAAAAATCATATATTTTATACAATTCAAATCATACAAATTCATACAAAATCACCACCTCATCAAATAGATAAATTTTCCTTTGAAATTCAGGTTGACAGTTTCAGTGCCACTAAACAGGGGTGCGTTTCCCGAACAACGACGTAACTCGCTAATTAACCACCATAGTACTATGCATTGTTTTGGAAATGAACTAGCTAGTCATGACTGTTTCCCGAACACAATCGCATCTCCGTCGTTTAAACCACATTATTTCAACAACATAGGGCCATTGTTAATGACGTCACACACATGTGGTGGAGGAATAACTTAAGCTATTTAACTGATTAGAGATCTCTAAGATGCTACTATATTGAACATGGCACCTACTGACTAATTTACTGCTTTTTGTTCCGTCATTTTGCTTTATTTGATGTTTGATTAATCGCGGGTTCCCTCTTACGTCATACTCTGGGGTTCCCGCAGGCATTTATGCACATGCGCACTCTTCAAAAACAGTGCTTACAATGGACCCGCAAAAACGCATAATTAAAATGCATTTATATTTACATAGAATGGATGATACAGATACTGCATGTTAGCTTGCTTTTTGTGCCCAAGAGCATATTTATTTATGCCCACATATCTTACTAACAAGAAACTATGCCTCTAACCACAGGTCGAGAGCTGTAGTTCCAACCACGTAAGTTTGTGACGCTGATTGCGAACGTTCGTTTGAACTATGGTTTCGGGAAACACCGAATCGTGCTGGTAATGACGGAACTTGCGACCATAGTTGGCTAACGATGCCTTTGGGAAACGCACCCCTGAACTGTAAGAATAATGATGATTTTCACAGAATAAAATATACATGTAAGCAGTGGCAAAAATGGTAACAAAAACAAAAAAGTCTTTCACTAAACTGTGCACGATGGTTGCAAGCGCAAGCAGCGTGCCCAGTGTAGTCAGCTTCATTAACAAATTACTCTTATGAACCGGTTCTTTTTGAGTCAAAAACACAAAGCGCAGCCCATCCTCTAACGAATTGTTTTTGCATTTGTTTGTTAATCAGATCTGCTTCTCGGTTTATTCAGAAGTGTTCGGAGAAATCTAATCCTGTCCGGATATGTCTGAGATTCATCCTGTAATTGTTTGGTGATCCAATTCTCTGACCGTTCGCTCCACTTTCATCATGGATATAGGCCTTTCTGCCATATCGGACGAAACAATAACATGAAATCAATAAGAAGATGCCGATCACGAACACTAATATAGCAGATATAGAAATAATAGCAGAGTTAGGTAAGAATCTTGTATTGCAGTTTTCTCGATTGTTAAGATAATATAACTGATTATAGTTGGCCCATTTTCCCAAACCATTAATTCAGTTCTCAAAACAAAGACACATTTCTCAAAAAGTTTAACAATGAGTAAGTTAAACATTAGGTAACAAAACTGATGACACCAATCAGAATCCTAACAATGGAGAGAGGAGAGAGCTGAACGAACAATATACATGGGTTTTATATTTACACATTCAGTATAATTACAGTACAATACCAGTACATTAGATGATGGAAATGTCACTGTTCTATATGTACAGTAAACTGTAGCACATGTTGTACACCTTCAAACATGTGACTGTCAAATTTTATTTGTAACCATTTCTTATGTGTACTGCATGTTTGCAGAACTGAGAAATGACTGCCTAGAGATAGTCTTGTGTCAGGAGACCAGGAAACTGCTATAGTACTGTATACTGTAATGAAATTTGACCAAATGTGCAGAGGATGCTGAATTTACTTTTTTTATTATATTTTTTACTGTACTGTATTGTGGTGCATACCAAGTTCATATACAATTATTTGGTATTTGAACTTTTCTAGTGTTTTACATCTACTGCACGTTACATTAGTAAAATAAAAAAATATATGTTCCCAAAAGTGCATTGCTGAATTATTATTATTATCTATAATTTACTTTATGCTGTATACGACAATAGACATTGAGCTGCAAAAGTTATTCCTGAATCCTAATAAGAGTTTTTTGTTAAAGCTGCAGTCCGTAAGTTTTGCCTCTTTGTCTCCATCTCTGTTGAATACCTGGTATTGCAGCCAGGTGCAGAATTATTTTTATTACGTGGGCTGTACTCTGGCATGGTTTCAGCGCAGATGAATCTAATGTTTTGAGGTGAATATGTGTAGCTGTCAGTCACTTCACCAGTGTGAATCAAACACTTAGTAATCACAGATTCTAGCCTACGTCTTGGAATATATGACCCAAATCTGAATTTTCACTGGATATTGTCATCTGAACAAGTAAGTAACAAGTCAAGTTTCAAGTTTCAAGTTTACTTTATTTATATAGCACATTTAAAACAGCCACAAGACTGACCAAAGTGCTTCACAAAAGATACAGCATCATAAAAGTAATTAAAACAAGCAAACAGATTAAAACAAAGAACCCGAATAAAACACTACCAGAAAAATTATAATAAGCAGAAATATAAGCCTAATAAGCCAAAGAAAACAGATGGGTTTTTAAAAGAGACTTAAAAATGGTCAAACTCGGGGCCATTCGAATTTCCACTGGCAGGTCATTCCAGAGACGAGGACCAATTACCGAGAAGGCACGGTCACCTCTACGTTTAAATCTGGAATGTGGAATTAAAAGAAGATTGTGGTCACCAGATCTTAAGCTTCTTGAGGGGATATACTGATGCAACAGTTCAGATAGGTAGCCGGGCCGGGTGCTTGATTGTGCAAAGATTTAAAAACAAATAGTACAATTTTAAAATGTATTCTAAATTGAACTGGCAACCAATGAAGGGCCTTTAAAAGTGGAGTAGCGTGATCCCTTTTTTTCTTTTTCAAAAGAAATCTTGAGGCAGCATTTTGGATCAACTGAAGACGGGCAATTTGGGCTTTAGAAATGCCACAGTATAACGAATTACAATAATCAAGGCGTGACACGATAAAAGCATGCACCGCCATCTCCAAAGTCTTATCAGTAAGGAAATGTTTAATTTTTGCAAGTATGCCACGTTTGTTCTGCCCAACTGACGAAAAAAGCATTACCATAAATCGTGCTACCAACATTTAATCTAAAGATTGGTTAGCTCATATCACATCAAACAATGCAAATGATTATTGTTATACTTTATTCTCAAATTATTAATGTTAACAACATCAGCATTGCGTGACTATGGGTATAGTGTGTATTAACATGTAGATTTCAATTTCTGCACAGTCTAATCTCTAATTGTCATATCATTCGACTTTCATATTAAGAAATTATTTTAACTCCAAAAGCAAACTATGCAACCTTCGAAATGGTTTTCTTTAGAATACAAATCTTGTGTAATCCCAGGCTATCTCAGAAGCACGTTAAAAATATAATTTAATTTCATTCACATGTGTTTCATAAACACATAATCCTTTCTGGATCACAATCTGCCATCAAAATGAAACATTTAATTTTTCTAGCTGCTGTGAGAAAAGTCTATAAATGAGCCGCCACCTGCAGGATCCTTACATGTGATAGCGTACTAGCCGGTACAACTTCTTTATGTTTACAAACGTGACGTAATGACGTAGTGCCATACTGGAATTGCCCATGAAAACCTACCCGTACTACTCAAATTAGAAAACATTATTATAAGCTAACCGTTGTGAATAAAGTAAGGTGAAAGTTTTGATCACTGGCTGGTTACATACTTGTTCAAATATTGATTACAGATCATTTTTCAGCAAAAAAAAAAAAAGTTACGGACTGCAGCTTTAAGTGTTATTCATCTCATGAGTGTTTACTGGGCAGGAAAGTCATCTGTGAATTTGAATTGAGTGCAAGCATTTAAGAATACCTGTAATAACTAGATTGAAAAGTTTGAAAGACAAATTTATGCTGGCTTGTCTTAAAGTCTTGTTTAAGAATCATAAATAGTTTTGTCAGTTAGATGTCCCAGACGTTTGTTAAAGTGTTGCTAGTTGGTTGCTAGGGTATTCTGGGTGGTTGCTAGGCTCTTGCTATGCAGTTGCTGGGGTGTTGCTAGACTATTGATAGTGTGGTCTGTGTGATTACAGACATTCCCACCTCTGGTAATAACAGAAAACCAAACATTGTTTTCAAAACTGATACAGTTTCAATTCTTTGATATTATTGTATTTCTTTCTAATGTTAGGAATTTCAAAAGTGTTACTCTTAAACTTGCTCTTAAACTTGCACTAAAACGTGATTTATACCATCTAAGTAGCCTGTTCTATTAATAGAACTGCATGTCATGTGTATATATATATATATAATGTAATATTAATAGAACTGCATGTCTTCTTTAATGATACAAGCTCAGAAACATGTATAACCTGTTGAAGGTTTTTATATTGTGTATTGACTTGGTGCCATGGTGGATATTGAAATGTTATTTATTTCTCATTTTAAACAGTATAGATGGTTACTTAATGGTAAGGCAATATTTGTGAACACAACTGTGAATGTCAGACAATTAATCCCCAAAAACTATGCAGGGGGGCTTGCTTTGGTGTTGCCACCCTTCATAGACCCCATGCCACCCCTTTGCCACCCTAAAAATAATTTTCTAGATCCGCCCCTGCACAGAAGAGAAGAATTGTTGAATAAAGTCGTTATTTTTGTTTCTTTACTCTCGTAGCTTCATAAAATTTACGGTTGAACCACAGATGTCACATGGACTATTTTAACAGTGTCCTCACTACATATCTGGGCATTGAAAATGGTAGTTGCATTGCTGTCTATGCAGGGTCAGAGAGCTCTCGGATTTCATCAAAAATATCTTAATTTGTGTTCAGAATATTAACTAAGGTCTTACAGATTTGGAACAACACGAGGATGAGTAATACTGTAAATGACAAAAATGTTATTTTGGGGTGAACTATCCCTTTAAGCGTTATCACACAAGCTGTGATTCAGCCATAGGCACAATTCCTCATGCCTACAGCATTATTGCAATAGTGATACCGCTTTTTTACAATAGTTCGGTAAAACAAAAATAAACTACTGTACTTTTTAGACACAAAACTGCAAATATTACATTTGTCCATCAATGAAAATAATTCCAAATGAAGACTGGCAGAGTGAACCTTTGCCCCTCTCCAAACAACAAAAAATATGTCTTTAAGAGAACGTATTCTAACATCAAAAGCAAGGAGACTAAAAGCACTCTCTCTAGGTGTCATGTTACTTCTCTGGATAAGTGCTGATTATTGCCCCAGTGTATTGCACTTGTCCATCTCCTGTTGTGTGGAGTGCTTCAGCATACCCAAGTACGTTTTTGCTACTCACTTGTTCATTGGAGTTGAGGACTGGGAGGTGTCCAGCAGAGTACATCGCTTGGAACTGTGATAGAGGGTAGAAAGACAAGAGCTGCCAGCTGTGTCTCCATCTGCTTGCATCTGGCATCAAACTGAGACTGACTTGTAAAGCTCTGCAATAGACGCTTGTGTGATTCAAAGATGGGGAAAAGCCTTTTTGATTAGCCAGCAACAAAAACACTATTTCTTTGACATGATTAAAACCTTAACTAGCTCAATCTAGTCCCGATACATCAGGACCTGCCATGAATATATTTGCGACGTGCAATATAAATCATGGTAAAATATTATCAATGATACGGCAGAGAATGATTACAACAACCATTGTAATCTCCCGTTAATCAGGCCTGTCACAATATCTTAAGAAAGGAAACATATCTAGGGGTCACTTTTCAAAGAATACACACCTTGGTGCAGAAGAGAGATCACTCGCCATGTGATATGATGGTGTTAGCTGCACGAGGCCTGATCTGGTGGTCATGACTCCCTCCCTCCACATTAATTCAAGGCTATCAGCTACTCAGCACGTTTGACATGAAAGAAGCCTGTACCGTATATATCAGCACAGAGGACTGAGCATACAATATAGCTCGAGATTCCTTCATCATCACAAAGTAGTGTGCAGATAAGGTGTCAGCCATTCTCAATGCATTTCTCTTCCACACGTTTCATCAATCGTTCTAGTGTACATTGTAAAACTGTTTGTCAGTTTTACAGAAAAAGACAAAAAATGCTACAGTAAAAAAAAATAAAAAATAAAAAGTTAACTAAATTGCTATTCGATGCAAAAAAAAAGACAATAGAACCATTTTAATAATCCCCACCCATGGAATATGCAAAAAAGGGAGCAACTCCTAGCTGAATGCTACAGATAGACTGTAAAAAAAAAAAATCCTGTAAAATCTGTGCTTGCGAAGGTTCTGCATGATCATCTTGTTCGTAATCATTCTTATTGTAGGAATCAGACTCAACATGGTATGGCAAAATTGACGTAATTGACACATTGGCTGTGTTTTTTTCTTGTGGAGTATATATTTTTTTCTTTTGTGTTGGTTACGGAATACTTGCCTTGAAGGACATTTAAAACGCCAGCGCTGGGTGGATTTGCGCCCCTGGAGTATAAAGACATTACTGGTGAGACTGATCTGAACTCTTTGTTTTCTCCTTTTTTGTATATAATACCCGACTGGGACTTTGAGAGACATTACACATGCACACACTGAGAGAATTTTGTACTTTTATCTGGGTAGAATTTACTGTTAATATTTTATGTATAATACACTTTGTTTGGATATTGGACTTGGTTTGTGAGATTTCCTTGATACACTCGTCCTGTCACCTTTTATTTCATTTGTGTAGTTCCCACGCTTTGCAGGGAATACATGTTACATGTAATTTCTGCTAGAATAGTTACATGTCATTTCTGGAACACATTCGGTTCACCAATCACAAAACTGGGCCAGTTAATTAATCAGAACACATTTTGTATTTTTGAAGGAGGGTTTTCATTGAAACAGGAACTAAACAGGTCATTTGAGAGAGGCTGGGAATAAAGGTGATGCAATAATGTAAAATATGTGAAAAATAATGACTTTTTGGAACAATCAAGCATGAAAACTATTCTAGAACACCCCAAAAACCAAATCAAGACTTTGTAAAATGGCAGAATATGACCCCTTTAATAAATCAAATCAACCATACTAATTTCTGTTGTAGTGCCTGTATTATTATTGTAGTTATCATTAGGATAGGTAAAAAGTAGATTTTGTTAGTTCAAGTAAATTGATACTGTATATTAATAACTCATCAGGAACATGAAATATACAGACATAAGATGTAAAATATACAGGCAACAATAAGCCATCCTGTAATACAGTTGAAAAAAAAAACATTTAAAAAATAAAGTTTATTGGGTCCATCCCTCCTCTATGATATGAAATATTGCTTGAAATGTATTATTTTCTGTAACAATAGTAAGAGTACACTACACCTAAATGAATGTGTTATATATGAGCATTAATGACTAGCGCACTTTCATCAGCCATTAGATTCTTCTTTTTTTTTTTGGATTTCGACATGTGAATTTAAATATTAAGATTTTCTCTCCAATATGGTGAGGTCCCTGAAGTTCATGTCTACATTATAATTGCAATGTGTTAAGCTAAATGTATGGCTTTCTAATGCTGAGTGGACCACCTTTTGGAGCATTTGGAAGCTGACTGGAGTTTTCATAATGTCTGTTCCATACATGCTCTATGTTTGTGTGGCGGAAGGGAGGAGGAATTAAGTGAGAGGTATCATTTAGAGAGAGCAAGCTGTTGGCAGCTACTCAGGGGGTCCAAATGATGAAACATTCATTTCTTTAAAAATCACAACTTTCAAAAGAGCTCACAGTTCCAAATAAAAAAGGCAAAAAGAAGTTCATAACAGGTTCTTAATTATAGGAAGGCATTGAAGAGGGTGGCAATGACATTTCAGTGAGTGGACCACTTTTGTAGATGATTAACATTTCCGTTGGATCAAAACGTTTCCATTAGCAGGAAGAATTTCAGCCGTGACTGTATCAAATGCACATCGGGTGGGCTTTCAAGTGCCAGTTGTTCCATTCTAGTGTGCAGAGACCACCTAGAAATACTCTGCATGAAATCTGAAATGTAAAAAGATGACTCCTTGTGCCATCACCGCGCAAAATCATTTGCATTCACATTTCAATCCCTTTGTCTTGATTCAGTAGTGCTCTTTCAAGGACAACAGAATGATGGAAAGTATCAAAGGACATTACAGATGATAAGCTGCATACACCGGAAAAGAAGTTCCCTAAGGCATTGTTAGCTTACTTTCAGACAGATTTGGACACAAACTCTGAAAATTGGTTGTAACAAACTTGATGCAATGCACTGCAAACTTTACGCAGTCAGTTGAGTCTTTGTGTCTAGAATTCTTGAGAATTTTTCCATGATGTTTACAGAGGAGCATGTACCCATAAAATGAGAGAAAATGCTTGCTACTGAAAATCTGGACTAACCTGACACAGCTGAATATCTTATAGGGCATATTGTGAGTAACGCCAGTCCTCACTCCAGCTTTAATCTTAGATGTATCCTGGAGGAAAAGCAATCTGTACCAGATGTGAATGCTGTACTCCTTTTTTTTTCCTCTTTTTTTTTGCACTGCACGGATGAAATTCTGAAGCTGTATGTGAGACAAGGCAGATACACAAGAGCACCATTCACTTGATATTATGCCTATTTGTGTGCTTTTCTCCCACAAAGTGCCAAGGGAGTTTCACAGCTATTTCTGAGATTTGCTGAAAAGCTTTATGCCACTTTAGGCTGAGTCAATCGGTATTACTGATGAGAGTACAGAGAAAACTTATTGCATAGATCTACAGTCGTAGTTCATTTAAATAAGTCAGTCATGTAGAAAATTTATTTTTAGTAGATCTTGTCCCCCTTCTTTAAATTTGTAAAAGACAAAAGACATTTTATACTTTATTAAAAAAAGTTATCAAGGTGGATGTCAAAATTTAGATTTTACAAATATTTTATTTTACAAATTGCTATAAAATCAAAGCCATATATTTACAAAATTATGTTCTAACATTGATATAACAAAAATTTAAGTTCCTGTGAAATTTTAAGTACTGTACCTAAAACAGCCACTGGATGACACCCGAACTTTATTGATTTTTTTTGTTTTTACAAATTTATACTTTTCTGTCACAATACTTCTATCACAAAATAACCATCAGAATATGGAATCTTGAGACCTTTCCAATTAAAGATTTTGTCAAGAAAACGTTTTGATTATAAAATGTAGGAAATTTTGAAATATTTGAAATATGCCCACTAGGGGGGAAAGCCGCTAATAGAATTTTAAGTACCAAACCCATGGTTGACAATGTCCAATTTCAAAACAGTTTTCATGGGATGAATTTTTATATCAACTGATATTTAATTTAGGAAGATTACTAAAATGTGATAGAGAAAAAAAGACCATAAAAGAGCACAAAGTTTAAGCACATTGCAGATAATAAAAATATGAAATTTTAATATAGCCTAAATAATATTAATATGTAAAATAATTTGCTATCAATTTTGGTAGGAAGAACCGAAAGAGGCATTCAATTCAAGGTTGAACATTGTTCGTTTGAAGGAACGCCCTCCAATTGATCTTTATCCAGCCATGGACACACTCCAGCAGTGCATGGACAATGGGGAATTCAAAACACGTAGAAAAGAGAGCGTTTTCTGCACGAAACACCGCGGTAAGTTCAAAATCACTCGAGAGAACAATTAGCAGTTTCTATCCTGATAGAAGAGAAAATGTCAAATCTTCAGCTAACCTAATGCCCATGAACCAGTTTATAAGTGTTCATGTGTCTAGTTCATAGCTATTGCACTTGAACCTCATCCATCTGGTGGTGTCTGCCAATGTTCAGCTAACAGATAGTCCTGCCCCCAAATTTAGGGCACATTTTTTTGTGTTTTGAACTGGCTGGATTGCTCAAACAAACAGAGTAATGTTTCGCAAGCGCCAGAGTGTTTACACTTTACAATCATCCTACAAAAGATTTACTTCTAATTGACTCTGCTGGGAGTCGGTTTTAAATGCAAAATGGGCATTATTATTTCTGTTGGAATTAGAATTATTTTTCCTCTGTTTGCTCTCCATGTAATCTTACTTCGGTCTAGGATGAACAATTGAGATATTAAAGATTTCCCATTTCAGTGATTTCTCATTTCAAGTGTAATCAAAACCTCCCGAGTTGCCTGTTCAGCAGGTCTTCTTGAGCCACGTCTAATGTCCACATTAGCGTAATTTAGACCATGTGCAAATATCCTTCAATTTGTGACCATTTGAGGGAAGATCCATGGAGTGCACCACTGTAATAAAGTCAGAAGGCTTAAGCCACTTTTCTTGTGGGAGGAAAACCTTCAATAACACTCACACCTGGCTTAACATTCCCCTTTTAAAAATCATTTATTTTCATGTAAAAGGAGAGAGAGGATAATTTATTTCATTTGTAATGAAATGTGAGCACTGAGACTGGGGGTGGTATTGATTGCCCGCATCCACGCCATCACTTCTGGCCCTTCCTTTGATTGGGAGATATGCATGCTCGTGGAATCCCTTAGCAGATCTCCACAGATGTCATGGAAAATGGATATAACTGACAGGCGGACGTGACTGACACATCTCTTAGGAAGGTTAAAACCCCACATTGTGAACCATCTCCTGCTAATGTAGGGCTTATTTTTAGTTATTTTGTAGACCATGCTCATTAGAATGGGAAATGTGGCCTGTGCGTAATGGTGTAGGCAAGGATGCCATACGCCTTGTTTTTCTGAAATGGAAATAGTGCCTGTGTTTTGTTAAATCAGAATTTTTCTCGTTTCCTGAAAGTTTATTTTTTTTCCTTCTGAAAAACAGCTCATATCACAAATAGAATTAATAACGAGAATTATTTTTCAAAGGTACTACGATTGAACATTTAATTATCATCATGTTGTGTAAGTAGATGACAGGTCTTTATATAACACTTGTCAGTTTTGAGCCTGTATTTTTGTCATTTACAAAGATATGATACAGTATGTGTAGTACAAATGAGTAATTATTGTTTCTAATTCTGTTGCAAGACAAACTAAGTGAAGAAACAGGCATTATATTTATACCTTGCCATTTATTATTTGTATTATTATTATTAAATTATAATTTAAAGGAATATTCCAGGTACAATACAAGTTAAGATCAATTGACAACATTTGTGACTGATAACAGAAAAAAGAATGCTGACTTGTTATTTCTTTTCTTTAAATAAAAACAAGAACAAGAAATTCAGTGGATGTGAATGGGGCTACTTTCTGTATGATTTAAAAGCATAAATGTGAAGTTTACATTTATATTGTATGCACTTACAGTACATTATTCTGTTAGAATGTGTGTATTGTTTGAGCTGTAAAGTTGTTCTTGTCATCTTCATTTTAGGGATTATGTTGTCTGGCAATAAAGTTGTACAATTGGAAATGACTTGAGATGGTTAAGATTTTTCACACTAAAATCATGCAATATACATATTGTTTAAATCGTGTGACTATACTTTTGAAATGGTAAATATTTTAATGTTTACAGATTCAACCCATTCAGTGCCTCGCTGTTACCCATATTTTTGGAAAGGAGTTAAAAATCCTAATCAACATAATACAACAAATGCTGTTGGTTGACTTTGACTTCTACTTGACTAAGAATAGTTTCAGAAAATATGTGAGTTTACAAACTTCCTGAAAATATTTTTTCTGCTTGCCCCATTTAGACTGAGTCAAAATAGTCAAGTTCAATTGTGAGCATGTGTGTAGTATTAACATACCTACTTTGCCTTTGACAACATTCATTTTTCCTAGCCAGAGACATAATTGCTTGCTGATATTTTCTAAGATGCACAGCACTGTGCAGATAAAAGCATTAAATGTCAGCCCCTGCTTAAAGAGAGACTGGTTGTGCACTGGGTCATCGCTGAATCCCAAATCTAAAAGGCAGATGCTTGAAGGTCACAGCTACAGCTCAGATAGTGTCCTTAGGGAAGCATGCTTCTATATCTGCTTTATTTCAAAGACGACGGTCAACAAACCTGTCATTTCATCTCGTGGTCATCCTTCCCGAGAGTACTAAACTCCCACACTGTTTAACCAGTGCAGCTATGTAATGTTATGCTATATTTACTTTTAACATAATGTTTTTGTTTTGTCTATTTATAATGTAATGTTTGTCTTTTTAAATCTCATTTCACACTTTCACTTTTGAAATTGTTCTTGTCTTTGAGTAAAGCAATGTAACAATTTTCTCTCTAGGGCAGTGTTGCCAGCTGTCACATAAATGTGTCCTCTGTTAGAATGAACAGTAGTATTGTCACACTACTGAACCTTCTATGACAGCGAACTTGAAAACCAGAGGTGATATGTTTTGTTGTCACTGCATAAACAGGAACCCCCATAACGGTGTCTTTTAAGATTTGAGGGGTGAATTGAGCTCTGAAGATGATGCTTCTATTGCCTCGTAATATCCCATTCAGGTATTTATGAATTATGTTCTATTTAACCGTTGTCACTCACATCACAAGGTGAGATCCTTAAGTGGAGAAGGAGATGAGTGTCAAGCGTTTGTGTCATTTGTAAGAGGATACATGTGACACTCTTTTAACAACGTTTTTAATTAAGCCCCTTCAGTCAATTATGGTAAGTGATTAAAGATTTTAACAATGAATTAGCAGAAGAGTAAACTCTAATGAGCTAATTTTAAAAACGTAACACTGCGGCAATTAAACGGCCCATATGCTCTGGTTGGTGTAAATGTTATGAACTGGGGTTGTTTTCTCAGACATACCAGTAAAACCATCGGACTCTATTGTTCTTTTACTAAATTTTGTAAAGTAGTAATGAATCGATATTATGAAACAACATGGAAGAATGGGAATGGGAAATCATGTAAGGACAGGAGTAGGAATATTTTCTACTTTCTTGGTTGGGCCAGTATTTTGGATTTTACTGGATCTGTGACCAGTTAAGACAACACAGTTTTCAAATGTATAATTTATGACTATAATTTCAGATTTATATTATAATTTTGGATTTTAGAATATTGAATGTTGAGTTATTGAGCCGTAAATATAGTACAAAATAAATAGAAAATGTACAAAAAAACAAACAAAAATGAATAGTTAACCTTTGCCTATATTATAGCTGGGCATTGCTGGATGGTTTCCCATCGTTATACAGTCCATTTATGTAGTACTTTTTTTATTTATTTATTTAAATTTCAGTTTTGCAAAGAAATTCAAATTTAGGCACAATTTATTTGTTTGCAAAACTAATTTCAAGCATTTCAGAAAAAGCCTTTTTCATCAGAAACACACTGTTTAAAAGTTTAGGGTCAGTAAGATTTTTGTCTTTTTTTTTTTTAAGATTTCTGAAGGATCATGTGACACTGAAGACTGTAGTAATGGCTGCTGAAAATTCAGCTTTGCCATCACAGGAATATATTACATTTTAAAGTATATTGCAAAAGAAGTTGGTTGATTTAAATTGTAATGCTTCAATCAAATCAGACTTGTTTAGCATAAGAGACTTTTAAAGCATTAATAACCTTACCGACCCCAAACTTTTGAACAGCAGTGTAAAGTCAAGAGTCAAGTGTGTCTAAACTTTTGACTGGTAATGTATATTTGCACTCCTCTCCCTGTGATTTGCTGGATCTATTTCAGATACTGCTACAATTACACTCGCAATCCTCTCGCTCTCTGTTTTATGTGAGAAATGTCCACCAGAGCTTTGATCAGACGAGCAGATTGCTTCTCTGTCTCTCTCTCTCTCTCCCTCTGATTTCGCCAAAGGTCAGAGCTCCGCAGGAGAGCTGAACCGAACAGATCTGTGGATTGTGTCTCTGAGATTTTCAGAGAACGGATGAAGCAGAGACAGCATCCCTTTATGGAGATCCAGCCAGCTCTGATTCCCTCCAATCTGTTGGGAAATGCTTTTGTCGAAATGTGGTAAACACGAACAAAGGTGACCTTTCTGTGTATCTGAAGGGAGGTCTTCCTTCTCCATCCATTTGTGCAGGCCTAGGCTTCTGTTCATTGAATTTTAGGCTGAAGGAAGCTATTTACTCTGTAGCCCTCGTGATTCAAAGCAGACCACCTTACTACAGCATGCAGTTCCTGTTAGTGCCTGCAGTGTACTTGCTACTGAATTATGATTTTTCTCTAAGATCAATATGTATTGCTTACAGGTCTGAGGGCTGGTGTGATCCACAGTAACATGGTATTACCACAGGCTTTGTAATGCTACCATTAAGGATGCACCATTATTACAATACTGGCGAAAAAATATATAAATTATATATATATATTATAATAATTTGAATCGAGAAATATCCAAATACAATATTTTGTGAAAAAAAAATAAAAAAAACAATTCACTAAAACTATGGGTTTCAAAGCTAAAAGTAAATTTAGGCATCTCAACATTATAATGTACAATATGATGGTTGGATATTCATTTTGAGATTTGCTTAAGTTCACGTTTTACAGTGTTATCACATTATTAGTAGAAAAAAAAAGATCTTTGTGCAGTCAAAAACAAAAAGTACCATGGTATTACCATGTTTTTCGGATGTTAAACTTGGCAGTACCCTAGTATTGTTTGTATTGGAGCCTCATCTGAATAGGATAACAGCACTTTACTACCTCATTTTTACTTTATTTTTATTTATTTATTTTTTGCAAGGGTGTTGCTGCAAAACAGAACAACTCAAATTTAAACCGTTTAGTTAATTTGAAGTACCTCATTTATCACTTTGTCAAGTTAAATTTCTTTACATTTTTATTGTGATGAATACCAGTTTTACTTGCAGCACAATGACCGTGATGCCTTTCAGCGTTGTTTAATTGTGAATTGTGTATTTCTACATCCCAACAGCACCAAACATAATTATGACTGTTTCAAACAAGTTTATCTCACTTGTGTCTTTCATGCTGAAAAAACAGATAGTCCTGCATCAAACTGACACTATTGTTCGAGCCAGTGTAAATTCCGGCCCAGTTGGGCCGCTCAAATACATTGCATTTCAGCTTGGTGCTGCTGGTTGTGCAGATATGACACACTTTACCTTTTCATATCTGCCATGAAATAGAAAAATGCTTGATTAACCCCTCAATGGATTCATTATGTTGCAAAAGTGAAATGTTTGCCTGGGAGACACCATGAATGAGTGAGTATATCATAAGGTTTGCTGATGACTGTCCCATATCTTCCTCAAATTTAATGTTTCCTGTTATCAGCTGCCCTCCTTTTTTCATAAAATATTTTAAGTTGGGCCCGATATTCCGATTAAAGCATATCTCAGTCACATTTTAATTACTCTGAGCATGCGCTCAGACAGAAGCTCAATTAAAGCTCATGTATTAATAATTAAATTCCAGGGTAGACGTACAGATGGAGAAATGAGACCATCATTGAACTCACTTATCTATCTCATTCATAATTGCTAATTATGTGCCTTGCTAGTCTTAATGATGACTGGGAGCAGCATGTAACTTAAGTCACTTTCCGGAAGCAAATTCATATCATGGCATAACATGGATTGTGTCAGCAACTTTGAAACAGTTGATACCGCAGAATATCAAGCAGTCAAGGGGGATGTCCAAGAGCCACAACAAGCTAATTTAACTTTCGACCTTCTTAGGGAGTTTTACTTTCCACTGTTTCTGTAAAGCTGCCTATTCTGTGAAGCCTTGACAGTATTTTCAGTGGAAAACCTTTAGAAGTTTGTACCTAAAGTAACACTAATCAAAATTTACTGTTCCAACATCTGTAGTCACGCTTTATCAAGATCACTGATTTCAGAGCTTGGTGGTTGGCTCACAAGTTCTCAGTTATGGTTAACTCATGTTGGGTGTCGAAACACAGCTGACTGTTTTCCTGCATGCCAGAAGTGGTGAGATACTTGCAGCTGCATTCTGGGGTTTTAGAAAAAAGCAGCTTGTATAAATGCATGATTAAACGGTACAGAACACATGTGATGAATAGTAATTAATTAGTCTGATATGCTGTTCAAAGGTTTTGGGTTGGTAATTATATATATGTGACCCTGGACCACAAAACCAGTCAACCAGCCAACAACACATTGCATGGGTCAAAATACCATTTTTCTTTTATGCCAAAAATCATTAGGATAGTAAGTAAAGATCATGTTCCATGAAGATATTTTGTAAATTCCCTACCATAAATATATCAAAACCTAATTTTTTATCAGTAATATACATTGCTAAGAACTTAATTTGGACAACTTTAAAGGTGATTTTTTAAATGCATTTTTTTTTGCACCCTCAGATTCCAGATTTTCAAATAGGTGTATCTCATCCAAATATTGTCCTATCCTAACAAACCATACATCAATGGAAAGCCTATTTATTCAGCTTTCAGATGTATGAATCTCATATATGATGTATGAAGGCCACATATACTGTTTATATATATATATATATATATATATATATATATATATATATATATATATATATATATATATATATACACTCACCTAAAGGATTATTAGGAACACCATACTAATACTGTGTTTGACCCCCTTTCGCCTTCAGAACTGCCTTAATTCTACGTGGCATTGATTCAACAAGGTGCTGAAAGCATTCTTTAGAAATGTTGGCCCATATTGATAGGATAGCATCTTGCAGTTGATGGAGATTTGTGGGATGCACATCCAGGGCACGAAGCTCCCGTTCCACCACATCCCAAAGATGCTCTATTGGGTTGAGATCTGGTGACTGTGGGGGCCATTTTAGTACAGTGAACTCATTGTCATGTTCAAGAAACCAATTTGAAATGATTCGAGCTTTGTGACATGGTGCATTATCCTGCTGGAAGTAGCCATCAGAGGATGGGTACATGGTGGTCATAAAGGGATGGACATGGTCAGAAACAATGCTCAGGTAGGCCGTGGCATTTAAACGATGCCCAATTGGCACTAAGGGGCCTAAAGTGTGCCAAGAAAACATCCCCCACACCATTACACCACCACCACCAGCCTGCACAGTGGTAACAAGGCATGATGGATCCATGTTCTCATTCTGTTTACGCCAAATTCTGACTCTACCATCTGAATGTCTCAACAGAAATCGAGACTCATCAGACCAGGCAACATTTTTCCAGTCTTCAACCGTCCAATTTTGGTGAGCTCGTGCAAATTGTAGCCTCTTTTTCCTATTTGTAGTGGAGATGAGTGGTACCCGGTGGGGTCTTCTGCTGTTGTAGCCCATCCACCTCAAGGTTGTGCGTGTTGTGGCTTCACAAATTCTTTGCTGCATACCTCGGTTGTAACGAGTGGTTATTTCAGTCAAAGTTGCTCTTCTATCAGCTTGAATCAGTCGGCCCATTCTCCTCTGACCTCTAGCATCAACAAGGCATTTTTGCCCACAGGACTGCCGCATACTGGATGTTTTTCCCTTTTCACACCATTCTTTGTAAACCCTAGAAATGGTTGTGCATGAAAATCCCAGTAACTGAGCAGATTGTGAAATACTCAGACCGGCCCGTCTGGCACCAACAACCATGCCACGCTCAAAATTGCTTAAATCACCTTTCTTTCCCATTCTGACATTCAGTTTGGAGTTCAGGAGATTGTCTTGACCAGGACCACACCCCTAAATGCATTGAAGCAACGGCCATGTGTTTGTTTGATTAGATAATTGCATTAATGAGAAATTGAACAGGTATTCCTAATAATCATTTAGGTCAGTGTATATATACATACACTTTGAGTGTATGTACTGTATATATACATGTAAAGTGAAAAAGTGAAAATGACGTGGCATGTGGCCAAGTATGGTTACCTATACTCGGAATTTGTGCTCTGCATTTAACCCATCCTAAGTGCACACACACAGCAGTGAACACACACACACCGTGAACACACCCCCGGAGCAGTGGGCAGCCATTTATGCTGCGGCGCCCGGGAAATATAATATATAGTTCACAAGTTCACACTTACATATAATAAACTAAGTAAAGGTTATTCGTATTTGGCATGCTGTCCAGGGAGAGGGCTCCGAGCTCGGTAAAGACTCTCGAGCCTGGGGTCCTCCCCCTGTCTGGGGAGAGGGGTCCAAGCTCGGCGTTTAGCCCCGGACTCAGAGTGCCCCCTCCCCAAGTGCTCCTCCCTGTGCTGAGGTAGGAACGGGCTGAAGGTGAGGAGTCGGGGTGGAATAAGAATGCTGAAAGTCTAGAGATGATGAAGGTAAGACATGCTTGATTATTTATAGGGGTTCTCTCTTGTGCTGATTGGATAGATGGTGTAATTACTAATGATGAATTGGCCGTGTTTATTTTCTCTGCGTGCTCCTCCCGAAATTTGTTTATAAAACATCACTTCACGAGTTCACACTTACATATAATGAATATGTATAATCCCTGTAAACGCCGAGCTCGGACCCCTCTACTCAGACAGGGGGAGGACCCCCTCGAGGTTTAGCCAGGACTCAGAGTGCTCCCCCAAAGATGCAATTAGCGTGGGACAGCAGCCAGAGATGGGCATTGACAACCCCCCAAAATTTGCAAGGCTTAAGGTTGGAGGGGTGCTGGACGTCGCTTGGAGTAGAATCGTTGTGTTGGTATCTGGAAAGAGAGTGAGGCTTCTGTGGAAGCGGGCACTGCAGTGGAGTCTGAAAAGAAAATGGCTTCTACGGAAGCGGGCACTGCTGCAGCATCTGAAAAGAAAATGTGGCTTCTGCGGAAGCGGGCACTGCTGCGGCATCTGAAAGAGAATGTGGCTTCTCTGGAAGTGGGCACTGCTGCAGCATCTGAAAAGAAAATGTCGCTTCTGCAGAAGCGGGTACTGCTGCGGCATCTGAAAAGAAAATGTAGCTTCTGCGGAAGCGGGCACTGCTGCATCATCTGAAAAGAAAATGTGGCTTCTGCGGAAGCGGGCACTGCTGCGGCATCTGAAAGAGAATGTGGCTTCTCTGGAAGTGGGCATTGCTGCACCATCTGAAAAGAAAATGTGGCATCTGCGGAAGCGGGTACTGCCGCGGCATCTGAAAGAGAATGTGGCTTCTGTGGAAGTGGGCACTGCTGCGGCATCTGAAAGAGAATGTGGCTTCTGCGGAATAGGGCACTGCTGCGGCAGTATCAAAGGAGCAGGGCACTGCAGTGGCAGTATCAAATGAAGCAGGCACTGCTGCGGCAGTATCAAATGAGCAGGGCACTACAGCAGCAGTATCAAATGAAGTCAGCACTGCAGCAGCAGTGTCAAATTAGCCGGGCACTGCTGCAGTATTTGAAAGAGAATGAGGCTTCTGCGGAAGCAGGCACTGCTGCGGCATCTGAAAGAGAATGTGGCTTCTGCTGAAGCAGGTACTGCTGCGGCAGTAACAAATGAGCAGGGCGCTGCAGTGGCAGTATCAAATGAATCGGGCACTGCTGCGGCAGGATCAAATGAATCAGGCACTGCTGCGGCAGTATCAAATGAGCAGGGCGCTACAGCAGCAGTATCAAATGAAGCGGGCACTGCTGCAGCATTTTTTAAGAGAATGAGGCTCCTGTGGGACCAGTCACTGTTGCGGCAGTGGGAAGTAGAGATGAGTGGGAAGTAGAGATAGAGGCTCCTGCGGGAGCAGGCACTGTTGCGGCATCTGGAAAGAAAAAGTGGATTCTGCGGAAGCAGGCACTGCAGCGGCATCTGAAAGAGAATGTGCCTTCTGTGGAAGCGGGCTCTTCTGCGGCATCTTAAAGAGAATGTGGCTTCTGCGGAAGCGTGCTCTGCTACGGTGGCAGGGAAATACAGATGTAAGCTCCTGCGGAAGTAGTCACTGCTGCGGCAGTGGAGGAATATATAAAAGGCTCCTGCGGGAGCAGACACTGCTGTGGCAGTTGAGAAATATAGATGCAGGCTCCTGCGGGAGCAGACACTGCTACAGCATTGGGGAAAACAGGTAAGGCTCCTGCGGGAGCAGACACTGCCGGGCCGAAGGACCGCCTGCACCGCCTTAGCCTCCAGAGCTCCCAGCTCCGCCATGGCCTCCGAACTGTCTGTTCCGTCCTGGAGGCCCCTGTCCAGAGCGCCCACCTCCCCTCTCCTCCCCTCCCCGGTGGTACTGTTACGGCGTGGGTTGCGCCATCCGGGAGGGGGGAGTTGTGTCAGTCCTGTGTCGTGTGTTTCCTGCTTCTTGTGTCCTTATATGGTTATTTTCCTGTCCTCGTTTAGTTCGATTAGGATTCCGTTCAGCTGTATTTGATTAATTATCTAGTTTCTTCCTGTGTATTTAAGTTCCTGTCTGTTCAGTTTTTGTCTGGTCTACTCGTTACATGCCCTGTGTTCCTGTGTGTCTCAGCCCTGCCTTGTTTTACCCTGTCGGATTTGTATTAAAGGCTCCTCATCTCATGTTCCTTGTTCCTCCCCGTTGTGTGCACCGTGACATACTGTGTGTGTATATATATATATATATATATATATATATATATATATATATACACACACACACACACACACAAATATCATGAGAGAGGTTTATCTTCAATTTTAGCGGTTGGTTTTTTTTCACACCATAGGACACACATCTATATATATATATATATATATTATTATTTTCTCACCAAGGCTGCATTTGATCAGTAATGTAATGAAAAAAATATTGTGAAGAATATTGTCATGATGTGAATAATTATTTCAATTTAAAATAACTGTTTTGTATTTTTGTTTATTTTGACATTTATTTTAACAGCAGTTAATAGTCTTCAGTGTCACATGATTATTCAGAAATCTTTCTAATATGCAGATTTGGTGCTTAAACCTTTGCTATTATTATTATTATTATTAGCAAAGTTTAAAATAGTTGCCCTGCCTAATATTTTGTAGATACTGTTACATTTGTCCAATATTTTTTGATGAAAGTACAAAAGCGCTGCATTTGTTTTTTGTTTTTGTTTTTTTGTTGTTGTTGTTTTTTCTTTTTGCAGATATTTGTCACTTTTGATCAGTTAGATACATTCTTGTTGAAGAGTATTGATTTTTTAACAAGAATGTGTAAATCAGATAAAACTGTCAAAGACAGTCTTTGAACTATCCTTTTAAGTTCTTGTTTATACTGTACAACTGATGCACAGTATAAACACTTCAACACTTCAACTGATGCACACTTCAACACTTCATCCCCGCTGACCCTCAACACTGGTGCTCCTCAGGGCTGCGTCCTCAGCCCACTCCTGTACTCCCTGTACACACACGACTGTACAGCAACACACAGCTCCAACGTCATCGTCAAATTTGCTGACGACACAACGGTGATAGGCCTGATCACTGACAACGATGAGACGGCCTACAGAGAGGAGGTGAGAACCCTGACTAAATGGTGTCAAGAGAACCACCTCTCACTCAACATCGACAAGACCAAGGAGCTGGTGGTGGACTTCAGGAGACAGAGCAGAGAACACACACCCATCACCATCGACATGACACCTGTGGAGCGAGTAAACAGCTTCAAATTCCTCGGTGTTCACATCACTGAGGATCTCACATGGTCCGCTCACACAGATGCAGTGCTGAAGAAGACACACCAACGCCTCTTCTTCCTGAGACGGCTGAGGAAGTTTGGAATGAACCCCAGCATCCTCAGATCATTCTACACCTGCACTGTGGAGAGCATCCTGACAGGCTGCATCACCGCCTGGTTTGGAAACAGCACTGCTGGCAACCGCAAAGCTCTGCAAAGGGTCGTGCGAACTGCCCGTCACATTGTTGGAGGTGAGCTTCCCTCCCTCCAGGACATCTACACCAGGCGGTGTATAAAGAAAGCCCGGAGGATCATCAGTGACTCCAGCCACCCGTCCCACAGACTGCTCTCTCTGCTGCCCTCAGGAAGACGTCTCCGCAGCATCCGATCCCGCACTAGCCGACTGAGGGATAGCTTTTTTCCTCAGGCTATCAGGCTAATGAACAGTCAAAACTAATATACCTACAGCATAATCCCACTTTACAGTATACGCACTGCACTTTAATCCCATACAGTTCAAACTGGACTACCAGTACACTACTGCACAAATACAACAATCTTTTTGCCAGCACCGGATACCATCCAATGCACATCCATGACATTTGCACATCCGGTTTATATATAATCTGCTGCATCTTCGCATATTACTGTGTGTATATAACGTAGAATGTGTACTACATACTGTGTATAATGTGTATCGGTAACTGTATGTCTGTCTAATAGTACACTGTGTGTACTGAGTATATGTATGTGTATATTACACATTGTCATCTGTATAAGTCTGTACGTATGTATGGTAATGTGTAACCCATGTTAAAATATGATAAATTAGAATAAATAGTTTAAAAGCTGCATAAATAAGTTAGAAAGTTAAATGATTCATTTAATGTGTTAATTCATAATTAAAAATGTTAATACAACAATTTAATGTTTTAAGCTTAAAAATATGCTGACAGAAAATTCATGTCACTGCCCCTTTAAGGGACAAGTGACGCTAGACACAGTACTTCAGTGACGTTGCAGCAGAGAGAACGAGCTGTGTTTAATAAGCAGAGAAAAGAGTGAAAAAGTTGATTTTGCAGTTGAATAACATAACTTTCCTGGTCGGGAACAGACGGGGATTTTATGAGAACTAAGCCACACCGGTTTTGGTCAGGTTTTCTGCTTAGTTTGAAGCTTGGTCGGAGCGAGGATTGGTCTGCAGTGTGCGGGTGTGCACATGCACAGACGGGATTCAAGATGGCGAGCCAGACCCAGACGTCCAACTTTTCTCCATCGCATCAGTGAGGAAATCTCCTGCGTATGGTGACTCACTGCCAGAGTGGTAGGAGTATCAGGAATTAATTTTGAACTGAACTGGAAACTGATTGAACCATTATTTTTGAACTGAACTGGAAACTGATTGAATCATTATTTTTGAACTGAACTGGAAACTGATTGAATCATTATTTTTGAACTGAATCGAACTGAAGCTCTTCGTTGAACTGAATAATTGAACTCACATTTGCACTTGAACTTGGGTTTAAGGTGTTATACTTTTATTTTCATATTGAGTTCATATGTTTGAATGTGATTTGAAATGCTTGTGGTCCACTTTGATTTGGTTGTGTAAATTGAAGGTGTTTTCTTACCTGTAAAAGAAAGGGAAAAAGAGTTAACTCAGGAAGAAAAATAGGAATTCTAAAATAGGTGCAACCTAGATAAAGACTGGTCTAACCTAGACTAGCCTAACTAAAATAACTTAGGTGAACCAAAGAACAAAAAGGAAGTGAAATACCTTTCCATTTATTATACCTACCTCAATACTGAAAATCTGCAGGATATTATTTTTGTTTGTTTTGCGTACTGTATATTCTATGTGTGTTTTGCATTCAGTAAATTGCCGGCCTTTTGTATTTAAAGCAACGGTCTCTGGTGTATTTTTTTGTTTTTGCTCCCCACTCCTTAGAACCTAGAACTGGTCCAGTGGCACAGTAAGTGGTGTGATACCGGTGTTACAAATTGGCGAGCCAGCCAGGAGTGGCTTAAAGCATTTAAAACTAGAAACCAGAGACCGTATAGTATTGTTATCAGTGATCCATTATGGATGTTATTCAAACGAGTAGTGTGAAAATCCCTAACTCAGTTATAGTTAGTGGTATAGCCAGTACAGAAACTGATGAAGAGCTATATGATTTCCTGAAACAATATGGTTCCATTCAAAGGGTAATCCCTGTAGATTTCGCTGAGCCAGCGTTGGACAAACAGGTTGTAGTAGAGTATGTGTATGGTACAGCCATGCAGTCTCTCTTACCTTCATTGCCACACAGACTCGACAGTAAGACTCAGACTGATGTCACTTATCACATTAGAGCCTTAGCCAGTGTCTACACACCTGTAGCTAGCAAAACAGCCACACAGACTTACCTTTCAGAGTTAAAGGACATCGCAAAACTGACTGGCAAAGACTTTGCAGCTGTCCTCAGAGAAGAGCTCTCCGTCATCAGTGAGAGTGTCGATCTAGATCGATCAGAAATCCAAGATGAAGATATGGAACAGAACTCACCTGATACCCCAGGGCAATATGGCCCTGAAAATGCTGCACAAGTAAGCCCCCTGCCCAGTACGGCCCCGGGACAGCATATTCAACTTCGTTGTTCTCCACCACCATCTAAAGAGAAAACACAGCCTGCTCTGAAACTTTCTGACGTCAACCCTCCTGACATACAAAAAGTAATAGTCGAGCACATTGTGAGAAATGAAGATTCTGCTCTGCAGGTGCACACTTCTTTGAGACTCAGACCCTTCTCTGGGCGTTTCCCCCGATCCAACAATGAAGTGGATTATGAGACATGGCGTTCCAATGTGGAACTTCTTCTTAAAGACACAACACAGTCTGATCTTTACAAGTCACGGAAGCTTCTTGAAAGTCTCTTATCACCTGCTATCGATATTGTGAAGCACCTGACACCTGAATCTCCCCTTAACCCTTTAAAACCTAAGGGTAAAATAGGTCATTTTTACATATTTTGTTTATTTGACTGTAAAATTCTAACAGAATATGCTATTTTCAAGTGCAAGGTGTCATTTTTTTCAGAAAACAGACGGCTTTCAAAAAAGTACAGTTTTTGACCATTAATGTCGTGTGTTGAGTTTGTAAACAGAATTTAAATAGACAAAAATAAAAAACAACAGTAAAATATTTTCTGTTTTTTATTTATAAAAAAGAGAAAAATCGTGATCGAAATAATCCAACACTTCTTACTTCAAAATTCAACTATATTACATATATACAAGTAGTTTTGGGACACTGGGTTGCACAGTTTTCATTCAGGAGGCTTTTTTGTTCATACACGCATACATTTATACATGCATGTAAATGCGTTCACATGCATACACCCATACATTTACATGCACGGACTCATTATAGCGATGCACACACTACATGTGAAAAAGTCTCACTCAGACTGCTCCCAAAGTCTCATCAAAAATCATCCCAATCGACTCTTATGCTGTTTACTCCTCCTTCACCATGTTTTTGTTTGTTTCGTTTATTATTTTATGCAATCCAAAACTCCGCGCTCCCTATCGCTCCATTCAAATTCTCCCTCCCCGCTCTCCCGGAAATCAGCCGTCATTTGTCGACGGAGCGCAAGAAATTACCGTAATAAGCAATATATTGCCGAAAAGCGCATGTAGTTTTCTGTCAGGAGCAATTTGAATTATTGTGATGGTGCAAACGGTTGAAGAGTTACGGTAACATGAATACAGCTTGGTTTAGTGTGTCGGCGACGACACAGCCGGTCTTAAAGGGTTAAGGCGTACTTGGAGATCTTGGACTCCGCTTTCGGCACTGTCGAGGATGGAGATGATCTTTTCGCAAAGTATCTTAACACGATGCAAGATAATGGTGAGAAACCCTCAGCCTATCTACAACGGCTGCAGGTGATGCTGAACACCACCCTCAGGAGGGGAGGTGTGACCGCAAGTGACCTTGACCGGCATCTTCTCAGACAGTTTGTCAGAGGCTGCTGGGACAACATCTTGATAGCTGAACTCCAGCTAGAACAAAAGAAACAGAACCCACCTACCTTTGCTGAACTTCTCCTGTTACTCCGCACAGCAGAAGATAAGCGTACTTCCAAAGCATCCCGCATGAAAAGCCACTTCAATATAGCAAAGCCAAAAGTGTCTTCTTATTATCAAGGTATTTATGTGCAGAGTGAAGACTGCAACCCATCTCAGCCAGTTCTTGATCACAGGTCCGAAATCCAAGACCTAAAGAAACAAATAGCTGATTTACAGTCCCAGCTCACACGCATCACACAGAAAGACAGTAGAAAAGCTAAATCAGCTGCCAGACCAATAGCTCCCCAAACAGCTATCACTCCAACATCTCAAAGGCTGCACCACAGCCGAGATGTAAACAACAACACAGGCAATAGACCAAGGCCCTGGTATTGCTTTAGATGTGGAGAAGACGGACACATTAAGCCTCAGTGTGAAAGTGAGCCGAACCCATCTCTTGTAGCTGAGAAGAGGAAGCAGCTAAGAGAAAAGCAGCTAACATGGGACATTGAAAATGGTGTTTCAAAGCCTGATCATTTAAACTAGACCCAGTTCCGGTTGTGGGACAAACGGGGACTGGAACACAGACAAAGTGTCCCAAAAAGAAGTTGCACAGAGCCCGTGTGTACTCTCACACACAAAAACAGACAGTGACCCTGCCAAAAGGACTGATTGGAGCCAAGTGTACTGCACAAGTGACCATAGGTAACAAAGACTGCAGATGCTTGTTGGATTCAGGCTCTCAAGTAACAACGATCCCCAACTCTTTCTATTTAGAGAACCTGTCTCACTTACCTATGAATTCCTTGAATGACCTGCTTGAGGTGGAAGGAGCCAACGGCCAAAGCGTTCCTTACCTTGGCTATGTTGAGGCCACCATCAGATTCCCAAAGAGCTTGCTTGGAGCGGACATTGAGGTGCCCACACTGGTTCTGGTTGTAACTGACATGCGTTCCACCTTGTCATCAGTGCTTATAGGCACAAATACTTTGGATGTTCTCTATGAAAAGTATGTAGATATCGCACCTCAGAACTATGAGTCTCTTCCCTACGGCTACAAAGTTGTCTTAAAGACCCTTGAAATCAGGAACAGACAGAATGTTGATTCCAGTCTAGGGGAAGTGAGGCTTCATAGTAGGGACTTTGAGACTATTGCAGCTGGACAGACCAAAGTCCTTGAAGGATCAGTGAGCTGCAAGACAACTGATGTTGGAAAGTGGGTGATGGTAGAGTCACCAAAATCATTTTCCCTGCCAGGTGGCATCCTGGTGACAGATGGCTTGGTAAGCCTACCACCGAAACCACTACGCTGCATACCAGTCATGCTCAAGAATGAGTCACATCATGACATCACTCTATCTCCAAAGGCTGTAATAGCAGAGATACACGCTGTCAAGAGTGTTCAATCAATTAAGACCCCTGACTCAGACCTTCCCACAAAACCTGACCAAAAATTAAATCTCAACCTTGACTTCACTGACTCTCCTGTACCCAATGAGTGGAAAGAGAGGATAACTGAGAAATTAAGTTCCATGCCGGAGGTGTTTGCACTGCACGAGCTTGATTTTGGTCGCACTGACAAAATAAAACACCATATAACCCTCAGTGACGAGACAACATTCAAACATAGACCAAGACCTATACACCCCCACGATATAGAGGCTGTGCGTAACCATCTCCAGCAACTCCTTGATGCAGAAGTCATCCGCGAATCGGAGTCGCCCTTCTCCTCGCCGATTGTCGTCGTCAGGAAAAAGAATGCCGATGTCAGACTCTGCATAGACTACAGAAAGTTGAACGCCCAAACAGTAAAATATTCATATGCCTTACCTAATCTTGAGGAGTCATTCTCGGCGTTGACCGGGTCCAGGTGGTTCTCAGTGCTCGATCTCAAATCAGGCTTCTATCAAATAGAGATGGAGGAAGCAGACAAACACAAAACCGCATTCGTCTGCCCACTAGGATTCTTCGAGTTCAATAGGATGCCTCAGGGGATAACTAACGCCCCTAGCACGTTCCAGAGGCTTATGGAGCGCTGTATGGGAGAGTTGAACTTGAAGCAAGCCCTAGTTTTTCTTGATGACCTCATCATCTTCTCCTCGACACTGGAGGAACACGAGGAAAGGTTGATGCGCGTGCTCAACCAATTGAAAGAGTTTGGCTTGAAACTGTCACCAGGGAAGTGCAAGTTCTTCCAAACTTCTGTAAAGTACCTCGGCCACATTGTGTCTGAAAAGGGCATCGAAACTGATCCAGACAAAGTAGCAGCATTAAAAACCTGGCCAAAACCAAACAACCTGAAAGAGCTAAGAACCTTCCTGGGTTTCTGCGGTTATTACCGCCGGTTCGTAAAAGACTACTCAAAGATTGTGAAGCCACTGAACGGGCTCACTGCTGGCTATCCGCCGCTGAGAAAGCACACTAAAACCACAGAGAATCCTGAGAAATACTACAACCCAAAGGACCTCTTTGGTGACAGATGGACTCCTGCTTGCCAGGCAGCGTTCGACATCATAATCGAAAAACTGACAACAGCACCCATCCTCGGGTTTGCTGACCCCAAGCTCCCCTACATTTTGCACACAGATGCGAGCACCTCGGGACTCGGTGCTGCCCTTTACCAGGAGCAACAGGGACGGAAGCGAGTTGTTGCCTATGCAAGTCGAGGTCTGTCAAAATGTGAGTCCAGGTATCCTGCGCACAAATTAGAATTCCTTGCCCTTAAATGGGCAGTGACAGAGAAATTCCAGGACTACCTATATGGGAATGCGTTCCTAGCTGTCACCGATAGCAATCCGTTGACATACATTCTTACCTCTGCTAAGCTCGACGCCACAAGCTACAGATGGTTAGCCGCTCTGTCGACATTTGATTTCCAGCTACAATACAGAGCCGGTAAGCAAAATCAAGACGCGGACGGGTTGTCCAGGCGTCCCCACGGTAGATTACCTGATGACACATCATCACGAAAAGAGTTGGAGAGGATACAACAGTTCACGAAAAGACACTTGTCAGAGGCTGATTATGCACACCTTGATGAAAACACCATCAAAGCTATCTGTGAGAAGCACTTGGTTCGCCAAGTGATCAACAATCACTCTGGGGAAACATCACCCAGCACCACCTTGGTTGTGTCACTTGCCCATCATCCAAAGGCTCTCCCACAAAGCTTTGAAGAAGAGGATCAGCTTGGTGGCTTACCTGTTATCCCCTCATTAGCACCAGCTGAACTAAGAGACAAGCAAAATGCTGATCCCTGTATCCGTGAAGTACTCAGGCAAGTGGAGTTAGAAGAGAAACCCCCACCATCCTTGAGGAAGGAACTTCCTGAGCTTGGTCTCTTATTAAGAGAGTGGAACAAATTTACGGTCTTAAATGGTGTCTTGTATCGCAAGCGGCAAGAGGGTGCTCAGACTCACTACCAGCTTGTGCTCCCTGAAGTCCTGAGATCCGTAGTCCTAAGGAGCCTCCATGACGACATGGGCCACATGGGCGTAGAGCGCACCCTAGATCTCGTCCGGAAGCGTTTCTATTGGCCTAAAATGTCAGCCGAGGTAGAAACTAAGGTCAGAACCTGCGACCGCTGCATACGACGCAAGACTATGCCCGAGAAAGCCGCACCACTCGTCAACATCATCGCTACAAGACCACTCAAACTTGTGTGTATGGATTTTCTCAGTGTGGAGCCAGACTCCAGTAAGACCAAAGACATTCTGGTCATTACCGACCATTTTACGAAATATGCAGTGGCTGTCCCCACCCCGAATCAGAAAGCCAGGACAGTGGCCAAGAGCCTGTGGGACCATTTTTTTGTCCATTATGGCATCCCTGAAAAACTCCACAGTGACCAAGGTCCTGACTTTGAATCCCGAACAATAAAAGAACTGTGTGAGCTCATTGGCACTCAAAAGATAAGAACCACCCCTTACCATCCGAGAGGGAACCCTGTAGAACGCTTCAACAGGACCCTGCTCAACATGTTGGGAACCCTCGAGAATCAGAAAAAGAGTCACTGGCGGGATTACGTCAAACCATTAGTACACGCTTATAATTGTACTAAAAATGAGACTACTGGTTTTACCCCTTACGAATTAATGTTCGGGCGTCAGCCAAGGTTGCCAGTCGACCTAGCCTTTGGCCTGCCAGTCAATCACCAGCCAGGCTCACACTCACAATATGTTCGCAACCTGAAATCCCAACTCGAAGACAGTTACAAAGTAGCAACTGAGAATGCCAAAAAGACAGCCAGTCGCAACAAAGCGAGGTTTGACAAGCATGTTGTTGACTCCACCTTGAAGGAAGGCGACAGAGTCTTGGTTCGAAACGTCCGCCTTAGAGGCAAGCACAAGCTGGCCGACAGGTGGAAGTCCGATGTGTATGTTGTCCAGAGACAGTCTGGAGACGTCCCAGTGTATGTTGTGAGGCCTGAGACAAAAGATGGTCCACAAAGGACTCTTCATCGTGACCTTCTGCTGCCATGCGGTTTCCTTCCTGTGACCTCAATCGAAAGTGAAACTAACCCGTCAATGGCAGCGAGACGACCAAGAACTCGACAACATCCTAAAAATGACAGTTTAGATGGAGCTGATGGGGATGAATCCCAATCTGACTCTGAGGAATATCAATATGATAGACACAGAAACCTAAGAGTGGAAACACTAGGTTTCGACCCGACCCCTGAACCCATAGAACACCTACCAGAAAGGATTGAACCGGAACCCTCCAAAAAGTTGACTGCTGTTAAGCAATACCCTTCAGACGTACCCAAAGCTTTCCCTGAGGATGTTCCAGTAGAGACTTGTGACCTGGACTTACCTGATCCTGGAAATGACTTACCTGATCCTGGAAATGACTTACCTGATCCTGGAAATGACTTACCTGATCCTGGAAATAATGACTTACCTGATCCTGAAGAGAGCAGTTCAACCGCTGGACAGGAAATTGGAAACCTACCTGAGGAAGACCTGGATAATGTCCATCCTTCTACTCAACCTGCTCAGGAGGGCGAAGAAAACACAAGCGTTATGGACCAAACTGACATCCAGACAGAAGGTGACTGTTCTAGAAGACCTATCAGAGACAGAAAAGCGACTAAAAGACTGACTTACCCTGAGCTAGGGAATCCGTTGGTTACAATAGTTCAGTCTTTATTTCAAACCTTGAGTGATGTGTTTACAGATTCCCTTAAAGAGCCTAGCTTTCCAAAAACCCCTAGAGTTATGACTGTATAGATTCAGGATGCACAGGGACGTGCATTAGGTAAAGAGGGGAGGATGTAACCCATGTTAAAATATGATAAATTAGAATAAATAGTTTAAAAGCTGCATAAATAAGTTAGAAAGTTAAATGATTCATTTAATGTGTTAATTCATAATTAAAAATGTTAATACAACAATTTAATGTTTTAAGCTTAAAAATATGCTGACAGAAAATTAATGTCACTGCCCCTTTAAGGGACAAGTGACGCTAGACACAGTACTTCAGTGACGTTGCAGCAGAGAGAACGAGCTGTGTTTAATAAGCAGAGAAAAGAGTGAAAAAGTTGATTTTGCAGTTGAATAACATAACTTTCCTGGTCGGGAACAGACGGGGATTTTATGAGAACTAAGCCACACCGGTTTTGGTCAGGTTTTCTGCTTAGTTTGAAGCTTGGTCGGAGCGAGGATTGGTCTGCAGTGTGCGGGTGTGCACATGCACAGACGGGATTCAAGATGGCGAGCCAGACCCAGACGTCCAACTTTTCTCCATCGCATCAGTGAGGAAATCTCCTGCGTATGGTGACTCACTGCCAGAGTGGTAGGAGTATCAGGAATTAATTTTGAACTGAACTGGAAACTGATTGAACCATTATTTTTGAACTGAACTGGAAACTGATTGAATCATTATTTTTGAACTGAACTGGAAACTGATTGAATCATTATTTTTGAACTGAATCGAACTGAAGCTCTTCGTTGAACTGAATAATTGAACTCACATTTGCACTTGAACTTGGGTTTAAGGTGTTATACTTTTATTTTCATATTGAGTTCATATGTTTGAATGTGATTTGAAATGCTTGTGGTCCACTTTGATTTGGTTGTGTAAATTGAAGGTGTTTTCTTACCTGTAAAAGAAAGGGAAAAAGAGTTAACTCAGGAAGAAAAATAGGAATTCTAAAATAGGTGCAACCTAGATAAAGACTGGTCTAACCTAGACTAGCCTAACTAAAATAACTTAGGTGAACCAAAGAACAAAAAGGAAGTGAAATACCTTTCCATTTATTATACCTACCTCAATACTGAAAATCTGCAGGATATTATTTTTGTTTGTTTTGCGTACTGTATATTCTATGTGTGTTTTGCATTCAGTAAATTGCCGGCCTTTTGTATTTAAAGCAACGGTCTCTGGTGTATTTTTTTGTTTTTGCTCCCCACTCCTTAGAACCTAGAACTGGTCCAGTGGCACAGTAAGTGGTGTGATACCGGTGTTACAAATGTCTATATGTAAATTGTTTTTGCAGTGTCTGGAGCACGCTCTCAAGAATTTCACTCACGAAGGCACACGTGCTGTGGTGATGTGACAATAAAAGTGATTTGATTTGATTTGATTTGATGTATAAAAGCATTATCATACTTGAGGTTGTGCTATTGTACTGAATACAGGGCCACAGGTATAAGTACAATAGCACTCATGCTCATGATATCGCTCAATTATTTCATTGATGGGCACTTTACCTTTATGGGATTGTACAATGGAGAGTGACAGGAAAGCACTGGAAGAGAGACAGTGGTATAGGATTGTGAAATGACACAGGCTAGATTTATAGCAGATTTCGAGCAGCACTGCGTCATTGTTCCAATGCCCTGTTCATTCTTTATTCAAAATGTTATGCCTAATCTTACACCAAATGTTTCACAAATATAGATGTTTGATATGGAATCTAACTTTTAAAGGATATTTCTACAATCCTGAGCTATATTGTACTTTACAAACTATGAAGTTACTTTCACAGTGGTGTGCACAGAACGACCTGGAGCTTTTTTCAATTTTCTCTTAGCTTCCTTTGCTCCTATGTGGGAAATGTTCAACCTTCGCAAATGTTACAGAAGAATCGATTTGTCAGGCTTAAAGTTTTGTCTCATAAACTTTAACCTATATGATATGTTCTCTATGGTCACACTTTAGGCATAAAATCTCAAAGAAATTTCAATGAAAATACCACAAGGGTGTATTACTCTTACAAATCAATAGGAAACTCTGTACGGTCACTCAGTTCCGCTTAAAAATGTCGGCTTGCTTTGAGTATCATATTCTGTGAGCATATTCTATAATGTGTTTTCTGTGAGGACTGCAAGAACTCAGAGGACTGAAAGAAATGAACAAAGAGAAGCATTGATCATTAAGAGAATTGATCAACAACATCTCCAGCAGTTAGATCATTTTTTATATTAGTTGGGTGTTTTTATAACGCGCTGATATTTGATTTCATTTTTCTGTTGAGCGGCAATGGCTGTGAAGCATTCTCGCTATCTAACTGAATGTGATTAATGCTTCCTTAAACTAGCTCAGAATACTGGTGTTCAAGGTTGAAACCCCTTCAAACAACATGTAATTTATGATGTTTTAGTGGAACAGTAGTTACCACAGTCAACAAGAAAGATGTATCACTGTGTGGGCCTCAGCACATGACCTCCTCAGGGGACTGCCTACTTTTAGACGCTCCTCTAACTCCACATGATGATTCCAGCCTCATTTTAGCCTTCCAAAGCTACATAGAAAACAATCACAAATAGGATTAAGGAGGGTTAAAAGAGCTGAATGCTCTTACGGGTTTCCCTGTTCTAGAGAAAACTTTATAAATAACACTAAAGTGGCACATGTATCTGTATTGTTCCAGGACCAGCAAGGATTTACATTAAGCTTCTGAAATGATATAGTAATGTAATTGATTTTCTTGTTGTAAAACTAAAGTACAATCAGGCATATATCAGTTCATGTGCTTTAGAGTAGAGGTGCATAAACCATTTTAAGGGCCAAAAATCTGTGGGACAAAAAGTACAGTCTTAAAAATAAATGTTCCAAAAGGGAGTTTTTCAGTGCGAAGAACGTTTTAAAAAATGTAATGAATTAGTGAAATTTTTTTCACTATACATTCTTGAAAATGAATGTTCCAAAAGGGGTTTTCACAGCAATGCTTTAGAAGAAACAATTTTTAGTTCCCCAAAGAACCTTCCAGGGACTAGTCCTTCAAAGAACCATTTTTCTTAGAACATCTAGAAAAAAAAACTTTTTGTGGAATGGAAGGAAAGGTTCAAGGTTCTTTGTGGAACCATCAATGCTTAAAAAATATTAATAAATGTAATGTAATTTTGTTGTATTTATAATATCCCACTTAGTATTTTTCTCGCACATAAGTTTTTCTTAGTTTGTATGCATGGAAGATACATACCTTTATATTTTAGAAGGAGTATGCCTCGTAAGAGGATTGTCATAAGTTACAAACTGAGAAGTTTCAAAGCCTCTGCTTTAAAGCAAAGATAATAGATCAGTTTGACTCTCTTGATAACATTTAAATCTCAAAATCTATAGCTTGTATGTTTCTCTTTTTGTAGAGACAGCACAAATATGATAAAAAAAAGTGGCACTAAGTAACTGCAACAAACAGTAGGTTGATATATAACAAAAGAAAACAGATTGAAATAACAGTGAATATCTCTTATAACGGTGTGATGACTCCGGTGATATGTTTTCAACCATGAAAGTGCCACCTTGAGCAAAAGTGGTAATGTTACAGCAATTGTGGTATAGCAGCATGTCAGAAATGGTCTGTTATTCCATCCAGACAGTAAATTACTGACTTGTGAAATGCCTTGAACCACATGCCTTGTTTATTGACTGTCTCGAGGCTGCCAATGAAGGTTTTTTTATACGCTTTTCAAAAACGTAAGATATTCAGACACAGACAAAGCAAGTCAATTTATCTGAATTCCTTCAGGTGCATCACTATTCTTCCATTACTGGCCTTAGCTGCTATGTAAATAAGCTAAACATTCATTAAATGCTACATATTTTTGTGATATGCGGAGGAGGAGAGCATGGCCTTTCACAGGCTTTGCCTAAGTCATTCTACCTGATTCAATCTCTGAGATGGATCAGTACAGCTCTATTCAATCTGTCCCCCAAGTCTCTGCAAAATAAAGCTTATCAGCCTCAAGCAGACCATTCTTTACGCTTTATATGGAGGAATGAGATACCTGGCTGCACTAAACCAGGTGATCATTACAGTCGGGACTGCAAGTGGCTTCAGCATTATTCATAATCTTTTCTTTCCCTTCCTTTTTAAAGGAATCTATTTTAGATGCGACATTGTCGGTTTGTGACAAAAAGCCTCATTCTGACTTAAAATGACTGCTTGGGAACCTTAAAATCATAATTTAATGGGATCAGTTTTTCCTATTGTCAATACGTATTGACAGAAAATAAGATGTTTCTAGTATATATAACTCATAAACAGTCATATTTTTTCATCGTAAAACTACTGAATCTTTGGAAAACAGTTTCATTACTACCTAAAATATAATGAAAATAATTGTCATGTACTTTTCAAGAATCTCTGTGCCAATTGCTTGTTAATCTTTTTGTTTGTTCAGTCTGCCCTCTGGTGGTATAAATTAATTGTTTGGCATTCCACAAGCTTTTATTCTTAAACAAGATCATAACTTGTTAATGTAAGTAGTGTACAGTATTTAATATACATATATTCCAGCTGTCAATCAGAAGGAAGTCTTGTATCCTGCTCATATGTGATATCAAGTATGAGTTGTATTTACCTCTCTCCCACTTTTGTGTTTGCTCTTTCATAAATATTAATGAATAATTTATGGAATTTAGCCAGAATAAAACGGTCCCAGTCAGAACATGTGTAATCAGTAAACCTGTGTTAATGGCCCTATGGGTTTTGTTAGCCTTACTATGTGTAGCAGGAGACGATGAGTAGTCTTTATGTGCACTGGACACTGCTTTCTATCTTCAGAGGTCTTTTCACCAAAATTGCCCAATTCTACTCTCGCAGCTGGAGGTCGATAGCTGCTTTACAGAATAGATGGCTTCAGGGCACTGTAACTGCATCCCAGTTCCCCACAGGCTTTCCTGATAAACACACACACACACACACACACACACGCATATCTCAGCAGTGCAGCTGCTATCCACCTGCATTATGAACCCTGCCTCCTGGAACAGCAATATATACAGTGGGATCCAAAAGTCTGAGACCACATTGAAAATATAAGTTTTAGGGGGAAAAAAGTCCAAAAGAGAAACATAAAATGAAGAAGAAAGGTTTATGATTCTGCACTATTTCTATGTTTATCTTTGGATTCTCTTTGGAAATTCTTAAATTAACGCTGTGTATTTATGAAATTCAGTTTATGAATTCAGTTTCTCTTTTAAATCAGATTGTTATGCTGATTTTATGTTAATGAAAGATGTTTAAGAACTTTTTGCTTTTTAATAATGATAATATGCAAACTGGTTATTTAATTTGTAAATAAAATGTTTATTTTTGTTGTCTTTATCACAACTAATATTAAGAACATAAGAAATATACACACTATATATATGAAATTCAATCTATTAATTATTCTTTCAATTAGATTAGATTAAACTTTATTGTCATTTTGCAATTATGCTGATTTTATACATTTTAATGAAGTTTCCATTTTCCATTAGAATGCACAATGAGTGTTAAATATGACTTTTTTTGACCCGATAAAGGTATAGAAACAATGCTAATAATGCTGGAAAAATTAATTGCTTTTGGTAAATTAATTGGTTCACCAATTTATTTTTATAGGAATTTATGATTCATGAATTCAACAGAGTTTTGAGTTCTCATTGAGATGTGTTAGCCACCCATTTCGAAGCATTAATATGTAATATGTGACTGTAAAAATATACAGTCTATTATTATCGTAAAATAAAAGGACGCAAAGTGAATCAACCTGAAGGGGTTTATTTTATGATAATAACCAGCTGACTGTATCTATCTCACTTTACACACCAATATATGGACATCAAATATTTATTTATTAAATTACCTTATTACGTGAGTAGAAAGAGACCATGGAGTGATATTGAAAAACGTCAAACTAGCAGCAATGTAGTTGCCAGGAGGGCCAACATTTTAATGATATATGTGAGCATAAGCTGATTATTACTTTTTATTTTTTTAGTTTAAGTCCATAATATTTCTAAACATCTACATTTAAGAAGAGAGGTTCTGGAAAGCGGTACAATATAAGACCTCCACCAGATGGTGGTGTTGAACATGATTAAAATAACCATGGGAGAGACACAAAATGGGGAGATGAGTGAGCCAAGTAAAGTTTATTCATTCAGACTTAAAACTGAAAAGCAAACTAAACTGAATGGAAAAGTTCGGACTAATTCAATCATAACTATGTTGTCCTTCCTTACAGTATATCTCCCATAAAGATATAGTAGATATAGGTTTAACACTTAAATCATTGCTGAACTGACAATTGCTGTTAACAGGCTGATAAGATTTATAATCTCATGATGTCAATTTATAGTGGCATTATGATATTTTGTTAATCACTGCACCTTTACTGTACCTTACCTTTTGTTTGTTTTGGCAAAAATGCATAAATATATTCTTATAAAAATAATAGAAGAAAAAACACCAACCATTTCTATAGCTTATGCTTTTTTTCTCAATTGGCAAGATTGCAATTGATGTGTACTTTCAAGACTATACAAAAGCGTATTGATATAAGCATATATAAGCCAGTGATTCCCAGTCATTTTTGTTTTATCTTTGACACTGAGAATAGTAAAACAGCAGCAGTTATTCATTCAGATAAATGAGAATCCTTTTAATTATTTATTACATGTTTTGTTTTTTTCTCTCTCCAAGGCTTTAGTATAAAAACAACTGGATAGCACTTCCTGTAACGATAGCATCAATTACTGAGTCATAACTTGATGTCTGTTACCTGAGACTCCGGCCTTTTGAACTTGTTGCTTACTTTAGCTTACATCCTAATCTTTGATTGTGTCCTGCTCCTTATCCGTCCCATATTACACAAATATTTTACCTGCAAACAGGATTTATTTATCAAGCTCTGGCTGTGTCTATGACCTTGCTTCATTGTGTGACCTTCTTTGAATACGCTGCCATATAAACTACTCCATGCTGTCTGTATTTGTTTGCACTATTCAAGCCAGCTGATTTTTATTCAGTTAGTGCTGTAAGGTGCATGCTTGCCAAGTGCAAGGACAACCTCCTTTTTTACACAAGCTCAAGGCTAACTAGTGTTTTTTTCTTCTTCTTCTTCTTGTTTCTGATTTATACTTTACTGCCTCTCTGATGTTTTCAAAGAAGTTTAGTCCATTCAGCAAAGTATCTTCTTATTTAAAAGCTATTCCAAAAGTTTCTGACAGGTTGTTATTCAGTAACTGTTTGAGCTGTACTCTGAAGAAATTTTGCCTCTGCTCAGAGAAGTTTTGAATACATTATATATAACCGTTTGGGAGCTGCTAGTCTAACTTACAAAAAGGTTTATTTGAAATACCTTAATACTATTATTCAGCAAGGGTGCGCTAAATTAGTTAAAAGTGACAGTAAATAATTTTTTACAAAATATTTTTTGTTTTAAATGCATTTAAATGCAAACTCCTTTTCAAGAGTCAGACTCTTGAAAAAAGTATAATGTTTTACAAAAATATTAAGCAGCACAACAAGTTTTTAACATTGATTATAAGACATGCTTTTTAAAGCACCATATCAGCATATTAGAATGATTTCTGAAGGATCATGTGACACTGAAGACTGGAGTAATGGTTGATGAAAATTCAGATTTGCATTCACAGGAATAAAGTTTAAAATATATTCAAATGTTAATTTTAAATCGTAATAATATTTCACAAAATAGCAGTTTTTGTTCTGTATTTTTGATCAAATTGTATGCAGCCTTAGCGAGCACATCTAATATTTCTTCAGGGAAACATGAGAAAAAAATGTTTGTTTGTTAATGTGGACTCTGAACAGCTTGGATTGTATTTCACACTTTCTTTCTGCTTTGCATTATTATATCCAAGGCAGTTGTGGCCTAATGGATAGAGAATTTGATTTGTAACCTGAAGGTCGTGGGTTCGAGTCTCAGGTCCGGCAGAGATTGTAGGTGGGGGGAGTGAATAACACTCTCTCCACCCTCAATACCGCGACTGAGGTTAGACCCTTGAGCAAGGCACCGAACCCCCAAGTGGCCTGCATGTGGTGAAAAACCATGATGTTGATTGTTCACACTACTGTCAAAAAACGCTGAGTGACTCTTTATCTTCTTGTATACTTATCATTATGGAACAAAGCTAAATCCAGTGCAGCCCTCAGTGGAAAAGCTAAGGTCATTGACAGGTTGTTTGCACAATGCTACAGTCAGTACGTCTATCAGAGCATCTTATTCCAACAAACTATTCCCTAAACAAAAGGCAGCAATCATGATGTCAACAGCATAATTGTTTCTAGTACTGATTATTATGGAAATGTAATTTAATATGCTTGATGTTCTTTCCTTTTTTTCACCTAAGTCCTGTGTATAATCATATTACACGTGCACATAACAATATTTTGTAATATTTTGTGGCATTTAATAGCTATATTTGACTCTGGACCACAAAACCAGTCATAAGTAGCACAGGAATAATTGTAGCAATAGCCAACAATACATTGTATGGGTCAAAATTATAGATTTTTTTTATGCCAAAAATCATTGATATCGAGTAAAAATCATGTTCCATGAAGATATTTTGTAAATTTCCTATACCATATATCAGAACTTCATTTTTGATTAGTAATATGCATTGCTAAGGATTATATTTGGACACATTTAAAGGTGATTTAAAGGTGATTTTCTCAATATTTTTTGTTTTTTGTTCAAGTAGTTGTATCTCAGCCAAATATTGTCCTAACAAACCATACATCAATGGAAAGATTATTTATTCAGCTTTCAGATTATGTATAAATCTCAATTAAAAAAAAACTGACCCTTATGACTGGTTTTGTGGTCCAGGGTCACCTATAGCCATTTGAACATTTGGCAATTCTCACTGCACTGTAAAAAAACAAAAAGATTTTTTAGATTTTTGAGTTCTCTCAACTTATTTTTGTAGGAGATCCTCAACTTTTTGTTGTATAAACTTAAAACAACAAGTTGAGAGAACTCAAAAATCTGCTGAAGCTGGTTGCCTTAAATTTTTAAGTTGGCTCAACTTTTCTTTTTTTTTTTTTTTTACAGTGTGTTCAATGTTTTTGTGATATTACTGGCGTCTTTTTTTTCCCCAGAATGAAATAACCTTGATTCATCCACTGTTTGCAGCAGACATGAAAAGAGATAAATTATGTAATCAGAGACGTTTAAGGCGACTGATATTTAAAAGGCAGCTGAAATAGAGTCTAGCAATGCCTAAAGTTGTAAATCTAGTAGGAATTCTCCTTCTTCCATGTGTAATCTCCTTTCAGACCAAACTGTATATATTACATGTCAGTGCAGTAGTGCAGATTTCAGTGCAGATTTTCTAACTTTTCCGCTTTCTGTTGCATATTCTTTTATGCATTGGTGGTCCAAAACTAATAACAATGTCTCTTTACAAATAGAGAGTGAAAATTATCTTCAGTGTTGAAAAGAATCACTGTTCAGACTGAGATTTACTGGTCAAATGAAACCTTGAGAACAGGTGTTTCCAAAAGCTGCAACCACACAGAAAGTCACATGAGAATGGTAATATCGTTAAGTAGATTTGTGAGTTGTGAGTATGGCAGTAAAAACCATAGAAGAAACATTGTAAGCTATTAAAATGAGTTTATGCACATGTATATGCTCAAAACCTACTTGTAAACCAAAACAATTATAAATTATTCAATTATGTATAGCAGAGGTCTGCAACAGGGAGTCTGCAATGGTACAGTCCACAAAATATTTTTTCATATCAACTACATTTTTGAAGTATGCTTAAAAAAAAATGACATGCTCTATCCCTTTAACTTAAAGCAAAGCAAAATTTAAGAAGCTAAAGTTCAGCTAAATGTTTCATTGTCCATCCTATATTAAATTGTGTTGAAGGAAATTTAGATGACACTGTACATCAATAATGAACATTTTAAAAGCTCTGCAGTACAATCAACAACAAAGTATGTACAAATACATTACTTTTGCAATATGTGGCCTACATAGCATTAGTATACATCTCTCTCTGTCCACCAAGGGATCCTTGGCCTGAAAAAGGTTGATAATACCTGCTGGGATTTTTTATTCTCCTCATTTGCCTAAGGTCTGAAAATTGTCTTTCTTAGAATGCAGCTCTACTGACAAACTGTTTTGCAAATCTAACCGAATCAAATGATTATGCACATTTTATTTGTAATAGGACTAATGAATAAAAGTGATTAGTATTTCCATAGAACATGAGAGGAGACATTTTGAATAATGTGCAGATATTATGACTGGAGACAGACAATTTTGCAAAAAAATATTCTGTGCACTATAATACAAGTCTTCTGAAGGTGCATGATTATGTGTGGTTTATGTGAGGAAAGGACCAAACATTTTGTTCCTTTCAATGAGAAATGCTGGTTCATCTCTGCTGCCCTGAATATTTAATGACATGTTCAGGTGAGTAATGATATAAATGAGTGTTATTTATATCTTTCCCTTGTAATATTGAGGAAGCTTGGTAGAATTACAATACAAAGGCATAATTATGTATTTTTTTTATTTTGAATTTTGCTTTTGTATCTTAAAACAACAAGTTTCATTTTACATTGTAAGTTTACATGGCAAAATATTCTATTCAGGATTTAGGTGCATGATTAGGTATGTCTAAGCAGAGCTGTTTCTCAAAGAAATGTCATCCTTGACTTAATCCGTAGTTATTGCTTACAGCAACTTAGTGCCCTCATTTCAGAGAGTGCATGTTGTGCAAAGCGTGTGTGTGTGTGTGTGTGTGTGTGTGTGTGTTTTGCCAACGTCACCAGTGTCCTCTGCTGTTGAAAACCCTTGTGGTAGATCTCCACTTGGGTGTGCATTTGTTGCTAGGATACAACAAATCCCTGTAGTTCACCCTAACGCTTCATGTAAATATGTACAGAACTTTGAATTACAGTTACAGAAATGTTGAGCCAGTGTAAGGCACTTAAATCCCCCAAATTACTTTGGAAAAGATATGTATTACAGAATGAGTCACTTGAGTTAAACACATAGACTAGAATTGTCAGTATGATGGAAATTGACTCTTTGCTAAAACCAGCCTTAAAAACATTACTGACCAATCCTACCTTAGCAGCTGATGCAGTCTGTCATTTTCTTAGACAAGCTTTGTCTCTTTAGTGAAGTGAAGTGAAGTGACATTCAGCCAAGTATGGGGACCCATACTCGGAATTCGTGCTCTGCATTTAACCCATCCAACGTGCACACACACAGCAGTGAACACACACACACCGTGAACATACACCCGGAGCAGTGGGCAGCCATTTTATGCTGCAGCGCCCGGGGAGCAGTTTGGGGTTCGGTGCCTTGCTCAAGGGCACCTCAGTCGTGGTATTGAAGGTGGAGAGAGCGCTGGACATTCACTCCCCCCACCTACAATTCCTGCCGGCTGGAGACTCGAACCCGCAACCTTACAAGTCCGACTCTCTAACCATTAGGCCACGACTTCCCCACCAATTTAATTTAAGTACATAGAGGATCTGTGTGTTTGGTTAGTTTGATACTGTTTTTGAAAAGTATTTCAAAGAATGTTGCTGTGGCACTTTAATTAATCACAAAATGTACTCACAAACATTATTTTTTCTACCTTTTCATCATGTTATTGATTATGAATAATACAACTTTTTAAATACAACCCGAAGTGATCCAGCACATCAGAGGTGATCCAGCACATCCTGCCCCGGTGCGATGCATCGTCAACCGCTGCCCCCGGGTCCAGGCCTCCATCTGCTCGTCGCCGTGGGCGCCCTCCTGCGTCCTCCAGAGCTGCTCCGCCCCGTGCCGAATCAACACCTGGGCCGGCGCCTCTCGCATATTGTGTTTGTGCTATTTTGCACATTGTCCTTTTTGTATATTTGTACATTCTTTTTTTATTATCTGTGTCCTGTCCTGTCATTCTGTCACACTGTAGAGCTTCTGTCACCAAAACAAATTCCTCGTATGTGCAAACATACCTGGCAATAAAGCTAATTCTGATTCTGATTCTGATAAAAAGGTCAAATTGACTCTTTCTCAGACTCATTCTTCTGGTGGGAATACTCTTCATGCCTTAAAATGGTTTGAATATGTAATGCTACGCCATAATTATGCAAATTACTTCCCACCTTCACTCACCAGCTCAGACCTGCTTAACTTTCACTCGGTTAACTGAAGTAGTAAACGCTACACAAAGGCAAGTGGCAATTTTCTATTAATTCTTCCAAATATGTTTGAAGCACAAACAGATTCTGAAAAAGAGAAAGAGTATTATACAGAGTTGTCTACTAGTCGATGTATCAGAATACTGGTGTATTTTATTTATCTCTCTCTCTCTCATGTCGGACATGTAACAGCAACTGATGTCATTAGCCTTTGGCTTGACTATGTTATCAAACTGCTAATAATGTGTTTCTAATTTTACACAAACCACATTCTTGTTCGCCATCTCAAACAGTTGATGATATGAAAAGTCCCATCCAGCAGACTGATTAGATTGGTTTCATGTTTGAGGCGTTAGGTACGCTGCAGTTTGATAGTAAACAATATTAAAATCTTAATTTCACCACAATCAAGACAATATTAGTGCTATGCCACTGACATTCTAATATTTTCTATTGTCAAATTAATCAAGTTTTCTTTGTGTGGCATTAAAAATGCTTGAATAAACTCTTGAGATTATTATATTTCTCTGACAAATCGAAAACACAGATTAGCAGCACTGTGTGTAGATCAAAGTGTTTTACAAAGAAAAACAATTAGGCGTGTGTTCTCTGACCACAGAATGATCATTACAACTTTTGAGTGGCTTTAAAGTGCAGTGCAGTCTGAGGTCAAATTAATGGTAACAATTACACACTCTTTAGTATATGACAATAAATCCTTTCATGAACACAATTATACAAAAATTACCAGTTTAAGGGATCAAAATAACAATATTGTACCATTAAAAGTGATCATTAAGAATTTAGATGAGTGTGTTCATGTGTGTTTTGAGTGGGTGTGTGAATGTGAGTGTATTAGTTTCTGTTTGCCTTCACCCGGATCTGGGCCTGTGCCTTTTGTGCAGTGGGAATAGCTTTGAAAGGTACTGGTTGTTGCCTGGCACCAATAAAGTGTAAGATAAGGCTTTGCCACAGCTGGGTTCATTGTACCTGCAAAATTGCTATTATGATCAAAGGCATGAATGCAACAAGAGGAGCCAGAGTCTCAAAGGATGCAAGCTTTGCAGAGTACAGCTCCACAAATTAGCCACACTTTTTCACACTTTATCACTGTTTTCTCACACTCTGTTTTAATGACTCTCTTCATTTCAATGCACAATAAAATAATAAAAAATATATATAATTATTTGTCAGTGGTAAAGCATTTGTGTGTATGTGTTCTGCATGTCTTGTCACACTGTCTTCTCTGGGTGTTTAAAACCTGTTAATGCTCATTACCTATATTTTATTGTAGTTTTTTTGAGTATATTAAAGCTACTGTCAGTCTTGCACAGCTAATAATCCTTCATGATGAGGCCACATAACTAACATGTACAATTCAACATGTCTGACTAAATTTATGTGAACAGGTGGTAATTTGCGCAGCAATGCCCTATAATTACAGCTGTAAAGAGTTGACAGATGATCTTTGGTAGTACTTTGGGTGTAGAGGGTAAAATTAAACTGTCTGAGGGGGCAATATTGTACTTGTGCAAGTTGATATTGTACCATCAGTTGTTTGGAATCATTTGAATGTGATTTTTCCCCTTTGTTTTAACATGAAGTATTTTAACTGTATTTGTACTGTATGTTTTATATTTAACATTGTTAAGAATAATTAGGTGCTTAAAATATATAATAGTGTTTTATACTGCTGAAAAGCTGTTATGTTTAGTTCTGGAGATAGGAGATCTGAAATATAGATATCATGGTTTTAAAATATTACTAAACACTGCCATTCACAAATTTAGAGTAGGTAAGATTTTTTTGTTTGTTTGTTTTTGTATTTAATGAATTCTCAAAAAAGCTGCATTTAACCAAACCCAGTAAAACAGTTATATTGAATGAATGAATGAGGCATTTATATAGCGCTTTATTGTGTATTGTTGTACACCCAAAGCACTTTACAATCATATAGGGGGTCTCTCCTCAACCACCACCAGTATGCAGCATCCACCTGGATGATGCAACGGCAGCCACAGCACAACGGCGCCAGTGCGCTCACCACACACCAGCTACAGGTGGAAAGGAGAGAGCGATAGAGCCAATCAAGTGGATGGTCATATTGTCAAATGTTATTATAATTTAAATTAAATGTTATCTATTTTAATATATTTTCAAATGTAATTTATTCCTGGATGGCAAAGCTAAATTTTCAGCAGCCATTACTCCGGCCATGCTGCTTAATATTTTTGTGTACATTGTTTTATCTATACATATATATATATATATATATATATATATACTGTATATATATATATATATATTTTTTTTTTTTTGACAAATAAAAAGCTCAAAAGGATAAGTGTGTATTTGAAATAGAAATCATTTGTGACATTACAAAAGTTTTTGTCGCTTTTCATCAGTTTGTGTCCTGTATATGTATATATATATATAATGTAATAAAATTATTGCAGTTAAGCACATGCAATAATATTAGAAGAATGAAAGCACTTATGTGACGCCTCCCATATGAGACTGGCCTGGTTTACCAGCCTCGTTGCTAAATGATGCTGAGGGCTGCTTTTGCCATCTACATAGCGACGCACCAGGTTCTTGCATAAGCATACGTATTTGATGCCTTGGGATAGGGTAATTTGTTTTGAATAATATCTACAATAAGTTAATACTTGTTCTAAACAATCCCTTTAGCTAAGTTTGTGCTATTTTCTGTTTATTTTGAGAAATAAAAGAATTTATTTTTCTTCTGTAAATATAATGTCATTAAATTGTTAACACCATCCATCGTCTCATTAAGAGCATACCCCAACATTGTCAGGCATACAAGCACGTTGGGGCCATACAAACTACTGAGTACCATTTTGAATTGCTGCAATGCAATTTCAGCAAAATGGACTAGCCTGCTGCTGTGCTGCATCATTTTTTTACTTTTACAGGGTGTCTTTGAATCAGTCCTCTGTAGGTTGATAATTTTCATTTCCATCAAACGATGTGACATCCTTTTGTTCCTAACACATTACCCAGTCCATATCAGTATAGATATCCAGCACGATATTTTCCCCATTGAGATCTGATGTGTTTTTAAAGTGTTCCTTTAATTTGTTGAGCTGTGTGTGTGTGTGTGTGTGTGTGTGTGTATGCAGACATCATGTGATATATATATGGTTTTTATTAAACAATAAAGGGTAAAATAAAGTGTCCATAAGGGAAAAAATGTCCAAATAAACGGGGAATCTGGTGTCCTCGTTGTGCCGTGGGGCTTGTGCAGGAAGGTAGTGTTCAGAAGGGAAGGGTCCAGGGAAGGGGCGGAGTCCGGTGGCCGCACGCGCTCCCCTCTCGGGGCCGGGAGCGAGTGGCGGCGGTGTCTCTTGCGCGGCTCCTTCCATCTCCTGGGCCCCCGGCGCATCTGGCGGGCCCGGAATCCTGGCCCGTCAGTCGCCTAACGGGTGCGGCAGTCCTCCTCGACGCACCCCTCCTGGACCCACGAGGACACCAGCGTGCATGCACGGGGAAGAGACCGGTCTCCCGAGGAGAGGCGTGCTCGGCGTTTAAACAGCGGCGGTGATGAGGCTCTATTCACATCAGGTGCGCCTCATCACACGCCACCAGCCCTAGGTGTTCAGCGCCCCTCCTCTCTCACACACCCACTCCCGTCGGGAGCCTGGTGAAGGGCGGCGAATACGGGACGGGGTGGTGATGATGGACAGGGGGGAGGCAGCCGACTCGTCACAATATATATATATATATATATATATATATATATACACTCACCTAAAGGATTATTGGGAACACCATACTAATACCGTGTTTGACCCCCTTTCGCCTTCAGAACTGCCTTAATTCTACGTGGCATTGATTGAACAAGGTGCTGAAAGCATTCTTTAGAAATGTTGGCCCATATTGATAGGATAGCATCTTGCAGTTGATGGAGATTTGTGGGATGCACATCCAGGGCACGAAACTCCCGTTCCACCACATCCCAAAGATGCTCTATTGGGTTGAGATCTGGTGACTGTGGGGGCCATTTTAGTACAGTGAACTCATTGTCATGTTCAAGAAACCAATTTGAAATGATTCGAGCTTTGTGACATGGTGCATTATCCTGCTGGAAGTAGCCATCAGAGGATGGGTACATGGTGGTCATAAAGGGATGGACATGGTCAGAAACAATGCTCAGGTAGGCCGTGGCATTTAAACGATGCCCAATTGGCACTAAGGGGCCTAAAGTGTGCCAAGAAAACATCCCCTACACCATTACACCACCACCACCAGCCTGCACAGTGGTAACAAGGCATGATGGATCCATGTTCTCATTCTGTTTACGCCAAATTCTGACTCTACCATCTGAATATCTCAACAGAAATCGAGACTCATCAGACCAGGCATAATATCACTTGACTCCATGTAATATCACCATATCAACAAGTTATTCATAATTTTTTCTCCATGTAAATATCATATATCAATAAGCTATTCATAATTTTTCTCTACCTCATATTGCTGCTATTCAAATACCCTGTACAACTTTTTGCACATTATTTTTTGCACATTCCTCTCATTACTATTTGTCAACAACATACTGACCTGCACATTTATATTGATATTTTTTATCCTATCTTATCTTATTTTATCTTATCTTTTATTTTATGTTTGTACTTCTTCTTAATATTTGTATACTTTATAATTGCACTGTCCTTGGAGCGGACCTGACCTACATTTCACTGCTGGTTATACTCTGTATAATTGTGTATGTGACAAATAAAACTCTTGAATCTTGAATCTTGAATCTTGAATCCAGGCAACATTTTTCCAGTCTTCAACCGTCCAATTTTGGTGAGCTCGTGCAAATTGTAGCCTCTTTTTCCTATTTGTAGTGGAGATGAGTGGTACCCGGTGGGGTCTTCTGCTGTTGTAGCCCATCCGCCTCAAGGTTGTGCGTGTTGTGGCTTCACAAATGCTTTGCTGCATACCTCGGTTGTAACGAGTGGTTATTTCAATCAAAGTTGCTCTTCTATCAGCTTGAATCAGTCGGCCCATTCTCCTCTGACCTCTAGCATCAACAAGGCATTTTCGCCCACAGGACTGCCGCATACTGGATGTTTTTCCCTTTTCACACCATTCTTTGTAAACCCTAGAAATGGTTGTGCGTGAAAATCCCAGTATCTGAGCAGATTGTGAAATACTCAGACCGGCCCGTCTGGCACCAACAACCATGCCACGCTCAAAATTGCTTAAATCACCTTTCTTTCCCATTCTGACATTCAGTTTGGAGTTCAGGAGATTGTCTTGACCAGGACCACACCCCTAAATGCATTGAAGCAACTGCCATGTGATTGGTTGATTAGATAATTGCATTAATGAGAAATTGAACAGGTGTTCCTAATAATTCTTTAGGTGAGTGTATATATATATATATATATACATATATATATATATACACACCACATCCTTATTGAGTCAATTCCTTATTATTTGTTTGAGATATGGATCTCTATTAAACATGTATTGAAAACCATAAAGGAAGTTTACACCAGAAAAGTAGTAAGTTTGTACTGATCAGACTCCAGACTACTGCTGCAGTCTGATTAGAGTGAAAGTAAACCACACCCTCTCCCACCCATTCAGTGAGACTGCACATGGCCCAGACGTCCTCATACACCTTCAAAACACTGCATGGACAGAGCATGGGATAACTTTAACCAGAATGATCCAAATTCCTGATCCACTCATTCCTTAGAATCACAAAAGGGAACTGAAAATAACGCTAAAGTAATGAACCATGCTTTGAAAGGGTCAAAAGGTCAGTGTTGACCTATTATAAAACTTCAACTTTAAATTCTCTTATCTTCATTTACAAGGGAAATGGCACTCTGAAATGGTTATGAAATACATTTTGAGGTGGAGAAATATGTGGAGGAGGGTAGAGATCATAACACTCAAGTTAAACAATGGTAATAATATGTATCAGGTAGTTCCCACCTCTTCCTAAAATGTCAGACAGTTACTGTAACAGTCAACATATATTTTTGAGCAAAATAAGTACAAATGTTTCCCTAATTTAAAAATGTTACATTTCATTGTAATACAAATACATAGTGTAATTCGAAGGAAGCTACAGAAATGACTTCCATTATAGGCAGAATCCCCGAAGAGAGCAGAATTGCTTATGCTATCATGATAAAAAGATTCAAATATGTAGTGTTCTCTGTCTAATTGCAGCAACATATCAGTTTTCCCTCGTGCATCTACAGTATACAACTGACAATTACTGATTCCACTTAGCTGATGTCTTTGCAGCTTTGAATGCTGTATTAATGGTCAAGAATTATATATTGTACTCCATTCCTCTGGAGCCCTGCTATCATGGTAACCATGAAGCTTCAGAAGATCCCATGTGCATTATGTGAGGTCCCTGCATATATATATATATATATATATATATGCATAAACCATTACCATACTGTAAATATCAATCTTTTGAAGATCAGCAGGCTGTGGTAGAGTTGCATTGAAGTAACGTTAGAGTGACCCACCCTGCTTATCACACTGTTGCCTTATCTCTTATCTTGTTCTGACTAACAGCCATGAGTTTGGGGTTTCCTAACCTTGCATGACTCTGGACAACACATAATTATATATACTGCTGTTCAAAAGTTTAAGGGTCAGTAAGATTTTTTTTAACAATTCCATACTTTTTTTCAGCAAGGATGCATTAAATTGACCAAAAGTGATAGTAAGACATGTATTATGTTCCAAAAGATTTCTATTTCAAATTAATGCTGTTCTTTAATCTTTCTATTAATTTATAAGAAGCCTGAAATTTTTTTATCATGGTTTCCACAAAATATTAAGCAGCACACCTGTTTTCAACTGTTTTTACAAATCTGTTTTCAACTGTTTTCACAAATCTCTTTTCAACTGTTTTGTGCAGCAAAATTTAAACAAGTATATTACAATGAGTATGATACTGAAGACTGGAGCTGCTGAAAATTTAACTTTGCATCACAGAATAAATTACATTTTAAATACATTAAAATAAAAAACAGCTATTTTAATTAGTAATAATATTCCAGAATTTTTACTGTATTTTCTTTATCTGACAAATGCAGCCTTGGTGATCAAAAGAGTCTCCTCTTTCAAAAACATAAAAAAACCTTACCTACTCTCTCAAAATGAAAGCAGTAATGGAACTATGACTTCATATAAACATTAATGTGACCATGATTACTGTCAAAATACAACTTTGAACTTCCACTTTCATCTGCAAGTTGCAAAAGATGATTAGGCAATCCTTGTTAAATCATTTTGCTTGTTTTGAGCATATAAAGCTAGTGTTGTGAATTATGTGGCTTGGGGGGCATTTTCTTCTTCAGTATGTCATCACAGTTGTTGTATTGATCAGCACCTTGGGTACTTAAAATTATGGATTACTCACAATAATTGGGTACTGTAATTATGTATTTCTTACAGTCACAGCTTTCATACTGCCCAAACCAAGCGTTCTGAACAAACATTTTATAAATTAATTTGATGTCTTATTTTCTATAAAGTGTAAGCTATGTAATGAATATGTATGATGTTACTGCATGTGAGAAGAAAAAGTGACCTGTTCTGCAGTCTTTTTCTGGTGGGGTGCTGGTGGAGTTCTCAAATGGTGCTTCAAAAGCTGGGGTAAAATGAAACTGATCTGTTGCCTGAAATCCTGTCTTCAATGGTTTTATTGTTTGGATAAAGAGGCTTTATTCTGGACCGCTCATCCACAGTTCCCCTAATGGTGCTGTTCATTTCTGCAGAACTATTAAGATAATTAAAAAAAGAGGATCTCACTGATTCACTCTGCCCCTATGTCTGCTAGTTCTTTCTTTCTTACTTTTATGAAAGACTAAATTAGTATAGATTTACGATCTACCCACTTTTTCCGATTTTGTTTTCTTCACTTTTTTCTCTTATTATCACTTTCATTTTATTTTATTTTATTAAAAAAATATAATTTGATTTTCATTTGTGTCATCTCATTTATTCATTATTTTAATTTTATTTTCATGTTATGCTTTGGATTTTCATTTGTGTAATGGAAAAGGTAAAACAACAGCAGGTCAACTTTTCATTTTCCGTCGGTTTTAGTACACGATGTAACTGCAGAAGGGTCAATCTTTAAGAATGACTCAAAGAATGAGTACTAAACTCAAAGAATGAGTACGAAGCCGCAGCGCGTAACCCATACTGTACAGGATTTTAGAAAGACCGCAAAACACTTGGTGTGCGATCTTACCACAACGTGGCTTTCAGAAAAGTGCACAGAGACTAGTGTGCGCTCTTACCATAACATGGATTTGTAAACACCGTCTTTTCAGATACTCTGGAGGGAGCAGTATGCTCATAGGTGACCCTCTATGCTGAGGGGAGCAAAGCTAGCTCTACCATGGCAGAGCTCTGGAGAGCGGAGAACTTAACTCTCAGCATGAGAGGGAACACAGACGCTCAGAAGGGAGCGGCATGCTCATAGGTGACCCTCTAAGTTGAGGGGAGCAATGCCAGCTCGACCAACAAGGAGAGCTCGGGAGGGAGCAGCATGCTCGTAGGTGACCCTCTAAGGTGAGGGGAGCAACGCCAGCTCGACCGACAAGGAGAGCATTGGAAGGGAGCAACATGTTCATGGGTGACCCTCTATAGTGAGGGGGGCAATGCTAGCTCTACCAAGGCAGAGCTCTGGAGAGCGGAGAACTTAACTCTCAGCATGAGAGGGAACTCAGATGCTAAGAAGGGAGCGGCATGCTCATAGGTGACCCTCTAAGGTGAGGGGAGCAATGCCAGCTCGACCAACAAGGAGAGCTCAGAAGGGAGCAGCATGCTCATAGGCGACCCTCTAAGGTGAGGGGAGCAATGCTAGCTCGACCAACAAGGAGAGCGCATCAGATGCCCAGAAGGGAGTGGCATGCTCATAAGTGACCCTCTAAAGTGAGGGGAGCGACACCAGCTCGACCAGCCAGGAGAGCATAGGGTGCAGGAAGGGAGCAGCATGCTCATAGTTGACCCTCGATAGTGAGGGGAGCAAAGCTAGCTCTACCATGACAGACTCTGGAGAGCGGAGAACTTAACTCTCAGCCTGAGAGGGAACTCGGACTCTCAGAATATACTTACACCCTAGCACAGGGGCTCAGGGAGATTGCTACTTGAAAACCCCCGGAAGGGGCGCAGTCCCTGAGCTAGCACATTGATATCCTCAGATAGCCATGGACCTTTCTCAAAGGAGGCATCCCTATGCCAAGAACTGATGTTAAAAGACCCACAGGTCCAGGCATTGTAGTGCTGGAGACCTGATGACCAAGGAGGCTCCCACAGAAACCTACAACTGGGCCACACAATCCAGGGGTATGAGGCTGGAAACGGGGCTCTCATCCTAGCCTGGATCTAGTATCGACGAGTGAGGTTATCACTGCACTGCGTCGAATGAAAGAGGTGAAAACACACAAAACGACAGGTCCCAGAAAGTGCAAATAGTGGCTAACAATACCAGTGAACTGTAAAACTGGATCGTATTCACCCATCCATGGTTCCTGCGTGAGATCAGTCCCGGAGGCGAAGTCCAAAGAGTTGGTCCAGACCATCAGTAAGGTAGTTTCTATGAAACATAGAACTTAACCAAAACATCATAAGTCCAGCACAGAGACTGCAATTTTTTAAACGCAGGTTCCTAGGTTTCCACCTAACCTCGATCAGGTGAAATTAACGGTGGTTGCAGGGGAATTAGAGAGGAGAAGATGAGGGCAGATGACAGGCCCCCTGAGGGAAGGGAGTAGATGTTCATAGTTTTACTCTGGTCCGGACGAGAGCATTGAGAACGCCTCGTCTGGATCACCTCACTCAGGTCTTGCCTACCTCTCTTTGACCCACGCCTCCCACTAGCCTTCTAGCGTCAGTCGCCAGAGCGCCTCTTTTTGAGATCAGGGGAGTGAGGTTTACACGCACCAGCACTTACTTGCCTACGTCTGTTACACTCGCATCAGTGGGTCTCGAACCGAGGGAAGCAGATGACTGTCCCTCCTTCCTCGAAAAGAGAGACAGACGAGAGCGGAGCTTTCTCATAGAAAAAAGCTCACAGTGCACGAAGATTGCCCCCTCGAGGACATCGCGTGCGTGCTCTTCGCCCAAACAAAAGACACAAAGATAGTGTGTGTCACCAGGTGTCAAATAACGAGGACACGGATGCACACATTTCTTAAACGCCTTGCTAGTGATCGCCATAGTAGTAGTAGAAATCGTTCTTACCAGTTGGAATGCACGCTTCAAACAAAACAGTCACTGAAGACGAAGAAGAGAATGACGTATTTTCCCGGCGCCCCTTTATACTGTGGCCTCGCCGGTAGTGACGTCATAGGCTGTCGTCAGCCAACGTGTGGTGTTTTTGTATGTATGCTTCAGACACGGGTCACGCTGATGGCGTTCCCCATAGCGGCCCCTAGAGGACGCAGTTCGAAGTTCACTCGAAAGGGATCAGCCATTACACTAATTGTAAAAAGCTGTAGATGGAAAGTAATTAATAATATAAAGTAATTTGGCACTCAAGCTTACAAGAAGCTCTTATGTCGAGGGCAGCAGCAGTGGATTCTACAGCCAAATGTTGTCTGCTTTGTACCACCACAGATGATGCCAACCCAGATTCAAGACAGCCACAAGAATGTGTGCCCAGCAAAGCATGGGTTGCGTAAGTAAGGCTGAACAATCACAAAGAGCATTAGCCATATGTTAATGAGAGTCTGACCGACATCCAAAACTGTGCTCATCTGTGGTGATGTGCCAGCTTCCAAGATAAAGGCCTCTCTCAGCCTGCATAACAGGATCTCTGGGTAATGGTCTCATTATTTCTCCATGATAACAGAGCACAGAGTTGACATGTAATGGAGAGTCTCACAGATATTGATCTTGAATATTCTGGAATTACAAATTTCCTCTTTTACAGCAGAAATTTCACAACAGAACTTGTGTAATTAAAACATTTTGAAATATGATATCAGAAAATGGTTGAAACCGTTCTTGTCAATTACTTCAAACTTCACTTAACAGAAACTAGCATGAGGAAGAGGTTCATTCTGTATCTGCATTTTTGTCAAACGACCATGTGAAAAGCAGAACAGGTTTTATTTGTGGTAAAACTCAAATATTAGTTTTTTTTAGCTCCCTGCAGAGGACAAAGGGCTTGAAACTGATCTTGAATGGTACTGAATAACAGTGACTAGACACGTCAAATTACCACAATGTTAATTTATGGAAAGAACTTATATTGAGCTTGGACTTTTCAGTTTTGGTCAAGAACGCAGAAGTTTGAAATGTCTTGAATGTAACATTAAAGTTCTGTACGTTAACATTTAGCTAACAATAAATAATGAATAATACTTGTAGAGTATTTATTAATGTGGTTTAATGTTAGTTTATAAGTACACTATTGTTAATTGTTTGTTCATACATTAATGTTAATTTCTACAATGTGAAATGTTAATGTGTAAGCATAATTTCCACATATACACTACCGTTGAAAAGTCTGGGGTCAATACAGTAAAACAGTAATATTGTGAAATATTATTACAAACTAATACATGTAAAATGTACTTTTTTCTCTTAATATTTAGCAGCCATTATAGCAATCTTCAGTGTCACATGATTTTAATATGCTGATTTGGAGCTCAAGGAACATTTCTTATCATTATTAATGCTAAAAACAAGTGTTGTATAGTATATTTTGTGGATACCGTGAAAAATTATTTTTAGGATTCTTTGGTGACTAGAAAAGCCCTAGAGAACAGCATAATAAAAATCTTTTTTATATATGTATTATTTTTTCTACTGTCACTTTTGATCAATTTAATGCATCTTATCTGAATAGCGGTATTTATTTCCTTAAAAAAAAAAAACTTATTAACGTTTTATGTTAACATCAGCTTATGTGTATCACTAATGTGATGCATTGTGGACAGAAAACAATTACAGGAAGTATAGTTTAAAATATGTTCATTTATTGCTGATAAAATTCCTAAACTATGACTGATTTACATATAATATTTGTTTGCAATACTGTTCAATTTAATTCTGAAAAATCTACTTCATAGTATCTATGGCAGAACATCATGGTACAACATTCTTAGAAACAATTTTAAAAGCTAATCTCTTGAAATTCCTCCTGATAAATAATAAAACACTTTATAAGTGCTTTCCTTCAGGTATTTCAGCTTCAACACATCCAATCAGTTACACATTTAACTGACATTCATCCATTACCATAAGCACAAAAAGAACCATGATGTCTTTCCAATTGAATAACATGGAGCATAGTGAAATTCTGCATAGCTAAAAGCACAAAGTGAAGCGATCAGAGATGGACTGGGATCATTTGGAAGTTAGATAGTTTCCCATTTGTCCAGTTTACATAAAACTGCAAGGAAATGCAGGTAACAAACCACTGTTTATACAACTGGAGCTGCTATTGTTATTAAGCACTGAGTATATAAGCATTTTAATACTATTTCTCATGTTAAATAATAATATAAGCATTTATGACAAAAATAGACAGTTTTAGAAGATCAGATCCAGCTTTCTTGTTATCAACACTGCAATGCAAGCAAAGGCCTGGATTGTGATATTTCAGTAGCAATTTCACTGGGAATGTGTTTGTGAACCAGTCAAAAGCACCATGATCAGAAGGCAGTGGGAGGGTTGTGGCATCGATACTGCTGTTTACTTGAAGGATGCACGGACTTTGCGTCCCTTGAGAGGTTGAGGGGGTCTGAAGTTGTCAACCATGCAGCAAGGTGCCTCTCCTTCAGATGTGAACAACAGGCTACGGAACTTAGCCATCTGAAGAACAGACAGACAGAGAGAGAGACAGTTAGATTGTTTTCTCTTGGATTGTGGTGTTTAGTGTGTTCCTGGCAGTCTTACAGAGACTTATTACAGCCTATATTTACTATATTTAGCTCCATTCTCATTCATAGAGCTCTTGCCAGAATTCCCGTGCAGACTGTTCTGACTAACCACTGGAGGCTTATTTTAGCTCTGCAGGCTAACAGCACTGCCTACATCAGGGAAAGGTGATGAATTTTTTTATTTTTTTTTGGAAAGCATAATGTCACTTTATGTCACAATGCTGAAGTAGCATTTTTAAGACAAGCAGCTTAATTATTGTGCTACAGCAAACTTAGTTCTGACACATTTTGGTGGGTTGGTGGGGGCATAAGGAAATAATAAGCTCACAGCATGTGGTCCATGAGGGTTGAGCTTTTTTTTCCCCAGAATATTGTATTTTATATATTATAATATTTTAAAAGGTTTTGGAGAAAACATTTTATGGTAGTAATGTCACCTTAATCAAAAATTCAATTTGTTTATATATATATTTTTTTTAAAGAAGTCTCTTATGGTCACCAAGGCTGTATTTTTTGGATCAAAAATACAGAAGAAAAAAAACTGTAATATTGTGACATATTATTTCAATTCAGAATAACTGTTTTCTATTTTAATATATTTTAAAATGCCATTTATTTCTATGATGGCAAAGCTGAATTTTCAGCAGGCATTATTCCAGTCTTCAGTGTCACATTATTCATCTGAAATCATTCTAATATGTTGATTTGGTGCTCAGGAATCTTGAAATGCAGGTGAAGAACGATCTTACTGAACAGTAGTGTATATTATAATATTTTTAATATATTTAGTTATTCTAAACAAAGTCTAATTTCTTTGATTTTTTATTATTATTTTTTTCAGCCCAGTTTGTCCAGTATATACAGTGTGGTGTATCTAGTAAAATACAATTGTAGGATAATACTTATTGTATTATTATAAATACATTTAATTACACTTATAATTACACTTTCTTGTCTTGCTTATTGCCCTTAATAAATAAAATGTATAAAAACAAAAATAGATTGCAATAAGGGCCAAATTCATCTCCAGTAATGAACAAATGGGTGTTGGTTTCTATCTTAAAGGCACAAGCCTGACTTAAATATGATATTTGCTGTCAGGCAGGCGATATATTTAAGATAAAGTAATCTTGTAGAAGCAGAAACATATGGAGCACTGACCCTCCCAGTTTCAAAGTAGGAGTGACGTTAAATTTTGGGACCCCGTTTTTTGTACTACTAAGCAGACAGTATTTGATTTGGGTATTTATTAACTTATTATCAACTCAATAAGTAGCAAAAAACATATACCCTTACAAATTAACAAAAAATGTCTGGACATAATTATGTTCCAATGACCCAAGATAGCGTAAGATACTAAAGATATGGAGTAGAACTAGATGTCTGTATATAATTGCTTGAAAATGTGAAAGAATAGATAAAGTATGATGAAAAGTACCTGAGCAGGACTAACACTGATTGGATCTTTCAGAACGATCCAGGTGACGCTCTCCAGAAGAGGAGGTGTGGTAAGAGACCCCTCGTAAGTCCAGAAATCCAGAGCGGCGGGCAGCAAGGTTTTAGGATCAAAGTTGCTAAATGTAGTCTGTCTGCCCTGGAGAAGAAACAGTCATATTGTAAAAGAATAAAAACATCTGAGGTTAACTGGGATGTGTAAATATCTTAATGCATAAAGATTATAAATGACTTAATACCTTTGATTTGATGTCATCAAGAGCATCTAGAACTTTCTGAAGTCTTGGATTGGCAGAACCAGTCTGGTAAACAAAACCACAGAACATATCCATCATTTTATATCATTTAATCACTGCAATTTCTGAAATGCTTTTGGAAAAAATCCTGACCTTGAGAAAAACGCCAACCACAGCAAGGCCATCAGGCTTATTGGCAGCTTCGCCAAAATTTGGGTACGTCGTGTTCCAGTGAACGAGATGAAGCTTTAGAAAAGAACAGACGTGTTATGAAACATTTAGTATATCGAAAAACATGCTGAATTAGCTTAATATCTTAATGTATTATAAAGAAGGGATTTACAAATTCATGAGAGAACAAAAGAATATTAATGAGCGGTGAGCTATAAATAGTTTTAAGGGAGAGACATATAAGAATTAGATTAGAATGGCCTGAATCACAACACAGAAGAATGAGGGTTCTTTCAGTTACAATGTGCAAGCAGAAGAGTGAGAGATAGAGTCTCATTACCTCACAGGGGAATTTGGTTCCAGCAATAGTATGCTCTGAGCCCTTGTCATCACTGCTTCCCCAGTGGAAATGGAACTGTCTCAACCTGTATATCCCTGTCACGGGACCTCCAGCCAGAGCTGCACACATAAACAATTATTCCAATCATTCAGTTGTTTCTTTAACAGCACTAGAAATCATTAGTCATTCATTTTGTAAAACTGTATTTCTGATTCAATGTAACAATGCATATAAAAGATAATATGAGATATAAAGTTTGAATAATTACGATTTTTAAATGTATTTGTGAATTTATATTTGTAATTCTAATTCAATGTAACAATGCACATAAAGATAATATAAGATTTATACAATACATATATTCCAAAATATATTTCAAATATATCCCAATAAAATATATATTTGATATGTTCCAAACGTTTGGAATAATTACGATTTTTAAAATGTATTTGTGCATTTATGTTTGTGCATTTATAATGCATTGGATGTGTAATAATGTTTTATAAAGGAAAACTGCTTTCTATTTTAATTAATTTAAAATGTATTAAAATACACAACAGTTATTTTAAATTATAATAATATTTTACAATGTTACTGTTGTTACTGTATTTGGATCTACGGAGACCCTAAGAGCTCATGGTGGTGGAAAGATTTCTGGGTGGGTGAAAAAAATTTGGGGTGGGAGAAAAAAATATTTTTCAAATCTTAATGACATGGATTTGAAAATCTTCATCCTTAATGACATGGAACCTCAACTTCCTAATTGGTAGACTGACAGATGTCAGTGTGAGCAGGCTACTTGGGAAATTACTTAAGCAACTTAATATTCACTACCTAACATATTTAATAGCTACTTCTTTCATCTCTTTTTGACTCTTTTTTTCCAGTGTTTCTGTTTCTTTTCCAAGCATATGTGTGAGTCCTCTCTTGAAATGGTCATTAAAATTCAGCACATGTTGCTCTCATTGATCGACCATGGCATACAGCATTGATATGTGGCTCTATTCTTTCTCTCATAATAGAATACATTAGCACTTGAGTACACAGTGCCTTATTTCCACTGGCAGAGGAAGGAATACATTCACACATCTACATCCCCTCCTAACATAACAGTTTTACATCATTTGTTGATTCAGTATAGATGAACTGGAGTAAACTGCTTAATAGACTACTTAATAAATTAAGTTAGTAATGAATGGATAGAAATAGGGCAGGAGATGGGGTGATAAAAGACTTCAGTAGCTGAATATTGAGCAGTTTATATACTATGTGTAACGACTGACAGATTTAGATGCACCAGTTCTTTCAATTTTAGCATTCAATATGCAACGAAAAAATCTTTGCAATGTGTTTTCTTCCATATTTTATTTTCAATAGAATATGCTAAAGAGGTCTAAAACATTGCACTGCCAAAAATGTTGATGAATATAATGAAAATTGGATTATAAAAAATACCTATTTCAGGTGAAATAAATAAATGTATTCCTAAATGGCTGCATCTTATTAGGTTTAATACTGCTTTAAGAGGTTGAAAATAAGAACAACAGTTCTTGAAATGTAGTGATATACTAACTTGAGCTGTTGTCGTCATCAGTGAAATCCACTTGGAATGAATGGCCATTGTTGAGGATGCCCTTAGCGGTGGCGGGGTCATACTTCAATTTGAGTTGCTTCAGAGAAGGGTCGTGTTGTGCTTGGGTGGGCACAATATCAATGGGAGACTGCCTGGGTCCGTTTGCAATGGGAAAGCTTTCTGCCCACTTTTCTGGCCCTGAAATTACAGAGCAAGAGAAAAAGATGAAACCTAGTGCCTAGATGCACAAGAAAAGTGTGTTTACATTCCTTGCAAGATTCAAGGTCAGCAAATGTACACTGTAAGCAGTGGATACATGCAGCTGCTACTTTGAGGAGCTTTTTCAAGCTTTGACATTTAGAAATGACTTTTGTTGGTGTAACCTAATTTATCTAGGTTGTTTCGTTCATATTACTGTCTTGTTGCTTTTTATGCAAATTAATTCATTAAACACAAGGCACATTTAGGTTAGCAGACAAAACATTTTATTTACAGTGTAATCTGCAACAACTTATCTCACACTCTCAGAAAAAGAGAACAAAAACTGGGTGGTACTTTTAATTTCAAAAGGTTCACTTGTGGACCTTATTTAGTACTAAAAGTGCAAACTGTACATTAGTACCTAAATTGTAGGCTACATATTAGTACCTTTTAAAAGATACTGTCCCAGTGACGGCGTTTGTATAATTTGTGTTATGCATATGTATTATGCTTATTTATATTTTATATTTGGTCATATATTACTCCCCCCACCCTGTTGTTTAATAATAAATACTTCCCCACACAGAGAAACCTAATGAATCAAAATGCATTAAGATAACTGTTTTGTTTTTCAGCTAAATATGTTGCATTAGTGTTTTTCAGTGTAGAAGAATGTAAAAAATAGCTTCTTGACTAAATGACTGCTAAATTATATTGTATAATATTATAATTTAATTAATATAGTTCCTAAAGACTAATAGATTAATTTAGTAGCTACCCGAAAAACGGCTCTTACCGTCTTGTGCTCCATAACTCCAAGCGTGAGACATGATTATTTGTGTAGTTCAATGTGTTCCACTCCTGTGTTTGACAGAACTGTATGCTTAAGACCAACAACTGCTGCTTCTTCTAAACTATGTCAGCCTTTATATAGTGGTCCCCTGCTGGTACTGGTACCTATCTCAACCCAGTGGGCTTGGCCACATGGTCTCCGGGTAGCACAGGAGGAGTCAGTCAGAGAACATTTGAACAGCCCCCATCCCTTTAATTCGCACGTTGAGCATCGCGTTGCTCCGTTTGCTGCGGCACAGAGATGCTCGAGCGCCGGTGAACTGACGGGATGCGGACATTCCACGCGACTGATCCTCTCTGTTTTCCATGCGTTTGAGTTGCCTTTTCTCTTCCATGGCTCGAATAGCAATCCTCTCCATTCGTCGTTTTCTCTGACGATTCAGAAACACATCCCTTCTCCGGGCAGCGATACATGTTCTCTTGACCTTCTTCGTCCTTTTGCGATGCTGTGTGTTGATACGCAGGTTGTAGCAGGACGAACAAGTGGAGGTCCGCCGTTGAACTCTGGATTTCAGTAGCTTAATGACTGGTTTTGTAACCAAGGTTGCCGTTTAGAACGTTGTTTTGATCCACATTTCTAAAGAAAACAAAAGCAGCCGCAGTTTATTCCCCTACATCCTCTGGTACCCGTTCTGCGAAGCTCTCGACGCTCATTTAAAGGGGCCACTGCGCCAACTACGATTAGTTACTGTTATATAGGCAGCCTATACCGACGTTAAAAGAGCTTTAAATGTATGCTTGTTGCTTAAATTGTTTGCACATTATTGTCTACATTATTTTAAAGAAATCTAATAAAGGAGTGCATGCTTTGTCTTTACAGTTTAGCTGTGTGTTCACTTGTTGATGGACTGTAGGCTATACATTATTACAGTACCTGTAGGTCTACTAATAAGCAAGTCACGGATGTGTTTCCAGTACGTTAAATAAAGTAGCCTACTTAATAGTAATTTGTACTGGTCAAACTTAACGTTACGTCGTTGTTTGCCCTCTTTGCATTATTGAGCTGCTGTCATCTGGTGGCTGAAGTGGGAAATAGCAATTGAAGGTTCTCAATTTGATTTAGGCTACCTTAATATTTATGATATTTAGTTAACTTTATTTTTACATACAAACTACATACATATAGAAATAAGGAAGTATTGGAATTGGACAAAAAAATCAGTTTGTTATGGCCAGTGTTGGTTTATTATTATTATTATTTGGATAAAATAATATTGCTTTTTATTTTTATTTTATTTAATTTTTTCCTTTATATGTTTACTATTGAAATGTTGTTGTTGTATGCATTTGTCAATTTTATTTAATTTCTGTATTTTCTTAAATGGGTGTGTATAGAGTATTTACAGAGCGTTAACTTTTAGTTTTAGTTACTTTTTCTTATTTGTAAGTCGCTTTGGATAAAAGCGTCTGCTAAATGACTAAAAGTAAGTAAAGTAAGTAAGTAAAAATAAAAATATTAAATTTTTTGTATGTCATACAGCTAGTGGATAACACTTTGTGTCCCCACTCTCTATACAAGGGAGACCAGGACTAGTTGTCACACAGACAATTTTTTTAGTCATATTTTGTTGTCACAGACTTTAAAGTATGTGCATGTCTAAAAAAAACTTTTAAACACAAACGTGCCCTGATAAATATTAACAGCCGTAAAAAAAAAAAAAAACTTGTATCTGGAGCCAGTTGCATAAAAATAGTCACTATGTTGTTATGTTACACTGAAACTGTGACTGCTTAAATCAAAAAGTGCATTGATGATGTGACAGTCACCAAGACCATCACCACACGTGCAAACCAGAAGCCATGGATGACAGCAAAGGTTCGTGGGCTGCTAAAGACCAGAGATGAAGCATTCAGATCAGGAGATAAAGCAGCCCTCAAAACAGCAAGAGCCAATCTGTCCTGTGGCATTAAAAATGCAAACAGTCATATGCTCAAAAAATCAACAATCACTTCATAGACAGCAGAGACACACAGAGCCTGTGGCAAGCCATTCAGACCATCACTGACTACAAGCCCCCGCCACAGGCCTGTGATGAGGACACACCCCTTCCCGATGCACTCAACCACTTTTATTCACGGTTTGAAATGCAGAATGACACACCTGCACAAAAACTGCCCACACCTTCCAACGACCAGGCGCTCTGTCTGTCTCCAGCCGACGTAAGGAAGACCCTATCTAGGATTAACCCACACAAGGCTGCAGGTCCTGACAACATACCTGGCAGTGTTCTGAGAGACTGTGCTGCACAGCTGACAGATGTCCTAATAGATATCTTCAACACCTCGCTGAACCAGGCAGTTGTCCCCACATGTCTCAAATTCACAACAATTATACCGGTACCAAAGAAATCACCTGTGTCCTGTCTAAATTATTACCGTCCCATAGCGCTGACTCCAATCATGATGAAGTGCTTTGAGAGGTTAGTCATGCACAACATCAAAACAACATCACACTCGATCCGCTCCAGTTTGCATACCGTCCAAACCGCTCTACGGACGATGCAATTTCCTCCACCCTCCACCTGGCTCTTACCCACCTAGAAAATAAAGACTCCTATGTTAGAATGCTGTTCATTGACTTCAGCTCGGCATTCAACACAACAATCCCACAACAGCTCATAAATAAACTAAACCTGCTGGGCCTTAACAATTCCCTTTGTAATTGGATCCTGGACTTTCTAACCGGAAGACCTCAGTCAGTCCGTGTCGGCCACAATATCTTGAGCACTACCACACTGAGCACAGGTGCCCCACAAGGCTGTGTGCTCAGCCCGCTGCTCTTCACGCTGCTGACCCACGACTGCACTGCCAAGTTCAGCTCCAACCACATCATCAAGTTTGCTGATGACACAACAGTGGTAGGTCTCATCAGCAACAACGATGAAACGCACTACAGAGAGGAAGTGGCACAGCTGGCTGAATGGTGTGGCACTAGCAATCTGTCCCTCAATGTGGGGAAGACAAAGGAGGTTGTGATGGACTTCAGGAGAAACTCCGTTGACCACCCCCCACTGACCATCGACAGCTCGACTGTGGAGAGAGTCAGCAGCACTAAATTCCTGGGGGTGCACATCACAGAGGATCTCACCTGGACCACCAACACCATGTCACTCTCCAAAAAGGCACAACAGTGCCTACACTTTCTCCGCCGGCTGAAAAGAGTAAGTCTCCCTCCACCCATCCTCACCACATTCTACAGGGGCACCATTGAGAGTGTGCTGACCAGCTGCATCACTGTCTGGTACGGGAACTGCAGTGCTGCTGACCGCAAGACCCTCCAGCGGACAGTGAACACAGCTGCAAAGATCATCGGTGCCCCCCTCGCCTCTATCCTGGACATTTTCCTTACATGATGCTCCAACAAAACCAACAGCATCCTGAAGGACTCCACCCATCCCTCCCACAGTCTCTTCCAGCTCCTACCATCAGGAAGACGGTGCCAGAGCATCAGAGCCCGCTCCGCCAGACTGCTCAACAGCTTTTTCCCCCAATCTGTGAGAGCCCTGAACTCAAACCACCCCGCCCCCCTCTGAAACCCCATGCAAACCCCTACCTCCTGAAACATGGACCACCCCCCACCCCAAACCTTACCACACCAAAGAAAAAACTGTATGGAACTTTTTTATGCAATTCGAAGTGTGCTACACACAGGTGAGAGGGCCTGTACAAACCACCTGTAGTAACACACTCTCCTCTATGTGCACTAGTCACTTTACACACACTGCTGCGTGTACACAATCCCACAAAAGACTCAGCAATACATGTATGTTTACATGCTCATGCACTACAAATCATCCTGCACTGTTCCCCAACCAGCTGCTTGACTCAAAATGTTTCTCTTTCCACATGTACAGTATTTATGTGAAGCATTCGTATAGTTTGTATTTTTTATCTTTAATTTTTTTAGTTTGTATAGGGTAAATATTTATATATAGTATACTTATAGTTAAAATCTGTCAGTAGGTTAGTTGTGTATAGGTTTATAGTGTATAGGTGTATAGGTTTATAGTGTTTTTTATAGGTTTATAGGTTTAAAGTGTTGTTTTTTTTACTTCATTGTTGTATGTCTGTATTTATGTAGCACCGTGGTCCTGCGAGGCACGACATTTCGTTCCACTGTATGTCCCCACATGAACTTGAACTTGACTATCTCTTAACAACTAGTTTGACTAACTAGCAGTTAACCAAGTGGTAATCAATCTTACTTTTCGGATTCAAATTAGACAATCTACATTTTTATGTGACTAATTTTAAAAGAAATGCCCAGTCTTGAATAAAACAATAGATGACTAACTTTTAAGACTTAATCTAAAAAAAAAAAAAATTATGCAACCGGTATGTATGTTTTATGTGTAACTGATCCTTCAGACCACTAGGTGTCAGGGAAGAATCATGTTTCATATAACAGCACACACAGTAGTCAGTTTATAATGTATATGTGTGTATTCCACACACACACACACACACACACACACACATATACAATTATAAATATGAATATAAATATATTACGGTTGGATTAGTCACTCCATGTATGTATGTATGCAAGTAATGGTGTATCTTTTTTTTCTCTATCAATTTGATAGCCTAGGCCTACAACAATTCAGTTGTTCTTAAGAGTGGGTTATAATGTAGAGATTTACATGGTTTTTTTTTACCAAATTGGAAACTGCAACAATAACTTTTTTTTAAACAAATAATAACTATAATGAAGATATGCAATGTATAATGTATTGATTGATCTCAGTACAGGTATAAAAGATCAAATGCTTAAACAATATGATGGTCAGTTCTTTCTTTACATGGCTATTACAGATTAATGATGGCCTTGTCATTAACATAAATATTATATTTATTCGTCAATGGAAATTATATATTAAAACATTTTAAAGTATTTTAAAGAGTACTTTTGTGGCACGGGTGGAGTTTTCCACACAAGAAAGGAGAAAGCTCATCAAGCTGCTATGTAAATGCTACAATATGAATCAGCAATGAAAAGAAAGAAAATGAGCTCCTTTCATGTCACGGATGTAAATTTGCCTCTGCAGGATCAAATGCATGCTGAGTCTAACTAAGAACAAGAATGGCAGCAGCAAAAGGACCTTATTTAAACCACTCATTTGGTTCTATTCACTTCTCTGATTGGATGCAAGTGACATGGGCTCTCTGTGAAAAGGCCAGATCATTTTGACCTTCTACAGACAGACTTCACAGCAGGGTTCCCCCCTTTCACAAGCAGCGTCATGGCCCCTGATATACTCCATTCAGCCATCTCTGATACTTCAAGAGGGAACAATGTGACCTAATTGGATGGCTCCTTATAATTAATGTTATTTTGACACCAAGTTTGACATGTCTTGCAGAGATTTTGTATCTTGGCAAGATATGTTGGTCTATTATTTTAAAGGGCAAACTTAATGTAAGCTTTGAATTATTCCTTTGTGTGTGTGTGTGTGTGTGTGTGTGTGCGTGTGTGTGTGTGTCATTGAATTTGGTGACCAAAAATAAAGATCACTTTAATTTCAATCTTCAAAGTTTTTGAATGATGATCTTAATGGTTAATGGTTTTGGTAAACCAAAAATTACAGGTTCAGATTCTGGAAAACGCACAAAATTGGAATGCTATTGCAATCACCATTGTTTAATTGTTTTTTGTTACCATATGTCTATTATATCAAAGAGTATAATAAACCATACTATAGAATATAATTTTTGCCTCTTTTTTCCTGAATTCGTGCTGGGCTAACAGAATTATGGTGGTCCACATTTCATCCTATTGGAATATGTGACCCTGGACCACAAAACCAGTCTTAAGTAGCACAGATATATTTGTAGCAATAGCCAAAAAATACATTGTATGGGTCAAAATTATAATTTTCTTCTTAAAATATTTGGCCAAAAATATTAGGATATATTGCCAAAAATATTAGGATATAATGTAAAAATCATGTTCCATGAAGATATTGTGTACATTTCCTACCGTAAATATATTAAAATTAGTTTTTGATTAGTAATATGCATTGCTAAGAACTTCATCTGGACATCTTTAAAGGCGATCTTCTCAATATTTATTTATTTATTATTTTTTTTTTTTCCAGATTTCAGATTTTAAAATAGTTGTATCTCGGCCAAATATTGTCATATCCTAACAAACCACACATCAATTATTCAGCTTAAAGATGATGTATAAATCTCAATTTCGAAAAACTGACCCTTATGACTGGTTTTGTGGTCCAGGGTCACATATATGTAGACAATACATGATTAGCCTATATGCAAAAGAAAAAGTTAATTCAGACTTTAAAACTTCAGACTCGTCTGCTTGTAATGTATTTAATGGCAATAATTCTATTTTGAAATACTAAAGGATAAAAAAAGATGAATGCTAAAATTATCATCTTGATTCTTGGAATTAAAGTTAGGCGCTGTGACCACGTAATACATTACATTTCAGATCTTAAGAAAATGATTGACACAATGTACTTCATGATTTAACAGATGGACTTAAGACGTCTTTGATTTTTTCTAAAGGAATTTTTCCCAGCATGAGCTCAGTGAAGTCCACTGGCCATAATCCATGCCGCATTTTGTCTGCGCTCCGGTCTCTGCACAGCACAAGTACCTCCGCTGCAGCTCCACGACTCGCTGTCAGGTGCGGATCAGACCGACTCCAGTATTATATCCAGCGATCAGGGTCTGTATTTCAGAAACGCTAAAGGATTTACTTCACTCTCTTAATGAATTGCGACTGATAAAGATCCTTAGGTAAGGTTTGATTATTCTGATATGCGGTGTGGTTTGCTAATAATAATATTAGTGTGATTATTTTTTTGTTGCGAATTGCATTGACTGAAACACGTCGTGTGTTTACCTTTGGCATCCGTTTCTTTATTACGCCACTTCGGTGCCGCTTCACAGACGCGGTAAATTCTGTAACGCTGATGTTTCAAATAGCTGTGTGCACTTCATTTCTGCAGCCTCTGATGCGCTACAGTCTCTGTGAATGTACAGTGAACAAAGACCGGTGACACAGTCAGGTAGTAACATGTATCAGCAAAAAATCTAATTTAGCTACATTAGATGTTTTAGATGAATTGTCTATTCCGATTAAGCTAATTTATTGGCAATCACCTGCATCTAGCATCTATTGCAGAAGGAAGTATTGGTGCTGTGAGACCATGCACAGCTGTTGAAATGACAGATGATATGAGTCTTATGGTGTCTCTCCTAAATATCGGAATGCCAATTTGACTTGGTTATTTGAGTAAGAAATTACATAATCTCTTAATTTAATTTCATTTTTTGTTTTGTTTTTTAATTTTATTGAAATATTTTGCCAACATATTTTCTGACTTTGGATCAACTTTTATTATGGTAACCATGATTTGAAATGCTCTTAAAGCTTAAATTTGGCGATTAAGATAATATTATTTGTGAAAGTTCTTCCAAAAGTGAAAATTCCAAACCTGCATGACTTGCTTCTGTGGAACATAAAAGAAGATAAAAAAAAAAAAAAAAAATATATATATATATATATATATATATATATATATATATATGTATGTATGTCTCTGTGCTTTTTATACTTACAATGGAAGTTTGGTTACAAGACTGTTTGGTTACCAACATTCTTTAAAAAAAAATTCTGTTGCATGTTGCATAAGAAAGATTATGCATGTTGCATACTGGTCTGGAAATGACATGCAGGGGATTAAACAATGACAATTTTATTATTGATTGAATTTTCTCTTTCTCTTGGTTTGGCTGTTTCATATCTAGTATATTTGAAGCATCATGGGATAGCCTATTGCAATTGATTAGGGGGTTTATATTGTTATACTAAAAATCATTACAGGATTTTAAATGAAAAGATAAAAACAATAACCAATCCCTTAACCATAAAAAAAAATGTATTCTCACAGTTCTAAAGAAATCATGTTTCGTTTTAATAAATTTGATTGTGTTTTTAAATCTGGCAAATCTGGCTGCATTTAAACCTCTTAAACATGTAAACTTTGATCAACTGGTTGTTTGTTGAACTACAAAAAAAGTCTATACCTGTCGCCGTCTTACTGTCTGACATAAATGTAATTTAGTTTTGATGTCATGCTTAGGGGAGGAAAAGCCACATCCTGAAAGACAGTGAGGGAGGGAGAGAGAGAGAGAGAGAGAAACTGCGGAGGTGGGTGCATATGAGAATTATTAGATCTGAGTCAGTCCACCGTGTCAAGTGCCCTGGAACAGTGTGATTTTATTTTTCAACAGCTTTTCTATGAAGCTTGGAGTAGCGTCTGGTTTGCTTTTATTTAAACTATACCTAGATATAAAGACTTATTTAAAATAACACATTTTGAAATTCAAAATAGAAATGTGACCGTGAAGTCTGGTTATCCATATTAGATTCCCACCTGGGTGTCTCATCTCAGTTCTCCATCCCAATAGGAAGAGTTGCGTCTGCTGAGCTGTATCACTGCCCAGACTAGCATCACTGGGCATGCTTTGATGAAAAAAGCTCAATTAAAGGCAATGATCGCTTTAAAATAATACGCTCAAAGGGCACCTTGAATCTCAGACCACAATTTGCCTCACCGTTAAGGTTGTGTTCATTTTATTAGCAATTAAGCGGTGCCTCCAAAATCCATTCTGTGCAGTTTAGTCAGACACAGCGGCGCAGAATGATGTGAGAGATGGTGGAGGATAAGACGGCCAGCGTGTGAGGAGATGATCATTGTAACAGAATTTGACTTTTGATTTGATCGGCTCTTTTTACGCAAGCCAGTTGAGCGGACACACTTTAGTGCAGTTATTTCACTTACAGAACTCAATATGCGCTGCTATTCTAAATGCCCTTTGATCTCTGATTGTAATAAATTAATGTTTTAATCTTGTAATGCAGTTCATTTAGGCTTGAAATATTGACTTCTTTTATTTTTTATTTGAGTGGCTCTCTAATGTGCACATTTAAAAGAAACAATATTTTAAATGATCCCGTTAATATACTTTAATCAAGAGCTACTTTTTGATGGGGATAAAAAATATATCCTTCCAGCCTGAGGAGATTTATGATCGGATTAATGTCAAATTATTGTAAAATATAAGCTTGTATTCCTCATGATTCAGCTGAGGACAGTCTGAGTCCTCTTCCATTTAGCACTGTGCCTTAAATAATGTTAATAACACTGGATGTTGTGGAGGAAGGGTGTAAGTATATGGTGCAGAATTAGCAAGACTGTGGGAGTCTGCATCTTAATGAGGATAGCTGTGTGATTTTCAGAGGTTTGCGGCCCTCTGCACTCTGAAACAGGTGGTATTTATGCTGCGGAGGTGGATGGATGATTCACTGAAAAATGTTGTGCCTTGTATAGCAACTGCTGTAACGTCACTCAAAAAAGGATGTGAATCATTAAAACGCAATGTTCCACATGATTAGGATGTATGGATATTCTTATATATATGACACATACTGTAATATGTAAATATGTAGAGTAGGGATGCAGTGATATTAAAATGTAATTTTTTTAAATTAAAATATAAAAAAGCATTTTAAATGCATTATACAGTATATTTAGCCTATTTTGAGATTTGCCTTAAACAGTAGGCTATTAATAAATTGAACTTTTAGATGACAGCAAAAGTAATTAAAGTGTAAAAATATGGAAAATCGAAAATTAAATATATATATATATATATATATATATATATATATTTAATTTTCGATTTTCCATATTTTTACACTTCCATATTTTTTACTTTTTTTTTTTTTTTTTTTTTAAGAAGTGTTGTATGCTCACCAAGGCTGCATTAAAAAAACTAAACAAAAAAAAAGATAGTAAAAATATTGTGAAATATTGTTACAATTTTAAATAACTATTTTACTTTTCAGTATGTTTTGAAATGTAATTTATTCCTGCGATGGCAAAGCTGAATCTTCAGCAGTCATTACTCCAGATTTCAGTGTGGCATGGTTCTTCAGAAATCATTCTAATATGCTAATTTGGTGCTAAAGAAACATTTCTTATTATTATCAATGCTAAACACAGTTGTGTTGCTTAAAATCTTTGTGGAAACCCTGCTTTATTAAGGATTTTTAGAAAGTTCAAAAGAACAGCATACATTAAAATACATTTCTTTTTGTAATAAATTTGGATTAATTTAATATGTCCACACTGAATAAAAGTATTGATTTATATAAAATTTCTGAGCTGACCCAAACTTTTGAACAGTAGTGTATATTCAATATTGATACTGATAAAAAAGAAAAGAAAAAAAAAAAGAAATCTGTAATATCGGCCAGTAACTGTTATGGCACAGATATATTGTGCAGTTCATTCTACTTATTGTAACTCTCACTTTTGTTGGTGTTAAATAAAATTAACATTGCAACAAAACATCTGAGTGCATTTATTTGTATTATTTGGAATAATTTTTGTATTATTCGTAAAATATTAGGTTCATATACAGTATTTCAACAAGCTAAACCATTTTGTACATCAGTAAAGCGAAAATTACTTTGCTGAAATGGATGCTGTTAATAGAATACTTGGGCCAAATCCCCAACAGCCAGTATCCCCATTCACATTTCACCAACACCTCTGCATGTTCTCAAAGTCTAGCACATCAACCCCCCTCTCATTTTCTCAGTGCTGTATTTTTGAAACACACACACATACACCTGCCACAGGCTTGACCCCCTGAGTACTCTACTTTCTCCAGGCCTCCCAATTCACTAATAGGTCACATGTAGGGCAGTAGTCCCATTGTAGGAGACAAAACACTGTGTTGGGAACACTCAGTGTTTACGTTATTTGAGGCAGTAGGATGAGAAATGGATGGAAAGGTGCTACTAGCTTGTTTTACTCTGATAGCTTAGCAGCTGTCTTTCACACTCCCCTCAGGCTGAGAATTGACTTGTCCCAGAGAGATGCATTTAAAGGGTCTATAAACAAACAAAAGCCTCATGTCATGTTTCGTAGAACGACAGTCTCCCATATAATATATTAGTGTTGGGGCGATATGTTCGTAAGATCGCTGATAAACAATATCATTGTGCTTATTTGTTTAATTATTTACTTAGTTTCATAGATGGAGAGTGAACCAACTCCAGGGTAAGGCTAAAAGCAGCTTAATGTTAGTGTAATCTATTAATTATACATTTTTACTCAAATAGTGGATGTCATGTCATAAATATTTTAATATGACTGCATTTGTTTAACACGATCACAATTTAATAATAATTCACTAATTATAATGCTTACATTTCCTCAGTTATTCAAACAGCAGCTACAGAAAACGAGTAAAGAACGTTTACATTATCAAAGAAAATCATCACTGACAGTCTAACGCAGGGCTGTCCAAACTCAGTCCTGAAGGGCCGGTGTCCTGCAGAGTTTAGCTCCAACCCTAATTAAACACACCTGAAGCAGCTAATCAAGCTTTTACTAGACATACTAGAAGCTTCCATGCAGGTGTGTTGAGGCAAGTTGGAGCTAAACTCTGCAGGACCAAGTTTGGACAGCCCTTGTCTAACGCATGTTAATGCACTTTAATAAAAACTCAGTATATAATCAGTGAAGTTGTCTACATAGTATGATGAATAAATCTCTAAAGGCCCATTCACACCAAGAACGATAACTACAAAGATAACGATAAAGATAGTTCTAAAAATCATTCTCAATATTAAAGAATAACAGAGTCCACACCACAGATAGAACGATAAAGGCACAGAGAAACGATATCGTTGGAATCACTTTTAGAACGATTTTTTCCAGCTGATGAGCGATACAAACAAACAAACACAAACAGCAGTTGGCAACTTCATTCAGAAGCTCAACAGAATCGTGTGTGATTGGTTATAATTAATGTGCAACTCTGTAAAAAATAAATAAGATGGGACAAATAAGCCCTAAATTAGATAATAATACTAGCCTAATAATAATAATAATCGTCTTGATATCGTCTAAGGCATCAGCTACAGGCGATATCTCTGACTCTCGTCGATACACGATACTATCGGCACAACCCTATAATATATATAGAGTAAATAAGAAATAACATGGATTTGTGCATTTTAATGTTTTTGAAAGACAAAAGCCTTCCAAAGACATAGTAATACATGAGTGATAATTAAAAAATAATAATGTTCAAATAATAAATAACTTGTATATTATATGAGCTGTAAGGCTGTTTAACTTTAAGTCATTTTAATGTTTATAGCTTTGCACTGCCATGGCAATGAAGTATTGTTTTTGTTTTCCCATTCTTTCTTCACACTATAGTCATGTTGACACACATCTTGTGGCTATAACATTCCTCTAGGTAATCCAGATTTTGCTTTGCTTTTATTTATGGGATAAATGGAAATCGGACATTACATCAAATGTTGTTAATTGAATTTAACTTGTATTAAACCCAGGCTATTTCTCTAGCAAAACTATTATCAGACAAGCCCATACAGTGAGTTTTGACAGATCAGCCACAATTGAGCAGACTTTCCTGCAACTGGCCTGTTCCAGGATACCTCTGTCACTGCAAACTAGACTGACATTTGCTGCCAGTATCGTGATAGGGAAAGACACAAGGTCAAGGACAGATTGGCATCAAGCATATAGTCTAAGAACATTATTGTGGCGTTTACAATGTAGACAATGGAGTGAACTCCTCCTGTTTAATGGATTTGTTACTTTGCAGATCAAGCTGCACTGCTAGAAATTAGCATCACCCCCTGTGGAGATATTCCTGTCAGCGGCGCACATCAAATGACATGGTTCATCTGGAAACATTGTGCTTTACTTTTATTGTCGGAGAGAATAGTGCTCTCAAACGCCCATGTTATCTGCAAAACGCTGGATCATGTAAGCCCCTATGTATATATTATAGATCTACTGTATATGCACTTTGAATGAGAACATATGTAAATATATTCAGATGAAACGGACAAGCCGTATCCTTTTCTTTTTTTCTACTAGTTTTACACCATCTGGTCACAGAAATATAAACGTATACACCTGCCAGCCTGTAAGAATGTCTGCAAGAATGTTGTGTTACTGTTTCCCATGCTCATAGCTCTTTGAAGCACATTGTGAGTGATATCCTGCAGGTTTGCCTCAGGGAAAGATTATGCAAAAGATGCATGCTTTTTGTACCTGACATGCAGTTGCTAATATTAGTATAGAAATAAACCAATCATAGAGCGATGGGACATTCACCTGTATGTACTGCCTTTGAAATATGGCCAAATCATGCTGGCCTGCCTGGTTGCAGTGGAGACTTACAGGTTGAATGAAACGATCAAAGCTAAACGTGTTACAACCACAGAACTCATTGTTGAGTGGGACAACTATGTGTTGCCTGGAAACAGCCTATTATACAATGTTTCACTGACACGTTTCCTGAATAGGCTATATGTATTCATTGCTAATCAGTCCTTTGGCTTTTTAATTATTTCTTTACAGACACAGACTCATTATTTTGGTCTCAATTGCTAATGAAGGTGCTAGCACAGAACTAGACTAGCTGCTTTAATGAGCTCTCCCAAGGAGGACTATGACACAAGATGGAAATACTCTGTGGTCTTAAAATCAATGAGCTATTTTAGGGTAGCATGGTAAGTCATGAATAATGTATGTGATAAGTCATGAAGAAAGGTATGAAGTGCTGAATTGGGCCGTTAAATGTTAAAGCTTGTCGTTTTGAGTCACCAAATTAATGGAGTTGCTTGAGTAATGACAGTTTCAAACAGGTTTCCTTATTCTTGGTTGGACAACAAAGAATCCTGCTCTATTTTTACGCTATTGGTTGAGCCGATAATTTTTACTTTTGGTAACCCATGAATTAAGTATTAAAATTAAAGGTGCTGTATGTAGGATTGACACCTAGTGGTTGAACTAGATAAGTCCAAATTCAGAATATTGGAGAGGGTTTTTTCACCCGGCCCCTCCTCCTCAGACTTGACGCACACGCAGGTTGCCAGATTGACGACACCAACAGGAACTGACCCTTTCGTTTGGCAGCCTCCATGACTGAAATGAAATGCGCTGTTTTCCGCCAACTGGCAACCCGGGGTGCCAAAATACAGTTAGGTAAACTGGCAGTGGGCGGGTTACACAGACCAAAACAGAGACAGGAATTCCGACGCAGAACGCACATTTTCAAAGGAGAGTAACTGACTTTAGCATTGTTTTTCAGATAAACAGTATGTTAACTTAGAATGTTTGTTAAATATCTGCAAACATATTATGGTATTTTTAATGCTTTAGTAAAGTCAAAAACTTACACACAGCACCTTGAAGTCAAATTAAAAATAAATGACATAAAAATAGAATTATACATACTTCAGGTGAATTTATTGAACACAGCATTATTTGTTTGGTGTTAATTTTGAGATTTGTTTAAGATTAGGCTACCTTTAACAGTTTTTTGCAATACATTATTATTGTTTTTAAAGTAAGTGAGTGTTAGATGAAGGCAAAGGTCATTTCTGTAAAAACAGGGAAAGTGAGCATATATTAGGGGTGTACCGAAAAAATACAGCGTTGGTTTTATCCACTGCATGAGCATTACACCAGTTTTCTATATTGTTATTTTTGATAAGAAACAAAGTCTCATCTTTCAAATTATGTCATTATAATTTTTCAGGAAATTCAAACAATAAATGCCATCATCATGACACTATTTGATGTGGCATGACAGATAAACGCTGTATAAACGCCTCAGTTCAAACGGCAGTGTGGAGCATGATCATCCCTTCCTCTTTATTACTAGTTTTAACATGAAATAAACATGAATGAACATCTCATGCCTCATGTAATAATAATTATAATTTGATTTATTTAAAGAGAGAGCAATTTGTTCAGTAAACCACTATTTAATTAAAAAAATATATCTTTGTGTACCATTACACCCCAAGCATATATCCAATATTGACTGATACCAATTATTATTAAAAAATAATCAAAATATTGGCAGATAACCAATATGGTGATGATATATTGCACATTCCTACAGTTCTTTGGGAAGCCTACAGATGATTTGCATATGGTCGTCTGTTCAGATTAAAGTCTCAATGAACTGGTCGCATCACATCTTTTCTTCCATATTTTGATGTATATTCAAATGTAATTTTAAAAAAGACTAAATGATTGGAGAAATCCATCATACTGTATGTCACCAGAGTCTGTCCTTTTCATCGGAAGATTGAGCTAATTTGAATTAAACAAAAAGCAAACAATCAAAAAAAGAGAGAAAAACTAAACGCGAGTGAATCGTTCAAAATAAGATATAAACATGCATTTAAAAAATAGTGGGTGAATTTTCATTCCATTTCATTGAAGTGAAAGTATTTAACATAAAGCTAAAATATCTATTTTTTAATGACATTAAATAGTTATTTTAAATTAAATCCATGGATTTCTACATTATTGTATGTTCTTCCTGATAAATTGTCTGGAGATTTCAGAATTTGGAACAATCTAGGAGTAATTTGAAAATCTATAATAACTCCCAACATAGTTTTAAAAGCTCTTTCTGTTTAACTTCCCAATTCCTGCTCTGTTCCAGTCTCTCTCATTGCTCAGCACCGCTTTGGGTAATGGCTGCTCAAGTTATTTTATTAAAACCAATCATCCTTTTATGTGTTGATAATGAATCTAATTTGGATGCCTCATGCAGCCATTGCTTTAGGTCATACATTTTTCCTGTTGAAGCCATTTTTTTTAAGCATTCCATTCTCCTGGATGGAAAAGCTGAAACTGTGTTTTTAAAAGTAGGCACTGAATGCAATAATGTTAATAAGTCAGTTTTTTGTATTTTTCTTTAGCTTTGAGCTGTATCCATTAAGGTATCATAAAAGTGGTACGAATTACTTGTGCACAATATTTCAAATCAAGCAAAGCTTCAGAATTTCACCTTTTGTGTTCCACGGAAGGGTTACAAGTTCAGAACAACATGTGGCTGAGCTATTGAAGACAGAATTTACATTTTAGGCTGAGCTATTCCTTTAAAAAATCATATATTGCTGACTTTACGGTACAGGATCAGCTATTCTCAGATGTGACTTTGTTGCGTCTCAGATGTTATTTTATTCAATTTAGTCCAAAAAGTCTGTACATTTCCTTTCTTTATTTTTATTTTCAGAGGCTGTCCAATGAATATATTGTTAAAAGAATCATTATTGAGTCTTTTGCCACTCATGCTGCTAAATATAACACAGGATAAAGCTTAGCCACAACATGTTGTGTGTTTCTTTTTCTTTTTTATTCTTCTTGTGCTTATGATTAGAGTCGAGTTTAAGTAGCAGGTCAAGACCGTTTTAGAATTGAATTTGTGGATTGGTTTGATCCAAGACAGAATGGTACATCATTGAGGCTGTGACGAGGCCATGTAGACACAATGGCAGTGGCAGTAATGCCATTCACTATCAGATTGGCCACATCTGAAGCTCTGTGTAAATGTGTAGTATTATTATCAGCCTCAGTGGAACTGAAGGACTGTGTTATTTGCCATGATGGTCTGCTGAGAGATAGAGCATGCAGGTGGCCTGAGGAAAGGGAGAACCAGGGGCTGGAGAAAATAAATTATAGAGCGTTACAAAATATCTTGCTGAGTTTATTTCACATTTCTTCCATGTGTCTTCCTTCCACTCTGCTTTGCTATATTCCAACATAAAGAACTGTGGTAATTTTATTGGTTGTGTTCATTTCTAGAATGTGTACGACAGATGATTTGGCTCTCTTTTATTAGTCCAAAACTGAGGTAGTAGACTATTTCAGGTGTGTAATAAGGTTGAATTAACATTTTCTAGCACACCTACACCCTTGTTTACACGTGTTTTAAAAGACAGTGGGGGAAAAAGTTGAGAGTACCTATGCACTTTTTCCCATAATCACTGCAGAAAGGTTGACTGCTCTAATGAGTCACAAGTGCCCTTTACACTCAGCACATACACATGCTTACTTTAATTAGCCATAGACGGGTCAATTAAGCTGTTATTTTCTCTAGAGCTCTGAAACTGTTTATACATCAGCTCTTCGCTCTCCATATCTGCTAAAACATAAAAGTATTTGATTAATCTTTTTTTTCTGATTCAGTTTTGTCAGATTTTATCCAGCAGAGTTTGGATGATTGGATATCTGATAGGTTTCATTTTTTATTCTATTAGATTTAGAGGATCTAAGGACTGTATTGGGAGGATATAGCACAGAGGAGGTCCTCTCATTAACTGCAATTAATGGTAAGTCCTTCTGACCATTTTTTGAAATGGTAATCTATGCAGCAGCAAGTGTTGTTACCTTAGATGGAAATATTTTTTTACATTTTATTTTACTTTAAATTACCTTAAATGTTATCTTATTTAGGTTATCTTTGTTATTACCTAACAGTTGCAGTTAAACACTTTCAAATGTAATCTAAAAATGAATGAATTAGGGATGCACCGATTGTTCGGCAACCAAAATCGTTCGGCTGAAAATAGCAAAAAAAGCTCTTTTGGTTTTCGGTGGAATAAGTAAAAAGACAGAATAAATTGTACCGAAAAATTATGTGACGTTATCAAATAGAGGCGCGCACTAATGCAGCAAACCTGTTGGCAGATTGGAAGCATTTAAAACTATCCAAGAAAGACACAAAAATCATTACAAGCACCGACAGCTAGAGACTGTTTAGCGCTGCATTTAGTGCTAGTCTCCGATGAGAAGAGGAAGGGGTGGTTACTGTATGATGATTGAAATCGTGAAATGGCCTCATATAATTAGTAAATAAACTGCAGAATGTTATGTTTTCTAATATACGCACAAATTGCATGTAGTATTCATTTTTATGAATTCTGGCATGGATGTGACAATGTGATACGTGCAACAAACATCTTCCCAAATTCTTAAAGAGAATCATATGTAAATCTGCTGTTGTCAACATAAAGGAGCACTGAGTTCTTCCTGGGGGTTTCCGCCAAAATAAGAACTCAAATCTTAGTGTTCAAATCTGTAATAGATTTGTATCTTTTAAAAGATTTGTATCTGTGGGATCTGAAATATTTATTTTATGTTTTTAAATAATTATCTTCTGTTCAGCAAGGCTGCATTTATTTGTTCAGTAAAAATACATGCAGCCTTGCTGAACAGAAGATACTTATTTAAAAACATAAAATAAATATTTCAGATCCCACAGATATTGTATAATTAAGAATTTCCAATCAACATAAAATGTTACGAAAATGCCTGGAAGAGGACGTGTGTCTATATCGTCCTAATGCTCAGTGAGAAGGAGAGTTTGAGTGTTTCCAAGGACCACAACTGGAGAATTACAGAAAATAGTTGTGTCTCGAGGTCAGAAAACCTAAAAAACAATTGTCAAACAGCACCTACATCACCACATGTTGTTAGCTCATCAGAAAACAAACTCCAGCATATTCAGTTATCAGACACGACTGGAACTTCAAATGGGACTGGCTTCTATGGTCAGATGAAACTAAAAAAAATAGCTTTTTAGCAGCAAACACTCAAGATGGGTTTAGTGAACACAGAGATAAAAAGTACCCCATGTGTACAATGAAATATACTGCTGTATTTTTGGTGTTGTGGGCCTATGTTTCTGCTGGAGGTCCTGGACATCTTGTTTAGACACATGGCATCATGGATTCTATCAAATACCAACAGATAAAAAATCAATCCAAACACAAACCTCAAAAACAACACAAAAATGGGTCACTGAGCACAAAACTAAGCTTATGGTTGGTAATTTCAGTCCTCTGACCTGAACCCTGTAGAAAATGAATGAGGTGAACTGAAGACAAGAAGCACCATCATGGAGCTGTGAATCTGAAGGATCTGGAGTGATTCTGGATGAAGGAATGGTCTCTGATCTCTTGTCAGGTGTTCTCTAACCTCATCAGGCATTATAGGAGAAAATTTAGAGCTGTTAAACTGGCAAATGGAGGCTTCAAAAAGTATTGAATAAAAGGGTGCCGTTAATTGTGCCCAACGTGTATTAGAGAAAAACATATTATTTCATAATGATAGTTTCCCCCCATTTTAAATTCTTATTATCCAATGAAAGGTTCGATTTTTGTGAATTTTTAAAATAAAAGATCAAAAGGATTAACAATGCAGATTAATTTTCACAGTCTTTTTGATCATATTTACCAAGGGTGCCGATATTTTTGGCCATATATATATATATATATATATATATATATATATATATATATATATATATATATATATATATGGGTATTTGTTGCTTTTGTTTCAAGGTAAACATTTGTAAAATCTTATATGCCAGTGAAAGCGATTATGCAGTTGTTCCAGGAAAGGATTCTGAGCTTATATACCTGAGTGCAGTTAGCTATAAAGGGTCGTGTATAGGCGAGTAGTGAATCTTTGCCAGCTGAACCTGTTTCTTGACCAGGCAGTGACACTTCCAGTAGAGGGGAGGTGGAGAGATGGGTCATCTCACCAGATGGCCACAGCAGGAAAAGGGGCTCAATGAGGGGCTCTTACTTTGACAAGACAATTACTGCGTCAGTGAGTCTGAAATGAGTCACCTTTTTGCATTGATGCTGTTTCCTTGGACCCTCAGAAGCGATGCTTTCTTGGTAAACCAGTGATTTTCAAATGTTTAGTGATAATAATCAAATAAATAAAAACACTGAATTTGGCTATAAAAACACCTTTATAAATGTTTCAGCTGTTCAGTTTTCAATCTATCAAGTTATGGACATTCACCACATACCACCAGATGTTTATAATGAAATACTATGCCGAGACTTTAATAGTTCATCATTTTAATTGTTCAGCCTGACAGCCTGAAGATTACATGTAGACTAATGATGCATTCCCCTGAAATGCATGGTCGTTGTGCACCTGCTTTATTGTGACATGGATACAGATGTGTTTTTTTTGGTATGGGCATCAGCATTTGTTATCAGTTAGTTAGTTACATTTTGTTTGTTTAAATTTGAAAATGTAGGCATAGCTGGACAATGTCAGTTCAATAAGCGTAGACTGATTGTCTATACTGATTGATATAACAGATGTATTGTGTCAGGTCTGTAGTTGGAAAAGGATGGTTTTTATTTTAAAGTGCTTGTATGCCTTTCCAAATGTTTGTTATATGGATTAGAGTTAATGAATTTCTGCTTCACCAACCTCACTGTATAGAGTTAATGAGACTTGTGTGATAAAGAATGGCCGCTGCTTTTATCTTTGTTACATTGGCCCCCTTTGTAAGTTATCTCCATGAATTGCCAAAGACAGCGTATCGTTATGGATATGTACTTCTACATAAAGGAAAATGGGCCTTGCCTTTATTCATTATCATCAAGTATAATGATTAATATTAGTGTTAAAGACCTCATAATATGTGGTGTGTAAAGATGTCATCTTTAATATTTGAATATATGCATCACTGATCTGTTTTTTCTATTGTTTGAAATAAAGTATGGCTAATATCTGAATTTATTTGCATTGACAGATTTAAGATGATGTTATTTTTGAAGTGAAAGATGTGCATTTATGGATGCATATTTGCTTGTAGTATTTTAAAGGAATATATCACCAAAAAATTATTATGAAATTTAACATTAGATCGCTTCCAGTGGATCCTCTACAGTTAGTGAGTGCATTCAGAATAAGAGTCCAAACAGCTGATAAAACATCATGAAATCTTGGCCTGAGATTTTGGCCATAAAAAAGGATGAATGGGTTTTCATTGATAAATTTATCAATTTAGACATTAGAAGGGAATATTTAGAGAATTGAGACATGCTTTTTGTACTGATGTCAAAGTGCAGTCTCTCTCTATACTGCCGTGCAAAGGCAAAATACCGTATCTTCAATTTTGGTCGAAAATGAGTTATTGATATTTTTGGGACATTCAAGACATCCTCTATCATGTGTCAATTTTGTTGTTTTTCCGAGAAAATAGTGGGTGGTCTCAACCGTAACTTCAAAAAGCCAAGGCAGAGCACCGTATAACACCAGTTACGGCTCTTTCACGTTGTTTGGAACGCTCAAAATGAGTTACGGCATTCTGCTTTGTTTAACTGCGCATCAAAAGGAAGTTACGGTTACGACTTGGAATTATATGGTGTTCTACCAATTTTTTTACTGTATGCCGCATTTAAATTATGGTGTAGTAGACAAACAAATTAGATAGATCGCGATGTACCAAACTGCTTCATAACAAAGCACTGTAAAAACTAGATACTTTGGCAGCAATACGTAAACGTGAATAACCTTTAAAGATTTAATTTTTTTCCTTTTTATAATGCAGATTATTCACCAGGCTGTCACTTCTAGTTGGGCGTGTGTGGACTTGAATGCCGTAGCATGTAGCATGATCAATCATAAAATCAGTAGCCTAGTAACAGTTCGCAATTAAATCCATATCCTACCTTTTCTTGTAACCCGATAAAATCAATCCATGGCGATGATGGTGTTCACATCAATCCACAAGTCGTTCTTTTAGGTTAGGCTATTTCATTCAAGTCAATATAAAAGCAATTATGCTATGTCTAGCATTCTTTTACATTACTGAGCATAGCAAATAAATTGGTTGCAAAATGGTCACGTTTACTTTGTCTGCTGGTTACGTCAAAAAAAATATGTAATAGCCTAGGCCTGTATGAGAAAGCCCATGATCAGTAGATTTTATACAGGTGTTGCTGTAACGATTTTGTAAATGTGATCAGCAACCAAATATTGATAATGTGGAAGTTACTGCCTTTTGCCTTGGTGTTTTTGCAGACAATGCAAAGGCAGAGTACAGTAACTTCAAAATAGGGGTAAAAATCAAGTTTGAGCTCACAATTTTTTAGTGTAGATAATTTTCATTACAAAAACATCTGATTGCCTAATTTCCAGTGTCCTACCTATAATTAATTTGGCTGGACAAATAGAAAACTTTAAAGTCCCTTTTCTCAGTTTCACACTCTAGCGAGTTAAGGTCTTTTGCCTTTGTAGGGCAGTATAGCACTGCTATGATCATTAATGTAAAAAAACAGATGTTGCCATGGTGGCGTATCTATTGGCTTAATCTTGGAATACCAGCTGTGCTGCCCCTATTGTTATAGATTTCATTCTGTCATTTGAGTTATGAGGGAGATGCAGGCTCCCTTATGAACTACAGTGAAATTTATCATGAAATTATTACACAGATTCTGTGTGTTCTGGGGCGTGCAGAAAAGCCAGCTTGTTTTGCAAGGGCATTCAGAGGGATTTATGCCCCCTCAGCATCCTGAGGGTGGAGAATAATGGAAATAGACCCCTTTCTTCATTTTAAATGTCAACAGAGCAATAGACTACACATTCTGACTGCCCAATTCTCCTAGTCCTTGGCTCACACCATAAATGCACGAGTGCTATTGTTGAAACTCAAGATATTCTTTATAAGAAATCAATTGGGGTGCTTTTTATGTGAAAGTAGACAGCAGACTTCAGAAAGGCCAAAAGCAGTACTATCATGTGAGACTTAATTTTACATTGCTTTTGCAATTTTCTCCTTACAGAAAACAAGAATTTGTGACATTCTGCAAAACTTTGAATGTGTCCAGTTTTATCAGATGTGTTGTAGTAGTTAATTATGAATGCCAGTGTAACCTGCAGCATTGAACCCAATGAGCCAAATGCCGGTGTCATAAACTCTTATGACACAGTGTTATTATTGCAGTATTATAGTATTTAATAATATTTTGATTTATATTTTCAGTTTCCATTTTAATTTGTTTCTATTTAGCTTTATTTTTATTTCAGTTATAGTTTTTTGCATTTTTAGTATTTCAATTGAAACACTTTATTTTAGTTATTTTATTTTTTTCCTCAAATGTTTATATTGTATTTTATTTTAACTTTAGTGTTTCTTAACAATATCATCACTGTTATTAGCCTGTTTTTGTGAGTCATTCAAAAACATTCACAAAACTTGTCGGTAGAGAGTTAGTAGTGATGCTGTCGTGAACATTCATCAAAGTCTGACGCGGAATAGAAGAAATTGTTTTTGAATAAAAAATTTAAAAAAAAATTGAAATTGAATAAAAGTCGTTATTTTTGTTTTATTTGCACATAAAAAAGTATTCTTGCCTCATAAAATTAAGGTTGAACAGCTTATGTCACATGGATTATTTTAACAATGTCCTTACTACGTTATGACTGTTTGGTGCTGTTTGGTTTTATATTTGGTGTATAATAGTTCACACAGAAATTAAAATTCTGTCATTAAGTACTCACTCTCATGTCATTCCATACCCGTAAGACCTTTGTTTATCATCAGAATACTTCATAGAACGTAAGGGAACTTGCTCCTTGCTACGCTTCTGTGCGTTGATCGTGGTAATATCCTTGCTATCTATGGAGGGTCAGAGAGCTCTCAGATTCCATCAAAAATATCATAATTTGTGTTCCGAAGATGAACGAAGGTCTTATGGGTTTGGAACGACATGAAGGTAAGTAATTAATGACAGAATTTTCATTTTTGGGGTAACTATCCCTTTAACCTAACCATTGTATAAGCATTGAAGTGATGTGTTGTGTATTGTTACATCCTTTTGAATTTACCAACAAAAACAGCAAAATCAGTCTACAGGTTTTCATAGACAACTTAGGAAGTCAGGGAAGGTGTAATTTCTTTAAAATTTCTTTACTGTGCCAACATAATAAAAAAACAGTTATATTAATCTGATAAAAAATGTGCTATGACTCATATGATTCCAAGACATTTTGTGAAACTTGTCTCAGTGAGTTCGCCCTCGCCGTTGTGGGTAAAAATATGATTGGTTGAAGAAGGCAGCAGCGCAGTGGGTCGCAGCAGGCCACTTGGGCAGATCCAGGAGGCTTAAATGTGCACACGCAGATCAAGAGTGGCTGGGGTGGCACAAAAGAAAGTGGGAGATGCAGAGAAATGCGATGATGTAAGCGGAATAATCTAGCACTAACTGGGCCACTGCAGACAGAAGCATGGTGGGGTGGGGGAGCCCTCACACTGGGGAAGAACTAGATGCTGTCACAATAGCTAGAAGGAAGAGAGTGGGGGAAAAGAAGGGAAAGTGAGAGAGGGATGAGGAGGAGTAGAGGATGCTATGCTCCACATATGCTAAAAAACTATGGACATGCAGTTATTTATTGCATTCAAACAAGATGGACCCTGACTGTCTCTTTGCTGTGCTTTATTCCTTATATTTTTTTCCCTCTGCAGGGTGAGATATGAAGTGTTAAAATGCCATCAGACAGTTCTGTGGATTTAGGAGGCAGCAAAGCCCAGACATTATGGGCAACCTGATCTCTCTCTGGAAGATTCAGGTTGTCACTTACCTAGAAACACTTTAACTAAACTTTGGTTTGACTGGGTCTTCCTTTTTGGCAGAGGAGTAATATTTATATTAGGGCTGTCAGTCAATTCAAATATTTAATCACGATTAATTGCATGATTGTAATGAGTAAACTCATGATTAATCACAACTTAATAGCACATTTTTATCTGTTCTAAATATACCTTAAATGAATACTTTTCAAGTTTTTAATACTCTATTCAACATGGGCATGGACAAATATGGATGTATGTTTATTATTAGTGAAATGTTTTGAGTGACCAGAAAAGCGCTATATAAATGTAACTTATTATTATTATTAACAGAGAAATACCAGATTCCCATTACTTCTCTTTATTTGCACAGCAATTTACTTACAAAAGCCTGTTTACATTTTCTCAGGACAGGGCAGCTCACTTCTGAACGTGCAAAATGTACATTTATTATTTATTATTACTGTCACACCACGGTCTGTCCAGCAGAGGGAAACAGTGAGCACAAGGCTTTCTACAACATCCTCCTGATTTCCTGTTCATTATTGGCTCAATGATATCACCTGTGCCTGGCTTGTTAGAGTGAGTGTATATGAGACCTGCATTTGCTTGTAACTTTGCTCAGTCTTGAAGTTCTTCTGTCTAGGCAAATTTTGGTTAATGCATGGTCTCTTGAGATCCATGCTTGGATTATTTTGTAGGGCTTTTTCCCAGATCTTTTTGACCTGCATATTTGGGAACTGTTCTTTTGTATTTGGACATTTTGCCTACAAGTAATTTTGGATCTGTACTTTCCTCAGCCCAGCTGTTGATGCTTGATTTCTTGTGTTTATTCAAGAAGGACTTTAAGTAAAGACTGTTTACTTTCCTCAAATCCTGCCTCTTGTAGTCCTCTGAAAATTTGGGTCCACACTGCTCCATAGTTCAGTGGTTAGTGCTTTGATCTTTCAACAAAACACTCTGGTTTTAAGTCCCGGACGTGACAATTACATTTGTTTGCCTCTCTGTGCCCACATACTGTATTTTGATGCAGCTAAATTCTCAATAAAACTGATTTCATTTATATATTTTACTGTTTCTGTTGTCAGACAATGGAATGAATATGAAAGAGTGACTGAAACGTGACCCATTAAAACTACATAACCAGCTCTCCCTTCCAAGATGTTAATCTGCATAAAATTTCTGATAATCAAGCCGTCGTTTGATGAAATCAAATACACATAAGATAAAGACAATAGCTGTGCTGTGATTTTGGCTATACGTGCATGTAAAGCTAGACAAGCAACATAATATCTGTTTTAACTGAAAGTGCTGCTGCTCTCAGCCGCTCGCTGAACAGAGCAGACACAGAAGATATGTGACCCTAGACCACAAAACCAGTCTTAAGTCGCTGGGGTATATTTGTTATATTTGTAAAATACATTACATGGGTCAAAATTATCGATTTTTCTTTTATGCCAAAAATCATTAGGATATTAAGTAGAGATCATGTTCCATGAAGATATTTTGTAAAATTTTTACCATAAATATATCAAAACTTCATTTTTGATTAGTAATATCTCAATATTTAGATTTTGCACCCTCAGATTCCAGATTTTCAAATAGTTGTATCTCGGCCAAATATTGTCTGATCCTAACAAACCATACATCAATGGAAAGCTTATTTATTCAGCTTATTTATTCGAAAAATTGACACTTACGACTGATTTTGTGGTCCAGGGTCACACATATATATATATATATATATATATATATATATATATATGTGGTGAAGCCACTGACTTCCTTAGTATGAAAAAGAAAATACTATGGATGTCTAAGGCTACCTGTTCGTTTACCAACATTTATTATAATGCCATCTTTTGTGTTCAACAGAAGAAATAAATTCGTAAAGGTTTTGGAAGAATGTGAGGGTGAGTAAATGATGAGAAAATTGTCATTTTTGGGTGGTCTAAACCATTTATTTATCTGGCACATTAAATTGATCAAAGGTGACAAACACAGTTATAATGTTGAAAAAGATTTCTAATACAAATAAATGCAAATACATTCCTTTTGTACTTTTTATTCATCAAAGAAACCGGAAAAAAAATTTCCACGAAAATATTAAGCGGACAACTGTTTTCAACACTGATAATAAAAAATAAATGATTCTTGAGACAAAATCAGCGTATTAGAATGATTTCTGAATGATCATGTGACATTAAAGAGTAAAGAATAAATTCAGCTTGTTCATCAGAGGAATAGATTACATTTTTAAATATATTAAAATAGAAAACAGTTATTTTAAACTGTAATGACATTTCACAATATTGCTGTTTTTTACAGTAGTAACTAAAAAATAAATGCAGAAAAGAGATGTCTTCCGAAAATTAAAATTTACCAACCCCAAACATGAATGATATTATCAGTATAAAATTTGGAATCAAAAATTCAAATTGTAACAGTACAGCTGATACTACGGAGCCCCTAAGAGCTCATGGTGGTGGAAAGATTTCGGGGTGGGTGAAAAAAATTCGGGGTAGGAGGAAAAAATATTTTTCAAATCTTTTGCGTTCCCTCGCAAAACTTTGCGTTCTCTCGCAAAGATGTTTGCGTTCTCTCGCAAAGATGTTTGCGTTCTCTCGCAAAGATGTTTGCGTTCTCTCGCAAAGATGTTTGCGTTCTCTTGCAAAGATGTTTGCGTTCCCTCGCAAAACTTGTGAACGCAAAAGTTTTGCGAGGGAACGCAAAAGATTTGAAAAATATTTTTTCCTCCCACCCCAAATTTTTTTCACCCACCCCGAAATCTTTCCACCACCATGAGCTCTAAGGGGCTCCGTATGATACTAATAAATTAGTTATGTCTTGGCCAATTTAATAAAAAAAGGAAAATATAAAAATTCCATACTATTTTGTATAAATAAATGAAAAACAAAACCATAAAAACCAACATTAGTCGTTTAAAATTGGCTAATAACGTCTGTTTTATTTATTTTTTTGTTACCAAAATAGTCCGATAGCCATTATTACGGAATTTTAAATCCCAGAGTTTTAACTTTTGGACTCCAATGTAATTCTCTGCTTTTCAGGATCAAAGATTGTGTTTTCCTGAAACATCTGCCAGCTTGATCAGCATTAGTCCCAAACACAATTTATTCACAGCCAGAAGTGTTCCCATGAACTCTTTAGGATTTCCCCGAACTAATCAGAGACGTCCCTGGTTCCCACTGTTATTGTGTAGCTCATAACGGCAGGATTCGAGACTAGCAGACTAGAGAAATGAGAGGCAGATCAAACAGGAGATCCCTCAAGCCTCTAATCATAGCACATCCAGGCCTACTGAGGGATGCTGGGTAATTGTATTGCTAGGACAGCATGCCATTGTGCAGTGCTTTATGTAAACTTCAATGTTTTTACCTTTTTGTTGACTGTGGATTAAATAGTCATGCTATTACTGTAAATGCTGAGTAAGGGACTGTTTAATATTGTGGCTGGTTTAGACAAAGATTAGACAGACATAATCCCTGTTAAAATGCTAAAAGGTTATATAGCACAGCCTTTGTTAGATTAAGATCTGCTCTGCATTGCTGTTGTTGTAAAAAATATCTTACTGGACAAAGATTTGGATATATTAGATTGGTCCAAGCACGCATGTCATATTCCTTCATCTTTTATTCTAATCTAGGTCACATTGGGATTAAATACAGTCTATTCAGGGGTCATCTCTCCCAAGGAGCTCGAAACAATCATTTTCAATCAATCATTTGAGATGTTTTACTTATCTCTCTCTCGGAACAGCATGTATAGCAGAACTCATCACATTTTAATAATGATCAACTTTAAATCTGAAAGCAGGTATCATTCTAGCTTTTTATTGAACATGTATACATATTAAATGTCCTTGTAATACTAATAGACACATTTTGACTGACTTGTTTTCCTCTGTGAAGCATATGCTAGCATTTAGATGCGGACCCCATGCAAGCATGTAAGGTTTTCAGCAGAAGTCACATGACTGTGCAGTGGAATATCAAAGGCTGGATGACATTTGTAGGCTGTGAGCTGAAAGGTCAAACTGAATGCAACTCTTTCCCCCAGTGCTGAGAATTAGTGTGCTTGGAGGGCAGAGCTGGGTAGATTACTTACAAATTGTAATTACATGACAAAAATTATAGTCAGTAACGTAATCTGTTACATTACACATTTTAGTAAGAAAACTTGTTCCATTCATTGTAATTTCAAGTACATTAAACTTTATATTACAGTTTCCCAAACTAGGGTTCGTAAAGGAACTGCAGGTGGGTTGTGAGTTTAATGAAAAGCTGACAATTAATTAAATCATAAAAAAATAAAATTAAAATAAATCATTTTAAAACAAACTCCCCTTTTTTATTTAATTTGAACTCCCTTTCGAGGAAAGTCTCTTCACTTGGCGGCCATATTTGCAACGCAAATATGGGGAATCCTGAAATCTCAAAAACTGCTCGCTGAACTCACATTGTGTCAAATCAGCAACAAAAATCTGAAATTAATTGCCCCATGAATGTTGTTTCTTATACTCAAATAGCGTTTAAAAAGCTTATTTTTCAGGCTAGACCAGGCAATGTGCATGCTGAATCATAACCTGCTTATACTGTGCATGTTGATTGGCAGGTCTAGTCAGGTTTCTGTGGGAAATTTGACTCTTTCATATCGAAGGTGGGACTATTCCTCCATATTGCGTGTTGCAGTTTCTCCCATTCATAAGTATTGGAGTGAACAGTCTTTGTGTTTCTATAGTCTTTGTTTTAAATAAAACACTTACTAAAAAAGATTAAATATTTGTATTTACCTGCATGCCATGTCATCATTAATCAACATCAAAGAAACCGTGAACATGCAAATGTGATACTTAATTATTGAAATATTTATTTTAAAATCTCAGGGGTACTTAAAGCAAATATATTTGGTGAATAAGGTTTAGATGACAAAACGTTTTGGAATGCCTGCATTACATGTATCTAAGAAATAACGTGAATATGTGCATTTTAATTAGTTATAATTAATAATACATGGTTAAACAACCTACAGAGTAATAATTCAAATAAAAATGAATGTGTTCATCAGTAGTTAGCTGATGAAATGTTGAAACCCTTCTTAAACCTGAAATGATTTTTGTAAATCCAGTGGTCAAATGCTGTCGCCACCCGAATATTCGGTAGACTATTTTAGAAAGGAAAATTTAAAAGATGAAAAAGAGAAATTAGGGGGAATCAATGATTTATGAATAATTTATTGCTATTGTGTGAATAATATGTAATCATGTAATCCATAAAGTAACTGTAGTCTGATTACGAGTATTTTAAAATGTAATTTACTCTGATTACAAGTACTTAATTTTTGGAATCTGATTACGTAATCCAGATTACATGTAATCAGTTACTACCCAGCTCTGTTGGAGGGTGACTGAGTGAGTGCATTGGGCCCTTGAAAGACATTTTTGTTTTCTCTCTTTGTTGGACATTTTTGTCAATAGGTATGCTTACATGCTGTAATTTTCATCAGTCTGACTGAATAGGATCTGTAAGATAACATAAAATGTTTAGGAAAAAAGTTCTATCACTAACCCTGAATGAAATCATATGAATTTATTTGAATTAGCCACCAATTTACCAAAATGTAAAATAGTTAAAAATTGCCATGAGATTTTGTTGGTATAATTGGTATAATTTTTAACAAGTATTTATTTAATATTTTGTCTCCTCCACTTTTGTAAGAAGTAAAGCACGTGCAAACAAAGATCTTAGCATAAAAGTGCTCTGGTAAACATTTTTAATCTTTTTCAAAATTGTCAATTATTTTTTGAAGGATTTAAAATTGAAGCACAGTGTTATTGTGTTGAGCACATCTCATTGAAGCTTTGAACATGTGATCAGGAGACAGTAATAGAGGTTTCTCTTTAAAACTGTAGCTCAAAGGACCAGATGTTTTAGTTAACATTGTGTTTAGAGCTATTATTTTAAATATTTGTTATGTTTTGATTGAGCTTTTTTACTCACCAAATTGCATTTATTTTATTAAATATACAGTTAAAAAGTAATATTGAGAAATATGAATAATTGTAATGTAATTTTGGGAATCGAAGGCTTACTTAAGAGGCCTAATTATTGTCTGCTCCTCTGGCAAAAAGAAAAAAAAAATCAGTGTCTACTATATTCTCGAATGAGTAGGAATAGTCCTTATCTAAAGATGATTCTGTGCTTAAAAGATTAAGCACGTTGAAGCAGTGAGGAGTATGACATTCTTACTAACAGAGAGCCAAAAGAATCAAACAATGCTAGTATGAGAATGAGGATAAAATAGGAAAACTGCTCACTTGACAAATGCGCAGAGAAAATTCTGTTCTTGATTCTTTCTTTTTTTCAGATCTTTTGGAGTTTATACAGTTTTAAAGATTATAGCAGAATCTACAGGACAGAAATCAGTGTGAACACTTTCCATTTTACTTGACAAAGATGGAAAGATGAGATTCTCTTTCCATATTATTGTTTGATCATGTTTTATTTTATATTAGTTTTAGACTCTCTGAACAAAGTTCTTCTTGGTGTAGAGGCATAGATGTGTGTAGAGGTGTAGATGGACTCACCTCCAGATTTGTTTGGAAAGGGAACATTCTACAGGTTAAGCTGAAATCTCAGCACAGGCCATTCTGTAAAAGAGGGCTGCAGTTCCCCAATTTCTGTTTATTTTACTGTGCAGTCCAGATAAGAGCTGGATGGATTTGGCAAGCAGAATATGCTGACTCTCCTGTATGGCAACGCTTAGAAGAATCGCAAATTGAAGGTGTCCTTCTTACTGCTGCACCATTTATTCCCCTGAGTTACTGAGTAGAAAGCTACTGCCAATCCATTATTATTACTTGTAAGGTTTGGACAGATATCAAGAAAAAGTTCAATTGTAAGCAAATTCTGTTTACAGTAGATCTATCCCATTTGATTCTCATTATATTCTTTACCACCTGCTCTTACAGATGGAATAAATCAAGCGGTTTTATCTCATACCTACATAGAAAAACAGAACAACTTTTATTTTTATTTTTATTTTCGTATTCGTTTTGGTTATTTTTTTTAGTTACACTCTAAAAAATGCTGGGTTAAAAACAACCCAAGTTGGGTTAAGTATGGACAAACCCAGTGATTGGATTGTTTTGACCCCCCAATTGGGTTAAATGTTTGGCCCAACTTGGGTAGTTATATTTAACTCCACTGTTGTTTAAAATTACTATATTTCTTGCTTCAAATAAACCCACAATAGGTTGGAAATTCATATTCATTAATGTTTAACAAATGAACATATTAGAAATAATAATTAAATAATAATTGTTTATTAAATTGCTTACTAATAAGTGTTCACTTTTTGATTACTACTGAAGCCTTTAGTAATTATCAGATTTTTAATTTCCACAGTATTCTGGGCTCAGCTAGAGTCGTTTTTAAACAATAGTTTAAAAAATAGTATGGGAGAGAAGGTTCTTGAATGCCTCTAGATATGTTTTTCCATGTAATTGTAAAATCGTAGTAAAGAATAGTACAGTAGTTATAATGCTCCAATAATAACAAAAGCTTGGCTCTCCAGTTGTTTTAGTGTTTTTGTTAGTTTTTCTTGTTTTTTGTTTGTCAAACACGATCAGTTTCACCAGGGAAGAACTGCTGAACATTCGGCAGAACACACCACAAAATCTCCAACATGTTTTCAATTATTCGGATGTTTTGCTGAACATAGTAGTCGGCAGAGCTGCAGTGCTCTTTAGACGCTTTGGGACGCGCAGACGGGGGAAGTGAGCCGGCGCGCTCATGAAGCTCAGACAGCGTGGATTTTGAATGCCTTTGCCTAGCATCCATTTGGCGAATCTCCGCTCTCTACCCAACAAAACGGACAAACTCCTTTTGCTTTCCCGGTTAAACAAGGACTTTTCAAACTCTGCTGCTCTGTGTTTCACAGAAACCTGGCTGAATGACGCCATCATGGACAGCGCGATTCATCTTCCTAACTTCACGCTGATCAGAGCAGATCACGACGCGGAATCAATGGGGAAATCGCACGGTGGCGGGACATGCTTCTACATCAATGAAAGGTGGTTTACAGATGTAACAGTGTTAAAGAAGATGTGCTGTTCAGATCTAGAAATGCTTTTCATCAACTGTAAACCTTTCTATTCTACTCGTTCATTCTCGTGAGTGTCTACATTCCACCGCAAGCGCACGTGAGCTCAGGTTTACAGAAACTCGCTGATCTGATCACAGACACAGAACAACAATCCCCAGACTCTGTTTTAATCTTTCTAGGGGACTTTAATAAGGCAAATCTCTCCCGTGAACTGCCAAAATACAGACAGCATATTACATGTCCCACCAGAGACAGTAATATACTGGATCACTGTTACACAACAATAAAGGATGCATATCACTCTGTCCCACGGGCAGCTTTAGGACTCTGTGATCACTGTTTGGTTCATCTTATTCCGACCTACAGGCAGAAACTGAAAACAACTAAACCTGTATTAAGGAAACATAGTGGGTTTTACAAGCCTGTTTCGACCTTACTGATTGGAGTGTTTTTGAAGCTGCTGCAAATGATCTGGATGAGCTCACAGAGACTGTAACATTTTATATCAGTTTCTGAATGGATATGTGCATTCCTACCAAGACTCATCTAACTTACAACAACAACAAACCATGGTTCACTGCAAAACTCAGACAGCACCGTCAGGCCAAAGAAGATGCTTATAGGAATAGGGACAGAGTCTTGTATAAACAGGCCAAATACACACTGGAAAAGGAGATCAGAGTGGCAAATTATTCCGGTAAGCTAAGGAATTATTCCGATAAGCTAAGGATCCAATTATCTTCCAGTGACATGGCTTCAGTGTGGAAAGGTCTGAAATACATTACCAATTACAAGACACCATCCCCCAGCACTGTGGAGAATCAACAACTGGCAGATGATCTGAATGAGTTCTACTGCAGGTTTGAAAAAACACCATTCACACCTCCTGCAAACCCCCTTCCCCCCCTCCTGCACTGCAGATAAGAGAAGATGACGTGCGCCAGGTCTTCAAAAAAAAACAAGAGAAGGAAGGCACCAGGCCCAGACGGTGTGACACCAGCTTGTCTGAAATCCTGTGCTGACCAGCTGGCCCCCATCTCACGCAGATCTTCAACAGATCACTGGAGCACTGGAGTGTGAAGTCCCTTCATGCTTCAAATGCTCCACCATCATCCCCGTCCCAAAGAAACCCAAGATAACAGGACTTAACGACTACAGACCTGTGGCTCTAACATCTGTGGTCATGAAGTAATTTGAAAAACTGGTTTTGGCTTATCTGAAGGACAACACTGGACCCCCTGCAGTTTGCCTACAGAGCAAAAAGGTCTGTGGATGATGCAGTCAACATGGGACTGCATTACATACTGCAATACCTGAACAGACCAGGGATTTATGTGAGGATCCTGTTTGTGGACTTAAGCTCGGCCTTTAACACTATCATTCCAAACCTCCTCCTGCCCAAACTAACTCAGCTCTCCGTCCCCACCTCTGTCTGTCAGTGGATCAACAGCTTCCTGACAGGCAGGCAGCAGCTAGTGAGGCTGGGAAAATACACATCCAGCACCCGTACGATCAGCACTGGAGCGCCTCAGGGCTGTGTTCTCTCCCCACTGCTCTTCTCCCTGCACATCTAAAGACCCCTTTGTAAAGCTCCTGAAGTTTGCAGATGACACCACACTGATCGGAGGTTCGACCTGCCACAGGAGCTGCTGAAACAGTTCTACTCTGCCATCATTGAATCCGTCCTCTGCTCTTCATTAACTGTCTGGTTCAGCTCAGCTACAAAATCTGACCTCAGAAGACTACGGACAGTAGTCCGGACTGCTGAGCGAATCATTGGTACAACCCTCCCCAGTCTCCAAGAACTGTACTCATCCAGAGTGAGCAAAAGGGTTGGCAAAATCACTCTGGACCCCTCACATCCAGCACACTCCCTCTTTGAACTGTTGCCATCTGGTCGACGGTACAGAGCTCTGAGCACCAGAACGACCAGACACAGAAACAGTTTCTTCCCTCAGGCAATCCATCTCATGAACATTTGAACTCTTAACAATAAACATGAAACACACAACACTATCATACTTTTTATTTTTTATTTAACACACATACTTATTACATTCCAAAATTCGCACTTAACATACCTGTACATACTGAATTTTCCATATTGTATATTTGCACATTATTGTTATTATTATTATTATTATTATTATTTAAAATTATTATCTGTGTCCTGTCCTGTCGCTGTCATTCTGTCGCACTGTGGAGCATCTGTCACTAAAACAAATTCCTTGTATGTGCAAACATACCTGGCAATAAAGCTAATTCTGATTCTGATTCTGATATTACATCTGAATGTGGATTTGCTGCCATTTGTTGCAACCACAGAGATTACAACTCTGATGTGGCATCAAATTTTGCTTTGCGAAAGCAGGAATGCATCAACAGGGCAACAAAACAAGCCCGACAGCCCAGCTCAAACCGAAAACCTCTGTAGCATTTTCAATTAAAAACTTGAAGAGCAGCCAGCTTGCAATGATTCCATTAGCACCAGCTCTGGCATGAAAATGCCATGAATGTGGCCTGGCATGATTACATTGGTGCTGTTGTATTAAAAATAGTTATATCACAATGAAGCTACGGGGTGCGTGAATCATTAAACTGAAGTTAGTCTTGCGTGTGTCTAAAGAAAACTCTACAGCTTCCTGCTGTTTTCATATTCATCGTTGTCATTATGACGGAGTGTAATTGCTTGAGATAGAACAGCAGATTTGCTTTGCTCCAGGCCCACACACTTGCACACTGGGCTTGCGTGACTCACTCAGGCATCCAGAGGTGAGGAGAAGGTCTTGTGGGGTCAGAGGAAAAGCTCGGCAGGCATGCCGCTGTGGGATTTAAGCGTAACACAGGCTTTGGGTCATTACTGCTCTAAATGAATGACTTCTTATGTGTGTGCTTGGAGGGAGTGTATTTTACTTAATTAAAGCGATGTTTGTGTGTATGTCATTATGCTTTGGGATTCTTATGTGTGCTGTCCCTTTAAGCTAATGTATCTGGGCTTCTTAGATGAGACTAAAGGGTTGAACTAGGGTCACAGGGCTTGTGTGGTCACATGTTTCCTATTTAGGGAGAATAAAAGCCAAGCCTTGATTGGCGAGAGACTGAGCTGGAGGCAAAGTATCTGTCTGATTTGTGGACAAGGTGAGGGGGCATCATTTTATCTCAGAATTGTGGGACAAAACTGTGAGGCCTGTGTATGTGATGCTACTTTGAGTGTGTGATGTTTTTAACAAAGAAAAAAGTGATTTAAGCATCTTTTATTTTTTATACTCTGTGTATTTGTTTTAGCTTATATCTTAGTTTTTGCCTAGTAAGTATCACAAGTGGAACTGCACAATTTGGCCAACAATTCATATGCGATTAAATGTCATATATTGCATATTGAAATATGATGTGCAAAATTTTTTATGAATTAAATGCCAATTTGATGATAATAATATTAATATTAATGAATTCAGTTATTATTATTTATTATACAAATACAATATTCTTATGTATAAAATATTTTATTATATAATAAATATATCTTTCATAATTAGTGGTTGGCTGATGTAGATTTTTTTATTATTTATTTATTTAATATTATTTTATTATTATTAATATTGCACCATTATATAAAATATTCCATTATTTAATTTAAAGATAGTAAAAACACATGCATAACAATTGCTGAAATTACATTTATATTTATTTTACACAATATTTACTAATAATTAGAAATTGTTTTTGAATAATTAAATATGAAAAAAATGTAAACTTGACAAAATATATCTGTAAAATAAAAAGTTCTATTTAGATGGCAACTGCTTGATTTTTTTAAATATGAATAAAAAGTAAGTAAACACTGTAACCAAAAATGTACTCAGTAATCTAAGCCTGTCTACTGGGAATCTTTTTTTTTTTTTTTTAAATAAAAACATGCAGTAGAGTGAACATGACATGGGGTCTAACTGCAGCATTAATTTGAAATAAAATATTTAAAGTTTGAGGGAACTTTTTGACCTCGTGTGTGTCCAGAGACAGAACTCTCCTGTCCAAATCCAATTTACAGAGAAAGGGTGCTCAGGTGCTGGAATTTTCAGCGCAGTCAAAATAAAAGTCCCATTTCTGACACATTGGCCAAACAGAAAAACCTATTGACGATGCCGATAATAAAAAATGACAAATGTAAGCCAATATATATATGGGCCTTGGATGGATGGATGGATGGATGGATCGATCAGGAAATATAGATTATATAGAGTATTTTCAGCATTTTCACTTACAATGTGGCATTTTCACTTATAATGTGAACAGGCAAATTGCTTGTCACCAAAATCTTGTTGCATCGAATCGTTTGGACAGAGTATTTGTTCAGTTGTAGTGAAGATCCCACAGGCTTGGCCTCCTTCTGAAGAAATAAAAGTAGTAATTTTTATGCAGAGGCTGTAGAGGAAGGTTGTCTGTGTGCGCCAGCAGTGATGATGTGCTGGAAGGCTTTGCGTCAGTGAGGTGCCAGTCTGCATGCCCACTCGGTGGCCACCACCGGCACTGCGCTCTCTTACTTATCTCTAACTGCTGGAAAACCAATCTCATTCAGGCTCTACAGTTATTTATGTGTCCACAGTCGTACTTACCCGAGCATAGCACCTTGTAATGGAATTATCCATGTATACCTTGGTACAGTATGATTACCATATTTATATGTCATGATATTTAAAAGGTACCCTCAAGGAGTTGAGTTTTGGCTGGTTGTCATGGTCTAATTCATCCCTTTTGGTAAATGTCAAAATAAATGTATAATGACAGTTTTACTTTCCCAAAAACATACACGTAGGCTATCGTTAGTATTTATTTATTTTTTAGCAAGAATGCAAACAATCAATAATTACAGTAAAGATGTTCATTTGTATTTCTTTTTCAAATAAATGCCTTTCTTTTTAACCGTTTCATCAAAGAATTCAGATAAAAATGTAGATTGAGTATAATATTAATAATATTAGGCAAACCAAACTGTTTTCAGCATTGATAATAATAAGAAATGTTCCTTGAGCACCAAATCAGCATATGTGACCCTGCACCATAAAACCAGTCTTAAGTGTCAATTTTTCGAAATTAAGATTTATACATAATTTGAAAGCTGAATAAATAAGCTTTCATTGATGTATGGTTTGTTAGGATCAGACAATATTTGATCAGATAATAGTTGTCCAAATGAAGTTCTTAGCAATGCATATTACTAATCAAAAATGAAGTTTTGATATATTTACAGTAATAAATTGACAAAATATCTTCATGGAACATGATCTTTACTTAATATCCTAATGATTTTGGCATAAAAGAAAAATGGATAATTTTGACCCATACAATGTATTTTTTGGCTATTACTACAAATATACCCCAGCGACTTAAGACTGGTTTTGTGCTCCAGGGTCACATTAGAATGATTCCTGAAGGATCATGTGACACTGAAGACTAGAGTAAGGAACATAGGAACAAATTACATTTTAAAATATATTAAAATAGAAGACAGTTATTGTAAATTGTAATAATATTTCACAATATTACTGTCTAGTGTATTTTTAATCAAATAAGTGCAGCCTTGATGAGCATAAGAGACTTTCAAAAATATTAAATTTTATTGTATGAATGTTTTACCAGTGGTGTTTTTGGAAGGCCTTTACAATTATTAAATGCGCTTAAAATCCTTTTCGTATTCAAAAAGCATGAAACCATATCCAAAAACAATTATGATACCATGGTACCTTTTTTTTTTCCTCTGCTAGTTTTGACTTTTAGCAGTTCTCATTCTTTTAACTAAATGAAAAATTGCATTCTTCTGGTATAAATCTCCACTGAAAATGTATTTAAATACTTCAGTCTTTGGCATTGTTTTTGAGCTTCAGTGTGGAGGCTGTATGTCCTTGTGTAACAGCGTTTGTGAGATTTGTCTGCTGGCTGAATGACTCTGTTGTAGCCAGTGCAGTGCTCTCGTGAGCCACTCTAGTGACTGCTCTCCATGAGAGGCCTCCATTTTCATCCTCATGCCGTTTTAGCTGAGAGGCCCATTGATCCTGAAATCACAGAGCACTTCCCTCTGGAGAGGTCGTGGGCTGTCTCTCTTTACACCTGTCATTGGTGCATGCTGACCATTTCACCATTAAACTGATTGAATTTTCAATATTTAAATAAGCTCTATTATGAATAGAGCTAACACTACTAGTGGAGTTATTATATCCTGTAAATAATAGTATTTTTAATATATTTACATCTCTGTGTCTTGTCCTCTCATCCCATTTTGTCCTGCTCTTTCCTCAGCTCTTTCAATATCTTTCAAAATCTTTCCGATTCTGCTTATCGATTTCGATTATTATCGATTCCCAGTTTCAGTTTTAATGTGGTTAAAAAAAAATGAAGTCAAACATTTAGATATCAAACATATTTATTCTAACTCTCATTTCTGCTGAATACCATGAACAAAAATCAGCCAGCTACATAAAATCTAGTTTAAGAGCTGTTTGTGTGCAAAATAGAGCTGCATGGTTCTGGATAATTTGAGGCACTTTTTTTAATGAAGGTTACAGTTCTCTCACAATTCTCAAGAAAAAACATTAGACAACTAAACAACATTTACGAATGGAACGCTTCAGTGACTCAAGATTAACTTGTTTCATTACTCAATGAATCAGAATGATTCATGAATGATTCAAAGACAAATACATTTTAACAGCCCCTTTGTGGGAAAAAATAAAAAAAAATGACACAGGAATTAATAGGTGGAATTGAAATTGAAATTTTACAACAAGTATCTGATTCCTCACCATATGTATCAGATTCCAGAATTGGAATTTATATTCGATTCCCAACCCTATCCTTAACCCATTCCACCTTCTCTCAGTCCTTGATCACTTCTTTTTCTTCTGCTCATCTTTTTCCAGGGTCTGTGATTTCACACGTGGCCCAGTTAATCCACAGAATGTCATGATAGTGTTTAGTAAATTGCATTTCCTGAGCTTTGTGCATTAGTACTTATCCAGCGGTTATCAATATGATTATATTTGACAGCATACCATGTGCTTTTAAGGATATAGTGTACCTCTTGCTTTACGGTTAACCAGAATCTTGGATACAAACAATTATATGTTATTACAAATATGCAAATATTAATACAATTTAAAATAACTGTTTTCTATTTCAATATATTTATAAATGTAGTTTATTCCTGTGAATTTTCAGCAGCCATTACTCCAGTCTTCAGAGTCACATGATCCTTCAGAAATCATCTAATATGCAGAGAGTGAGTGTGTGTGTGTACAAACCCAGAATTGTAGCATTTCTAGTAATGAAATAGCAATGAAACAGTGCTAATGAGCAACTAGAAGGCATACTACTACAGATCCAGCCACCTCACTATCTGACTGACTGCATGCTTCTTTGCAAATGATTCAGGTAAAATGATTTCTCTCTCCCTCTCGCACACATGCGTACTGTAGTTAGCTATAGCCTGCTGAAAAGTGAAGAACAAAGCACATGCAACTCTATCAGTGGTCCTCAGTGATGTGTTGATTGTGTTTAGGTTTCAAATTTGGGTTCACACCAGTGTCATTGTGTCTGTGCTGCTTGTTTGAGATCCCATTGTTGTAGCTCATTGTACATTATGAAATTCCACATTCAGTACTATGTAAATATCAGTGTGAATATACAAGTATCAATACTGCAAAGTAAACCACTTAGTAAGCAGATGAGCCAGTAGAGGTATTGCTGCTTTCCGTCTGTCTTTCATCTGTGTCACATGATCAGGCTAGGTGTCAGATGAACTGTGCAGTGCTGTGAGATCTGAGCTGCTTCACTGCAGACGCCTGGAATGAGGTTCAGAAAACATGGGTGAGGCCTTACGCAAATGCTTATTTACTTAATATGCACAAGGAGACAGAGACTGTATCTGTTACCATTGACTGTGTTTCTAAGGACATGAGTTTCACTGTGAAACTGCTTTGACTTAGCCTTGCTTTTTAGTAGCACTAGAATTACATGCTGACTGGCATGACATAGCAAAATTGCCTCAACTAGGATAAGTTTGAGAGCGACTTTGTTTTCTTGACCGATGGCTGACGGGGGAGTGTTCCGGGAAGCCCGTTTTTTTTTTTTATATATTTTGTGACGCTAGTAGCTGAAGGGCGAAGTAAATAAAAACTAAAAATAAGTATATACAGTACTGTGCAAAAGTCTTATGCCATTAGTATTTTTGCTACAAAAAAATGGTTTTAATGTTTTTTTATTTCTTTTTTTGCCGTAGTGTGTCTATAGGAAATATCAGTTTACATTTCCAAACATCCCTTTTGCCATTAATTGTAGTAATCCAGTGAGATTTTTGTACGTCTGTATGCACAGGGTTTCTTAAAGCGTCTTTGAGAGGTTTAAACAGTTCTTTTTGTTTTATTTTATGATTTTTTTTTTCTGATTCTGTAATCTCATACGGACTGAATGATGGTGAGATCAGGTCTCTGTGTGGAGCGCTGGCTGTTGTCAGACTCCTTGTGCATACAAAAATATCACTGGATTGTTAAATGTAAATGTAAATTCCTACTCGTACACTACAGCAAAAGATAGAAATAACTGGCTTAAAACCCTTTTTTGTTAGTGAAAATACTACTATTTTAAATATATATATATATATATATATATATATATATATATATATATATATATATATATATATATATATATATATATATATGGGTAGTTGACAAATAAAAATTGGACTGTGTCTAATGGTGTGGCACAGCAAAAATGTAGAAAAAAAAACAACTTAACATACAAATGAGAAAAATGTATCTTCATTCTTAGAGTTAGAAATGGCATGAGAGAGGTTGATCTTCAATGTTAGAGGTTGTTTTTTTTTTTTTTTACATTTTTGCTGTCACACCATAGGACATAGGACTGATACGTCAACTACCCATATATATATATATATATATATATATATATATATATATATATAATTCAGGGAGGGAGGTACTTCAAAATAATTGAATGAATGAGTAAATGTTTAAATACGTAGCAGACAGTGTTATTTTACTAGTTTTTGTTCATATTTTGATTTTGAATACACTTTCGTTTTTATTGAATTTGTTAAATATTTAATTTTTTTTTTTAATTTTTTCAAATTGTTTATTATTATTTTTACATGTCCACATAGATTTAATACATTTTTAGTTTTTCGATTATTTAGTTTTGCTGATTTTACAAATAATTAACCTAAACAAAAATTTAAAAAAATGTTGCCTTGGCAATAAAGTTAGTTTTTTTTTTTTGTTTGTTTGTTTTTTTTTATTATTATTTAAGTAATTTTTTTTATTATTTAGTTGTAATGTTATGTTATGTATTGTAGTTTAGTAGTAATGAAAAGTTTTATCATTTTAATGATAATAACCCTGATACAAATAAGTATTTACATACTGAATGAATGAATGAATGAATGAACGAACATGAAAACGGTAAGGTGATTTAATTAATTAATTTATTCATTATTTATTAATGTATTTTTTCAGTGGTGTATGAACAGAGTCATTCCTATCCAGCTTTGTTTATAAGTATCTCTAATGTATTTGATTCCCTGATTCTTGATTTCAGCTTCAGTTCCTAAGTACAGATATAATCTGTTTTTAGCTGTAAAATTTCAAACAAATTAGCCTTTGAGTAAAAAGCCCCACAGATCTGTACAGATGATGCATGTTGCCAGAGTTCTGCTGCCTGTAAAGTGAGGCGTGATACAACTCCAATGAGCCCTGGCAGCTGTTTCGAATGCCGTTTCTCTTTCACTCTCCCTCTCTGTCTCTCTCTCTGACCTACTGCACACTCCTCCCCTTCCACTCACAGACTAGCACAATAAAATGACAAACTAATTAACTTTAAAAATCAGCTATCTTGTGCTCTCAGGTTGCTGTTGCTAAGTTTTATTCAGCGCACTATATGCAACATATAGAAAAGATTACATTTTATGACCTCATCTCATCTGTTCCCTAGAAACATTTCATTGCCCAAGTGGCAATATTAAAGGGATAGTCCACCAAAAATTGAAAATTCTGTCATCATTTACTCACCCTTATGTCGATCAAAACATGCATGACTTTATTCTGAGGAACACAAAAGAAGATATTTTGAAGAATTTTTGTAACCAAACAGTTTTGATTCCCTTTGACATGTAATTTTTTTCCCCTCAATTGAAGTCAATGCTAACCGGGATTGTTTAGCTGCCATCATTCTTCAAAATATCTTCTTCTGTGTTCCACAGAAATTATATAGGTTTTGAATGACATGAGAGTGAGTAAATGATGACAGAATCTTCATTTTTGTGTAAACTATCCCTTTAAGGCTTCAATCAGTGCTGGTTTTAAAACAACAGTAGCTATGTTCACAATTCCCCCTCTGAATTTCTAAATGAGTTTGACTGCTGTGTGAAGAACAGCAATCTGAGCTGCTCTAAAAGTGAACATATTGCATTAGCATGGGTTAGTCAGTTGCCAGGTAGCCTGAGGCGGTGCCATATATCAGTGAGACTGGCTGCTCAGGTTCCTGGCCTCTCCAGCGCTCAGTGTTCCCACCACGTCCCTGCTTTGATATTACTTCACACAGCGGCCCGCATCACAGTAATGGATGTAGACTCATTCATTATCTCCATCAATCACAGGCGCTTACACACAGGAGCTGGGTGTAAGAAGAGCCTCTAGTATGGGGACTGAGAATAGCAGACAATTGAATTAGGCTAAGCTCTATATGCGGCCCGTCAAGACAGTAATTCTCCTGTATTAGTGAGGCAGGAGGGCAAAGGTCATCTCGAGAAGATCTGCGGCTGCTGAAGATGTATTTTTTGGTGGTGTAGCATTGAAATGCTGAGATACTGAAATAAGTTTAATGTGCTTTTTTTTTTGGTCAAGGACATTATGAGAGGTTGTTTATGCATGTGAGTGTATTCCACTGTATACTGTACTGTATGCTAATATATTCCTCCATAGTAAATAGTTTGTTTGTGCCTGAGGCACTGGACTGTGTAAGTGTGATCTGTATGCAAAGTAACATCAGCACTTTATTATTATGTATGAAAAGACTATAATCACTTGATGGCAGGAAAGTAAAGTTCAAACACACATTTTAACCACTAGGTCAAACTATATTCAATTACTAAAACAATATATTCATATATTAATATAGACAACAAGAGTTCTTTAATCTGCAAACACTTCCTTGCGGGGGTGTTTTTAAATCAAATTTGATTTAATTTGATTTTGCTTAATGTATTTTAATGTAATGTAATTTAATGATTTTAATTCAGTTCAATTTCATTAAAATAAAACAAAACAAAAATAAATCATTTTATTTTACTTTATTTTTTCCATCATTTTTGGTGATGTCCAAATTGAAATTAATTTGAAATATCTGACACATGCAAATATCTGTGATTGAGACATTTCTTAGTGAATAAATTACATTAAGTACACATCTGCTCCTGCCACTATTAATATTTGTGGTGTGGTTTTAATAACTGATGATCTGAAAATGTGACCATTAATAATAGTAGTTGAACATCAACTACTGTGGTATTGTACACTGTAAAAAGACATTTCAAAGTTGTAAATAAAACAAGATTTTTGGAGTATGTTATACAAGAAATATAGAATTGCTTTTGCTGACTTTTTTAATGAACCTATTTGCTTATGAAAAGCTGATTTTATCTATTATTTCAGTATTTCTGCTTTAGAAATTCACATTTGATTCTGTTACTTGCCATTTCTTTGTTAATATTTATTACATTTATTTAATTTCTGAGTGAAAATTGTTAAATAAAAAGTATTTTAATATCAACATGGAATATATTATAGTTTTGTTGGTATTGTTTTGTTCCATATGCCTTAAAGCGATAGTTTACCTAAAAATGCAAATTCTGTTATCACTCACCCTCCACTTATTCTAAATTTATATCTCTTTATACTGCTGAACACAAAATAAAATATTCTGAAGAATGCTTGTAACCAAACAGTTGACAGTAGCCATGGACTTCCATAGTATTTCTTATTTTTTTTTCCCCATACTGTGGAAGTCAATGGCTACCGTCATCTTTTTGGTTACCAACATTATTCAAAATATCTTAATTTGTGTTCAAGTGTTCAAAGAAACCCATACAGTTTTAAAACAACTTGAGGGTGAGTAAATTATGACAGAATTTAAATTTTTAAGGTTCAGCCTTGAAATTATCCAGTACACAGTGGTAGTTATTCAATTGAGAGGTTGTTTAAGGACTTAATCTGTGTATGTTTCACTTTAAGAGGAAGTGTTCTCTCTATAATAACTCTGGATCACCTATGGGATCTATAGAGAGGGTACAGGGCAGAAATCCTCCATAAATTCAGTTCAGCTGGTGAATCAAGACAGCGCTTCCCACTCATTACGTCTCACACTCAGCCGACAGTTTACCCGTTTGTGTTACGGAGTTTCATCAAAGATAACATCTAATGATCAAAGCCAATGATGCTCATCTCTGTGAATAATGATGCAGAGGAAACAGCTTGTCTTGAGCTGCATCCGGAGGCTCAGGAAGAGCCCACTTAATCATACAAATGCTCAGTTGATTTTGTGTGTGTATGTGTGTGTGTGTGTGTTATCTCATGATACATCCATGGCTCTCTCTAATGCTTTGACGACTGCTACTGTGGAGGATCTCATAAAGAGTTCAATATGCAAATGTGGGGGGGAAATCATAATATTGATCTGATATCTCCCCATGGAGCTCATAAAGGGCTCTTTGGAGTCTCAGTTAAATGACATGACAGAGTGCTATCCTTGAAGTGCTGTGAAGAATTTTTATTTTGAAGGGTGGTTTGATATTAAACTTGTCAGAGATGAGAAACGAAAGCCTTTGTGTTCTCCATGGCAACAAAAATCTGTGGTTTACTTGATTATAAATTAGTGAAAAGCATCACGTTCTTTCAAGGCAGCAAGATTGTGTTTAGATGCATAATCTCAATCCCAAAGTGTTACTGAATTTAATTCAGATAAACAGATTTTATGTTGTAGATAGGGTACACATGAGCTTTTGTGCATTTATTTTTGAAAATGTTATACTTTACAAGAACTGTTAAGTTCAAAATTCAGAACTTTCATTGAAACATGAAACATGAAAATCATTTTGTTTAGCAGTATTTTGTCTTGTTTTCCTGTAAAATATCTAAACATCCTTGAAGCAAAATTACTTTTTAGTCGTAACTAATAAAATAACAGATTTTAGTGAGGTTTATGCTTAAAACATTTTGCTAATGTAATAAAATTAATTTATTAATTACAGTACCTCTTGAATCTTAATTATTTTTATTTTATTTTACACAAATTAATTTACTGGTACACAAGATCAAAAAAAGTAATTATGAAAATATAGTCAGTCCAAAATATTCCATTACGAGCGTCATCCTTATACCTATCTGGTCTCATGGCATAAACGTACCTGGGGGCACTTTTTAGCAAGACGCGAAATACGTACCAATAAGTAGACTACATAACACTGCAGTTTCCAAAAGAAATGAACACTAGAGGCAGTAAAACTCCGATGCCTTTTATTCATTTTCACACAAATTTACAGAGTTTGGATTAATAAAGTGTAATTTTCACACAATTACTTGAAGAATATCATGTTATGACTTCAAAACAATAGTAATGCTGGGAGATTTGAAAACTGATGCTTTTGAACGTTAACATCGCACATATCCTGCTTCATATCAATGGGTTTTCATGGACGGTAGGTTTGTTCAGTAGCTCACGGAGTATGGAGATGTACTTGAGAGGTGAGGAGCTCCGGTCTGACAAAACAGTTCAAAATCTGCATATAAGGAAGTTCAAATAGCATGGTTGCATCAACAAATGCGTTTTTATTTCAGTTTTGCATTTTGCAGTTTTGTTTAGGGTTGGGTTTGGTGTATGGCCTATTTCCAACACGATATTGTTTTATTGTTTTATTAGGATCCCCATTAGCGGCCCATTTAATGGCAGCTAATCTTCCTGGGGTCCTCTTTAAAATATTCACAACATAAAATTACACAAAACAATAACAACACAAATTACAATCAAGAGAATTCAAACATTGCAATTACATTCAGAATATTACCAAGTGAAAGAATATGACCATTTCCAGCTTTCACGAGGTCATTTGCAGCATTTGCTGGGTTATTGTCCTCTTAAATTTGTATTTGTTCTGAATTCTGCGTGATGAGACAGAGAGTCGATTCCAAATAGATATTGCTCTGTAAAGTGATGTGCGTTTCAAAACATTTGTCCTGGGAAGCGGAAGTTTTATGTCACCACCTAGTGCCTGCCTGGTGGCATATAGGTGTCCACTTCCTATAAAAACAAGCTGCTCAGAGAGAAACTGTGGCTGTTTCATAAATACTGCATTCCACAATATTAAAGTTAATCGTAATTTGATTTTGTCGTCAACTGTGAGCCAAGAAAGGCGTGTATGCATCAGGGCCACGTTAGTCTTAAGAGAGCACTGGAGGACAGTCCTCGCTGCCCTATTTTGTGCCACTTGAAGCTTATGAAGATCTTTTTGTGATGCAGACGACCATATAATTGGACAGTTTTCTAAATGGCACAGAACAAGAGACTGGACAACTTGTTTAGCAATGGACATAGGAATATATGAGATACATTTTCTGGACATTGCAATACCATTCCCCATTTTAACTATCATTCCATCAATATGAGCTGACCAAGACAAGTAAGAATCCAAGGTGACGCCCAGTAACCTGGATTGCATCACTTGTCTTAGCTGCAGCCCATTGACTGACAAGTTCAGAGAGGGCTGGGTAGTTAGTTTTGATCTTTTCCAGAATATCATAGATGTTGATTTGTCTACATTTAAAACTAATTTGTTATCTTTTACCCACTTGCTTATATTCTGCAAGTCATGATTTAATAAATTTGAGACATCATGAGGAGTTTTTGCAGAACAGTACAATAGAGCATTCATTTTTAGCATGGGCCCCGGATATTTGAATTCTGAACCGCCGCAATACGTTCCTGAAGCAACGAAATAAAAACACAGCAATACGTACCTATATCAACATAATAAAAACGTGCCAGGGTTTACGTACTGAACCCATGTTTTAGCGCCACTCAGTGGACATTGGTCTTTGAAACTGGCGAAACGTGCAGTAAGGAATGTAAAAAGTGCTCGCTAAATAGTGCCCCCAGGTATGTTTATGCCATGAGACCAGGTTGCCTTATACAGTAAATTCACACACTTTACACATTTTATTATCTAATCTATATGCTATATGTGACTCTTATTTTAATTTGAGGTTATAAAGGTTTATACGTTTAACAAAGAAAAATCTAAATCCTTGTCTATTGCCTGCTCCCTGCCTTTTTTAACAAATTCTGGGTGGTGTGAAATATGTTTAATTTATTATTTCCCATGCATATTTCCATGGGCAACATCTGGCTGTCTGTAAATGCACTTTATATTTGTTTAGTCGTGTTTGTTTACAAGCCTGTCTTTTGTCTGCTAGCCTTTAAAAAGTGTGTCAGGAAGAATCCTCTGCTAGTTCTCTCTTACCCCGTGTTTTTGAAGTGCCTTTGCCTTCAACCCTCTCTTTCTGTCTTCATCTCGGATAATAAACACGCAACTACTTCTAATGAGAATCATAAAGCCTCTCCCATTTTATTCTTCTCTTGCTCAAATTAGGTAGCGGTATATTTTCTGGCTTTGTGAACGTCCCTGTTGGTACTCTTGCTAAATTTAATAACCTCAGTTCTGTTTCTCTTTATCCCCGTCAGGCTGGTGTGGAGTTTTGTAACAAAAGGATTCCTGTGTGCACTGGAATATATCAGCTGAAAATGAGGAACTGTTGAGCGTGAGTATGATTTCATATGTTCCCCAAATATCGTGTGTTATATTATGAGCTTTGTGGAAATCCGCCTGGTTTGCTAATGCTGTTTGTTTGGTATTATTCAGATTAACCTCATTCTTGACCTGATTGTAATATGCATAATAATAATTTAATTAGATGGGACATTGTTTAATATGCTCCCTGTTGTTTGGTGTGTTATTGTGGACAACATGGAAGGACACAAAGTTGTCCGTGAGAAGCCACAGACAGATGGGGTAGCACACACACCTACGCTCACACACACTCATCTCTTGTCAAGGAAAACACAGTCTGGTTAATAGATGAGGACAGGAGGATTAGGCTTTCACGTGGTTCATGGTTGATATTCTGCTGCTCTTAAACATGCTATATATTTTTAAATCAGTCATTTATCTTGTTTTTCAGAAAATATTTCCAAACATCCTAAAAGTTAACTTTTTAAGAAAATTTGCATTAAAATGTTAGTTCACTCAAAAATGAAAATTCTGTCATTAATTACTCACCCTTGTGTCGTTCTAAACCAGTAAGACGTGCTTAAAAATTTGACATGGAAGAGAAGTCTTTATTTTTGTTTTCTTTGTGCACAAAAAGTATTCTCGTAGCTTCATAAAATTAAGGTTGAAACACTGATGTCGCATGAACTGTACTACCTTTCTGGGCCTTGAACATGGTAGATCCGTTGCTGTCTATGCAGGTTCAGAAAGCTCTCAGTTTTCATCAATAATATCTTAATTTGATGAAAGTCTTACGGGTTTGGAACAACATGAGGATGAGAAATTATTGACTTTTTAATACTTTAAATGAACCCCCCCATTCTCATATAAGGACTGTTGTACCACTGTTTTTTGTACTTAATGCCTGGACAAAGTATTAAAATACATTTTAATACATAAAAACATGCACAGTCATTGTATTTACAACAGAGGTCTTCAACCCTGCTCCTGGGGACCCACGCTCCTGGAGAGTTTATTTACATCCGGCTTCAGCACACCTGCCTGCAATTTTCAAACAGTCTTGAGGAGCTTGATTGGCCGCTTCAGGTGTGTTTGATTAGGGTTGTAGCTAAACTCTTCAGGATAGTGGGTCCCCAGGAACAGGATTGAAGACCTCTGATTTACAATATAAATTTGACTTCTTTATATAAATTAGCAGAATAAGTGAGCGTCATGTCATTGACACTTAACACAGTTTTGCTCCTCAAGTAAAAATTGCATCTTGTTTAAGGTTGTTTAGATTAGGGTTAATGTTTTTACCAGAAATCAACAACAACCTATTATGACATTTCAGACGTTCACAAATGACTTCCAGGTGTCGTAGCTTTAGCTAGCAGCTAAACGCAGTGCTTTCAGATAGAGATCGACCGATATATCGATTTACCGATATTTTCCCGATATTTAAGCATTTTTCCATAATCGAATATCGGTTTTGTAATATCGGATTCCCCGATAAACAGAATTGTTTTCAGAATTGCGCGCAGGATCGCAATTGCAGCGCATCTGAGGGGAGACGAGACAGCAACGGCGTGCAGGTACTTGATTTGCTGTAGTTAGTAAACTATTTAATATTACAGGCATTAATGCACAAATTAGATGTATTACATAAATGCCTGATATATAGTTTAAATGCAACTTGGCTCTAAGAAATATGATAAATAAGATACTCTGTCAAGCCCTGTCCCTATAAAGATAGGCTATAACTTTGCCTGAAATAACACAGCCATGAATTAGCACATGCTGAATTTAATTCTCTCTGTGGTCTATTAGTCTCGTGAAGTCGGAGTCACATAGATAATCCGTCAAGTCCTCTCCCAATAAAGACGTAACTTTGCATGAATTAAATAATACAGCCATGAATGATTGCATGTTGGAAAGAAAAGCATTGAATGTAATTCTCTCTCTGTTGTCTATATGCTCATCATTAGTCTCGTGAAGCCGCTTTCATATTGCAGTTCACTCAGCGGGTTGATGCTCAAGAAATGCTCAGCACGGCCACCGCATGTAACTTTTAACAAGATTCACTTTTTTGAAGCACCCTAAATTGTATTAACACTTACTATATAACCATTATTTCGTTTATAAACATCTAAATTAATACAACTCTATGGAAATTAATTATTTATTATCTCCGCGATCGATCGCAGTTTGAGTAGCCTATAGTTCTGTGTAAAGGCATTGATAAACCGCGCTGTCAGCAGCATAATTTAGAGCATGCCAGTTGAGAAATGCAATAAAATACAATGCTTGTTATATTCCAATATTCCAGAGAATATTATTCCGTGAATTAACATTATCCAGTGAATTATTCTTCACTCTTTATCCTATTAAACAGCTTATAAACCTACTAAAACTGTAGTTAAAAATGAAGTTGATATGACTCCTTTCCTTTATTTTCTCCATTTGAAAACATTAGACTTTCTATGTTCATTTTGCTTACTGCTAATATTAGTGTTGCTGCTAAAGCTTTTTATAAATAAAATGTTTTTTATTGTTGTAATACGAAGATTAAATTTAACATGACAGGGCTCTAGACTGCGACCAAAATGGTAATTGTTTGCGAGTTAAAATTTGACGTGGTCGCATTTGTAGGAGTGCCAGGTCTGCGCTACTCCAAAGCGTCTGCTTCATACAGCGCGCGCTGCCAGCCGCAGCACATTATAGCAGGAGTCAGATTTCACTGATCACGTGAAGAGAGGTGCTTTCAGCACGAGCGCTTAGTGGGTAGAGCCTGGTTTATACTCGCCGCGTCAGCACGAGCGTGAAGGTGTGCGTCGCGGATGGAGCGCAACGGATGGATTTGTTTTCAAACTAAAGTAAAAGACCGCTTCTTAAACCAGAGAAGGTGAACGTGGTGGTATTCTTGTAGAAAAAACATGCAAGTCCTGTCAGCTACAGCCAGTTTAGTTTTACTTTTCTTTTTGTTTTCATTTTGAGAAGCTTGTTATCTTTGCTGTTTACCTCAGGTTATGCTATGGAGGCTTTCCTTAATTAAAAAAAATATATATTAATATGTATTTGCTTCCTCAGAGTTTGCTAAACATTCTGTAATATACTAGGTATATAGTACAGCATGTGGTGTGTCCTATGCCATGCCTCGTCTTATTCGTTTTTGTTGATAAATGTTATGTAAGAGTTTGTCATTGTCAACGTACTGTTTTATTGTTGTTGCGCTTTTTAATTAAGAATAACAATGAATCCATCTTTTGTTTTAGTCTTAAAAAGTTAAAGGTGTATAGATATAAGCAAAACAGACAATTATCTTTTCTTGTAAAATGTGACACCAAGATCGCAAATTTGAAAGTAAAAAGCGCACGAAAAAAGGAATTCCTGTTCACAAAATTTAAATCACAAATAATACAGATGAAAAAGAACGAGTTGAATGTTGAAAACGTTCGTTACCATATAACTATAAACTATGATAAAAGTTCATCAGCATGCATTGATTAATCAAATGTTGTAGCAAAAACAAAAAACAAATTGCAACCAAATTATGTGCTCGTGCGCAAAAGTGAGATCAGTGGGAAGAATGAGTCTAGAGCCCTGCATGAAAGACTGCTAATTCTCAAAACATGTTTTGTTAAGATGACTGAAAGGAGGAAAAACCAAAGTGAAGTATGGACTTACTTCACGCAGTCATTTATTTACTTTATAACAGTAAATAAATATCGGTTCTGCATATCGGTTATCGGACACATAGACATGCAAATAATTGGTATCGGTTATAAAAAATCAATATCGGTCGATCACTACTTTTAGACACATAGCAGGTGCAGTTATAGCGAGTATGGAGGAACCATGAGCCACCCTTATGTTTCTCCCAAGGCTGTGGCTCCTGTGAATCAGCAGTGTACTTGGATTAACTGTCCTGCACAGGACTATCATCTGATACTGCAGCTCCAGCACTCCACACACAGTCTGCAGGTTCACTGGATGAGAATGATGGCTGTTAAGTTATCTAGGAGTACTCTGTAGAGGACTAATCTGACACACACTTCTGGAGTGCTGCAGCCCGGCCGCTTTCATTAGGACAGAACTGTTTGCTGCACAGGAACACCAGTTAAATGGAGGCAGTGACACGGCCTAATTTAATCACACTCATGTGCTGCATGAATGTTCAATCTACAGCTGCCATAACGTAAGCAAAACAATATTTCCACTGCGTAGTAGGTCTGCAGTGTTTGATAAGATGTGATTTGATTTTAAACACTTATTTAGTTTTTCTCTTCTAAAGTGCTTTTGAAATCTATGGGAATGGATGTTGAAATATGGAAGAGCATATGAATCATTCCTTCTGAATTTGTATTTTCAGTGCGGTTGTAACAGCATGTACCCAGTGCTAAAAGGAACATTGGAAATGAGAGGTTGTTAAACTTGCAACCATCGATTGACTAGATCATCCATACATTTTAATAAACATTAGAATCCCACGCAGAGTGACACATAATGATGGGAACACTTAGGAATAAATGTGGATCTAAAAAGAAACATAATTTAGTCCACAACAGCGTCTGAGTATAAGTCGATCTGAAGAGCAGTACTTGATGACTAATCTAGAATGACGTCCATTGACTGCGAGGTGACAGTCATGAACCAAGGAAGTTTTTTTTTTTCTGACTTTTTTTAAATTAATTTATTTATTTTTTTGCTGCTGAGGGAGAACAGAGGACTAAGATTGGTTTTCTTGATCTGAAATCAGTATTGTTATTTTCTTTTAGGTCATGACATTATGAGTTATACAACAGAGTTAAACAGCTACAACAAGAACATATGAATGTAAAATGTAGGTGGGGCGGCATAGTGTTAACCTTTTCAACTTGGCTCATGAATATTAATTATGATATGTAACATGCCTAGTAGTCCTAACTGTTTTTTTAGAGAAGAATTCCTCATAACTTTAGTGGTTATGCTTCTACTCATTTACTTTCATCAATTACTCATGTTTGAGTTGTTCCAAACCTGTATGAGGTTTTTGTAACAATATTTTTTTGTTTGTAAAAATTAATAATATAATATATTTTTTAAAGTTTTAACTTTAATTAATTAATTAATAATAATGCTAAAATTTATAATGGTTGCTTGTTCATTGCATGTTATTTAGTTTGGTAAAATTAAAGTTGTGAGTATAAAGTTGTAAAGTGTGAGGCAACAGAAGTAGCTAGAAACCTTTCTTCTGTGTTGTGAATAAAACAGGTTATCAAAAAAAAAAAAAAAAAATTAGTATGGTGACTTGGTGGACTTTAAGAAAGTGTGGTTTTAAGTGGACTAAATGATTTGAAAAGTGTGGCATGTCACTAGTCTGTCCTTTTACTAGAGACTGAGAAGTGTCTTTTTTAATTAAAATTACAGGGTCCAAAAAAAAAAAACATATGCATGGATGAATCGTTCAGTAAGATCAATAACATGCATTTAGAAAGCAGAATTTGTATTTCACACTGACCTTAAAAAGGTTTTTGGCACCAGCGAGCATGTCACAGCAGAAGGTGAAACACGTGGTGGGAGATGCACTTTATCAGAATGGTGGCTCTGTGTTGCCCGTGGCGAGAGCTCTGCTAATTAAATTTTCAGTTTAATATCTCCATATTTCCCCTCTTTTTCTATGTTCTGCTCCCCATTTAAAACAGCTTTATCTGATGAGAGCATGAGCTGAAAAAGTTGAAAAAAGAGGGATTTTTTGCCAGTTTTTCTTAGTGACACATCCTGAATCACACAGGAGCGATAAGGAAATGTGAGACACATTTGTGACCCTCATTTTTAAAACGGCAGCAATGCACTGATGGGGATATGATGCTCACGCTGAGTACAGATGACGCATTGTAGTGCAAATCCCACTACTGCATCAAAATGACAGATGATTCAATCATTATTTCTTCTTGAAGAAGAAAATCACTGTATACTCAAATATAGAAATAACGTGCTGTCATTGGCTTCCATCTTTGTTTGTGTCTCTTTTGAACTTTTAAGTTTTGATTTACTTTTTTTTCATATGTATGTGTGTCTTATGTAAATGCACTAGAAGGTGATTAGCCTTTCTTGTTGGATCGGAGAACTTTACGTAATGTAAAGCATGACATTATGAAGTGTATGTAGTGCATGTAACTCCAGGATATGCTGTTGATACACTTAATGGTGATTATAGATATCTTCATGCTAACATTTCTCTTCAGGCAGTAGTTATTCAGCATGCTCTCAGCACAGAGTGACTACAAAACCCCATCAGCTGCCTCAGGTAGGCAAATTAATTGTTGTCCCAAGATACCTTGCTTTGGCCATATTCAAAGGCAGCATCGCATGTATCTTAAATGGAGAAGGCAATTCCAGAATGAATTAAGTTAAGCAATTTAAGATGGTGGATATGAGAGAGAAAATACTTAATCACTTAACAAATTATGTTATATGATTCACGTTTTCTTTTTTTTTAATTTTGACAAAAAAAAAAAAATGAAAAGATGTCATTTTATTAGTGCTTAGACAAAATGTTGCATATTTCTTTGTGAAATTGAAATGTCATATAACAAAACTAAATTGAAATTTTTTTAATTTAATGGCAAATTTTTGTTAAAACAAACCTCAAAACAAATAAATAAATAAGCAACACAAATAAAATAATTTTCTTTACATTTAAACTTTGAGGCAACCACTGTATTTTAATCATAATCCAAGCAAAGATGCAGCATGAGCAGTTTTTAATCTAAATTAGATTGTATAATTTCAAAATTGGAGCAAAAACAGAATGGCCCGACTTTAGTTTTGTGAAACTATGCTACATTAAACATATCTGCATGAAACAAAAACAGTAGACAGGCTGAATGAGAACTGCAAATCCACTCTCTGCCAGCAGGTAGCGCTTTTGGAACAGAGGAAATATAGTGTTTCCCTGGTTGCCTTTGTAAACAAAGCAGCGCTGTGCTTATAAACACTACTTTAATATGCATTCTACAGTGGCAAGATGAAAAGAAAATAGCATCTACACTTTTCTAAAGACAGTCAGTAACCCTCAGAGAAACATTTATATAAACTCCCACCCCCAATTGTATCACGATTCACATTATATCTCAAACATATTTGTAGGGCTGTCGCGATTCGTCGATTTTAGAAAAAAAAAATTAAAAATCGCAGACTTCATTTTGCTCGCGTCGACTAACCGGCAAAATACCAGAAGTGGCGCATTTCACGGACGAGAACCCCATAAAACTAATTTTTTGACTATTTTCCCAGGCTGCATGATATATTAAACCCATTTAAAAATTATTAAGCATAATTGTGAATTCACAAACGCTATGATTTAATTAAATAATTATATGCGATGCAGTTCACACAGTATATGCGCTTTAATTATTTACATGCGTGTAGGTTAAGTTCGTGCATCTCACAGTGGCTCTGTTCACAGTAGCTCCACAGAAACTGTTATCATTTACATGTGGAGCATCTCAAACTCATCTCTGCATGATGTTGTGAGTTTGTGTTTATTATAACGTTCATCTGGGAAAGCATCAGATTTGTAAGGTAAATCATTTATAAATCTACACAAACACGGGAGAATACATTGCGATTTCAAAATAAAAGCTCAAACCCTCACTCTGAGTTTACACGGTTTGATGTCCACATATTCATGTAATTACAGCGGCTGTAGCCTTTCTGTCCTAAAGAAATGGACAAATATTAAAGATTAAGTGTATGTTTGAATTAAATGGTGCTTGGTCAATATTAAACGGTAATGTGTAAAAATAATCGTCAGGCCGTCGGCGCCTCCTGCAGGCCTTTGTTGTAATGCGTAATCTACATTATTTCTATTGTTTATAGTACATTATGTATTTTAACAGTTTTGTTCAGTAAAGCCATATGATTTCTTGCTTTTGATACTTTATTTGAACTAATTATTATTGCATCATTGCTATTATATATGTATTTTAAGTCATTTTAAAAGCTATTGTTCACTTAAATCCATTTTTATTACCACAAAAAAAAAATATTATAAGGGCCCTATGAAATCAGTTTTATTTCCAAATTCAGTTTTAAAAATTGTATTAATCAAAAAGCTTGTCTAATTAATTGAGTTTTACAGTTTTATCTGTACCAAATTCTGTTTTCCATTATTTCTGGATTCCATTTTAATTGTTCCATTAAATTTTAATAATAAAAAGCATCTCCAATTAATTGATTTTATATAAAAAAAAATACATATTTGTATTGATTTTCAACTGGTTTGGGGTGCATCGTTACATCCCTAATAATAATAATAATGTTTCCTGAGCACCAAATCAGCATACTGGAAGGATTTCTGAAGGATCATGTGACACTGAAGACTAGAGTAGTGACGGATGAAAATTCTGCTTTTTCATTGTAGTAAAATTACATTATATATTTTAATTAATATATTTTAAAATATATTCAAGTAGAAACACAATATATTTCACAATATTACTGTTTTACTGTATTTTTAACCCTTTGACGCGTACGATCACACCGGTGTGATCAGTCTTTGCTGGTCCCTGAAGTGTACGGTCTCACCGGTGTGATTAGAAAGTTCAGTGCGTCACGTCATCAACCGCGGAGTTCAAATCTGCTTTCACGCTTTGGCTAGCTCAAAGCCAGATTCGACGTGCTGAGCGCTTGTCCTATTATCACAACTATTCAGTGTTTTCAACCATATAATGCTTATTTTAGGTTTCAGACATTTAAATACACAAGTACTAGCAGATTTGCAAAATACCGCACAAATGTACAGTGGTGTGAAAAAGTGTTGGCCCCCTTCCTTTATTTATTTTATTTTTTTTTGCATGTTTGTCACACTTTAATGTTTCAGATCATCAAACAAATTTAAATATTAATCAAAGATAACACAAGTAAACACAACACGCAGTTTTTAAATGAAGGGTTTTTTTATGAAGGGAAAACAAAATCCAAACCCACATGGCCCTGTGTGGAAAAAGTGCTTGCCCCCTAAACCTAATAACTGGTTGGGCCACCCTTAGCAGCAACAACTGCAATCAAGCATTTGCGATAACTTGCAATGAGTCTGTTACAGCGCTGTGGAGGAATTTTGGCCCACTCATCTTGGCAGAATTGTTGTAATTCAGCCACATTGGAGGGTTTTTGAGCATGAACCGCCTTTTTAAGGTCATGCCACAGAATCTCAATAGGATTCAGGTCAGGACTTTGACTAGGCCACTCCAAAGTCTTCATTTTGTTTTTCTTCAGCCATTCACAGGTGGATTTGCTGGTGTGTTTTGGATCATTGTCCTGCTGCAGAACCCAAGTTCGCTTCAGCTTGAGGTCACAAACAGATGGCCGGACATTGTCCTTCAGGATTTTTTGGTAGACAGCTGAATTCATGGTTCCATTTATCACAGCAAGTCTTCCAGGTCCTGAAGCAGCAAACCAGCCCCAGACCATCACATTACCACCACCATATTTTACTGCTGGTATGATGTTCTTTTTCTGAAATGCTGTGTTACTTTTACGCCAGATGTAATGGGACACACACCTTCCAAAAAGTTCAATATTTGTCTCGTCAGTCTACAGAGTATTTTCCCAAAATTATTGGGGATCATCAAAATGTTTTCTGGCAAAACTGAGACAAGCCTTTATGTTCTTTTTGCTCAGCAGCGGTTTTCGTCTTGGAACTCTGCCATGCAGGCCATTTTTGCCCAGTCTCTTTCTTATGGTGGAGTCATGAACACTGACCTTAACTGAGGCAAGTGAGGCCTGCAGTTCTTTAGATGTTGTTGTGGGGTCTTTTGTGACCTCTTGGTTGAGTCGTCGCTGCGCTCTTGGGGTAATTTTGGTCAGCCGGACACTCCTGAGAAGTTCCATGTTTTATCCATTTGTGGATAATGGCTCTCACTGTGGTTCGCTGGAGCACTTTTTCACACAGGGCCATGTGGGTTTGGATTTTGTTTTCCCTTCATAAAAAAACCCTTCATTTAAAAACTGCGTGGTGTTTACTTGTGTTATCTTTGATTAATATTTAAATTTGTTTGGTGATCTAAAACATTAGAGTGTGACAAACATGCAATAAAATAAAAAATCAGGAAGGGGGCCAACACTTTTTCACACCACTGTATATGCAAAGAAAGAAGGCAGAACTATTATTCTCGCTGTAGTATTGTTGCTGCCGCCGGCGCCATTTCCTGGAGACGCTGTGTTTCATTGTGAAAGTGAAAGTACTTTGTTTGGGCTTCCAAAAGAGGACACAACTAGAAATAAGTGGTTAAGTTGTATTTACAACACTGTTCCAGAACAGTTCAACACAAATATTAGAGTGTGTACAGCGCATTTTACAGAGGACTACTTCCTGAATCTGGGAGTAGCCTGCCAGCTATGCACAAAGGCTGTTTCTATAAAGTGGGGCAATTCCAACAGTCCGACAGTCTGGCGCTTCTGATTCACAGCCTGTAAGTATGTTTTCTTATTTAAAGAATTTGCCACTCACCATTCAAACGTGAGTTTTGAGCAGTGTAGAGTAGTGCTTTTTGCTTATCGTTTCTCCGATCACAAATGCAGACATGGTAATGTTTACGTGGTGCGATGCAACGCGATGTCTAAAAAGACAGTATAAGTCATTATAATCAGTAATTATGGCCCCACTGGATGCAACAAATGCCTCGTTTATAATGGGTTTTATTGTTTTTGTGTCGTCGTGCCGGGACACGGCATTACAATACGGTAAGGGGCGTAACATTTCCGTCTCACGCTTGAGATATTCGGCCAATCACAATGCACTGGATAGCTGGCCAATCAGAGCACGCCTCGCTTCTCAGAACAATGAGCTTTGTAAAAATAGACGCATTTCAGAGAGGCGGAGCATAGAGGAGCAACAATAATGTACAGTATGTGGAAAATAATGTGTTTTTTGAACCTTAAACCACATAAACACATTGCATTACACCAACTACACAAAATAATGTTCTTTTTAGCAACGTCATATGATCCCTTTAAACTCACGTGTGAAAGGGTTAATAAATGCAGCCTTGGTGAGTATAACAAACTTCTATCTTACTGACCCCAAACTTTTGAATGGTAGTAGTGTATATTTTTGTGTGTTCTGTCATCAACCGTTTTGAAATCAATTGTGAGTCAAATCTCTACATGTATGACGCACAGAGTCGCTGCCTATCTAGAGTGTTCCAAACCAGTCACTTATGAAGATCTATTTCAGTTTGGATTCTGTCATAGACGGCAGCTGTGTATGTAGGCAGTAGGTAGCGAAGCAGCTCACTAGGTTTTGTAACAGACTTTTCTTTTTCAAATTTCCTTCCTGCCATACGTATCTTAATGGAAAATTTTGCCTTGTGATGATTCACTCTCATTGTTATATTTTTAATTGTGTGCGTTCACTTCATATTAACGTGGTGCTGTCTTATTAAGCATATCCTGCATCTTAGCATCTCATGTCAGATCTTTTGCTACACGGCACCTTGAATGAAAAATGGTTGCGCACTCGATGAAACCCCGATGAGAAACAATCTTGCAGCAGAAGCTTCCTTTCCCCACCATTACCTCTGACCTACAAACACACGTGGGAGTGAAGCTAGTAGTTACTAGCGTCACTGATTCAGCGCTCACATGTGAGGCACGAGCACTGTGAACACCTCTTTTTCAGAATCGGAAGCTTTATTTGCCAAGTATATGCTTATGTTTTTTGACTTGCATTGCTTACAGAGAAAACCTCTAGACACAATATTGAAATTAAAGTTCTTACCTCAATAAACTCCTAATTACTGGTTATCGATAGTAAATCAGTAGTTGTTGTTGTAGTTTAGGTATTGGTAAGGGATCTAAAATATGGTCATAATAATAAGGCATTAATATGTGCTTTATATGTACTAATAATCAGCCAATATGGTAGTAATATGCATGCTAATAAGCAACTAGTTAATATTGAATAATGTTCCCTAATCTAAAGTGTTACCAAATAATATACACTATTGTTCAAAAGCTTGGCATCATTAAGATTTATTTTTTTGTTGTTGTTGTTCCTTCTCTGATCTAAAGTGAAGACATAATGTCACAAAAGACTTTTTCAAAAAAATGCTTTTCCTTTGAACTTTCTATTGATCAACGAATTCTGAAAAGAATGTTTCATGGATTCCACAAAAATATTAAGCAGCACAAATGTTTCCAACATTGATATTAATAAGAATTGTTTTTGAGCACCAAATCAGCATGTTAGAATATATGTTATACGAAATGTCCCGAAGAGACTACAGAAATCAGAAATCTACAGCTGCACTTAAAGCCAATGACTACCTTTTATGATTTATCAATTTGTCAGGTAGCTGGTTGATGCGGTTGTATCCACATTATTTTTACATTACGTAAAGTGGGGGCTTCCAGTTATTTTGCCGTGCAGTCTGTTAAGATGTTTGATGTTGCAAATTTGTCTTTGTTATCGTATTGATTTAATTTGTAATCGTAATCATATATATTTTATTTATATATTTTATTTATATAATATATATATATATATATATATATATATATATATATATATATATATGTATATATGTTTTTTTTTTTTTTTTTTTAACATACTGGTTTGTAGTTTCACCAGTTTCACCATTTACTGCACTTTGTTAGTCCTCTGGTTATTTACATACACTGGCTAATGAATCAGTGTTCCCACCTTAAAAAGTTACAATGGACAACTTTACAGCTCAGATGATAAAAATGCTTGTGCTGAATTATTCATAATGTGAGCAAAATGTGAGCTTTACATTTCTGCTTTTGAACTGTCCTGAATACTGTGAAAACATAATGAGGCTATTCTCTTTTCCATCATTTAGAAGAACCTTCAGTTCAGTCTGCACACAAAACAAACCTCTTCCAAGAGACGATGACTAAAATTCACAGTTCAAAGGCTTCTTACAGACCTGATTGGCATCAGATTTGAAAGCACTGTTGAATAACACATTCAAAAGACAAATTAGAAATTACAAAACAAATTAAAACAGCAGTTCCTCCCCCAATGAGAAGAGAGCAGAGTGTGAAAGGGCAAATTGATGAGTGTTTCGCAACACTGTTACTGGTGGATTCAACAGAGGGTGGCATTTTAGCACCCTGTGAAGGAAAGTGCTGAAGCTACTGTAGTACAGAGCAGGCCACCTTGTGTGCTCTATATTGGGGGAGCTGACCATGGTGCTGAACTTAGTCTGATGCCTGTGTGAATATAGGAGCTGTCCATGGTGTCACGGACTGTTAGAGATGCAGTAACGTAGTATGGGAAAGGGGGAAAGGGAAAGGGAAGTGGTGTGACCCATACTCGGAATTTGTGCTCTGCATTTAACCCATCCAAGTGTACACACTAGTGAACATACACCCGGAGCAGTGGGCAGCCAATGCTGCGGCACCCGGGGAGCAGTTCGGGGTTCGGTGCCTTGCTCAAGGGTCTCACCTCAGTCGTGGTATTGAGGGTGTAGAGAGTGTTGGTTAGTCACTCCCCCACCTACAATCTCTGCCGGACCTGAGACTCAAACCCACGACCTTCAGGTTACAAGTCCAACTCTCTATCGATTAGGCCACAACTAATGGATATAATTTCTTTGATGAATGTGTCTCATTACATTTTACATTTGTGTAACATGGTTGTCATAAAAGTAGAATTAGCCAAACAAACTCAGACATTTTCAAACATCATTCTCAGTAAAATTAAAACAAGACACTCATGTACATCTAATTTCAACAGCTCTATGTTAGATTTCCCACAAGACTTTACAGTCTTACAGTGCAGTTTGAATCTGTTTATGCAAATTGCATGAACTTTTATCTTCTCCCAAGTCATCCAACTCAAGGCACTAAACATTAACAGAGGACATTTGCATCAGGAAAATGTGAAGAGGGCGCCCGTTTGATATTTGTTTGCTTGTTTCTTTTTACCCTGCTTTGTCTGTGTGTGTATGTGAGAGACAGAGAAGCACATTAATGAAACAGTCATGCCCTGAAGAAAAAAATTCATGGGGGATGCAAGTGGCTAATACCAGCTGCATGTGCTGCAGAAATACTGGCAAGAGATTTTCCCAGCTGAAGACACACTCCCTCATATAACCTGTTGGAGTTTTTATCAGTATGTACTGTCCTTGAACTATGAGAGTCTGATTTTTTATAATTTTCAATTATGGCAGGATTACAAACAAGGCATGTGGGGCACATGCTTCAGGACTCCAGCCTTTATTTTATTTTATTATAATTTTTTTTATTATTATTATTTGAATAAATGTATTTATTTTGCTATCAGGCTAAAATTACAATGTCGGCATGTAGAGTAAATGTAGTTTTGGCAGACTTTTTTCATGTAGTTTTTGTTCTGTTCATAAATGACAACAGTCACTTACCTAAGATGCTCTGCATTTGAAAATCAGATGAGAACTTGCATTATTTTTAAATCAACACTTCTATAGAGTTCTTGAATATTTTTAATTCACCCACATTTTACGTCAAAGCAGTGAATGTCAGACTATCTTGAAAACCTAAAGCAGTTCTTAATAACATACTTTTTTTTTTTTTTTTTTTACTTATGCTTAGTAACTTTAGCAACAAGCAACTTAGGGCTTTGTGAATGTTGTTTTTGGACTCAAAAACCAACCATTTTCTTTTTAACAGGTAGAGATACTTACACAGTATCATTATTGCCGGAAAATATGTTTCACATTGAGGGCGTCATGTGGCATCATGGGTGGGTTGGGTGACATTTGTGCCTCAGGGGCCGATGATCCTTTGATCCAGACCTGTTTGCAGTGATTGACTAAAAAATGTGAAGAGTTATGATATTACAGTGATCTATGGGGACACCTCACTGGCAGTGAGAGGCCCCACCTGACTCGGACTGATGTTACACCTGTAGTCTGTCAGGAAGAGACCTGTCATCTTGTGTTCTTGCAAATCTGTTTAACGACGTGGATTTTAGTGTAGTTTTAACAAGCCCACACTTGAATAAACTGAATCAGTCGGGTTTACTTGATCATTCGAGTCTCCATTGACTTTTAAAACCTAATAGAGCACCACAATTCACATATTACTCATACTTGTTGTGAATCAGTTGGCCATGTTTTGGATTTAAAGGGATAGTTCACCCAAAAATGAAAATTCTGTCATCTATGACTCACCCTTGTGTCGTTCCAAACGTGTAAGACATTAGTTCCTCTTCGGAACACAAATTAAGATATTTTTGATTAAATCCAAGAGTTTTCTGACCCTGTATAGACAACCAAGCAACTACCATGTTCAAGGCCCAGAAAGGTAGTAAAGAAATCATTAAAATTGCCTTTTTTGTATATGTCTTTTGTCCTTCTTCTGGCTATACTATCGAAACGGTGAATATTTTAACATTTTATTCATCCTATTTGCTTCCATCGTAAGTAGCTTACCTCAGTTTAACCCAGATTTTTGAAAGAAAAGCATTGACAAGTGGAAGTAATTCTCCTAAGACATGTCCTGATGAGCTGAAGCCATCAGGATACCTCAAACCTGCCCAACTCTCCCCATCCTCGGCCCAGCAGCCTTTCTCCTCAAAGCACTGCCTGAACACCAGCTGAAAGGAACATTGCAACATAGCAGTGAGTGGATAAAGAAACACACTCTCACTCTCATTGCATCTCCTTTGCTTGCTTCTCTCTCTTCTCCATGTCTCTCCTCTCTCGCTTTCTCTGAAAGAGAGCTCTTTCTCTGTCGCTCTTTTTCTCTCTCTCAAGCCCACGCCTGGTGCAGGCTCAGTTGAATCATGGGATTGAGTGGGTGGGAATGTGCTTCTTTTCTCCCAAAGACACGCAGACATACATACACACTGGAGCACACAAACTCACACACTCTGACGTATCCCAGGCGGACTGGAGGATGCAGCCTGCGGCTCAGCTTTCTGAAATTTCTCCTCCCTTATCTCTTCTTTTCCTTTGCATTTCCTCGTTTTCATGTGCTGATGCATAATGGATTTCTGCATACTGCCCAATGTGTGACATAATGAGCCAGTGCTTGCTAACCTTTTGATTCCATTAAAACTGCGTTACAGATGCTTTTCCTTCCCCCACTCTGTGATTTCTCGTGCACGGCAATTGAAAAGCAGATTGATGTGAGAGTATAAACAGCATTACTCAACATATGGTTTCATCAGGCCAGCCACAACATATGCAATGCAGACACTATGGAATTGTGATTTTGATTAGCCAGTTGTGGCATTCTGCAGTCAGATATTTGGTGTAATGACGCTAAAGTGTAGATTTGCCTGTTGTCCCTGGCAACAAATTTCACTCCAGAGTCTTTCTTCCAGCACACTAAAATAATTTCAGCTCAAATCAATATTTCATGCCCATTTTATTTATAAAAGTTGCAGTGTATTAAGCACCGTCTGCTTTGTATTTGCGTCCTGATGATCTTTGTAAAAATTACCATCACTAAAATCATCAGATTTAAATTACAATTAAAGATTGTCTCTTTGTGTATTCAGATCATCCTGGGGAGTTCATATTTATGTTTTCTAACCGAAAAGCCCTAAACTTGGAAAATGATCTTTCAGGCATAACTTGAATGATTTGAAGTGAAAATGAAGCTTATAGTGAAATGCCCTTCTGTCTCAGTTAGGGGTCAAAATGTGGCTAGTTAGCATGGTTATGTTAGTCCCTGCTGGTATATTGTATACCATCTGGGCCCAAAAAACATCGTTATCAGTCAATCATTCAAAAGTAGCCATGCATTTTGTCTAAAGAAACTGTCAGACTTAACACCAGCATGAAAAGACCACTTTAGTATGAATTTCAATGCCTGGATTGTTTATGCTTGTTTGATTCTAGTCTAGTCTGATTCTAGAGAAGCTGTTTGACTAAAAGTCTAGCTGGATAAAGTAGATAAGCTAAGCTTGGTAGGCAGTGGCACACAAGGTTGATTTTGTATATATGCATGCAAAAATGTAGAAATAAATCAGGGAAGACATAGGTTGGCAGACTGGCATTTGGCCTAGAGTTATTTTCTGTCTGTGAATGGTATAGCAGACAAAGCGTGGGTCAGTCCCACTGTTTGATTAGCCTGCACCCAAATAGCCTTTATCAATACTTACCTGCTTGCTGACTGAACACCTGAGGCTTCCTTTTTGAGTTTGGAGTTACATGGACTTCCTTCTGGAGATACTGTAACATCAAAGCCACATTGTGGAGGAACAGCCCTAGAAACACCTTTAAATGATATGTATATGTTAAAGACTTTTTGGTATGTATGTTGGTAATATTGTTTTAGTAACTTAGAGGATAGATGCTGGAAAAAAAAAACTTGAAAAATCTTTCTTTTGACATGACGTCTTTTCTTTACTTGTGAAAGCTCAAACTTGAGTTCTCAGTTGATTGGCTAGAGAGGGGTCTTTGTGGTCTGTATTTCCCAGGATGTAATCGGCTTGATTGAAAGAAAAAATGGAGTAGTGTCACGAATGTTGGGCCTGGGGAGAATGCTTAAGCCCTGTGGGACAAGCGGCTAATCAGTGGAGGATGTGTGTTGACAGATAACATCTGCACTGACTTTAAACATCTCTCATGTGGACCTCACTTCAATTTTGTCAGATAAAATGGCTTACAGTTAATATGATAAAACACAACCAGGCCTTTCTCATTGCTAAATCTACACCCTAATGCTTCTTTTATTGTTTTCCACTTTTCATTTGCCTTCTGATATCAATATATAAAGTGTAAAAAAATATAAAGTGGCTAAAGATGTGTTTCAGGGTCAAATGAAAAGAAGAGAAGATATGACAAGCCTTGACTTCCTGTGTTAAATTTCTGTTGTAATACATTTAAATTTATTTGCTTGAAGTTGGTCACTTCTTCATTCAAAAATCTAGAAAAAGTCTACAATCAATATGGGGGGGGGGGCAAATAGAGTATACTGACAATATATTCACAATAAATTATCTCTGTATTTTGCATCTATGCTTCTTTTAATGGCTTTAAATTTACTCTATATTAAGATTCTGGTTGTCATAGTATATTTGGGAAGCAAAGTACTTTTGTACGTGTTTTGTACTTTTATTATCACTAAGAAACTGAGTTTATTTTATGTAAACAACATATTGCAAAGAGTAATGTAATGAAGTAATGTGCCAAACATTCAGTAACACAATGGGAGCATTGATACTACTCAGATAAGAGTCAAGTCAACAATGCAGTACAGTATGTACAATGCTTATCCTGAATGGCTTCACAACTCAAGTGCTTACATTTAAAGGATGGAACCCACCAGAAAAATACCACGCCGTTGGGGTTTTTGTCCTGATTTAGCAACATAATCTCTCTTATCACTCCACATAGTTGCTTAGAAATCCAATCCAATAGCTTTTTAATTAACCTCATTCAAATTAGGGCTGGGCGATTAATCGAAATCGACATTCAGAACCTATAATCGATCAAATTTTTCCAGGTCGATTATTTCGATTACTTTCCCTTTAAAACACTACCGCGTGTGGAGTCACGTGACCCCGCTCCCTTACATTACGTTATCCCGCCGACATGTCGAGCATGAAGAGCTTAATCACTGAGACAACTGAGCAACAAGAGCAGCTTATACCAAAGAAAAACGCAGTCTCTGTCATTTGGACACATTTTGGCTTCAGTAAGGATGACATCGAACAAAATGAAGTCAGATGTAGACACTGTAGAAAAACAGTTTCGACGTCCAAAGGTAACACCACCAATTTGTTTCAACACTTGGAGCACAATCACGTTACTGAATATGAAGAAGAGTTATTTTATTTAGAAGAGATACTGCTTATAAAACATTGAAAATAATTTATTTTGTTTCCAAAAGTGCAAGTTATTTATTTTTACTTTTTTTATAAGAACAAAGTGACTGTTCGTTTTAGGCAATGTGTGCTTTAATTTCAGTTGTTTAACATTGATGTTCAATAAATAATCATAGATAGTAGATAGTGTGTGTTTCCTTCAATTATTTTAAAATCAAGTAATGCACCCTTCATTCAAAAATCTCTCACTTGTAATATGTGAGCATATTTACTGTGCAAAACTTGTCAGTGAACTATGAGGGCAAAAAAATAAAATAATCGTTCATTAATCGTAATCGAGTTAAAATGTTCAATTAATCGAGATTTTGATTTTAGGCCAAATCGCCCAGCCCTAATTCAAATTCTTGCTCTATCATTAAAAGGTCATTTGGCAGTCTGAAAACCCAGTGGTATGCCCTTTCCTTTTGTACGTTCACACTGCTTAGGAGAGCTCATCGCTTACTACACTAAACAAAGGGCGACGTTATGGAGCCGTATTAAACAATTAAAGTCAGATGACCATAATGACCTGCAATTCAGAGAATGTATAATTGTAAACGTGTTGCAGATGAATTTGTACCTGACACTGCATTGTGATAATTTAAAAGCCTCATATTACATACATAATGCAGTTTTTTCATTTATATCATAAGTATGATCAATAAATAATTAGCTAAGTAAACATTTAAGTTACCCCTGTTAAAATTGGACTAGATTGAATAAGAACAGTTAATTAAATACATTAAATAATTAAGAATTAAACACAAAGGGGTACATCTGTGAATTAAAGGGGTAATTGGTGAATTAAATATGGTAAAACAGAGCTATGAACAGGGTTATTCTATGAAACTTTCCTTTTTCAGTTTGATGAAAAGTGCCATCTCAAGCAAAAGTTGTAATATAATTATAACTTCAAAAAAGTCACAGGGTTGTACATTACGTTAGAGCTTTAATTACTCACCCCAGTCATGTACTTTTTCCTTTGTGCTTGACAGCAGCTTAATCACAAATTATTATTATTGTGTCGTGCATATCAGTTCTGTGCTATAGCACAGAGTGCATTGTTGATATTAAATAGTTAACTATATAGAGAATTCAACTGTTGAAAAGGAAATATAAAAAAAAAAAAACTACTAAACAAATAATAAATATAGTTCTATATAAGGAATAGTGGGCATACTTAGACATGACTTAAAAGAACGTTTAAAAAACCTTTTACACATTAACAATTAATGCATTCTAGAAGTGCGCTGTGTAGTAAATGCCATACAGAATAGTAAATAAAAATCCATCCATCCTTCTTCAACTGAATTGATCCCAAACAGCTTACAGAAGAAATTTAGTTTTTACTTTTAAGTACCTTTACTATATTAATTTGTCTAATTATAACCCCCTCAAAATAATAAAGACATACACTACAAAATAAATCTGAAAGCTGAACTGAAGTCATCAACCCTATCCTACAGTTGCTTTCTGTATATCCTCTAAACACAACACCTTGTTTCCCACAGCTGCTACTGTCCTTGTGATGGAATCCTTGCAATGCAATTTTCCGGATAACTTGTTTTAATCAGCTAATGCCAATGTTTTGCAGACATGACATTGAAACCGTTCAGCTATAAAGGAAAGGACTCTTATTTATAACTCTACCATTTTTACATAATTACCTCTGTATACTTTTTCACTGCAGTTTCATTCAATACTTGGGAAAGATTTGAATTTGACAATCATTTGCATGTAGTGTATAGTATTTCGTAGTTATGTGTGTGAATTTATTTCTGTTACAGCTTTCTCAGATTTAACCGTCCTTTAGAGGTCAATTAATAAAAATCAATTGAATTTTAATGTTAAATGTTGTTTTGCTAGTTCATTGGTGTTTTAACAGATGTCAGTGCCTGGTACATTTCATGGAGTCATGCCCAGGCTGTTTTTAAAAGGAGCAGAAATGTTTTGTAGAAGGACTGCAGCAATTTATATTAAAACCATCTGTTACCATGGTGACATTCACCCCTCATCTTTTGAGATATTTCTGGAACAGAACATATTTGTGCACATACACACTGAATTCAGAACTAAACACAACCACGCAGTATATGACTCAACTGTATGGATTCTGTTGATATTTGTCTGTCCCTATTTAAGTTTAGAAACTTGACCTGTGAACATAAAAGGGTAATGTCCTGCACTGTCATACAGTATATCAGGGTTTATTCAAGGTCACATGGAGCACAACTATCCAGTGAGAGTCAATATGAAAGGCTTAAAATACCCACATGACGTAGTAAAACCTAGTCAGATTATTGTCACGGTGCACACACAAGGAGAATACAGGAACACTCGGACAAGGATGTAAACTCAAAATAACAGTCTTCAATCAAATCCAAACAAGGCAGGGCATGACAAGGCAAGGCTGACACAGACAGGAACACCGGGGAGTAACAAGTAGACCAGACAAAGTCAAACTGAATGGGCAGGACTATAAATACACAGGATAATCATAGATAATTAGACAAACACAGCTGGACAAGAATTAACTAATAATCACATTAAGCAAGGACAGGAAACAAACCAAATATGCACACAAGAGGCGGGAACACATGACACACAGGACAGAGGTCTGACAATTATAAGCAAGGTCTAATGTGTAATTTCACACTTTAAAAAAGATTTGTGAGATAACCTTAAAGTGTGCTTCTTGTGGTAACGTCTAAATTAATTGGTGTTATGTCAAAAATATTTAATAGGGCTGGGTAAAAAAAAATATTTTTTTGATTTTAATCTATTTTCATTTTAACAAAACAATATTGATTCTTAAATCCCAAGAACCGATTAGTCTAGCCTGTTTTCAGTTAATGAACTGAACATTGTAGCGCCCATCGCATCGCAAATTCTTAACATTTTATTACAGTATTCAAACTGTAAATGCTGTTTTGGCACTGTTCAATGTGGCGTGTCAGATTGCTATAGCAAATCAGTTCAAGAGAAGCGGCAGGGCGAAGAACTGCACTTGAACTCCTCCGCTTTAATACCAATTTCAGCACAAAATACATGAATTAACATCTGTTGGTATGTTAAAAGAACAAGTACCGAAATCTATATCCTATCTCATGTAATTGTTCAATCAGTGATTCAGCTGCGGAAATGTGTATATATATTGTAAACAATGTCACATGATGCCACATTTAGCTGTCACATATTTGGTGACCATAAACTCGTTAGTCAGCTAGAAAAATTAACTCTAGAGTGGAGCATTTTGCTAAATGTATGTACCATATAACTTATTCATTATAACTTTTACTGTTCTTCAAGATTTAATTTGTTTGAATAAAAACATCAATTTTTATAACAGCCATCATTTAAATGTTTGTTTCAAAAAACAAATTGGAGTAAAAATATAATTGTGATTGTAAATGTATTATTATAAAAACTTAATTGAGTGTTATTTAAGCATTTGTATATACTGTAAATCAGTTAATTTTAACCTTCAATATTATAGTAATGTAGTACCAAATGACTCCTTTATATTTTACATTAGTTACATTAGCACTAGTTGAGAGATTTGTTTTGAGAAAATCTGGCATGTACTGTACCTGATATTGATATTGAATTGATTCTAATCGAATCGGAAATCGAATCAAAAGCTTGTGAGTCAGAATCTAATAAAATCATTAAATTTGGGCCAAATCCCAGACCTACTATTTAATATGACTGAAGCAAACTGACTACATTAGTTTACACAAATGAATAGTTAGCCTGATATTTTAAGAGTCAAATAAGGCAGAAATAGCTCATTAATGCAATTAAAATTGTGCCATGATGTACAACTGACATGTTGTTCCAAACCTGTATGACTTTATTTCTTCTGAGAAACGCATAAGACATTTTCTACAATAAACTGGTCACACTTTTGTTTTTTGTTTTTTATGAAATCTCAATGAATGAAGACTGGAACTTTTAAGCTTCTAAGGGGATGCAGAAGCACTATAAAAGTATCAAAGGTCAACAACAAGACTTGTGCACTATATTCCAATTATAGCTATACAATAGCTTTGTCAGCCTGACATTTAAAGGGATAGTTCACAAAATGATTTTACTGACCCTCGTGTTGTTCCATATCCGTATGACTTTCTCTCTCTTCTGTGGAACATAGAAGATATTTTGAGAAATGTCTCAATAATGGAAGTCAATGGTCACCAAACATTTTTGGCTACCAACATTCTTCCAAATATTTTATTTTGTGTTCTGCAAGCAGGTTTGTAACAACATGAGGGTGAGTAAAAGATGGTGGAATTGACATTTTTGGGGTAAACTATACCTTGGCTCATTTTTGCTGACAATCTTGTTCTCCATTGAATAATTAAGTCAGTGAGTCTTTGGGGATTAATAATTATTTAGATTCAAATATAATCTCTGGCAAATTTGTTCACAAAGAGGACATTACAGCTTCTCATGTGATTCTAAATTGTTTCTTTTTTCCGTTATGATACATTTTTGGTCATTTACTTGTATAAAATTATTGCATGTCTTCAGAAGTCTAATAAGTTTGAAGCTTGACTGTTCCAGTCCTCATTGACTTTCGTTACAAAGAAATTAGTGACCAGAATATTCTTTATAAATGTTGTACTTTTAAAAAGCCCTCCAAAATTGTGCACAGTGGAAAAAACATTAGTGATATATCTATAAAATTATTCCATCAGAATACATGGCTACTTTTGAATAAGCGTCAATGGATACACTTGATCTGTCAGCGGGTGCTAAGATTGCAATGCTAACCTGACCCGTTAAATGCATCTGAGCTCTTCGAAGATCCATTAAGCATGATTCACAAAATAAATTTTACAATATAAACGACCCACAAGCGAATCCATAGTCTACAGAGTCATATCCGGTAATGACACATGACCTTTCCCATCTTAAGAAATGCAGGCCCATGAAAATGAGATCCTCCTGACAGCTAATGAAAATTACACCCCTTCTCCTCTCTCTCTCCTCTATCTCATTCCCTCTGCTTCTCTGATTCCTGCGTGGGAAGAGAGGAAATCTATTCAAGTTGAGTTTATTTTTGGCTCGCAGGAAGTCTGCAAACAGAGGCTCTTGAGTCACCAAATGCACAATAGGCCTTTGCATCGATTCAGTAGCTCTGCCATCCTCACTACAGCTAAAGCTGTGCCAACTAATTACACAAGTCTTGATACAACTACAGCCGCTTCTAAAACCCTCTTCTCTTGGCACAATAACTCAGGATAACCCAGACGTACAATGCGATTTGTCAGAAGGTTCATAGATTATGAACCTTTTTTTTTCATGCATTATCATTGATCATAACTAATGCGTTTGTTCTCATAGGCTATTCCGTTAATGTCAGATGAGTATTGTGTTATGAACAAATCAAATTTCAGTCTATTATCCTGGTCCTTAGTATGCTATCAATCACACTGCCTCCAGCGGTATACCACCGGTCTGGGATCAATATCGCTCTAGCCCACATCTTTACCGGCTCATCATTCTCTGCATGGGGACACGAGTGTGTGACTATACTGAGTGTGTGTGAGCATGTACTGTAAGTCCATGTTGGTCATCTTTATATTGGTATGTGCACCTCCATCCGTCTGTAAGTGATAAATGAGAAATCGAGGACAGTCAAGGCTCCAGTTCCCTGCTGAGATTGGGGGTTTTGAAGGCCATAGGCGCCCAAGTCTGTCAGCCGATGGGATAGAGAGATGGGTGGATGGAGACAAAAGTAGCTGGTAAGGAACAGAAGGGGTCACAGATCTTTCTGGGGTTTGACTCAGGAAGTCAGGAGAGAAGTGGTGATGGATCACATCTTCTGAAGTGGAACAGAGAGGGAAATATTAGCACTGTGCTTTCAGTCATTTTTTTCAACAGAGATTTGACCTATTGTACAGTATGTCTATACAGCACTTCTTTTGGAGGATTTCTTGTGTCAAGAATGTTATGAATGCAGGTCTGAATTTTTTATGCAAAGTTGTAATTATTCCCTCACTGGTAAGTTGCTTGAAAAATGGAGAAAAACGTGTTGGCTCTCCATACGCTTGTGGATGCCCACAACCACAGCAAATCAGGGGGAAAACACTCCCAATTCATCATAGTAATCCCATTCTGTCACAACTGCTGTCTGTACGAGAGCTCAGAGTCAGCTGTGATTTCAAGCATCACCAAGATACAAGAAACTGTTTGGAGTAACAGTTCAGAACTGTAGTCGTCTTATTCTATGATCAGGACATGTGAAAATGAATCAAAGTGCTAATTAATTTGCAAAAAAAAAGTGTTGTGAATTGTGCGTACAGTATATTGTATATATGTATATTTCAACAAGTATGACCTTTGAATGTGGTCATAACTGTGTATCTTGCTCTACTTTTCAAGTATGTATATATTTTTGGGTTTTTTTCCATCTGTTCAGCCACTGTGTGGCGACCCTTTTCCCTCAGAGACTAATTATTCATGCTGTGTAACCTCTCTCGTTAATACTCACGAAAAAGACAGATGGACATTGCCCATGCAAGACTGCAGCAATTAAATATACTTTTTGTCACCCATAAATATATGGCCCAACACACATTCCAGCACAACGTCTGTGCTTATGCTTAACCAGCATATAAAAGTCAGTGGAATCAGATTTCCATGTTAAAGTAGTATTGTGATTCCAATAATTCAATAAACTCCTAATTATTAATTGGCTGCCCACTGCTCCGGGTGTGTGTTCACGGTGTGTGTTTGTGTGTGTTTGTGTGTGTGTGTGTGTGTGTGTGTGTGTGCATTTGTTCACTACTCACTGCTGTGTGTGTGCACTTGGATGGGTTAAACGCAGAGCACTAATTTCGAGTATGGGTCACCATACTTGACAATACGTCACGACTTTACTTTACTAATAGTTAGTATGGTAGTTGTTAAATTTAGGTATGGACTAGGTTTAAGTCAGGGGTGTCCAAACTCGTTCCTGGAGGGCCGTTGTCCTGCAGAGTTTAGCTCCAACCCTAATTAAACACACCTGAAGCAGCTAATCAAGGTCTTACTAGGCGTACTAGAAGATTCCTTGCAGGTGTGTTGAGGCAAGTTGGAGCTAAACTCTGCAGGACACCGGCCCTCCAGGAACGAGTTTGACAGCTCTGGTTTAAGTTATCTAAAATATGGTCATGCAGAATAATGCATTACTATGGGTTTATAAGTACTCATAAATAGCCAATATGCTTGTAATATGCATGCTAATAAGCAACTAGTTAATACTGAGAATTGGTCCCTATAAGTGTTACATTACATGAAACAAAAGTATTATATAACACACATTGTTTCGTGAAAGCTGAAAGCCAGCCAATTTTGATCTGGTGAAATACACTGTGTACACATTAGTATGTCGTTCTTCAAAACTCTGTAATGTTCATCTTTAAAGCCAGTGATGTAGCCACCAAAAAAAGAAAAAAAGCTGATATTGCGATTTGACACTGTAAAGTGTGACACATATAATGACGTAGTACTGGGACACAGTAGAGATTCACAATCTATTCTCAAGATAACTTTACTAATTCTTTGAGTGATCTCATATTTTTGTATATTTATTTTTACATTGCATTACATTTTTTACACTGCACTGGGAAAAACAACACTGAGGGAGCAATGAATTGGCGTCACAGTCTTATGAATGGTAGTAGAGGATTCACCAGTATTAGGGGAAGGTGGGTGGCAGGTGTTAGTCTCCGTTAGAAAGCTTTTACAGGGAATCACATCATGGCCAATCCACACTCCACCGGTCACAATGACATATTTGTGCATTATTTCCCTTGCAGACGGAATATAATTCCAAGGTGTGAGCCGCAGGAGCTGTTAAGTTTTTCTCATTTGGCATCTCTCCATAGACGACTGAGGGGAATGGCTTTATCAAGATGCATATGACATTAATATGTCAGTTTTATATGCACTGTAAAATGAGGGCACACGTAATGGCTTGGTCCACAAAGTGCTTTCCTGTCATCTGTGAATGTTTACGGCAGGTATAATACATTAGTTCACTATTGTCAGAGTTTATATAATATTGTGCTAATTAATAACTGCCAATTGGAGAGTTGTTTCTCATCAAGGCTAACGCAATGGCACACTTGTACTGCTCTAGTGTCACAATAAAACAGTGTTTTTATTTACTGGCTTCATTATCAAAGTCATCGATATCAAACTCAGAACTGAGTGCTGAATGCAGTGAGTTAATCTGTGGTATGCATTATATAATTATATCAATCAATCAATCAAACTTTATTTATAAATCACTTTAAAAACACCAAAGTGGACCAAAGTACTGTACAGAAAAATAAAACTCATACAAGACATAAAATAAAACTAAAACACATTAAGAGACCATAGAAAAACTAAAATAAATAACCAAATATCAACATCAGGTGTCAAAGGCCAAGGAGAAAAGATGTGTTTTTAGAGACGATTTAAATAAAGACAATGAAGAGGCCTGCCTAATGGGTAGAGGCAAATCATTCCACAATTTAGGAGCTGCCACAGCAAAGGCACTATCCCCTCTAAGCTTATGCTTTGTTTTGGCACATTAAGGAACAGCGGATCAGCTGACCTGAGAGAACGGGTGGGCATGTAAGGGTGTAGCAGCTCAGAAATGTAAAGCCCATTTAGGGGTTTAAAAACAAATAGAAAATTTTTAAATTGAATCCTAAAATGTACGGGCAACCAGTGAAGTGATAATATATTATAATTAATAATATATAATACCAGTGCGGTATTATATTTTATAATTAATAAATTATTTATATAATTAAATATATGTATACATATTTACACGCTTGGGAATTTTATAGAAATTAAAGGTGTGTTCACGCCATATCGTAATTACCGTAATTACGATATACCAACTTGTAAAAGGTGTTCACGTCCTCGTAGAACTCGTAATTTCAATTTGTGAACTGGGAGCTTTCTGAGAGCTACAGCTTGTACCATATTACCGCTGCACCTCACGCGGAACTAGTGAAAAATGGCGGCGCTTGCAAAGAAAGCTATTACTGTTCAAAAAAAGGGAAAATAGATACATATATAGATACTATAATGTACTAAAATATAAAAACATTATGTAAGTGTTCATACTGTTATTATTTTGTTGTTCTCAACATTCTTTCACTCGGGTTCATTTTGTTGACTGTCGATATATAAACGGATAATCCCCAGTCCGAGGACGTGAACAGCATGGAGTTGAACGTAGTGTTCAACTCAAACATAGTTGACGTAGTATTATGCTGCGTTCACGCCATATCGTAATTACGTGATGTGTTGTCATCTCGGAATTACTGTAATTATGATATGGCGTGAACACAGCATAATACTACGTCAAGTCGTGTAATGCTACAAATGATTTATATTTCATGCTATTTTTTAGCTTTCTATTCATCAAAGTATACTCAAAAAACTTATCAATTTCCTCAAAAAATATTAAGCATTGATGATAACAAGAAATGTCTCTTGAGCACCAAATCAGCATATTAGAATGATTTCTGGAGGATCATGTAACACTGAAAACTGGAGTAAAGGCTGCTAAAATAAGTTTTAAAATGTATTATATAAAACAGTTATTTAAAATTGTATTGCTATTTTACAATATTAATCCAAAATTCTGTCATGAAACTCAGATGGCACAGTCCGATAGGTCAAACTCAATCTGACATAATGACATCATCACATGGCGCAGCTGATTGTTCTTTTTTATCAGCAGCCAATGAGCTCACTGCTCAACATTCAAATACTTGGCTAGTGCTCTAGCAGTTGCAGTGTGCTTCAGAAACCCTCCACCTTCCCCAGCTCCACCTGCTACAGGGTGATTCATGTATACTAGGGGGGTTATTATTATATGTGCAGCAGCAGTATTTATTACATGCCCACAGCAGCATGTCTGTGAATGTATTGGCAGTAGCAAGTCTCAGTACTTGCTCTGCCACAGCAGCAGCAGCGTAGCAGATCTGTTCTACCAAGACCAAACACATTAACATTGCCATTTAAGTTACCATGCCAATCCCTCCAAGAGTTGTCACATAACTTTTAACTGTAATTTTGAAAAAAAAAAAAAAAAAAAAAAAAAAAAAAAAAAAAAAAAATATATATATATATATATATATATATATATATATATATATATATATATATATATATATATATATATATATATATATATATATATATATATATATATATAATATACATACATACACACACACACACATATATATATATATATATATATATAGATAATGTGTATGTATGTATATAATATGTATGTGTGTATATATGTGTGTGTGTGTATGTGTATATATGTATGTATGTATGTGTATATATATATATATATATATAGTGCCCTCCATAAGTATTGGAGCAGTAAAGACAAAATTACTCTGTTGGCTGTTGAGTAAAGACATTTGCAAATATGATTAAAAGATGTACAGTATATGAGACAAAACTACAGAATGTCACATTTTATTATTAGCCGTTTCAACACATATATGTTTTACCAAATAAAAAGAACAGCACTTTTAGAGTTCATCCCACTCATTGATGTGAGCATAAGTATTGGGATAGTTGAACATAAGGCAGATATAAAAGATTAAAAGCTATTATTTAGTTGCAGATCCCTTGCGCACAATCACAGCAGTGAGTCTGTAAGCCATAGACATCACCAGACTCTTGGTCTCATCTGTTGAAATGCTTTTCCCAGCCTTTAATGCAGCCAATTCCAATTGTTGCTTGTTTTGGGGAGTTTCTGCCTTTACTCTCCACTTCAGCTGGTGAAATTCATGTTTAAATCGGATTTAAATCTGGAGATTGACTTGGGAAATCTAAGACTTTCCATTTCTTTTCCCTTATAAATTCCTTGACTGAACTAGCAGGGTGTTTTGGGTCATTGTCCTGATGCACTTCCCAATGAATCTGGTAGCATTTTCTTGAATATTGGTAGGCAAGCTGGTTTTGTACCCTTCCAAATTCATTCTGCTACTGTCATCATACATTAAGTCATCAGTAAAGTTGAGAGGGCCTGTTCCAGAGACAGCCATACATGCCCATACCATGACACCACCTCCACCATGCTTTACAGATGAGGCTGTATGCTTGGGATCATTTGCAGTTCCCTTTTTTCTCCACATTTTTGCTTTCCCATCACTTAGATAAAGGTTCATCTTTGTCTCATCGGTCCATAAACACAGCTCCAAAACTCTTCTGGCTCACCTTTGTGCTTTTTTGTAAACTCTAATCTTGCCTTTCTATTTTTGGTGCTGGTCAGAGGTTTGCATCTTGCTGTGTAGCATCTGTAATTCTGTGTCAAAGTCTCCTGAGGACAGTAAATTGTCAGAGCATCACCTCAGCTTTCTGGAAGTTGTTAGTGATTTTACAGACACGTCCTTTAGGGTTCATTTTCACAGCTTTTATGATTTGTCTGTCATCAACTACTGTTGTTTTCTCAGCCGATCAGGTCATTGTTGGTTGCTGGTGTCGATGGTGGTTTTCAAACTCTTGATTTCTCCATGCCCTTTGTTTTTGCTAGAGCTCTAACTGACTTCCTCTTTTCGTTTAGCATCCAAATTGCTTGCTTTTCTCTCAAAGTCAGCTCCCTCATCTTCATCCTGGTTTGTGTGTGTCATCATCGAATGCAAGATTCAGAATGCAGAAGTAATGGATATACATAACTGATACGACACATTCCCTGCTTTTAATATCTGAAGAATTAATGCAACAGGACACAGCTGATCACTTAGAAAGATCTGTGAGGCAACTGTTCCAATACTTGTGCTCACATCAATGAGTGGGATGAACTCTAAAAGTGCTGTTCTTTTTATTTGGTAAAACATGTATGTGTTGAAATGGCTAATAATAAAATGTGACACTGTAGTTTTGTCTCATATCCATCCTTTAATTATATTTGTAAATGTCTTGACTCCACAGCCAACAGAGCAATTTTGTCTTTACTGTTCCAATACTTTTGGAGGGCACTGTATATATATTCCAATACTGTATATATATATATATATATATATATATATATATATATATTCCAATACTTTTGGAGGGCACACTATACGGAATACGGAAAGTATTCAGACCCCCTTAAATTTTTCACTCTTTGTTATATTGCAGCCATTTGCTAAAATAATTTAAGTTCGTTTTTTCCCTCATTAATGTTCACACAGCACCCCATATTGACAGAAAAACACAGAATCGTTGACATTTTTGCAGATTTATTAAAAAAGAAAAACTGAAATATCACATGGTCCTAAGTATTCAGACCCTTTGCTCAGTATTTAGTAGAAGCACCCTTTTGATCTAATACAGCCATGAGTCTTTTGGGGTAAGATGCAACAAGTTTTTCACACCTGGATTTGGGGATCCTCTGCCATTCCTCCTTGCAGATCCTCATCAGTTCTGTCAGGTTGGATGGTAAACGTTGGTGGACAGCCATTTTTAGGTCTCTCCAGAGATGCTCAATTGGCTTTAAGTCAGGGCTCTGGCTGGGCCATTCAAGAACAGTCACGGAGTTATTGTGAAGCCACTCCTTCGTTATTTTAGCTGTGTGCTTAGGGTCATTGTCTTGTTGGAAGGTAAACCTTCGGCCCAGTCTGAGGTCCTGAGCACTCTGGAGAAGGTTTTCGTCCAGGATATCCCTGTACTTGGCCGCATTCATCTTTCCTTCGATTGCAACCAGTCGTCCTGTCCCTGCAGCTGAAAAACACCCCCACAGCATGATGCTGCCACCACCATGCTTCACTGTTGGGACTGTATTGGACAGGTGATGAGCAGTGCCTGGTTTTCTCCACACATACCGCTTAGAATTAAGGCCAAAAAGTTCTATCTTGGTCTCATCAGACCAGAGAATCAGAGGCTTCCGTAACTTTCTCCCATCTCCCGACTGCATCTCTGGAGGTTAGCCACAGTGATATTTTGGTTCTTCTTTACCTCTCTCACCAAGGCTCTTCTCCCCCGATAGCTCAGTTTGGCCGGACGGCCAGCTCTAAGAAGGGTTCTGGTCGTCCCAAACGTCATCCATTTAAGGATTATGGATGCCACTGTGCTCTTAGGAACCTTTAGTACAGCAGACATTTTTTTGTAACCTTGGCCAGATCTGTGCCTTCCACAATTCTGTCTCTGAACTCTTCAGGCAGTTCCTTTTGACCTCATGATTCTCATTTGCTCTGACATGCACTGTGAGCTGTAAGGTCTTATATAGACAGGTGTGTGGCTTTCCTAATCAAGTCCAGTCAGTATAATCAAACACAGCTGGACTCAAATGAAGGTGTAGAACCATCTCAAGGATGATCAGAAGAAATGGACAGCACCGGAGTTAAATATATGAGTGTCACAGCAAAGGGTCTGAATACTTAGGACCATGTGATATTTCAGTTTTTCTTTTTTAATAAATCTTCAAAAATGTCAACAATTCTGTGTTTTTCTGTCAATATGGGGTGCTGTGTGTACATTAATGAGGAAAAAAATGAACTTAAATGATTTTAGCAAATGGCTGCAATATAACAAAGAGTGAAAAATTTAAGGGGGTCTGAATACTTTCCGTACCCACTGTATATTGAAAGTGACGCATTCATTTATCCCACACACTGTGAACACACACCCGGAGCAGTGATTTATGTTGCGGCGCACGGGAGCAGTTGGGGGTTCGGTGCCTTGCTCAGGGGCACCTCGGTCATGGTATTGAGGGTAGAGAGAGCGATGGTTATTCACTCCCACCACCGACAATCCCTGCTGGTCCTGAGACTCGAACCCACGACCTTTGGGTTACGAGTCTGACTCTGTAACCTTTAGGCCACGACTTCCCCATATATATATATATATATATATATATATATGTATATATATATGTATGTGTATGTGTATATATATATGTATGTGTATATTATGAGGTGCCAAACAGGAAATAATTATATAAGAATCTGAATATATAGATATACGTCTGAATATATAAATGTAAATTGTGAATATATAGAAGTAAACCTGAATATATAGTTATAAGTCTGAATATATAGAAGTCTGAATATATATAGAAGTAAATCTGAATATATAAATGTAAATTGCGAATATATATTTATAAGTCTGAATATATAGAAGTAAATCTGAATATATAAATGTAAATTGCGAATATATATTTATAAGTCTGAATGTATAGAAGTAAATCTGAATATATAGCAGTAAATTGCGAATATATAGAAGTAAATCTGAATATATAAATGTAAATTGCGAATATATAGAAGTAAATGTGAATTTATAGCAGTAAATTGCGAATATATAGAAGTAAATCTGAATTTATAGTAGTAAATTGCGAATATATAGAAGTAAATCTGAATATATAAATGTAAATTGTGAATATAAAGTTATAGTTATGGATATATAAGTGTAAATTGTGTGTGTATATATTAGTAAATCAGAATATATAAATGCAAATCTGAATATATGTTTATTGTCTACATCTAAATAAATATATCTTTATTATCAGGCATGTCAAAAGACTATGGAAGCCCGTTTCCGCCAATGAATAAAAAATAAAACAAGGTAATTGCGACTTTTTATCTCGCAAATTCTGAGATATAAACTCGCAATTCTGACTTTATAACTCGCAATTCTTAGATATAAACTCGCAATTCTGACTTTATAACTCGCAATTCTGAGATATAAACTCGCAATTCTGACTTTATAACTCGCAATTCTGAGATATAAACTCGCAATCCTGACTTTATAACTCGCAATTCTGAGATATAAACTTGCATTTCTGACTTTTTTTCTCAGAATTCTGACTTTTTTTCCTCGCAATTCTGACTTTTTTTCTCACAATTGCGAGTTTATATCTCACAACTCTGACTTTCTCGCACCATAGCAAACCACTCTCCGTGTAAGGCTTTTGGACGCGGTTGGACAGTACCATTACTGCCGGGCTTTCAGACACAACATTCTTAATTTCTTTAAAGTTCTGAGTTTGAGGCAGCTTCTATCACGTTATTTTAATAACAGCTGTCAAGTAAAGCGCGTATTATTGTAACACGAGAGTGGATATATATGAATGCACGCAGGTGGATTTCCTTCACTTTCCATAAAGCCCGCTTTCATCTCTATGTTCTTGCTATAGAATTATCTTATCTCCTGTATTTAATGTTGTAAGATATCAAGCAAGACATCCCCAATGAAAATTATAAATAAATTATAAATAAATGAAAATTATTTAGTCAATTATATATGAAGAGTTCAGATGCAAAAGCTTAAATGCCATCTGAAATTCTCTTCTAAAATTAGTATTTTTCATTTATATTCAATTATTTTAATTTAACCCTCTGATGGTTTAGATCTCTGTACCCTATAGTTTTTTTGGGGGGTCTCCAGAGACCCCAGACAATAACATTTAATTTTGTAACAAGATAATAGTTTTTTTTTTTTTAAATGTAATTTTACTCTGTTTGTTAATGTTTTTACTCAACATTTATGCAGTTTTTGGAGGATTTATGATATCTTTTAAATTTCTATAAATAAATAAATATTTAAATTACAAATTTACAAAAAAACAGCATTTGATGTAAAATTCACTTTATAAAAGGCCCAGATTTCTAACTTTCATTCATGGGGATAACATGGATCATTTTAAATGATTTAATGTAACATTTATACCCATTTTTTTGGAAAATGCAGTTTTAAAATAAAGAAAATCACTTTAACCACTAGATGGCCATAGAGCTCCACTATATGCTATTTGCTATTTGAGAGACATGAAAGATATCTTTTCACAAGTTGGATTCAGTTGGATTCATATCTAAATATTATAAAATCACAATTATAACAAAAATAAAATATTTTTTGTCAAAGTTTAGTATTTTTTGTACTGAAAACCCCCCAGTTTTTCAATAATGTTACATTATGATTAGAATCAAACTAATAGAATGATTAGAGTCTTAAGATTTTATCATTTATTTCAATTATCTATTTTTGTGCCACTTTTTTTGTGCCAATTCTGTCGATGTGTTCTGCGTTGTTTCTGATTTTGATGATGAATTTTGTCTATTTTGATTGCGGGGTCTCCAGAGACCCCGAAAGCCACGAGTGTCACAAATTTTGTCACGCTAACATAAAAACAGATATCATTCCAATTATTATTTTTTTGTAGATCTAGAAAGTGTTGAGAGCCATAGAAGGTTTCATACCATTTGGACAAAGGGAACATTTTTTAAAAATTGAGCAAAAGTCATTTGGGGTAAAAAAAGACCCCGTAAACAATCAGAGGGTTTTAATGACAATGAAAAGAACCTGTACCTGAGAAAAATGCTCATTTTAGAATAACATTTCAGATGGCACTTAGAGGCTTTTGCATCTGAACTCTTCATATATAATTGACTAAATAATAATAATAATAATAAAAAAAAACTTATTTCAAATTAATGAATCCTTAATTTATTTATAATTTTCATTGGGGATGTCTTGCTTGATATCTTACAACATTAAATACAGGAGATAAGATAATTCTATAGCAAGAACATAGAGATGAAAGCGGGCTTTATGGAAAGTGAAGGAAATCCACCTGCGTGCATTCATATATATCCACTCTAGTGTTACAATAATACGCGCTTTACTTGACAGCTGTTATTAAAATAACGTGATAGAAGCTGCCTCAAACTCAGAACTTTAAAGAAATTAAGAATGTTGTGTCTGAAAGCCCGGCAGTAATGGTACTGTCCAACCGCGTCCAAAAGCCTTACACGGAGAGTGGTTTGCTATGGTGCGAGAAAGTCAGAGTTGTGAGATATAAACTCGCAATTGTGAGAAAAAAAGTCAGAATTGCGAGGAAAAAAAGTCAGAATTCTGAGAAAAAAAGTCAGAAATGCGAGTTTATATCTCAGAATTGCGAGTTATAAAGTCAGGATTGCGAGTTTATATCTCAGAATTGCGAGTTATAAAGTCAGAATTGCGAGTTTATATCTCAGAATTGCGAGTTATAAAGTCAGAATTGCGAGTTTATATCTCAGAATTGCGAGTTATAAAGTCAGGATTGCGAGTTTATATCTCAGAATTGCGAGTTATAAAGTCAGGATTGCGAGTTTATATCTCAGAATTGCGAGTTATAAAGTCAGAATTGCGAGATAAAAAGTCGCAATTACCTTGTTTTATTTTTTATTCATTGGCGGAAACGGGCTTCCATAGTCTTTTGACATGCCTGATAATAAAGATATATTTATTTAGATGTAGACAATAAACATATATTCAGATTTGCATTTATATATTCTGATTTACTAATATATACACACACAATTTACACTTATATATCCATAACTATAACTTTATATTCACAATTTACATTTATATATTCAGATTTACTTCTATATATTCGCAATTTACTTCTATAAATTCAGATTTACTTCTATATATTCGCAATTTACTGCTATAAATTCAGATTTACTTCTATATATTCGCAATTTACTGCTATAAATTCAGATTTACTTCTATATATTCGCAATTTACATTTATATATTCAGATTTACTTCTATATATTCGCAATTTACTACTATAAATTCAGATTTACTTCTATATATTCGCAATTTACTGCTATAAATTCAGATTTACTTCTATATATTCGCAATTTACATTTATATATTCAGATTTACTTCTATATATTCGCAATTTACTACTATAAATTCAGATTTACTTCTATATATTCGCAATTTACTGCTATAAATTCAGATTTACTTCTATATATTCGCAATTTACATTTATATATTCAGATTTACTTCTATATATTCGCAATTTACTGCTATATATTCAGATTTACTTCTATACATTCAGACTTATAAATATATATTCGCAATTTACATTTATATATTCAGATTTACTTCTATATATTCAGACTTATAAATATATATTCGCAATTTACATTTATATATTCAGATTTACTTCTATATATATTCAGACTTACTTCTATATATTCGGACTTATAACTATATATTCAGACTTACTTCTATATATTCGGACTTATAACTATATATTCAGGTTTACTTCTATATATTCGGACTTATAACTATATATTCAGGTTTACTTCTATATATTCGGACTTATAACTATATATTCAGGTTTACTTCTATATATTCACAATTTACATTTATATATTCAGACGTATATCTATATATTCAGATTCTTATATAATTATTTCCTGTTTGGCACCTCATAGTATATATATATATGTATATATATATACACATATATATATATATATATATATATATATATATATATACACATACATATATATATATATATATGTATGTGTATATATATATGTATATATATATATGTATGTGTGTGTGTGTGTATATATATGTGTGTGTATGTATGTATGTATGTATGTATGTATGTATGTATGTATGTATCTGGAAATAGTTATGTATACAGTTTGAGCTATAGATGATGTGTATCTGGTTGATGCCTGTTGTTATGAATAGGATAGGTGATGTTAACACGACAGTGAAGGACATTCACAGCACCAGTGTGAACCCCAGTGCTTCAATTGGCTGTCTAAAGATTTGCTGTAAATGAGCTCCTCTCTTCCTGTTTGTGTATGTGTGATATGAGTGTGTGGCATGTAGGTGTTTGAGATCTGTGGCTTTGCACTCCAAGCTGCAACAGCCCCCTCCCATTAGACTGTCACAAGGCCCAATAATAACCTCTCTAATAACAGGGTTGGCTCTCTCTCGCTCTCTCTGCTCCTCTCTTTCTCTCTGTCGTGGAACAATTGTTCTTCTTCATATCCAACGTCACGCAATTAGTGTGGCTGAAAGAGGATATGCTAACCATCTGCAGTTAGCCACATTTGGCTGTATGCCTTACAAAAAGACCAAAATTGGGATTACGATGTAGTTCACATGAGGGATTCAGTCACATCACCTATCTGACGAAGGGGTTTATCCCAGCTAATTTTTGCTTACAATAGATATCCTTACGGATAAAAAGGACAATCAGTCTTGATTTTTGTGAACTTAGTTCAAGCAATTACTGAGTGTGAGCTTTCCAAGAGGAGCCTTTATGAAAGCCTGGGCTCTGACAACATCTGAAAAGACATCGGTATAAAAAGGAAATTGAGATTTTCTCAAATCAGAGGCTCTAGGAGTAATGATCAGGCTTCACGCTGAAATAGTGCCCCAGTAGATGTAGCGCTGCCCCTGTGTCCCATTAGGCTCAACTCAACTCAACTATTTTATATCGTCTATCTATCATCTGAATCTTAGCTTTCTTCCCCTTCCTGTAAGAAGAACAGAAAAGTATGTCAAGACTTCTCAGCCTTGAATAATCCTTTCAAGTACTGTCAGACAAAAAAAGCCTGACTGTTGCTGGGTAATGTCAAACACAGATGTTCATTGAACTAACAGGGTATTTGATCAGATCAGCTCTGCTTGGTTAGGTTTGAGTACATATTATTTTGTGCAAAGTGGTTGTGGTTCCACTTTGCAAAGGACAAGACCTTTTATTGAACTGTTTGCTGCTGGTGAAGGGGTTAAAGGGATAGTTCACCCAAAAATGACAATTCACCCTCATGTCGTTCCAAACCCGTAAGACTTTAGTTTATCTTCGGAACACAAATTAAGATATTTTACATTAAACCAGAGAGCATTCTGACCCTCCAGACAGAAAGGACACGTTCAAGGCCCAGAAAGGTACTAAGGACAGTATTCTTGTATCTTCATAAAATTAAGGTTGAACCACTGATATCACATGGACGACGTCCTTACTACCTTGCTGGGCCTTGAACGTGGTAGATCCGTTGCTGTATGGAGGGTCAGAAAGCTCTTGGATTTGATCAAAAATATCTTAATTTGTGTTCTGAAGTTGAAAGCAGGTCTTACAGGTTTGGAACGACATGAGGGTGAGTAATTACCAACAAAATTTAAATTTTTGGGTGAACTATCCCTTTAATGAATACTACGAGTGTCCAAGATAAATAAAAGGAAAAATCTTTAAAAACATTACATTCATGTTGATTTCATATGATTTATATGAAACTTAACTTTTACTTGATTTAATTAATAAATAAATATTATTATGTTTTGGGGGAGTCACACCACATTTTGATATTATTCATGGAATTTTAATTCAGAATTTAATTCAGAGATCAGGGAAAATTCAAGTCATTATGTCTGAATTATATTTTTAAATAAAGATCTAGGCAAAAAAAGAAATAGTATCCTATTATTGACCCACATAGCCAAAAAACATGAGAACATTCGCACAGAATGCTCACGGTCAATTATGTCTTTCTATGTATTCCCTGCAGACCGTCAGGTCACTTTGGAGCCGTACTGTGCGTGGATGCCTCTGACCCTCGCTGGATGATTCCATCTCTGTGATGAAAGGCTTATCCAGCAGCCGCAGCCACCACCACGTGGTGACCTGTGACCCCTCTTTTGACTCCATGGGTCACCACTTGGACCAGAAGCCCTACCTCATCAGCCAGATCGACAACCCCCACCAGGTCGACCACTCTTACTACTCCCAGAGAAGCCCCTACCAGCCCGACTGCGTGGTGCCTTACGGGACCTTCCCCCGCCGACACTACAGCTCTCAGCACGAGCTGAAGGATGAGACCGCTGTGGTTCCCTACACCGGGGGAGGGGTTTCAACCAACAAGGGCCAACAGCGTCTCCCCGTCGCCCTTTTGGATCAGTTCGACCGGCAACTCCCAGTGCCTCGGGACGGCTATCACACGCTGCAATACAAGCGTGCCGCTGCAGCCTTGGAGCAACGGAGCGACAGCCCTGGCCGAATCCGTCACCTGGTGCACTCAGTTCAGAAGCTCTTCACCAAGTCCCACTCACTAGAGGGCCCACACCATGGTCACGCCCACGGCAAGGGCAGCATCAACGGAGGCAAAGCCAGCCCTGACGGAGAACCCCCTGCTATTCGGCACCGCAAGCGCAGCAAAAGCCGGGAGCGCTGCAAGTCGGCTGAACCCAAGAACAGGACACCACCTTCTGGCTACTGGAGCTCGGATGAATTGGAACGCGAGGCCTGCCTGTTTCACCATGGACCACCGGGTGTCATGACCATGGGCCGTCACCCGGATAAGTCACAGTCGCAGTACTTCTTGGAAGCCTACAACACCATCAATGACCAGGCACTTAAAAACTCCCGCAGCAGCAATGATTTGGGCAAGTGCTCGACGTGCACGAGCATCCCGCTGAGCGTGGACGCTTCACAGCTCGTGAAGAAGAGCTCGTGGTCGTCCTCTCTCACGGTGAGCAGAGCACGTCAAGTCTACCAGAAGGCCTCGGTAAATGTAGATAAGGCTCTAGTGAAAGCAGAGGCTTGTCAGCAGGAGCGCTCATGCCAATTCTTGCAGGTATGCAAATTGCCTTTCGATTCTCCCCTACACCCACATGCTCACCTAACCCACCTCCACCTTTCCACCACCCCTCCTCTTCCTCCTCCACCACTGGAGAGAGCCTCCAGTTTTGATTTGAGTTCTGCCGAGAAGTAAGTGCAACCCACTAGCTGCCTTACTTTCTGTTTAGCTGACAAGCATCTGTTTGGATCCATTTGATCTCTGACTAGTATTATTTCCCTCTCTAAACCTAAAAATCTAATTTTTTACCAATATTTTTACTAAGTTCTTATTTTGTTGGGTTCTGTGTGAGTTTGTATGTGTGTGTGTGTGTGTGTGTTGTGTGTCTGTGTCTGTGTAGGTGGTGGGATTGGATGGAGCAGACTGGATGAGCGCTGTTCTTGTGGATGTGTATGAAGAGGATAGACTCCATCCTTAAATGGTGTCATGAACCGTTAAATCCTAGTTTAGCATACCGTTTGCAGATTAGCCTGCTTGCTTGACCTTAGTCTTGCGTAGCCAGACCTTCTGACTGACCGCTGGCATGGCGTTATTTTACTGCCAAATGACGAGAGCGCTCAAACTTTGTCTTGTGCACTCGCACATCTCTCCGTGCTCTTGCGCTAGATATTAATTCTTTTCACACCTGGATTAAACGTCAAAAGTTATCAACCAATCAGATTTTTCTACGACTGACCCGATGAAAATACTAGGCCTAAGAGAAGAGGGAACTGATCCTGGAATTTCTCTACAATTTAATAATATTTAGTCATATCAAATTTATATTAGAAATGGCTAGGAATTGGGTGCTTGGATGATTTATATATAAAAAAAAAAAAATAGTTTGTCTAATCGTTTGGTCAAACCCCTCTGAGCGATTTATCTAAACGAACAAACAAACAAAAAAGTATATGATTCTTAAAGTTCCTGTGGCCATACGTGTATTGTGTACTTGGGTTGAAATAAATAAATATACATATATATATATATATATACATACATACATACATATCTTCTGATTTAAGACAGAACTAGGGTCAGGTGCACTATTTCCTAAATAGCCTACTTAAGATGTGGAGACCAAATATAACATTATAATGAATTGATTATATTTGTGATAACATCGCTACATTAGATTCTATGGGTTTAATGCATTTGCAGACCATGTCATTACCATAACTGTCATATAACTATATTCACTGTTTTAGATGAGAGTGCCATTGAATGTGTTGCTAATATGAAGAGTTTTCATTAAAAGAAAATCTAGCTAAAATCAGAACTAAAAAAAAAAAAAGGATTTAAAAAAAATAAACAAACAGATAAATAAAAAAAAACTCCCAATAAATGTCCAAACAATGATTCTGTCAGAGCATTTAGTGTGTTATGATATCATCGTTTACAACTATTTTTGCATCTGATGTTGTTTGATAGGATTTGTTACTTACTATTGCCAACAACTGAGAATTAATTGCAATGATTTTAAATTCAGTTGAGATATCTGACATAATATGACATAACACTGAGCTTTTATATGAAGTCTTTAGAGGCATGGGCTGTTTTTAGATAAATCGAGGGGTTTGACCAACCATAGTTGGACAGAGGTCATTTATACAAATCATCCAAGCACCTAATTTCTAGCCATTTCAAATATACATTTGATTAACACTGTTAAATATTATTAAACTGGAAAGAAATTAAAGATCCTTCTTTGATTGTCAAAATATTTCACAGAAAAGAACAAAATACAAACATAAAAGATATAAAGTAAATCAAAGTAGCCTACAATAACCAGTGTGTTAAACCAAAAATGCAACAATTAAAAAAATCAAGGAAAGGCTCTAATGAAGAAATCTGTTTCAAGATATTTTTTAAAAGTGCATGATGATAACTTTTGACAATGTTTAATTCAGGTGCGAAAATAATTAATCTTCATATATATATATATATATTTATTTCATCCCAAGTACAAAAAACATGTATGGCCTCATGAACTTTAAGAATCATATACTTTTTTGTTTGTTTGTTTACATAAATCGCTCAGAGGGGTTTGACCAAACGATTAGACAAACTAGGTTGTTTTTTTTATATAAAAATCATCCAAGCACCCGATTCCTAGCGATTTCTAATATACATTTGATATGATTAAATATTATTAAATTGTAAAAACATTCCAGGATCAGTTCCCTCTTCACTTAGGCCTGGTATTTTCATCGGGTCAGTCGTAGAACAATTTGATTGGTTGATAACTTTTGACGTTTAATCCAGGTGTGAAAAGAATGAATATCTAGAGCAAGAGCACGGAGAGATGTGCGAGTGCACAGGACAAAGTTTGAGCACGCACACACACACTTGAGCGAGAGGAGAGACACGTTCTGAGTGCGCACACTCTCTCTGCGCGAGAGCAGCTTATATCCAAGAACCTGTGTCCGGTTTTGTGCGAGAGCAAAGGTAATCCGCGTTATATTAATCTAGTTTCGCGCTACAGAAATGCGCTCTCAACATTTGGCAGTAAAATAACGCTATAGCTGATGGTCTGGGAACTTTGGCCGCTTTGAATGGCCAAGGCCCATCCAAGAGGCCATATGACTGACAGGTAAAGCAACCAATCACGTTTCATTTTGTTCCGCGTCATGTTTAGGGGTGTGGAAATGTCGCCACAATAACAGACCTGTGTGTAAAACTCTCGGACATATAAACTTAAAAATTTTCACATACTTTTGAAAATCCAGCGTTTAGTTGATCCTGACAAGCGCTCATTATAAACACAACGGCTTTCTTCTTTCGTGAGAGGGTTTTTGTTTCCAGGCGGAACATTAAAGAACGCGACACACACGTCTCCTGGAAATCTTGTATAATTCAACCAATCCGATGACGACTTCGAAACTCCTGAAGTGTTTCCAGATAAGAGTGCCATATGCATCAGACGTTCAGCCAACGGTCCGTGAGCGTGATGTCTGAGGTTGAGAGTAGCTTAGCCTGCACTCTATGCAACTGATCTGTGCAAAATTCAGAAGTAAAGAACTGGCTCCCTTTCCATTCATGAGTGTGAATTTAAATTCCACAGGAAGTTGAATTAGAATGACAAGAAGAGCAATTCACTCTAAAATGCAATTCAAAGAAACCATGGACCAAAAAGCTATTTTACTAAAGCTGACTTTTTTTGGTCAAAAATGAACAAAATTTTGTTTTGAGTATATAAGACATCATTGTTCAAAACTGTCTCCTTACCTTACCTCGATTCACACAATAATGATTTTTAATGTGAGGTGTTGTGTCCGATTTCACAGGGAATTAATGTCATTTGTCATTTCGATGCATGGTTATGTCACGTCTGTAAACAGAAAGAAGACCAGGCTACTATATGACGTGTGTGGTTGAAGCGTTATTACAACAGCTGCTTAGTTTTTTAGTCCTTTTAGTATGATTTCACTTTTTTTTACTTTAGTTAGTATGTAATGTTGCTGTTTTAGCTTAAACAACATCTGCAATATACGATGCAAAGGGAGAGATAATTTATTTAACAGAATTCGTTTTAAGGCCTACAACAAACAGCTGGTAGGGACTAGTACCAGCTTTACATAAAAGTCACATAAACCCTGCCCCCGGTAACATGCAACAAAGGGTTATGGTAAGAGGCGTGACATTTTCCGGACAACATACACCAGGCCATTTTAAACACCCTGTTTCCCACCACGATTCAAATTCACTTTTATTTCTGTTCAAATTAAATTCGGATTCAGAATTTAAATTGGGATTTTAAAAGGCATTATAGGTTTTATATGATTTTTGCTTTATCGGGCATTACAAACGACTGCACCCTGGAGTCACCAGCAAATATTCGTGACAGTGGTCCTATAATCTGATTGGAAAAGAATACCTGCCAAAACACACTGTGCTGACACTCTTCACAACAGCACTCTAGCTCTTTTGCTATTGTTTGAGATGTCGGTTTGAGAAGACTGTTTTTTTTGTGTATAATTGTTACATTCTCAGTACTTTTGTCTCTACTGGGCATGTATCAATTATTAGAATGACGGTTAATATTAAGCACTGTGTCAGAAATAAACAACACATTAGTTAGTGTGAGAGAGAACTCACTGTATCTCATATTATTTAAAAGTTTTCCTATTCCTTTTGTACGTAAGGCTGCACAGTCCTCATAGTCCAAGCGAATCACAACACACTTCATAGAACCAGGAAGTCAAGAGACCATTTTTAGAAGAACAGAAGCAGTGTAGAATGAAGGTAAAATATTTGAAAAATAATGAATAAAAAAAAAAATACAAAAACAAGCATGAACACGTTACAGTGCACCCCATAAACACAATCAAGCCTTCAAAAATAACTGATTGACCACCCCTTTAAGTAACTTTTTATGTTTCAAACAGAGATGGCGATATAGAGGCAAAAGTTATATACTGCAGATTTAAAGGGGTCATATGACGTTGCTAAAAAGAACATTATTTTGTGTATTTGGTGTAATGCAATGTGTTTATGCGGTTTAAGGTTAAAAAAACATTATTTTCCACATACTGTACATTATTGCTGCTCCTCTATGCTCCGCCTTTCTGAAATGCATTGATTTTTAAAAAGCTCATCATTCTGAGAAGCGAGGCGTGCTCTGATTGGCCAGCTATCCAGTGCGTTGTGATTGGCAGAATACCTCAAGTGTGAGACCGAAATGTTACTCCCCTTACCGTATTGTGATGTCGTGTCCCGGCGCGACGACACAAAAACAATAAAATCCATTATAAACTAAGCATTTGTTGCATCCAGTGGGGACATAATTACTGATTATAATGACTTATACTGTCTTTTTACTCGCCGCGTTGCATCGCGCCACTTAAACATTACCATGTCTGCATTTGTGATCTGAGAAACGACAAACAACAAGCACTACTCTACACAGCTCAACACTCGCGTTTGAATAGTCAGTAGCAGAAACGTACTTACAGGCTGTGAGTCAGAAGCGTCAGACTGTCCTTGCAAAGTTGGAATTGCTCCACGTTGCTGGTGCAAGCCAGCATTGTAAGCTACTCTTCCAGGTTTAAGAAATAGTCCTCTGTGAAATGCGCTGCACAGTACACACACTCTAATATTTGGGTCGAACTGTTCTGGAACAGTGTTGTAAATGCAACTTAACCACTGATTTCTAGTTGTGTCCTCTTTTGGAAGTCCAAACAAAGTACTTTCACTTTCACAATGAACCACAGCGTCTCCGGGACATGGCACCGGCGGCAGCAACAATACTACAGCGAGAATAATAGTTCTGCCTTCTTTCTTTGCGTAATCATTTGGGCGGTGTTTTACAAATCTTCCCACACCGTGACGTAGACATGTGGGGGCGTGTTTGAATGAGCCGTTTTAGGGGGGCATGGCAGAGTCTTAACTTTTATAAAGAATATCTCTTTGGTTTTGAGACTTTAGTCTTTGCAACTTCAGGGATCTTATCTATGTACAATCAGCTTGTAACACTCCAAAGAGAAAGGAAAACTTGAAATCGCATCATATGACCCCTTTAAATATGTTCAAATGTAGAACTATATATTAAATATATGTAACTGAATGCGTATTTATTTTGGGGGCATTTTAAACACCCTGTTTGCCACCACAATTCACATTTCAATTCTATTCAGTTCTTTTAATTATGTTCAAATTAAATTAGAATTCAGAATTTAAATTAGAATTTTAAAAGGCATTATAGGTTTTATAAGATTTTTGCTTAATCAGGCATTACAAACGACTGCACCCTGGAGTCACCAGCAAATATTCGTGACAGTGGTCCTATAATCTGATTGGAAAAGAATACCTGCCAAAACACACTGTGCTGACACTCTTCACAACAGCACTCTAGCTCTTTTGCTATTGTTTGAGATGTCGGTTTGAGAAGACCTTTTTTTTGTGTATAATTGTTACATTCTCAGTACTTTTGTCTCTACTGGGCATGTATCAATTATTAGAATGACGGTTAATATTAAGCACTGTGTCAGAAATAAACAACACATTAGTTAGTGTGAGAGAGAACTCACTGTTTCTCATATTATTTAAAGTTTTTCCTATTCCTTTTGTACGTAAGGCTGCACAGTCCTCATAGTCCAAGTGAACAGACAAATGAGGTAACCCGTTACGTTATACATGCATTAAACAAGCAAACTAGAGAAGATCTTAAGACCACCTGCAGTGGACTGTGAATCAGAGTTTGCACGTGGGCAGCCACATACTAATTCAGAGGCTAAATTAAGCTGGCAGGATGTCTCACATGTTCTCTATCATGCTCTGTCAATACAAAGAATAATTGGCATCTTTCTTCAGGGCTAAATCTGGACACCAGTTGCCATAGTAACCGTGAGTGACAGGGCATTGCACTGTGTTGTTCTTGTTCTAAAGGTTTGTGGAAAGATGCTTTAGATATTCAGCAAGTTGTGATCTGCTGTCGATATCAAGTTAGAATTATGATGTTGATGTTGTAGACTTTGTAGACCACAAAACCAGTCTTAAGTCGCTGGGGTATATTTGTAGCAATAGCCAAAAATACATTGTTTGGGTAAAAAAAATTTTTTATGCCAAAAATCATTAGGATATTAAGTAATGATCATGTTCCATGAAGATATTTTGTAAATTTCTTACTGTAAATATATCAAAATTTCCTTTTTGATTAGTAATATGCATTGCTAAGAACTTCATTTGGACAGCTTTAAAGGCGATTTTCTCAATATTTAGATTTTTTTGCACCCTCAGATTCCAGATTTTCAAATAGTTTTATCTCTGCCAAATATTGTCCGATCCTAACAAACCATATATCAATGGAAAGTTAATTTATTCATTTATTTTGTAGGATGGTGGTTAGTAGAGTTTTGTGATTGTTCTGTTAAAAATTGTGATTGGGAATTTTCTTTCTGTCTTTCTTTCTTTCTTTCTTTCTTTCTTTCTTTCTTTCTTAAATAAAACTCCATGTTTGATTGTTTTTTGTGTGTTTTTTGTACTTCATGTATCAGTATGACATATAATAATGAAATGAAATAATAAAATTATTATTATTGTAATTCTTATTATATAAAATATTAAACAAATGCTGTTGTAAAAAAATAGAGTATTTAAGAAAAATAACAAAATAAAACTATAATAATAAATTAATATTATACTAAGAACTAATATATATATATATATATATATATATATACAGTGCCCTCCATAAGTATTGGAACAGTAAAGACAAAATTGCTCTGTTGGCTGTGGAGTAAAGACATTTGCAAATATGATTAAAAGATTAATATAAGACAAAACTACAGAATGTCACATTTTATTATTAGCCTTTTCAACACATACATGTTTTACCAAATAAAAAGAACAGCACTTTTAGAGTTCATCCCACTCATTGATGTGAGCATAAGTATTGGGACAGTTGAACATAAGGCAGATATAAAAGATTAAAAGCTATTATTTAGTTGCAGATCCCTTGCGCACAATCACAGCAGTGAGTCTGTGACCCATAGACATCACCAGACTCTTGGTCTCATCTGTTGAAATGCTTTTCCCAGCCTTTAATGCAGCCAATTCCAATTGTTGCTTGTTTTGGGGAGTTTCTGCCTTTACTCTCCTCTTCAGCTGGTGAAATTCATGTTCAATCGGATTTAAATCTGGAGATTGACTTGGGCAATCTAAGACTTTCCATTTCTTTTCCCTTATAAATTCCTTGACTGAATTGGCAGGGTGTTTTGGGTCATTGTCCTGATGCAATATGCAATATGAAGCACTTCCCAATGAATCTGGTGGCATTTTCCTGAATATTGGTAGGCAAGCTGGTTTTGTACCCTTCCAAATTCATTTTGCTACTGTCATCATACATTAAGTCATCAGTAAAGTTGAGAGGGCCTGTTCCAGAGACAGCCATGCATGCCCGTACCATGACACCACCTCCACCATGCTTTACAGATGAGGCTGTATGCTTGGGATCATTTGCAGTTCCCTTTTTTTCTCCACATTTTTGCTTTCCCATCACTTAGATAAAGGTTCATCTTTGTCTCATCGGTCCATAAACACAGCTCCAAAACTCTTCTGGCTCACCTTTGTGCTTTTTTGCAAACTCTAATCTTGCCTTTCTATTTTTGGTGCTGGTCAGAGGTTTGCATCTTGCTGTGTAGCATCTGTAATTCTGTGTCAAAGTCTCCTGAGGACAGTAGATTGTCAGAGCATCACCTCAGCTTTCTGGAAGTTTTAGGATTCATTTTCCTACAGCTTTTATGATTTGTCTGTCATGAACTACTGTTGTTTTCTCAGCCGATCAGGTTGTTGTTGGTTGCTGGTGTCGCTGGTGGTTTCCAAACTGTTGATTTCTCCATGCCCTTTGTTTTTGCTAGAGCTATAACTGACTTTCTCTTTTCTTTTAGCATCCAAATTGCTTGCTTTTCTCTCAAAGTTAGCTCCCTCATCTTCATCGTGGTTTGTGTGTGTCATCATCGAATGCAAGATTCAGAATGCAGAAGTAATGGATATAACTGATATGACACATTCCCTGCTTTTAATATCTGAAGAATTAATGCAACAGGACACAGCTGATCACTTAGATAGACCTATGAGGCAACTGTTCCAATACTTATGCTCACATCAATGAGTGGGATGAACTGTAAAAGTGCTGTTCTTTTTATTTGGTAAAACATGTATGTTTTGAAACAGCTAATAATAATAGTTTGGAGGGCACTGTATATATATATATATATATATATATATATATATATATATATATATATATATATATATATATATATATAATTTTTTTTTTACATATTTTGTATATTAGCACTGTAAAATTAAATGTGCATTAAATCTGACACAAGGCACTCTGAGACACTGAAGACACTAAATCATGTGCTGCACGTGTAAAATAACTCCGTGTCATGCTTCGTTTTGAAACACATAACACATATATTAATGTCATTTAAAATGGATAATTGCCATATGAAAAAAGGCATTTATGTTATTTTGATTAATCACACAGCCCTCGGCGGCTACGATAGCCTCGTTGGCTGTCCTGAGTTTGAGTCCTGGCTCGCAGACCTTTTCCGATCCCGTCCCCCTCTCTCTCTCCCCCACCCCCCACTTCGCTTCCTGTTCACTTACTGTCCTATCGAAATAAAGGCATAGAAAACACTTTAAAAAGCCACACAGCCCTCATCTGGAGAAAGCTCCAGCTGGCAGTCAACATTGCTTACTGCACTTTTAAAAATGTGCTATGGGGCTAGAATAAGCACCTAAAGATATAAACTGAAATTCTGTTAATGGAAGCTCTCATGTGGTACACAGTCTTTCATCCCTTGAAATGATGAAGTGAGGCCCAGTCTGCTGTGAGGACTGAGAGTCTTGTACCCAGGTCTGCTCATCAGGATTTATCCTCATTTTCTGCTCATCAGACTCGACTTGACTAAAGGCTTGTGTGGGTGTTGGTGGTATCTTTGAAGGAAGTTTTTGTGTTTGTCGGGTCTGTGAGCGCGTGTGTGGGCAAAGAACCGGTGTTACTGGAGTCATTCTTCCTCTGACTGCCTTTTATACACTTCCTGACATCAAGGCCAGCCGTTTCCCCAGTAACGCAAGCTCTGTGCTGATTCATATAATCACAGTGAAATTCTTTAAAGTGGGATTTTCTCTCGATGTCAGCTGAGAATCTCTTTCCAAACCTTAAAATGAACCTCCATGCAGAGTGATGCATGCAGCATACCGGCCTGCCACACAGCTGTGCTATTTTTGCATGCTCACATTCTGACACTTCAAATTGATATTTGATTTTTGCATAGAAGCAGTGTTCGAATTTAGCAGGGCTGAATTTTCCCAGATGCACATAATAATAATAATAAAAAAAAATAATAATAATAATAATTGATGATTGCACATTCCGCTTCTCTAAGAAAGACCTAAATTATTTGCAATTATTTCCCTGAAATACTGTGTTTTATAGTGAATTAGTGATTTTAGTTTTTTCATTAATTAATTTAATTACTTTTCCATTTTTATGAGTTATTTAAACAATGGAACTAATACTGTGGTTCCTTGTTGTTATATGATAAGATTACCACAAAGGATTACTGATTTTTGTGAATGTAAGCTCATGCAATTAAAATTCATTATTAGAGTGTATATGTATGTGCTGAACAATCACATTTATAACAAACTGGCAGGTATTTTGGCAACTGGAGTTTACAATGAGTTCAGCCCTTCTTTCAGGTCAAATAATCAAGTGAAACCAACTAAAACTAAAATGATGCCAAGTGAGGCCTTGTTTCTACATCTACTGGCATAGAGTTGTACTTGTGCTTGATTAATTTAAAAAAGGAATAATTTAGCTATGTAATATTGGAAATTGAGCCTTGGTCATTGAGCATACATTTTATAGTGAGACGTCCTAACTAATAAGCATTTTTCAATATACACACACACACACACACACATTATATATACGCTCACCTAAAGGATTATTAGGAACACCATACTAATACTGTGTTTGACCCCCTTTCGCCTTCAGAACTGCCTTAATTCTACGTGGCATTGATTCAACAAGGTGCTGAAAGCATTCTTTAGAAATGTTGGCCCATATTGATAGGATAGCATCTTGCAGTTGATGGAGATTTGTGGGATGCACATCCAGGGCACGAAGCTCCCGTTCCACCACATCCCAAAGATGCTCTATTGCGTTGAGATCTGGTGACTGTGGGGGCCATTTTAGTACAGTGAACTCATTGTCATGTTCAAGAAACCAATTTGAAATGATTCGAGCTTTGTGACATGGTGCATTATCCTGCTGGAAGTAGCCATCAGAGGATGGGTACATGGTGGTCATAAAGGGATGGACATGGTCAGAAACAATGCTCAGGTAGGCCGTGGCATTTAAACGATGCCCAATTGGCACTAAGGGGCCTAAAGTGTGCCAAGAAAACATCCCCCACACCATTACACCACCACCACCAGCCTGCACAGTGGTAACAAGGCATGATGGATCCATGTTCTCATTCTGTTTACGCCAAATTCTGACTCTACCATCTGAATGTCTCAACAGAAATCGAGACTCATCAGACCAGGCAACATTTTTCCAGTCTTCAACCGTCCAATTTTGGTGAGCTCGTGCAAATTGTAGCCTCTTTTTCCTATTTGTAGTGGAGATGAGTGGTACCCGGTGGGGTCTTCTGCTGTTGTAGCCCATCCGTCTCAAGGTTGTGCGTGTTGTGGCTTCACAAATTCTTTGCTGCATACCTCGGTTGTAACGAGTGGTTATTTCAGTCAAAGTTGCTCTTCTATCAGCTTGAATCAGTCGGCCCATTCTCCTCTGACCTCTAGCATCAACAAGGCATTTTCGCCCACAGGACTGCCGCATACTGGATGTTTTTCCCTTTTCACACCATTCTTTGTAAACCCTAGAAATGGTTGTGCGTGAAAATCCCAGTAACTGAGCAGATTGTGAAATCCGGCCCGTCTGGCACCAACAACCATGCCACGCTCAAAATTGCTTAAATCACCTTTCTTTCCCATTCTGACATTCAGTTTGGAGTTCAGGAGATTGTCTTGACCAGGACCACACCCCTAAATGCATTGAAGCAACTGCCATGTGATTGGTTGATTAGATAATTGCATTAATGAGAAATTGAACAGGTGTTCCTAATAATCCTTTAGGTGAGTGTAGATTAAATAGATTTTTTTTATATATATTTTTAAGTATTTTAGTTTATTTAGTGTTATGTAGTGGTTTCATACAATTCACATTTTACTGTATATTTTATTACATCAGACATGCTTTTATGTAGTCTTAATGAGCATTTGTCAAGGCTTTATTACAATTAGATTGTTAGCATTTGATTATCGTAAAACCAAGTAGTTGAAAATGAAAGCTTTTCCCTTTTGTCAGACTGAGTTGTTCCTCTCTCTTTTGAAACCGCAGTCCAACTTCTCATGCTTTCAGAGAGTCCTATTGATGAGAGTTTGCCCTGGGAGAGCTGCACTGAGACAGATGCTTAACTACCCAGGGTGGCGTCGTTAGTGTAATCATGCAAGCTCACACCGGCAGCCTCATTAATTATCTCTGCCAGCTCAAAGAGAGGAAGTGGAGATCAGGATGTGTGTGCGTGTATGTATGTATGTATGTATAGGTGATTTGTGGAGCTGAGAGCACGGGAGGCAGTTTGGACGGTGACATGCACCTTTCGGAAGAGGTTCATGACACAGTGTCACCTCTGACCCCGCAGGTCCCTCAAGATGAGTGGGGAGGCTTTCCACTGGGGAAAGATGAGGATATCCCGTGCAGACGCATGCGCAGCGGGAGTTACGTGAAAGCCATGGCGGAGGATGACAGCGGAGACTCGGACGGCAGCCCTAAACCCTCGCCCAAGATGCAGGCACGACGGGCCAGCTACCTCAAAGCCACCCAGCCATCACTCACAGAGATGACCACTCTAAAGTAAGTTCTAAGATTTAGATCCATTGTGTTGTTTGTATTAATATTTGCAGTGTAAAAGTTTAACACAAACACTAGTTTTTAATTCGAACCATGGTTGTTGTTAACTAAAACCATTTGTTACTTTAAATAAATATTAACTGAAATAAAATATAAAAAAATTTAAGTTAAACTTTAACTTTAAACTTTATTTTAGCTGCTTGCCAAGGTTCTAGTTATTTTATTTATAAAGCACATTTAAAACAGTTACAAGACTGACCAAAGTGCTGTACAACATAATGATCAAAGGTAAAAACACATTCAAACAACATCAAGGCATTTCCAAGGCACCAAGGCATTATTTATCATTTTATTTTAGCTTCACTTGAATTACTAAAGTAAGTAAAACTTAAATAAAACTTGCTATGAGGGGAAAAAAAATGATACACAATGACAGAAATGAAAAAACACAACAAATTAGACCTTTAACTGGGTTATAAAAACAAACAAAATATAAAAATACAAATTAATTCAAAATTTTGATAAGACTGTACTAAATAAAAAAAAAACTAAATAGTCACTAAAATAACACTGTGTTGATCGTTTGCCATGTACAGAATCATGTATCATGCAGGCCCATTTGTGCAATTAATTTTTCAATTGATATACCTAGTGTTTCATGTTTTGGAAAGTATTAAATGAATAAATTATATATGTAATGATTCTTTACTGTAGAATCATTGTCTTTACTGTATAGTCAGTTTTATTTGTTTATTTTTTTTATGTTTTTTTTTTTTGGCAGTACGAACACTATTGAAAATTGTTGGAAAAATGAGCTAAATGAAAGGGGACGCATATGTAATAGCCAATATTTTAAACTTGTACATTATCTAGGTAATTGCCCACCTTTTTCTTCTATAAAAAAGGCAGCTCAGTCATGACATCCGGTTTAGACCTTCCGTTCTCAACTGCAGTACTTCTCTGAGAAGCTGTGACAAATTGGCTATTTTCAGATAATTAACTACTGAATTGATCAGTGACCATGTGCTGCAATTTCATCTAGTTATGACTGATTCAAGAGAAGCTTTGTAATGATTCATTTTAACCAGTTTGGAAGTCTAACTAAATTTCACTCTTGAGTTATTGATTTAACTCAATCTTTTGAACGAGCTGAATTGATTAGTTGAGTGAATGACTTGCTGAATCAAAAGACATCATGCTAGGTGATGTTTCACCTGAAAGCTGATCCCATAACAAGGAATATTTGTTGTGGAAATGGGACAAAAAGACTATTAACAAATATTATTCGACAATAACCAATAAGCAAAAGATGTATGATATCCTATTGTATTGATTTTTGGACCAGTAGAATCAATTATCCAACCTTCCAGCACCTTCAAAATAAAAACATCTGGAATGCATTGATGGTAGTTATTATATTACATTTACATTTACATTTATTCATTTAGCTGACGCTTTTATCCAAAGCGACTTACAATTGCTATATATGTCAGAGGTCGCACGCCTCTGGAGCAACTAGGGGTTAAGTGTCTTGCTCAGGGACACATTGGTGTCTCACAGTGGATTCGAACCCGGGTCTCTCACACCAAAGGCATGTGTCTTATCCACTGCGCCATCACCACCCCTTTTTATTATATTATTTGAATTGATTGGGTAATTGATTATTGATTTTCAAGTTATATTCTAGATTATTTTTTTTTTATTCCATAGAGTTCCACAATTATGAACCCTTTAACCATGTTCTTCTGCGTTGGTATCCAAAGCTTGGCATCTCTTAAAGAATGACTGTGCTTTAGCCACGTAATAGTCATCCAGCTGGCCATCTAACAGCTCGAAATCCTCTGCCTGTCCAATCTCCATTTTAAAGCGCACCAGTGCTGTAGTCAACACCTTTAACACCTGCCAAGCATGCAGATCTGTTACCATGTAGCTTTAGAGAGTGATGAGTTTATTAACTGTCTGTTTTATCTGCTGTGCTGCACTCATCTCCCCATGGAGAGGTGCAGGGAAAGTCTGTTTTTCTAGTCAAGATATTAATTTATCTGGGACTCAGATCTCTGTTGTTTCGGTTTCTCATTTATTTCAGCAGTTTTTATGATAAGACATGTCAATTTAGTCAGGCTTTTGTCATTTTCCTGTGCTGCCCATGAAAAAATTATGATATATTTTTTTCTTCTGAAATTAAAATAAGACATTAAAAATAAAATCAAAATGAGAAAAACACAACCAAATAACTAGAAAAAAAAGAACAAAAAACTAATAGAAAATATTGATAAAAACTATAATAGCATATTGCAGCATTGTGTTTCCATTACAGATTTCCGCAAAACTTTTGCAATTTTGTCGCAATGCGCCGCAGACGTGCGCAGAGTAAATTATTCAAGCATTAATGGCAAGGAAAGCCCCTTATACTTGAGTGACCACGTAGGAGGTGTTTCTTGGAGGTTATCCACCTTTTTCTTGCCGAATAAATGGGTGTAGCCATTTGTAAATTCTATGGGTCTAGCTTCCGGTCTCATCCGTACTAGCTATTTTTAGCTTTACAAAACAGTTTGTTTTGCTGCTTGATATTGAAAATTGGTGTGCCTTACGACATTATTCTAATGTATTATCTTAATTATGAACACACTGATTTGTAGTGCAAACAATTGTATTGTTTACTGCACATTGTTATTCTTCTCGTTATTTACCTGTAGCGGCTAATGAACCTGAAGTCTCGCCCATAGGCTTACTTTCACGCTGAAGAAAAAGGTGGATAGTATATTTAAGAATGGTCATGTGAATTTTACATATGCAAGTGACCTGTAAATATGAAAAAAAAAAACTGTTTCCATTGCAGTTTTGAGAAATATTCCTTTTTCAAATTGCCTAAAAAACCACCTCATATGAGTGTGAACTTTTTTGCGATATATGGGAGTTTTTGTGAAATTGCTTCCATTGTGTGTATTTTTAATTTGCAGTTTCAATTTGCACAATTTGAAGGGCAATGGAAATGCACCTAATGAGAGGTGCAGGCAAAGTTTTTTTTTTTTTTTTTTTTTTTTGTCAAGATATTAATTTGTCTGAGACTTGCATCTCTGTTTTAGTTTTTCATTTATTTCAGCGTTTTTATGATAAAATTTTACAGAGTATAAAACTTCCACGCATATGGAGTTTTTTGTCTTCTCACTGTTCTCTCTCTTTGAGCGAACAAAAATGCTTTGATGCAAATGAATGGAGTCCAGTAATTTTCTCTATTTTGCTATTTTTATTGCTTTTTTATGTATTACTATTTTTATGCAGTAAATTGCTTTGTTAGGAAAGCATTTGCTAAGAACATGAATGTGATATAGAAAAGCTTTTGCCTTCTAGGTCGGTGCGCAATTCAAATTAATCATGTCTTTGCGATTCAAATTGAAAATCCATCAGCAGTCTATCCAGAGGGGCGTCAAAGACTCGCTGTTGTATAAATTAAATAATATCAAATGACTGTCATTGGATTTGAGAGATATTACATTTAATTTAAAGTTGAAACAAAACATTAACCTCAAACTTAGCATTTGTGCCCTTTGACTACCACTCAGAACTGTTTTCTTTGTGTTCTTCCTTTGGTTTCGTCCAGCTCTGAGCTCAGATTGATTGGGTTGGACTGTTGTACATCCATGCCCTGCTTCCCCATGGGCACCTGACTCCTGTTCATGTAGGTCACCAGGATTTTCTGTTACTGCTGAGTAATGAGTGGCTAATCAGCCAGGGTTCAGCGCTGCACTAATTACCAACCTGCTGTATGACTTGGGGCTCCTAGCACAGCTTGACGGGCAGAACCCATAAAGGATCCACACGGACACATTGAAGGGTGCGAGATTAGATGGTCAGGCAGACATACTTCCCACAGCGGAGATATCAGTCAGCGTCTCCACAGTAACACAACACCATTATTCCTGCCGGTCAGGAGCCGAGTGCGGATTTAATTAAGGGAGCACAATATGCCACGCCACTGCAGTGGCAAAGGTACAAGTAATTACTCTAATTAGCCCAGAGACTTCCTTAAAAGCTCTTGCGTTGTAAAACACACTCCCATGCCAGTTGACTGAGGTCTTGTAAGCAGCAGGAGCTCGTCAGTTATTCTGAGCATTAATTGACTTTACAGGTTCTCCTCTGATATATTTAGCAGGCGAAATATGCAATATGACTGCATCATTGTGGGTTTTAAAGAGTCCAGCACATTGTGGCACATGCGAGTACAGCGTGTGTGTGTGTGTGTGTGTGTGTGTGTGTGTGAGCTGAGGATGGTCTATGTTTAGGTAAGTCATTGTGGGGTTGCCATAGTAACAGATTTGTGCTGTAATACGTCTAAAGAGGTTGCCTCAAATGGTCTGTAGGAGTTCATTAAATCAATTGTTTGTTCTCATTATTGTATCTGTTCTCATTTCCTGAATCTTTCTGAAGTCTAATGTGCAGTGATAATTTTTTGTAAAACTTTTTTGACAAAGATCCAATCAATTTAGTATTTCATTTCATAATTTGTTTACATTTTTAATCACAAAAGTCACATCTAATTTTAGTATATATGACATTTTAATATTTAATTTTTCAATTTAAGTAAAGCCTATTTTATGATCTTTTTCATGATTTTTTTTTTTTTACCTCTGTAAGGCTTATGTAAACTTTTGACAACAACTGTATAAACACTAATGTGCAGTGATAATTTTCACTTTTTTGTTTAGTCATGGCAAGTGACAAATATCCAGTATTTTATTTTAGTTTAGTTTTTAGATTTTAGTTGACAAAAAAAACATTTCAGTTGATGAAAGTGCAAATTTAAATAAAATTTTCAAAATAAGAGGGAATATAGTGTATTTATATATATATATATATATATATATATATATATATATATATATAATATATACACACACACACACACACACACACACATATATATAAATTGTATACTATCTTAAAATCTATACTTATGATACACATTGTTCATCTCATTTTCATCAGTGGTGAAACCAAAAGTCCTTTGTTAATATTTTCCTCAGTAATTTCGTTGAGATTAACACTGTCTGACATGTAGGATTGACAAAACAGCAGTGTAATTTCTTTGCTTCAATTTCAGATTGATATCTGCTCAAGCTCTACGAAAGTGCTCCTATTCCTCCCTAAGCACAGTGGAAAGCCCAGACAAGGATTGGAGGATTTTCAGATTTGTAATACTGTTCTGGCATTATGAACGCTCATAAATATTTCATCTTGTGGAATTTCCTCAATCCCACATTTTGATGGTTTTATCTGTTTATTGACTAAGAAAAGCTTCAAATGCCAGTGTTACATCTGCATGTGCAAGGGAGGTTTGTCTGCTTTAGAGTACAGTCGCAATCCTTCCAACCAACTAATGCCCTGATTACATGCCAGGGGACAGTGCTTTGACCTTTAACTTTGTCTGTTTATGATTAATAATACTAAGTGAGTGTTTGATGTCTATATTTATCGTGCTCATTCTTTATATTAAGTAGGAGTTCGGCTGCTTATTTTATAGCTCAGAAGACCGAATAACTCACATGTACGTTAGTCATCAGATACAATTCCGTATCTTTGTGAAGCATGAAAATAGACAGTCTTAGATGCCTCGGGGAGCTGTCACTGCAGCAGAAAGTACGTGAGGCACAGCGCTGCATTGTGAATGGCTGACGTAATTAACAACCGCACAGCGACCAATCCGTCGAGATGACTGCAACAACGAGGCGGAAACTTATCGGCTTATTCTGCAACGATGACGTCATGCATAACCAGTTCCCCAAAGCCAGGTTCACCATGGGGGATGCGGCCCCCCTGAGCGCTTCTTGTGAAGTTTAGCATTCTGTTCTCCAGTAGTGTAGAGAGATGCCCTGGGGTGTTTTGGACCGTACCGCTCCGTGAGGAGTTGCTGTGTTCACTTATGTATGTGTGAAGCCATGCAGATGGAGGGTGGGAGATCTACGTCAATGCTGGAGCTTCCACTAATTCCCATACTGCTGATGCAGATGCAAGGTGTCTGCCTGTCAGCAAAGTGTCAGCGCGAGCGTCAGGCATGTGTGTGCTGGGCTGCGTGGGCGGCCTTAAGTGAGTTTAGCTGTTTCTCTCCTTGCCTGTGTGCTGCACTCACCCCACCTGCTTTATGCCTGAGTGACCTGATGGAGCCGTCCCTTTATCTATTTAAAGAGCCACTTCCATAATGTATGCTGTTGTGCACTTGACACATGCAGAGGTCTTGCATGAGCGTTTGATTTGCTCACAGCCCCCCCATGAGCACTGATGAACGGACCTTGACGATGAGTGTGGCATCTAAATGCTTTTAATACTCGTGACGTCAAAGAACATGCTACACGTTTGATTGGTGGAAATTATATGTGGCTCTCAGTTTGCATCATGCCATCCAGAGAAGAATGACCAGAGTGCCATCATTTATTTAAACGTGTGTTTTTGCCAAAAAAAAGATCCTTATATTTTATTGTCATTCAACAATGTGTTTACATGGAGGGAATTTGCACACTACATTGTGTGTATCTAACCTATCTAATATGCATAAAATTTATTATTATTATTATTATTACCTTTTTTTTCAGATATTTTGTTTCTTTTGTTATAACAGGTATAACAAATATAAATGTAATACAATTCTTGCAAAAGATGTGCTTACACAGACGTTTTAGGGATACCATAAATGTAACCCAATAACTGGTCCCAATAATATATTAATTAAATCAATATTTTTTAAATATTAATTTATTAATGTTTTGTAAAATCAAAATAAAAAAATATATTTGAAAAAATATATTTTCAATAAAAATTATTATTGTTGTTGTTGTTTATCCATCTATTTATCTATCTACACACACATATTATTAATTATGATTATTAGTTACTAACTAAAATGATTTTTAATTAATAGATATATACAATCATGGCCAAAAATATCGGCGCCCTTGGTAAATATGATCAAAAAGACTGTGAAAATTAATCTGCATGGTTAATCTTTTTGATCTTTTATTTAAAAAATTCACAAAAATCTAACCTTTCATTGGATAATAAGAATTTAAAATGGGGGGAAATATCATTATGAAATAAATGTTTTTCTCTAATACACATTGGCCACAATTAGCGGCACCCTTTTATTCAATACTTTTTGAAACCTCCATTTGCCAGTTTAACAGCTCTAAATTTTCTCCTATAATGCCTGATGAGGTTAGAGAACGCCTGGCAAGAGATCAGAGACCATTCCTTCATCCAGAATCACTCCAGATCCTTCAGATTCACAGCTCCATAACGGTGCTTCTTCTCTTCAGTTCACCTCATTCATTTTCTACAGAGTTCAGGTCAGAGGACTGGAACGACCATAGCAGAAGCTTGGTTTTGTGCTCAATTACCCATTTTTGTGTTGTTTTTGAGGTTTGTGTTTGGATTATTGTCTGGTTGGAAGATTCAAACATGGCCCATTATAAGATTTCTAACAGAGTCAGTCACTTGTTGATTTTGTATCTGTTGGTATTTGATAGAATGCATGATGCCATGTGTCTAAACACGATGTCCAGGACCTCCAGCAGAAATATAGGCCCACAACATCAAATATACAGCAGTATATTTCATTGTACACATGGGGCACGTTTTATCCCTGTGTTGACCAAACCCATCTTGAGTGTTTGCTGCTAAAAAGCTAATTTTTTTAGTTTCATCTGACCATAGAAGCCAGTCCCATTTGAAGTTCCAGTCGTGTCTGATAACTGAATATGCTGGAGTTTGTTTTTGGATGAGCTAGGAGAATTTTTCTTGAAACCCTCCCAAACACCATGTGGTGATGTAGGTGCTGTTTGACAATTTTTTTTTTAAGGTTTTCTGACCCAGAGACTCAACTATTTTCTGCAATTCTCCAGCTGTGGTCCTTGGAGAGTCTTTAGCCACTCAAACTCTCCTTCTCACCATGCATTAAGACGATATAGACACACGTCCTCTTCCAGGCAGTTTCGTAATATTTTATGTTGATTGGAAATTCTTAATTATTGCCCTGATGGTGGAAATGGGAATTTTCACTGCTCTAGCTCTTTTCTTAAAGCCACTTCACTAATTTGTGAAGCTCAATCTTGTGAAGCTCAGTTATCTTTTGCTGCACATCAGAAATATATTCTTTGGTTTTTGTCATTGTGGTGGATGATTAAGTGAATTTCGGCTTTGTTTTCCCTCCTATTTATATTTCTGTGAAACAGGAAGCCATGGCTGCATAATTTCATGTTCATAATCACCCTGGAGTGCTCAAAATTGTGATTATGAATGGGAATAAACTTCAGAAATATTTTACTCAGAAGAATTTCTAGGGGTGCCAATAATTGTGCCCAACGTGTATTTTAGAAAAACATTTATTTCATAATGATATTTTCCCCATTTTAAATTCTTATTAGCCAATGAAATGTTCCAATTACAAATGTGTTGGTATTCACGTGCTTATTGTTTTTGTTTGCACTGCAGCAACACAAAAAAACAGTAAAAGAAAAGTTAAACTTGATAAAATTTCACACAGAACTCAAAAATGGACTGTACAAAATTATTGGCACCTTGTCAAAATTGTAAGAAATAATTCCTTTTCAAGCATGTGATGCTCCTGTAATTTGTATTTAGACACACCTGTGGCAAGTAACAGGTGTGGGCAATGTAGTAATCACACTTGCAGCCAGTTAAAATGGAGAAAAGTTGACTCAACCTTTGAGTTGTTTGTCACACTTGAGCATGGAGAAAAGAAAGAAGTGTAAACCGTTGTCTGTGGATTTGAGAGAAAAAAATTGTTGAAAAATATGGACAATCTCAAGGCTACAAGTACATCTCCAGAGATCATAATGTTCCTGTGTCCACTGTGCACAATATCATCAAGAGGTTTACAGCCCATGGCACTGTAGCTAACCTCCCTGGACGTGGACAGAAGAGCAAAATTAATGAAAAATTACAACAAAGGATTGTTCGAATGGTGGATAAAGAACCCTGATTAACTTCCAAACAAATTCAAGCTGATCTACAGACACGGGGTACAACAGTGTCAGCTCGCACTATCCATCACATCTGAATGAAAAGGGACGCTATGGTAGGAGACCCAGGAGGACACCACTGCTGACACAAAGGCATAAAAAAGCAAGACTGGAGTTTGCCAAGACTTATGTGACAAAACCACATTCCTTCTGGGAGAACGTACTGTGGACAGTTGAGACAAAAGTAGAGCTTTTTGGTAAAGGACATCATCACATTTGACCTACAGTCAAACATGGTGGAGGTTAAAAGATGTTTGGGGGTTGATTTGCTGCTTCTGGCACTGGATGCCTTGACTGTGTGAACGGTATCATGAAATCTGATGATTGCCAAAGAATTTTGGGGCGCAACATAGGGGCCAGTGTCAGAAAGCTGCGTCTCCACCAGAGGTCATGGGTCTTCCAGCAGGACAATGACCCGAAACACACTTCAAAAAGCACTCAGAAATGGTTACAAATAAAGCTCTAGAGAGTTCTGAAATAGCCTGCAATGAGTCCAGATTTGAATCCCACAGAACACCTGTGGAGAGATCTCAAAACAGCAGTTGGGAGAAGGCATCCTTCAAAACTGAATGACCTGGAGCAGTTTGCAAAAGAGTGGTCCAAAATTCCAGTAGAGAGGTGTAAGAAACTCATTCATGGTTACAAGAAGCGATTGATTTAAATTATTTTTTCCAAAGGGGGTGCTACCAGAGTGCTACACCTTAAGTTAAGGGTGCCAATAATTTGGTCCAGTGCATTTTTTGGGATCTGTGTGGAATTGTATCAGATTTGACTTTTCTTCTGTTTTTTTTTTTGTGTTGTTCCAATGAAAAAAAAATAAATAAACATGCGAGTACCAAAGCATTTACAACTGCAACAAGTTTCTGAGAGAAGGGTTGCATTTTCTAAAAGAATTGCAAGGGTGCCGATATTTTTGGCCATGACTGTATATAGGGAAGTACTAAATTTTTCTCTTTCAGCAAATAAATAAATATTTCTTGTTTTCTCCTCCATGCACAGTATCTCTACAGAACACTCTCCAAAGCTGCAGATCCGGAGTCACAGCTACTTGCGGGCGGTGAGTGAAGTCTCCATCAATAGGAGCCTGGACACACTGGACCCCAAAGCTCTGCTAGCCTCTCCCCAATACCGCTCACGCAACGAGAGCTACATGAGGGCTATGAGCACCATCAGCCAGGTTTGTGCTCACCCCCAAACACACCGTCATAGCGGGGTGCAGGGGGAGGAAGGTCAAACTCGGTCTAGATTAGTCCAACAAGTCCAGTTAAAAACCATGAAACCGACCTGCGATTCATCCACCGGTGAGATGAATTTGGGCCATCACCATAAACATTGTTCAATCACAGATGTATACGTCTAACCAACTAACATGCTCCATGTTTCGTAGAACTGGGATGGCATTCATCAGACCAGTTACTCATCCGTCTTAGGCACACTTAGTCCCCAAGCACTGATTTTTCATGCTAATTACAAAATGGCAAGCATTACATCATTGTCATTTGGCGCCAACGTTGACTCTGAGACGGCATGTGCTCTTTGATGGAAGACCAAAAAAACAAAATAAACAAGGAATATTAGCATTAGAAATGCTTCAGACCTTCCTTTGAAGACTTTGTAGATGGCGCATGACTCTAAACTTCATAGTTAGTAAATAAGAACATACCCATCTAGCTCTCATGAGTGCTTGGGACAGAGTTTCAAGCTGTAGATCTTGTCCAAAACATCCACCCTTCCTACAATCCTCTTTCCACACTTCTACCTTTATCGCATCTTCATTAAACCCCCGCTCTCGTCCACCCTCGGTTTCTGTTACGATCAACACTAATGAACATGTTGATTCTGGCACTGTCTCGCTGTCTTCCACCTTGTCAATAAACCTCACTTGATTTCCTCCCTGCTGGTGTGGCATGCACCTTCATTTACCCTGTGAAACTGTCCTTCAAGCATCACTGTTTATTTTTTTTTGACTCTTCCTCCTCTTGCCACTAACTTGTGTTTCTCACCTGCACCTAATGACATCTCTGCAGTCTCTGGCTCTGTTTTTCCCTTTTTCTTTTGATTCTTCACCCCTATTAAGTACAGTGCCCCATGGAAAGTGGGTCTTGAGGCTCATTGGACGGCTCTTTCACCCTGACCTCTTGTTTGTTTCTCTTGACCGTTCTTTTCTAATTTTCATTTCTTGTCTTTTCTTTCTCTCTGTATCCCTCCTCTCTTCTCTGCCTGCAGGTGAGTGAGGTTGAGGTTAACGGGCAGATCGAGGCAGTGTGTGAGAGTATGTTCAGTGAAATGGAGTCACAGGCAGTGGACGCCCTGGACCTGCCCGTGCCCGGGTGCTTCCGCATGAGGAGTCACAGTTATGTGCGTGCCATCGACCAGGGCTGCTCGCAGGACGACGACGAGCCTTTGCTCCCAGCCTCTCCCCCGAGGACCACCACTACTGTCAGAACCATCCAGAGCAGTACAGGTCAGCCTTCAAATACATTATAATTTTGTTGTTCTGTCTATCCATCTGTTGTCCTATTGTTCATTCTGTTCTATCTATCGTCTAGCAGCGCACTCTAGCAGTTAGGGGTGGGCAATATACCAAAAATGTATTGTTTGCATGCATTTTTAAGCATTCCGGTTTTAAAGACAAGTAATTAAGTCGTTGAAACACAATCAGTAGTGAACAGTGAAGGAAAACTCATTTAGCTATATGTGCGCACTGTCTCTGAACGCTGTCAGAGAGTTCTTGAACATGGTGCTCATAGAGCACGGGAGTATTGAGTTATTTTTTCCACTTTTTAGCCCTTGAATGGTTAAAAACACATACTTATTGGTGTCAAAATGCCCGTCTTTGTAGAGATTTAGGTCTTAAGTAAAAGCAAACAGCTAAGAAATAAAACGCGTGTAACAGTATATTGGAGCCGGGTAGCTCTTAAAGTGACAGCAGTTTAATATTTCTTCAATCATGTTAATCAAACAAAAGACCGAAAACATGTCACTGCTCTTGACTAAATCACTTTTGTAACTTCAATAAGAAGAAATATTTAATTTACACAGTGAAGAATATGCAGCGTTTTACATCACTTTATACAATGTAGCATTTCTTATTAATTTTTTTCCACTGTCATTTTTTTTTTTTATCCTATTGCTTGTAATTAGTTTCTTATTCTTAATTAATCGCTGACTGTTTACGTGTCTTCAGTTGGCTTGAGTATTTTTTTATTTATTCTAGTATTAATTTTGTGATATTGACACTGGTGACAATAATTATGAAATTTCCATGGTATCAAATATTTGAATATCATAAAGACCTTATTTAAAGCAAAAATAACTGTATCATGATATATATTGTTACTGTGAAATAAAATTAATCATATTGTGAAACAAGATTTTGGTCATAGCGCCCACCCCTACTAGCAGTATATAAAACTCTCTTTCGTGTATCAAGGAGGTTGCCAGAGGAAGAATCAATATTATTTTGTTGTCTTTTCTGTGGGTCACAACATGTTTATCCTCAGAAGCCCTGACAGGATGTGGCTGGTTTGCTTATTATTAGCAATGCAAGGCAATAACAGTGGTAATTGGAAACTGAATGATTGAGTAAATTTGATTGATTGAATCTGATGTATAGAGGAAGAGTAAATCATTGCATGTGCTCTGAAAGTAGCCTGTCATTTTATAGAGGAGCATATGAAATAGAAAATTGAGTTTTGAGAATTGAAATTATACACTTGTACATGTAATTGCTCAGCATCCAAGCTGAGATTTGAAAATATATTGTAATATTTCAAGTGACCAACAGTGATCCAGATGTCAGGCAGGATGTGTGAACTCAGTGTGACCTGTGTCTGTTTTTGCTCTGGGCTTTCCTTTCATCTGAAACCCCAGTGATCACTAATCCATCCCCAGCATCAGAACCCAGTTTGATTTCATCACAGTTGACATCTTCATAAAATTGTGCCCACAGTGTCTTGAAAATGCAAGGCTTTTGTTTACTATTGAACTAAATCTATTGGTGTAGCCTGTCTTTTCTTATAAATATTTTGCACTAGTTTGAATGTGATTTGTAAAGACCTTTTGCGCCTTTAGCCCCCGTTGTACCCTATTCTGCTTCATAGTTACTACTGTTCCAAAATGCTTTCACTTTCACCACTTACTGTTTACCATGGAATATCTAGCAGTGATGAAATTTTACACAGACTTATTTCAACGGTGGCATCCTATGACAGTACCACACTTGAATTCACTGAGCTCTCTAGAACGACCCATTTTTTCACAAATGTTTTTAAATGGCTATGAAATACTGTGTGTATAATGAAAAATTTATAGAGAAGGTCAGGTACAGAACAGTAAAATGTTGATAGAAGCATTATCTTATAAGAAACCGATCATCACTGGACACTACAAATCACCAATTCTTACTGAAAATGAATGACTTCTGATTGCTGTGACGCTGCAGGTTGCTGTCACTGTGAACAGGGTTTAAGTTTGACAGAGTCTGATGGAGTTTTCACATTGACAGTTTGTTTGGAAAAGCCCAAGTATGTAATACTTGTAAAAAAATTAAATGAGAGATTACCCACAACGCTGCAAACTATAAATCAGGATGCTCTGAGACCTGTCTGATGTCGTAATCCTTATTGGAAGTTGCATTCCCTCTATATGGTGATTGAGACAGTGCTGCAGTCTCTCTCTGCACTAGTAATGCATATTTGAGTGCGGTGTTCTCCACTCGTCTTCCTACTGTTCTCCAAATGCCTGTGGCTAGTCAGAGAGCCAACATATGGCCACCAGCCTCAGTGCATTTATGGAGAGAAGACTGGCTGAGAGAGAGGAAAGTGAAAAAAAAGTTTCTTAGAATCCTATAGATAACCCTTAGGGTCTGACGGTAGTGCTCACGTCACCTGTGGGTCGGTATAATGGAGTGGAAGTGATGGGCCTTTGAACTGCATCTGAGTCACAGCTTCAGTTATAACCATTAGCATGGTGCTCCTATCGGAGTGGAGCAAAACACCAGGGAATACAGCCTGTCAGAACTGACAAACTGTTATTTTTTTTTTATTGATAAGCAGCCAGACCATGTTTACAGGGAGATTTTAAAAAATAATTAGAGGCAGCGTGATCTAAAGGGTTTGGCCCTTAGATCAATACAGAGGCAGTCTCACCCAGTGTTATCCACACAAGAACGCAAGCAACCAGGATCCTTCAAAAACATTTTATGACTGTTGACTGTTTACAAATTGATAAAATATATAAATAATGTAATACCAATTGAGTATTTGTCAATGTAAGCATTTCTTCAAATATTTAAGTAATTGTTCAAGGAAAGTAAACTGTTTAATATTAAACATTTATAAAAAAAAAATAGTTAGAACCGTAATAGAAATGTAAAACTAAAAGTAACAAACAAAGATAAATTAAGTAAATGCATGAATTTTTTGGTTATATTCAGCTGCATATTTTATTATTAACTGATTGTTTACATTTATACCTTGGCAAGATTTTGATGAATTTTAGTATTTACTTGGTACTAAATGCTACATTTGACATCCTTAATTTAAAGCAAACTAAGCAAACAATGGAAAATAACTGGCTTGTATATATTGTGTTGAGATGATATAACTGTCCACTTATGTTTCAGCCAGCTGCTGAAAGATGTGTGATGTGGATAATTAGAGATAGTGTGTTCCTCTACATGGGCTGCACCTGCCAGCCAGAGGCAGATGTAGTTTGGCAGGGCTGTGGCATCTGCCATTTGTTTAAACTTCACGCGCTGACAAAACTCAGAAGGGAGCAGGAGCCTGATGTGATGCCTTGGCTGGGGTGACTCTGGCAAGAGATGTGACAGACATGACCTGACCTTCTATCTGTGCCTGACATTGATTTGAGAATGAGAATTGCTATGCGTTTGAGTGGTGTTTGTCAAAGTCGGTATGTACCCAACACCAAATGTGTTTGCGTGGTCTTGAATTGCTTTTTGCAAACAGTAATATGTGAAGCAGGACATTCAACCACAAAAATAGAGAGAGTGTTTTAAGGCAATTCACGCAAAGAACAATAATTCTTAAAATAACTATAACAACTACTTTAGCGTCCACACCAATGCATGTAACCTTCTGTCTGTTGTAAGCATGCACTGCAATTGCATTTGTCGCTTTAAAGTGCTCAACATTAAAAAGCTTGAGATCTTTAATGTTTGGTGGATTGTTATTAGTCATCACCTTTAATATGAATGGGCCTTTGCATAGAAAAATAAAGCCAGAATGAATGCGGGTTAGCTGCAACAGTCACTAAATAGTGATTTGGTGGTAAGGTAAAGGAATAGTTCACCCACAATGGAAATAATTTTTTTATATATATATATCACCGTTATGTCTTTACAAACTTGTATGACCTTTTATTGAAGGATGTTTCAACATGAAATGAAAGTTACAGGGGTTCAGTGTTATGTTCAACCCCCAATGACTTTCGTTGTATGGACAAAAAACACAGACACTTTTTAAATCATCTTCTTTGTTCCACAATGAAAAGAAATTCATGCAGGTTTGGACCGACAGGAGGGTGAGTGAATGATCCTGTATCACTGAGCTGTAGATACCGTGTCCTGTCATCCCCGTCCAGTGTGGGTCCTTCCAGATGTCCTCGCCACAGAGACCCGACCAGACGAATTATGAGATGGCTAATTGAGAGAGCTGTCAGGGTTGACATTGAGAGGGCACCTACCTTCCCTTCAGAACACCAGTGCGCGTTCAGACGAACAGAGCGGCACCATCTGCCTGGTACGCAGCAGGCCCTTATCACACGCCGCAACACTACCTTTGGGGTAGTGCGCAAAGTCTTTGAAGTGGAGTGTAGTGAAGTTTAGGATTTTTACACTTTATTGTTTATGTTCAAAATGTTCCACTGAAGCTGTTATTCATGTTTATTTTATCATAATAACATGCAGTTTTTGATAAATTGTTAATGGTTTGGCTTTGCTGTGTATTTGTCTCTTAGTACAACTAATTAGCAAACCATTAGTGTGCAATATCTCATCCTCACCACAGGGGGCAGACAATGAGTCAGAAAACATAATGAGTCTTGTTCTCGGGAGCATGCTCACATGTTAAACGAGTCCTGAATGAATGTGATGGGCAATTTCTTCCATTAATGTCACCCATTCCCCAGTATTATTTTAATTTTGTGCCTCTTGTGCCTGAATTTGCAGCCTTTACAGAAAAAGTTAACCCACAAATGAAAATTTTGTCGTCATTTACTCACCCTCATGTCGTTCCAAACCTGTTTCTTTCTTATGTCGATCACAAAAAAATGTATTTTGAAGAACCAAACAGTTGTCGGTTCCCATTGACTTCTATAGTAGATAAAGAAATATAATGGAAGTCAATGGGGACATCAACTGTTTGATTTACCAGCATTCTTTAAAATATCGTTTATGTTAAACATACGAAAGAAGTTTGAGAAAACTGGAGGTGGCCCATTCAAACCAGCACAGATTCGGCTACATAAGGGGCTTAAACTATCACCTTGTTGTGATGTTGGGTTCCCGAATCGATGTTGTAGAGGCTCCAAGTTGAAATTTTAAGGCATACCTGATGCCACTTCCAGACAAAAAAGCGACGACAGCTGTGGTAAAACGAGCGGACTGGACAGAAACGATTGTCAAAAATGCTCGCATTTGCAGCACACACTTCCAGAGATGGACTGGCCATTGGGAGCACCGGGAGAATGGCAGCCAATTTGGCCCGCTGTCCTTTTTGTTGTTGTTGTTGCCTGCCGAATGTACTAAAGTGATTATTTCCGAATTCGCCATTCAATAATAATAATAAAAAATTATTTTAAAATTATTTAAAATAATAAATCATGAATCGGTTAGACTTGACTTTTACCATACCATGGTTAACTTTCCTTATAGGACAAAACATGACCCATGATAATGCAAAAACATGTTCAGTGTTAAGATTTTTTCTATAAAGATATATTCAGGAAGTAGCTATTATTGTACCAATTTTGATATTTAGGTAAGCTAAAATAACATATGGTTCTAATATAATACTTAATTTTTTTCTGAAATAAAAGTATATACAGTATATGCACACAAATTATAATGATGTGGTTGTTTTGCAACAAGGTGGAGATCTGTTGATCAAAAAACATTTTTGAAAAAAGTAAACACACATAAGGGACAGAGAGATGTCAGGGAAAATGAAGAGACTAAAACGGAAAATGGAAGTTCAAGTGATAACATTATTTTGCACGGCCTCAGCCTAGAGATTAAAATTTTTGCATATGATGATGATGATGGTCATACAAAAAATATTGCTGTCCATGGTTTCAAATTATGTGGGTTTATGGGATGGCCTGGATGAGTGTGAGATTTCCCGGCCTGATATTTTGTCCCAGTCCGCCCCTGCACACTTCTTATCAGAAAAGGTTAAATAAGGTATTGTCTTTTGTTGTTATGGGCGCGTCTAAAGATTTCTTATGCATCTCACTATGTCGTGTATGAAATAATGTCTGTGTGCATGTGTATAAAACAACAAACTGACGATTTATATGCTTAATCATATGTAATTGTATACATTGTTGTGATTAATTGTGGCTTGGAATAATAATGTAGCTGTAAAAATAGTTGCCTACTGAAATTGAAATATACATCTTCATGACTAGATAGACATGGTGAGTTTGTCTTAACTATACATGTTTTAGATGTGAGTCACTCAACTGAAGGGAATCCTGTCAGATCGTCCATGCTTTGAGTAAAAGCGTGTGCGGGTCAGCCAATCTGGTTTCGTCCATTAAAGTTAACCTTTTCAAATAACAATCGCGGTCCCGGACAGTGCAGCTATACCTTACATATGTAGGTAAAATCTGAATTTCTCCAGTTATTATTAAAAACAAGCTAAACAGACTTCAGAGCTAGCGTTAGTGAAGCGGTCAGTGGAATCTTTCTGCCTCCACCTAAGCTCCACCCACAGAAAAACATCACAATATTTACTAACAGAAAAAGGGTCTATAAAATTATAATTAACCCTCTGATGCTGTTTGGTCATTTTAGACCGAAAAAAAAAATGTTTCGAATATTAAAAAATCGCTACTTCATCAGAATGGTATGAAACTTGGTGACTTTTATGGCAGTTGCTATGTGACCACAAAAATCGTGGACTTCATTTGAAAAAGCTAAATGGCCGTAAAAAAATAGTCATACTTGTTGTTCACGGTCAGAAATGACCGCCATTGGAAATGAAGGGGAAATACGCAAAAATACGAATATACAGAGATTCTTTTGTGAATACAATCTACAAATCATTCACGATGCACAAAAAGAGTGCACAGCAATAAAAGGGTGACACTCTAAAATACTGAGAGTGCAAAATAGATACATAGGACATTTTGCTCTATTTTGTTTGGGTTTGGGAAATAGAAATAAAATAAATTATATTGCCTATCCCCTCAGGATACCTGGAATCAGTGTTACAAGTACCCCAGGCACATCGTTTTCCATTTTTGAAGCATAAACCCCATAAAATCGATCTTCGGGTCTTCTAATGTTTCTCTATGGCGCTGAAATCTAAAGATGTCCGAGTTCCGCTCTGTCATTGGCTAGTCTGCGTTCGAGGGGAGGGGCTTACATCAGTCAATTGGTGGCAACAAGTCATTGGCTGCATCCGAAAACTTAGGCAGCGGAGCGGAACTTTGGAGCGGACCTGACCTAAATTTCACTGCTGGTTATACCCTGTATAATTGTGTATGTGACAAATAAAAATCTTGAATCTTGAGCTGGCTTGCTGCCTTATGAGGCAATGACTTTGCAGGCAGCGTTTTTGCACGAAAGCACCTCACAAAACTGATTTCGGACAGGCTTCTGAGGCAGGGTTGGAGCTAAACTGCAGGAAAGTGGATCTTGCGAGCCAGATTTGAGTATCACTGTTATAACTCAACCATCACGGAATGGAACGCACAGGATTGTGGGATGTCAAAGGCTGCGAAGGATACATCTATGCTGCCTTCAAAAATTGATCAGATGAAGGTATCTCATGAGACAGGAAGTGAAGCTAACTTTGGATTCGGACGTGCCTTGATGCCTTCCTACCTTAGAATGTGTCCTCCGAAGGCAGCAGTTTTCAGTTTTCGGTTGCAGCCATTGTTTTTTAAATGAATGAGTCATTGATTCACTCATTCAAGCAATTTGTTCAAAACAGAATGAAGCAAGTGACTTGCTAATTTTGGAACTGCGTACTAAAATACTATTCTTGCCATTTTTGCCATAGAAAGATATGCTGAAAATAGTAAGAGTATGCTAGTATACAGTTTTCAACTTAGCAACTGTCTTTGAATAACTCAAATGTTTCATTAAAAAACACTGACTTATTCAGGAACAAAACACCTCTGTTGATCAGAGATGCAATGATTAGCGAAATAGAGCAAAACAGTCCATGCTTGGAATATCATGTCTAAAATTTATGTGACTTAAAATTAACTTAACTAATTTTAAATTAAAATTAATTATTCTTTGTATATTATTTTATAAAGTATAAAATAGTGATCTTTAAAGGAGGTCAAATTAGTATCTGTCTCAAGTCTGTGCCAGCACATGGACATGTTATTTCAAAACTGGACTGTGCAACCTAAAACCGGACCGATGGCCACCCTAGTCAGCACACAGATTCAGTTATCTGAACTTGTTGCTTTGTATCAGTAAGGTTAAAACATTAAAACCCGGAGCATGTGTGTGTTTACACAGTGGTGTGTCCTTCTTAAGTATTAAAGCGAGCCTGAGCTGTACAACACAAGTGGAGGTTCTGACCCCCAACATGCAGAGATTGAGCAAGAGAGGTGGTGAAGTGAAAGGCAGGAAGTTTAGAGAAGCAGCCAGGGGTTAGATGTTGACAGGTGGGCTGTTGCAGTGTGGAGCATTTGTTTGCACAACGTTGTACCTTTTTGTAAGGCTGACTGCACAGTGCGCTCCGGTGATGCTTTAGCTGTGACGTCCCTCAGGCTGCAACTACAAAATCCTCCCACTGTCTCTAAACTGTGTTCCTGGCCCGGCAGCAACTATCATTTAGACTCATAGTCAAAGGATGGAGGCTATTTTAGAGCTGTTCTCAGTCTGTGTATGGCAGGAAAATATCACAGCTGGGACTGGATCTTTGGGACTGATGATCAATGTTCCCTTTGAACTACACAAGTTTGTGGCCTCGCAGCTCTCATGCAGACAGAGAAAAAAATATTAGACTTAAAATGTGTGGAAATATTAGCCAGATGCATATTCAATCAGAGTTAAATGTTTGGGCAGTGTTTCATCTGTAGTTCATCCGCATGTCCATTGATTTTCAGCATTAAACATGAAGCTGTGGGAAAACTTTGCACTGGAAATTTGCAGCGTTGGTTATTATAAGGACTATTACAGGTGCTGGTCATAAAATTAGAATATCATGAAAAAGTTGATTTATTTCAGTAATACCATTCAAAAAGTGAAACTTGTATATTAGATTCATTCATTACACACATACTGATATATTTCAAATGTTTATTTCCTTTAATTTTGATGATTATAACTGACAACTAATGAAAGTCCCAAATTCAGTATCTCAGAAAATTAGAATATCAATTAAGACCAATGCAAAAAAAATTATTTTTAGAAATGTTGGCCAACTGAAAAGTATGAACATGAAAAGTATGAGCATGTACAGCACTCAATATTTAGTTGGAGCTCCTTTGGCCTGGATTACTGCAGCAATGCGGCGTGGCATGGAGTCGATCAGTCTGTGGCACTGCTCAGGTGTTATGAGAGCCCATGTTGCTCTGATAGTGGCCTTCAGCTCTTCTGAATTGTTGGGTCTGGCGTATTGCATGTTCCTCTTCACAATACCCCATAGGTTTTCTATGGGGTTAAGGTCAGGCGAGTTTGCTGGCCAATCAAGAACAGGGAGACCATGGTCCTTAAACCAGGTACTGGTAGCTTTGGCAGTGTGTGCAGGTGCCAAGTCCTGTTGGAAAATGAAATCTGCATCTCCATAAAGTTGGTCAGCAGCAGGAAGCATGAAGTGCTCTAAAACTTCCTGGTAGACAGCTGCGTTGACCCTGGACCTCAGAAAACACAATGGACCAACACCAGCAGATGACATGGCACCCCAAACCATCAATGACTGTGGAAACTTTACACTGGACCTCAAGCAACGTGGATTATGTGCCTCTCCATTCTTCCTCCAGACTCTGGGACCTTGATTTCCAAAGGAAATGCTAAATTTGCTTTCATCAGAGAACATAACTTTGGACCACTCAGCAGCAGTCCAGTCAAGACGCTTCTGACGCGGTCTCTTGTTCAAGAGTGGCTTGACACAAGGAATGCGACAGCTGAAACCCATGTCTTGCATACGTCTGTGCGTGGTGGTTCTTGAAGCACTGACTCCAGCTGCAGTCCACTCTTTGTGAATCTCCCCCACATTTTTGAATGTTTTTTTTTTTTCACAATCCTCTCTCCAGGGTGCAGTTATCCCTATTGCTTGTACACTTTTTTCTACCACATCTTGTCCTTCCCTTCGCCTCTCTATTAATGTGCTTGGACACAGCTCTGTGAACAGCCAGCCTCTTTAGCAATGACCTTTTGCGTCTTGCCCTCCTTGTTCAAGGTGTCAATGGTCGTCTTTTGGACAACTGTCAAGTCAGCAGTCTTCCCCATGATTGTGTATCCTACAGAACTAGACTGAGAGACCATTTAAAGGCTTTTGCAGGTGTTTTGAGTTAATTAGCTGATTAGAGTGTGGCACCAGGGGTCTTCAATATTGAACATTTTCACAATATTCTAATTTTCTGAGCTACTGAATTTGGGACTTTCATTAGTTGTCAGTTATAATCGTCAAAATTAAAGGAAATAAACATTTGAAATATATCAGTCTGTGTGTAATGCATGAATCTAATATACAAGTTTCACTTTTTGAATGGTATTACTGAAATAAATAAACTTTTTCATGATATTCTAATTTTATGACCAGCACCTGTATAAGGAATACTAAAACAGTTCAGTTCATAGCAGCACCAAATATTTATTCATTAATAAATTAATTAAAAAAATTATTCATCTTTGACTTCACAATTACTACTATTTTATATAATTTTGACATTATGTGTCCTATTTGTGACTGTATATTGAATAGTTTACAGTTTATTGTACAATGTTGTGTCTCAAAATGTGACTTTAAGTCTCACAATTGTGACAGTATTCCACTGTGTTATTATTTAATTAATGTGATTTATTTATTTATTACTTAAATGTGAAAACACAGGCCATGCATAATTTTATTTGTATTTATACTCATTAGATCATGACTTTGGCGCTGTTTCCACCTGGTATTCAGATGCATTTTCTGTGATTGAATCACAAGTGGTCACTGAAGACACCTTTTATTAGTATGCAATTTAAATGTGTCTCTTGTGACCACTTGAGATCAGCCCCTGCTCATTTCATTACACTCTACAGCACTTTCACTTTTTGAATGAATGAAGCCATGTTACGCTGCTTACAAGTGAGCGGGAAAGGAAGTAAATGCAAAGAATATGGGTAGCAAAAACCATTTTGATTGTAATCCAAGCGATCCATGTGTTTCGGTACAATATGAAATTTGAATCTATTATTTTGGCGCGTTTTCTCAAAACAGGTCGCATATAGTGATTGTGTTTTATGTCAGTGTGTGGCAAGTATTCATCTGTTTGAGCCCATTAGACCAGCAGGCCTGTTGGAAGTAGTCAAAATTGGACAAACTCAAAATATTTTAATTCCGGTTTACAACTGTATTTAGTGAAAATACATCATAATATCAGGTGTAAACAGGCCCTTAGTTATTATATTTTATTTATGTTGAAAAAACATTTATCTTGACAAAAAAAGTTATCAAATTATCTTAAATAATAAAAGGTCTCTGTACTCAGCAATACAGTATAACTAGTATTCTGGCTCAGTTAACCTGATTATATTATTTTGGCCTATATTTTACCTTCATGTTTTTGTATACAATGAAATACTGATAAACCCGTAAATGGTTAATGTTAAGACAATAATGCTAAGACAATAAATAAGTGAAATGTTTTGCATTAGGTATTTTAATATAATCAAATTTCTTAGTGAAACATGGCACAGGGAACACTCCACAATTCAGGTACATGGGGTGTTTCGGTTCAGGTTCAGGTGGCAATGGGTTTCTGCACAAATTGGAAAAAGCATAGCTGATGATATGCTTGCCTGTTATTCCTAAACTCCCTTTTCTCTGGTTGAGTTGAGCATGGAATCCAGCAAAGTGTGTGTGTGTGTGTGTGTGTGTGTGGACGTGTGTGTGGACGTGTGTGTGTGGACGTGTGTGTGTGGACGTGTGTGAGGGGTGAAGTGTGATTGTACATGACATGCATGTAATACTGGTGCGGGCTGAGCTCGAGGCTGAGATATGGATGGGATAATACTGCTGCTGGAGAAGAAGGCCCGTCACAGTCACTCTTAGTTGATGCCTGACTCATACACACACACTAAACATTTTCACAAGTACAGCAGTGGGAAGCGAGCATTTATCAGTGGAAGCTGTGACGACGCTCTGCCACATTATTCCACATTTTCAGACTGGAGAGTCGCTGCTTGGATAGCTTTGTCAGCTTCTTGTTATCTGCCTTGGTTGAGGAAATTATTCTCCATTCTTTTCCTTCATTCTTTTGTCATTACTTTGTAGATATTTTACTTTATTGCTGACAAAATGATTGAGTGTGGGTTTTAAGTACAAATACCTTTGCATATTCATGCACACATTCACAGTGAAAGTCATTTGCAGGGGTGTGGACAGTGGGTCTAATCAGGCTTTATTTGAATGTGAAACATGGTCAATCATGCACTTTCTTGTTTAGCATTTGCCTTGCTTTCAACATTACGTCTAGTAAACAACTTGCAGATATTCTGTGTAAAACTGCTTTTTAAACTATTTATTGTGAGTCCTATACATTTATGTTTGAACTGAATTAAATGTGTTTATCCTAAGATTTATACATCTAACATCCTTAGAGGGTAAAAAATATGGATGTTTATTTAAATATAGGCCATATAAAATTGTATTTAAATTTATTTAATTTATTAAAAAAGTTATATATTACATTCTTAATTTTAAGTATAATGTATAATTATATATATATATATATAATCATTTATTTGTTTTTATTACAATGATAATTTAATACAGTACCATTCTGGAAATGAAACATCTATATTAGTAATATTATCTTTATTTATAGAATAGAATGTTTATATTAATATTGATAATAATTAATATACATGTATAATAATAGCATAATATAATAGTATATAATATAAATTTATGTTCATATAAATGGTAGTGCTGTCAAACGATGAATCGCATCCAGAATAAAAGTTTGTTTACATAATATATGCATGTGTACTGTGTATATTTATTTTGTGTATATATAAATATAAACACATGCATGTATATATTTAAGAAAAATGTTATGTTTATATATTAAATATATATATAATATAAAATATAATTATATAAATGTATATACATGTAAATATTTTAAAAATATATACCGAATGTTTGCATATTTACATATACATAATAAATAAACACTACACATAAATATATTATGTAAACAAAAACTTTTTGTATGCGATTAATCACGATTAATCATTTGACAGCACTAATAAATTGATACATGGAGAAAAAAAAAAAAAAAAAAAAAAAAAAAAAATATATATATATATATATATATATATATATATATATATATATACAGTCCAACCAGAAAGCCCTTGCCATTTTTTTTCATCAAATGTCCTGATAAAAAATACATCATGTTATGGAAATAAACAAGTTCCTTGCCATGTTCAAGGACAGTATTAAATGCCAAAAGGACAATAAAGTACCGTAAAAGTAAGACTATATGCACTATATTCCAATTCTTCTAAGGCCATGCAATAGCTTTGATGAAAATGATTTGCGGGGTGACATTAGTGACTCACACTCGACAACTGATGTGACCGACATACATACCACACGTACATCTACATTATCCTTTGCACATATATTCTGCAGCTTTTAGCTTTTAGTTTAGTCTGCACACGGTGTTTATCGTAGGATTATCAGCAGTGTGTAATGGGTTTGTGCAGTAGACGTCAGAACACTGAAAAGATTTATGCATTGTAATGCCTTGTAGAGCAGGATACACACACAAAATAATTTCAAGACAGCATATTCCTTAGCAGGAGTTAAGACTTCCACTCCCAGCATCTGCATTTGACTGGCTGGCCGATTTCCTGCCCTAAATATCCTTATCTCAGGAGACCTCTAAAACCCAGGATAAATTTGAGGGAACATCTGAAATGGATTTAGAACAGAACCTTCAATGTTTTTCCTGACCGGTTTACCATAAATAAAAGTTGGCAGAACAAAGAAAATCAGACCTTTTATAAAGTATTTCAAAAAGGACAAATAATAATTGTTGCTGCTATTAAAAGCAATATATACAATATATATATATATATATATATATATATATATATATATATAGACAGTATATATTAAGGTTGTATTTAATGTCATTTAGTGAAGTGACATACTGCCAAGTATGGTGACCCATACTCGGAATTCGTGCTCTGCATTTAACCCATCCAACGTGCACACACACAGCAGTGAACACACACTCACCGTGAACATACACCCGGAGCAGTGGGCGGCCATTTATGCTGCGGCGCCCGGGGAGCAGTTGGGGGTTCGGTGCCTTGCTCAAGGGCACCTCAGTCGTGGTATTGAGGGTGGAGAGAGCGCTGGACATTCACTCCCCCCACCTACAATCCCTGCCGGCCTGAGACTCGAACCCGCAACCTTTGGATTACGAGTCCGACTCTAACCATTAGGCCACGACTTCCCCGTGTAAGCTTGCTGTGTTATTGGAATCTATGGTATTGTTGTAATCTCTTGATGTCTAATTTTTCTCGATCACTATTGTTTAGTTTCACATGCTTGGTGTGATTATTTAGAATTTAGGATCTTTTAATCTATGCCTTAACCGCGTAATAGATAAAATAGATATATGTACTTTGGGTATGCAAAATACTTGGTGTTTGATTTTGAATGAAAGCTAGTTGCGTCAACGATAATTTGGTGTGGATGAAAGTTGATTTTTCTCCTCATAATGTATGATTAAAACACTTATAGGAGTCTGCTAGGATATATTCTTCATTTTATGAAATGATTCAGCAAAGGATTTACGCACAGAAAACTGAGCCGGGCGGGGCTCCGCCCTATAGGCACAATCTGATTGGAAGAAACCTCCCGTGGGTGGACACCAAATAGGGCCGTTTAAATGGTCACAGAAGCATTGCGTGCTACTTGCTCACGCACTGTTTGAAACTTCGGCTCCTCATCTGATCTCGCTGTTAAGCGCTCTCAGCCATACACCATCTGGCGAGGATCCACACATGCCTTCAAAGTTCTGACCAAAGAAACTTTAACACCTGAGGCCGAACTAATTGCAAGAAGGCATCCCCAGTGACATCACGCAATGACGACTTCAGCAGCCAATCCGCACCCGGGGTTCCCTCAACCAGGAAAGGAACAAAACAACTCAGAGCAAGTAATCAAATAATTCTGCTGGAAACTGGTTGCATTCATCTTCCGTTGGCCACGAATAAGATAAACGAAATTGTTAAAGACATACTGCATTTAACGATTCGCTGGACGAGTCGTTAAAACCTTAGAAATTTGTGTCAGTTTTGTCAATCAGTTTTGATTGATATCATATCAATATCGAATCTTAAGAATAAATTCCCTAAAAGCTAAATTAAAATAAGGGCTAATCCTTACAGCATTGTGTTTAAGCTTTTACCCCCAGACCGTGATAATCTGCAGGTCACCCTCATAACCCTAATATCTTCTGTGTGGACTCCAGCTTGACACAGTTGCCACAGTCATTACATAAAAACTGTCACTGTTACTCTTTGTATGTCATTTTACTATGCTAAACACAAAGCAAAAAAAGCCACTAGAATAGTGTGTGAGTGGTTGTCGGACAAAGTTTTGCCCTGGGACCCACAGTTTGGATGGCACTTGACCTTTCTTCTTTTATGGTTCTGTCTGTGTACTTTTTTAGCCAGCCGGCTTGTGTTAATTGCCTCTCGTGGGGCAAAACGACAGCCAGCACTCTCTTGAGCTCTCTCTTTTTCCTCTCAGGTCTCATCTGGGAAGAATTAGACCGCATTAAACACTTTGGCAGCTTGAGATATGGGAATAAAACCCAGAGATTCCTGTCCAGACCGGATGGCTTCTTTGTGGTCTTAAAAATCACTCAGGATTATGCTGATTAGCCGAGCATATACGACTCTGTCCTTGAAAAAGATTCAACATTAGGGGATGTTAAGGGCACTCGATGTGCATGTGGATACTTGCGATTATGGATGTGGAGTATAGTTTGTTATGATGTTTCTGTATGGCTGAAGGACCATTCGCCTGAGGAAATGGAGGTGGGTTAATTCTGTCGGTTTGTCATCTGAAACAACCCTGTCAGGGTGTTTAAGAACATGAACGTGCAGAGAGCTTCCTGTCATTGTAGGACAGACGAGTCGGCGGGCTCAAATTGATTTGTCTGCGACCGTATCGTTCACCTTGTCCTCTGAGCTCAGGGTCAGAGCGTTGCAGACACAATACAAATGCGTCAGTGACAGGAGGTAAAGGTTTAAATGCTTAAACGCACATTTTATCATCTTTCACCCAGTCTACAGTGATACGCACTGATGTCTGTTTACTCCAACTAAAAGCAATAATAAAGTAAAACTATTAAAATCTATTAAAATAATAAGCTGCTGCTATTTAAGTATCAGATATCGGTGTTCCAACACCAGCACATAAAGAGTTTTATCAGAAACATCTGTTCCTGTTCTTTTCGAACAGTTAAATCCCAAGTTGATCACATCTCACATTTTGAAGGCTTTTCAAACAGGCTCTATATGATGTCTGTAAAACACAACCTTATAAGGAATGAGGTCTGTAAGCACCCAGGCTGACAGGCCAGAGGAGACGCTAATGACTTGAGCAGCGCCTGGATGTGTGGGTGTGTTTACCCTGTTTATCAGCAGGAGTGCTAACTCAGCCCATCTCTTCCCTTTACATTTACATTTTAGTCATTTAGCTGACACTTTCCATTAGAATAGATGAGGGATTAGTAAGGAAAGTATTGAGCGTGGGAGCAGGATTCCTGTGTCTTCCTCAGAAGGGTGCTTGATGGCTCAGGTTAGATTGGTATCTGGCATACAGTAGCAAGTGTCCCTGTAACCTTTATATAATTGTATTTAATAAAGGTTGATCTTATTTTTAAGGATCATTTATTTAATTACATGTGGCTCTGGTTGGGTTGAGAAAATAAAGAATAGCTTGTGCCACTGCTGGCTATGTTATATTGCAGTGATCTGGACAATAATATACCTGAAAAGGAGCTATTAAATTTCAAATACAAGGTAATATGTTAAAATCAAGAGCCAGTTTTTGTTTGATTAGCTCACTTTTTTATTTAGATAGGATGCATTAACATGATCAAAATGTAGCAAGGTTTCCACAAATATATTAAGCAGCGCTGCTTGATAAAACATTGATATAATGTTATAAATAATAATAATAAGAAGAAGAATAATAATAAAAGTTTCTTGAGCACCAAATCATGTGACACTGCAGACTGGAGTAATGATGCTGAAAATTCCACTTTGCCGCCACAGAAATAAGTAAAATTTTAAATATATATTTAAAAAATATATATTATTAAATTGTAATAATATTTCACAGTTTTCACTATAAAATAAGAGCAGTCTTGTTCAGCATAAGAATTTTTTTTCAAAAACATTAAAAGAATCTTACAGACAGTGTATGTTTCATAATATCTGTTTATATAATATTGATGGCAAAAAACAGTAAATGTAGAGCCAGTGTCTGGCATTTCTCTCCATATTTAGTTTTTTCTTCACAGCTCAAGGACTAGCAGGACAGTCACTAGTGTGGGACTTCTGTGTTGTCATTGGCTTCAGAGTCACATGATTTTTATGATTCAGATGATTGGCTCAAAATAATGTGTACCCACATGCAAAGATAGCAATGAGCAATTTACGTACTTCTAATGGGTCTTTTAACTTCCTTTGAGATGTGTTCTGCTTTCTCCAGGTGTTACAGGGAAACAATTAGAAACAACATTCGAACTGCTAAGCTCCGGCCAATTCCAGAACCCCTGTTTCATGCTAATTACATTCTGTCTTCTAATTACCTCACGTGACAAACCCTAACCACAATGACCAACCTTAAACTCTCAAAACATTCTTGTCTTACTCTTTCCCAGTTATTGTGGCATCAACTATTAGGACGCTTTTGAAAGTAATTGTCAAACACTCCTGTGAACATCTGTTTTTGTATACCAACAACAAACGCCAAAGATAAAGACACAATCAGCAGCAGTCTCACAGGTAATTATACAAAAACAATCACGCTTTACAACAATGCAGCTTTAGTGATCCCCTGTATCACTACAAACCCAGGTGGACCATGAAAAGAGCGAGTTGATTAGAGAAGGAGGGGGTGAAATTTAGAGGAGAGGATGCCTGTATGACAGAAATCTCTAGAGCTGGAGCAGCATCTGATCTACAGGCCGTTATTTTAGCAGCGCACACTGGAGCTCCAGAACACAAGTTTGTCCTCAACTTACCAGCTAGACATCGTGGGATCAAACTAAGCATTTGTTTTGGCTGTAGTCGTGTGTGAACCTCTGCGTGGATGCAGAGTGTATGTATGTGAAAAAATGAGGATGTGAGAGATGGAGATTAAGTCTGAAGAAGCAATTGTGTGTACATGTGCTCTTTGATACACTGTGGCTCAGGGGAGATGAATTCAGCTATTCAAACACATACCATGGCTTTCTTCGTGTAACTGCTTGTCAAAGAAGCAAACAAGAACGAGCGCCATGCCAAAGAAAATGTGATAGACTGTTCCTGTGAGCAACACGGTTTTATCTTACAGAGATTTAAAAGGTAATTCAAGATGAGAACTTTTTAAGCCAAATGTCAAGCTTTGGTAAATAATAATTCTAATTATTCTTAGTCATTTATGACAGAAAGTGGAAATTGAGATACAAAGTCAAAATTGTGTTGACACAAAAATTCTAATCATAATTATGAGGTGAGAAGCCATTATTTGTTAAAAACTAAATTATAATTATGAGATAATTATGACATGAAAAACATTCATGATGACGAAAAGACACTTTTTGTCAATTGCTAATTTTTATATCTTTGTATCTCATAATTTCACATTTTATCTCATAATAATGACTTTATATGTTATAATTATGATTTGCCAAGTCATAGTTTTCTATGCTTATGTGGCAGAAGTGGGCCTCCATAGGAACTTTTGAATGCCTGTAAATGAGTGTATGGTGTCATTGCCTACGTGTTATTCAGCATGAATGATATCATATAAGCATGAATAGCTTATACAAAAGAATATGATGCTTTTATACAGTATATTGACTGTTTTAAACGTGTGTAACGTCTCAAAGATCCCAAGGCCATTTTAATAGCTTTAATAAGATTTGAGATTAAGAGCCATCACGGTGATACTTTATTAGATTCTCTCATACGAATTTATTATAAACAATAACATTATTCAAACATTCTCTATGAAAAATGTTACTTTATGTTTGGGGCTCAGAGACTCAGATTTTTTTTACATTGTATTGTTTTAGCATGTTGTTTTTATTTAGTCAGATATAATTATTAAATGTATGAATTATTTTTTTTATTTAATATAATAATGTACTGCAAGTGTAATTATAATTTAATTAGAGTTTTCTAATTTGTTTATAATAAATAATCATTTTGGAACATAAAAACAGTGGCAAAAAGTCACTCTCCACAGAAAGAAGCCGCTGAATATGTAGGGAGAGAAAAACCAAAGAGTGTGAAAATGAGGAAGTGAAATCAGAGAGGACATTAACAGCTGGTCTCTGTCTCGCTCTGGATTGCCCCCCTGTGGATGTTTCAGAATTTAAATAATAAGGAAAATATATGCTTTGCTCACACAGACTCTCTCACTGTTTATCTCACAACACACACCTCTATCTGCCGCTTCATGCAGCCATCGATTAGTGATTTCATGTTAGTCTGGGTTGTGAGGGGTTGTTGCGCTCTTTGAAGGGAAATGCTGGAGGAAATGAGTCAGTGCTCCACCAGCACTGTGTCAAGCAGTAGCACTTCAAGATAACACTTTCAATGTCAACAGATGGCCCACTGATATAATGGGATTCTTCCATAAGTATGTTAATAAGTGAATATTTAATCATGCTCTCTGTCCGAAGGACTTCAAATAAAATTAAAATGAATGCAATAAATATTATAGCATGGTGGCCACTGCTGGGCAAATAATATTGTGCAAAGGTCATAAGCGTGGATATTTATCATCAATAATACTTTTAAATTGTATTTTATATATAATTAACTATTAATTACCATTGCCACTATTATTATTATCTCCATTAATTATATATATTTACTTTCTTTGATGTTGGATTTTTGAAATGTCATTTTAGAAGTTACAAATAAACAATCAGAATAAAGTAGGAAATTTATTATAACTTGAAATTCTGGGGGGATAAATTATATTGAATTGTATTTATTTATTTTATTTTAAGTCATTGCTGCATTTGTATTTATTTCAATATTAGTGAGACTTTAATTTAGGATGTTGCAGGTTTAGCAGATGGCAGTGGTCTGGTAAAGAGATGGTAAAGCAGCTCACATTGCTTCACATCGGAAACATGCAGAATTTGCTCTTCCATCTTGGGTCCCATCTGTTGCTGGATCACAGTGGCATTTGGGCTTGACCTGAAAAAAGTTTGCAAGACAAATCTCATGCAAATCCATGGTTTATGAAAGGGCTTTTTTACCGCCAGATTCAAGGTGGTGGCAAAGGCAAAAGATTAGCACACAGAGTCATGTTGGAAGCGTGGTCTGTTCTGAGTTTTATCTCTCATTCCCCATGACTCTAGCAAAACACTCCTGGCCTCTTTAATGTGCTTAGCTGTGTGTGTTGAAGCAAACTTAAAAACTGCCAGCATAACGGTGGGCGGCGTTGACTTTTCACTCAAGTAATGGCAAGTTACTGCAAGATAGGCATTCACAATGCGTAAGATTTTCACACAGAAGTCCACAAGTCTGATTTTAAGTTCAGAGGCTCTTCTGTAATCATGTCAGCCATCACAATTATCTGGTTTGCTAGTATCTTGCTGTAACTGCTTCATGCAGTAGTTGGGGTTAAGATTTTAAACAAAGGATTTGAATTACTTATGCACACACTTACACTACCATTCAAAATAAAAGATAAGATTGATTGATTGATTGATTGATTGATTGATTGATTGATTGATTGATTGATTGATTGATTGATTGACAAAAAATCCATTGTTTTATTCAGCAAGAATACATTAAATTGATTGAATGTGTGTGTGTGTGTACATATATATATATATATATATATATATATATATATATATATATATATATATATATATATATATATATATATATATATATATATATATATATATATATATATATATATATATATATATATATACACACACATACATACAGTGTTGGGAGGGTTACTTTGGAAATATAAAGTATAGGTTACAGATTACAAGTTACCCTGCTTGAAATGTAATAAGTAGTGTAACTTTTCAATTAATGTAATGTAACTGATTACTTTTTGATTACTTTTCTAATTTCTAATGTTTTCAACTGTTAATCATTTTCAAACATGTTAACCAGGCAGGGTTAACCTTACAGTAGAACTCAACACTGATTACTGCCAGGCTTTCAAAATCCTTCATCACTTGAATTAAGATTATAATATTTTAATTTTAAAGGAGACATTGCATTAAAAATATCTTTATTTGCATATAAATGCGTCTTAGCAGTGTGTGGACACAACCACCCTACAATGATAGAAATTCACTCCTTTTTTTTAATCCCCCCAAAACCTAAACAGTCTCAATTATCAAGACATTTTGATTGTGGAGTGAATAACCACCGCTCTCTTTCACTTTAAATACCACGTCTGAGGTGACACCCTTGAGCAAGGCGCCAAACCCCCAACTGCTCCCCGGGCGCTGCAGCAATATGGCTGCCCACTGCTCCGGGTGTATCTGTGTGTGTGTGTGTGTGTGTGTGTGTGTGTTCACTGCAGTGTGTGTGCACTTTGGATGGGTTAAATGCAGAGCACAAATTCTGAGTATGGGTCGCTATACTTGGCCACACGTCACTTCACTTCACTAAATTTGTTTGTGCCTGGTTGCGCAAACCATTTTACTCCAGACTGTTTTCTGAATGAGGGACAATTCAAGGCAGGCTTTGTTAAAAAGTTAAAACTCAAGGTTGGATCACTTCCACAGAAGAGAGGGACGGGGTGAGCAGTGCTCATTAGCATGTAAAGAGATATGCACCAAAACGAGTTGCTGTGAAAAGAGCTGTTTTTGGCAAGGTAAAAAGGGTGTTGTTTTACATGACCACTGAGACCATTTCAAGAAGACCCTTATGAATCATATAACCTTGTGGAAAATGGGCATCCGATGTCCCCTTTGAAGCACAGCCACCACAAAAGGTTAAATACAGATTTAAAATCATAACAAGAAATATTTTAATAGCTATGATACTGTTTTTGTCAAATCTTTGCATAGCTATGACAGGAAACACTGGATCTAACAATGCCTAAAAAAAAGTTAATCTTAAACAAAAAAAAACAATATATATATATAAATGTGTGTGTGTGTGTGTGTGTGTGTGTGTGTGTGTGTGTGTGTGTGTGTGTGTGTGTATAGAATAAATGCTTTGTTATATTCTTTATTCATAAAAAACATTATAATAAGAAATGTTTCAAATAAGCATGTTAGAATGATTTCTGAAAGATCACGTGACACTGAAGACTGGCATAATAGCTGCTGAAAATTCACCTTTACCATTAAGTTTATATTCAATTTTAAGATATTTTAAATAGAAAACAGTTATTTGAAATTGTAACATTTCACATTACAATATTACAGTTTTTTATGTATTTTTGATCAAATAAATGCTGACTTGGTGGCCATAAGAGACTTTTTCAAAAATTTCAAATTTATAGGAAAGAAAAAATAGTAATAGAAATCTTTTGCAACATTATAAATGTCCTTTCTCTAATTTTGTTTAATATGCATTAAAAGTAATGGATAATGATTAATAATTTATTTCTCTCTCAAAAAAAAGTAGTGTATCTAACACTGTTAATCTGTGCTGTTAGCATCCAGTGATTCAGGGCTGAGACCATCATAGACATTGAGAATGCCCACGATATTCAAATTAGTGGTCAATAGTGATTTTAGTTTTTTTGGAGACAGTATTTCCATTTGGAAATAGTAAATGTATCCTGAATCTTAATATAAAAGTTTTTTGTCCTTATATCTGTTTCCATTCTAATCTTTTACTGTTTACCGTTAACATACTTTTTTCATGCATCCGTATTTGTAAGTTCAAGTGGATAAAAGTATCTGATAAATGAATAAGTGTACTTTTCTCTCTGCAGTATCATCATGTATCACCACCTACAAGAAGACTCCTCCGCCGGTACCTCCTCGCACCTCCACCAAGCCCTTCATCTCCATCACGGCCCAGAGCAGCACTGAGTCTGCGCAGGACGCTTACATGGACGGTCCCGGGACGCGGGGCGAGCCCGTCCTCCACTCTGGCCTGAGCAATTCCACCGAGAGCATTGACAGCATGAAAGCGCTGACGGCAGCCATCGAGGCAGCCAACGCTCAGATCCACGGCCCTGCCAGTCAACACGTCAGCAACAGCACCATCACCATCAGCACTACCCCTCCCTCTCCACTGCCCATGCCAATGCCTGTGCCCTTCCCCATACCGGCCCTGGAAGACGTCCGCAGGGATGTGCTCAGGAAGAGCAGGTGCCTTTCTATTGGCATCCAGGTGAGTGAGATTCAGTGTTGTTTTCATTGTTTATTCATCTCCTCAATGCTGCTGAGATGTTCCTGCTGGCTATTAGAACAAGATTTAGTTGTAATATCCACTATAATGTGTTTATCAGGTGTTTGTACACTTTTCACAAGCTGGTCTTTTTATTTCTGTATACAAACCCACACAGGGTGAGTTGGAGATTTGTTTACTTCTCCCTGAGGTAGATGATTCTTCAAATGACTATGGAGGTGGCTGGTTTACTGTGTGATGTGTTTAAACAGGTGGATGGGCCTGAGGACCAGGAACTGGAGGACCAGTCCAAGTTTCAGTCAGTGGGGATTCAGGTTGAAGAAGAGCACGGGTGAGTCTGTGTGTGTGTGTGTTTGTGTGTGTTTGTGTGCTCTAAAACAACTGTTTCAGGAACAAATAGCACCCCAGAGTCACTTTCACTTTAGTAATACTATGAAATATTATTACTATTTAAAATAGCTTTTTTATTTAAGTATATATAAAATGTAATTTTTTCCTGTGTTGGCAAAACTGAATTTTCTTTAGCCACAGTATCCTTCAGAAATCATTCTAATATACTGATTTGGTGCTTAAGAAACATTTCTTATTATTATCGATTTTAAAACAGCTGCTTGATATTTTTGTGGAAACCATGATTTTTTTGATGAGCATGTTGAACAGCGTTTATTTGAAATAGAAATCTTTTGTAACATTATTTTACTTTACTCTCATTTTGTTTAATATGCATCCTTGATAAATAAATGTACTAAAGTAATTTCTCTCTCAAAAATAAAAAAAGTGTATCTAACAGTAAATCTGTGCTGTTTGTTAAATTAGCATCCAGTGATTCAGGGCTGAAACAATCATAGACATTTAGGATTCCCACAATATTCATATTAGTGGTCAATGTTGATTTTAACATGAAAAAATAAAATATTTTACATTTGGCCATTCTTTTATATTTGGCTACACCTTTTCAGTTATGGGTCATTATGTTGACTGGTACATCAACAGTTTACAAAAAATCCAAAATTACCAATAACAAGTCCAGACATCATCTGCTCCTTGTGTCCGTTATTGCTCCATTTCCTCTCAATTAATTATCTTGGTCTGTATCTGATCTGTGTGTTTTATCAAATTGCTTCAATCTACAGATGAATGCAGTGGTTCAAAGTTCATACTGTTGCTTTCTGAAAAGTATTGTTTATCCTCTTCACGCTGCATATGTTGAGAGAGTGCATTAAAATCAAGGATTAAGAAACTCTGTATTATGGAGACACTTTCACTTTATTAAACTTATTGAGTAGGGACAGGATTATCCTAGAGCGCTAAAGCTGGCACACCATGGCTCTTCTCAAAACTGCCTAGCTAGACAGTATTTTTAGGCACCATAGGCGTGCTCCTGATGTCGCAAATTGTAGACAACAGATTATGCGGCCTAATTTTTGCCTAAATTTGAAGTGCCACTACATGTTTTTTTTTGGGGGGGGGTTCGATAAGGCAATCCTGCAGTTCATTGTGACAAGCTTAGCAAAACAGTTTAATCAGAAACGATGAAACAAAACTAAAGGAGAGTTTAAATGTTTATTATTTCATTACTGAAAAGTGTTGACAGTAAATCAGCTTTAAAAGATGCATTATTGTATGCAATTTTCATGTTTGCTACATCATTTCATTACATTATCTCTACCTATATGCGTTAAATGAGTCTCTTTTGCAGGTCATGAGTGCTGCAATTTGCCTGCCAAATAAATGTCTGTTAATGATGTTTGTGCCAACAACCTGTGACTACTGCTTATGAGTCATATAAGAGTACTTGGACGTGATAATGAATTTTTTTTTTAAATCTTTCCTTTTTTAATAAAATAAAATATAGCAAATTTAATGCAAACAAATGTAATAAAATCATTTTCATGGTTTTATTTTAAGAATGGATAATAATGATAATGGTTTATGTCCTCAAAATATCTAAATTAATATTTAGATTAATCATTTAAACCATTTTCTCCATAGAAGTGTGTGTGGTCATTATATCTATGAGTTGCGATTTATCAAAAAAAAAATTTGTTGTTGTTAACAACTGTTTATTGAATTTTATTCTGTGGAACAGTAGTACAAAACAGCAGCTGTACAAATTTAGAACCCAACCCATCTCACGCCCTAAAAAAATATATAAATAAAATAAATTATAAAATATATTAATTAATATTAATAGATAAACAAATAACAATAAAATAATTTTTACAAAGATTTTAGAAAAGAAGACACAACATTAAAAGCTGAATGCCATGAATTAACAGTTTTCACGTTAGATCCATGTATACGAGAAGTAGAGAGTTCCATTGAGATTCCAACGGTTGATTAGCACTTTTTTTGCTGCTGTGAGAGCAGCTAACAGTAAAGATCTTTGTTTGGATGGACAAGGTGAAGTCCCAAAAGTCATTCATGAAAAAATGGCGTGGAGTCAAACATATCTCAGTACCCAACAATGATAGGTCCTGTGAGAGTCCAAAAAGGTGAGAGAGAGGGGCACTCCCCCCAAAAAATGCCTTGGGAACAGAGATTACACTTAGGAGAAGACGACAGATTCATAAAAAACTTTTCGTTGGAGTCAAGTAAACCCTATGCAGCAATTTCCAATGAATCATTTGGTGATTAGGGTTTTTAGAAGACAATTTAAACATACCCCATACCTGATCGGAAGATAAAACATGCACATCCTCATTAAGATCCTTAGCCCAATAATAGGTTTGTATGAATGCTCAAGAAGAAAGAGATAGATGACTGAAGCAGAGGAGGGAGATTCCTCAGAAGGAAGGATTAGTTTGCGCAAAGCTGAACAGGCAGTCGAGACTTCCAAGGCACCCCATATGCCCGTAGGGCCGATCTAATATGCAAAAACATAAAAAAGGAGGTGCCTGGCAGATTATATTGAGTTTTAAGATTCTGGAAGGATTTTAAAACACTGTCATCATAGATATCTCCCAGAGTGTTTACTTTATTATGAGTCTATTGCGGACAATGAAATGGAGTACTGCCTGACAAAAGGTTATTATTGTGGAAAATAGGTGAATGCCTATGTCCTTTTGTAACTAGTTGTGAACGTCTTTCAACATCCCTCCATGTGGAGAGGAGATGGGTTACAATGGGACCAAACCGAGATTTACTCTGCCTAAGCGGAACTCACGAAAAAACAAGATGCTTCAATTTATACGGATAAACAATAGATTCCTCAATTGTTCTCCAAGACACAGAAGCATCAGGATCAAACCAAACTGCTAAAGGGTGGAGGGAAAAGGCTTGAACATTCAGTCTAAAATTAGGGAAAGAAAGACCTCCATGTAATCCACATCGTTGTAAGGTAGTCAGTTTAATACGAGGACGTATCCCATCCCATATATACCGTTAAACACATGCATCTAGTTTATTCCAGTAGCCAACCGGTGGAGCGAGAAGAATCATGGAAGAAAAGAAATTAATACGTGGGAGAACATTCATTTTAATCACCGATATACAGGCCTGAAAAGAAGAAGGAAGACGAGACCAATTTTCCAAATCTGAGATGAGAAATTTGGCTAGAATACTATTATAGTTTTTTGAGACGATTTCATGCAGGGAAGGAAAAACATCTATCCCCAAGAACTTAAAATTTTGAACCAATGGAATAGATATAGAAAGGTACATGGAATCAATTTTAGAATTGAGCGGAAGTAAACATTACTTACTCCAATTAATTTTAAACCCAGAGAGAGATCCAAAATGGTCAAATAAATTCAACACATGAGGAATAGAATGTGACGGCTTCTCCAAAAGCAATAAGATATCATCAGCAAACAAAGAAATATGATGATGAGTATTCCGTATATTTATGGGAGAAATAGTTTCAGATTGTCGGACCGCTTGAGCTAAGGGTTCCAAGGATAGGGCAAATAACAGAGAAAGCGGGCAACTCTGACGAGTACCTCGATGTATAAAGAATGGGTTAGAGTGAACAGCACCTGTGAGAACAGTGGCTGCTGGATTGGCATACAGAACATTTATCATATTTAGGAAACTCGATCCCAGACCCAGATGCTATAGAACCGTCCATAAATAGTTCCATTCTAGCTGGTCGAAAGCTTTCATCACATCTAGAGATAATACTGCGCAAGGGGAGGACAAACTATTCTTTGAATTAATAATATGATATAATCAGTGGCGTGCGGTGGTGTTTTAAAATGAGGCAGTTATGTATTTTATATATATATATATATATATATATATATATATATATATATATATATATATATATATATATATATATATAAATTAATGTCCCTGTTACACTTAATGTTTACACTAAGTGCAAATAGCTATTCTGTTTACACAGCTAGATTTGCCACAATTAATACTACTTGCAACCAGTGGCAATTATCTGCACCTCAGTATTGTAGTACATTATAACAGTATGCAGTAATATGTTGAGTGTAAATGATCATTTTAAGTCCAAGTATTAAATGGATGTCACCTTATTGGGACAATAAATCCCTCCCTACACCTACCCTAACCCTACCCGATAATTTAAGTAAAATGTTTAGATTATTTCCTTCATTATTATTGAAAATACCTGCCTTTCCGACGTGATATTTGATTTGAAAAGGTAGGGGGGAAGGTTCTGCAAAACGCGAATTCGATTGCGCCAAACACGATTGCAACACGTACTTCACGATCTGCGCCACTGCAGCTGTTTTGCGACAACAGTCGCTTGTAATGTTTTGTAATCAAACGTTGGTGGGGAGAGTTGGTGTAAACAGCAGCGGCCAACAAGGCGGGCTCATAGGGCTATATGCACTTGTAAATAGACACTCCGTTTTTTATTTGTGAACTGATGCTCAACTGTTTCTTTTTTAATAGTCAACTTATTTTCGGGTCATTGTCAAAAAAGCCCTGTCACAAATATTGTCACAGGCACGAAGATACATCTTTAATCATTTCATCAAGAAGAATGAAATCTGACCTCAGAAGACTACAGAGGGTAGTTCGGACTGCTGAGCGAATCATTAGTACGACCCTCCCCAGTCTCCAAGAATTGTACTCATCCAGAGTGAGCAAAAGGGCTGGCAAAATCACTCTGGACCCCTCACATCCAGCACACTCCCTCTTTGAACTGTTGCCATCTGGTCGACGCTACAGAGCTCTGAGCACCAGAACGACCAGACACAGGAACAGTTTCTTCCCTCAGGCAATCCATCTCATGAACACTTGAACTCTTAACAATAAACATGAAACACACAACACTATCATACTTTTTATTTTTATTTAACACACATACTTATTACATTTCAAATTTGCACCTAACATACCTGTACATATCGAATTGTCTATTTTCTATATTGTGTTTGTACTATTTGGCACATTGTCCGTTTTTGTATATTAGTACATTATTTTATTTTTAATTTTACATTTTTTTACTATCTGTGTCCTGTCCTGTTGCTGTTATTCTGTCGCACTGTGGAGCTACTGTCACTAAAACAAATTTCCTCGTATGTGCAAACATACCTGGCAGTAAAGCTAATTCTGATTCTGATTCTGATGACTGACAAAGTCATCACGTTTTCAAGCCATTTCATGTTTTATTTTGACGTGACACAAAGCAGTGATATCTAAGCAGGAGAGTTGTTTACTTACTTTATAATTAGTCAATCACGCCATCATTTTCTTCATTCAGACAGAGAGCTCGCACGAAAACAAGAGGCGGGATTTATCGCATGAACCAATCACATCCAATCATAACCGATCATATCCAATCATAGCACGATGGAGGCATTGCCTCCTCTTACGTGATCTTCCCCCATTCATCTCAATGAGCCTCCAGAAAAGTCACCGCACGCTTTGGGGTCTCTGTTGTAAGTCTATGGACTGAAGGGAGGCAACCCTCTGCTGTAACTTTACCTGCGGGTGTTGCTGTTGGACAGTGTTATTTTATAAATTCGAGTGACTTATAGACTTTTAATGTCATATTTAGTCATATTTTTGCTGTTTTATTTTTGTAATATCGATTATTTTCTCATCCAATTTTGAGGCCTCCCTTGCCTCCTCGGAGGAAACGCCCCTGGATATAACATGCATAAGTTATCCGATGCTGACCGAGATTTAATGAATTCTGTTTGGTCATGATGAACTAGCCTATTCATAAATTCCTCTAGACAACGAGATAGTACTTTAGCATATAATTTAACATCAGTCCCTATCAAAGAAAGTGACCGGTAACTAGAACAGGAAGTCAGATCTTTATCTTTTTTTAACAAGAGAGAAATAACAGCTATATTAATAGATAGGTGAAATGAGTAACTGAAAAATGTATGATATCTAACATGAGGGGGCCTAAATCCGACCAAAAAGTAGTATACAATTCGATTGGAAGGCCATCTGTGCCTGGGGATTTCCTCTTGTTCATAGATCTAATTGCTGACTCCAGCTCCTGAAGAGTGATCGGTTCGCCCAGGTATTCTGAATCTGAATCTGATAGCCTAGGTAAATCAAGGTTGGACAGAAAAGATGCAAAAGAGTCAGGGTCACCATCAGCAGAAGTAGTATAGAGGTTAGAGTAAAAAGAGTGAAAGGCCATATTAATATCTTTTGGGTCTGTCATAATGAGCCCAGATTGGGATTTCAATGCTGAAATATTAGCAAACTTTTCATCGTTGCGTAATCTTAGGGGGTGGCTTGGTCTACTCCCTTGAAAATAATAATTCTGCCTGGATCTTTGGATCAGGAATTCTGCCCTGGATCTCAGTAATGAATTGAGTTCGGACCTAACCGCCATGATTTTACTGAGTGTATTATCTGAGAAACAACGCTGATTATCTCTAATCAGATTCTGGAGCTGTGATTCCAGTTCAACTATCTTTTTGTGTCTGTTTTTCTGAAGGAAAGAGGCATATGAAATTGAGTTATTCCTTATAAAAACTTTAACTGCATTCCAAAGTGTTCGAGGATCATCCATTGAACCTTGGTTAATTTCAATAAACTCAGCAAATTTATTTCTAAATTGACTGCAAAAGTTTTCATCCTTTAACAATTTAGGGTTAAATCGCCATCTAATGGCACGAGATGGCCGAGGGATCAAAGATAATCTGCACAAATTTCCATCATGATCCGACAAAGATAAGGAATAGATATCGGCATCACGAACAGCTGAAGATAAAGAAGTAGAAATGAAAATATAGTAAATTCGCAAATAGGATTTATGAGTAGCAGAAAAGAAAGTGAAAGATTTAGCAGAAGGATTTAATAAACGCCAACTATCCACCAACGAGGATGAGGTTACACATTGCTGAAGTTTGTCAGATCACAAAGCTTGAGAGTGTGATTCCTTTGGTCCAGATCTATCTAGGATATGCGACATTACAGAATTCGTATCTGCACCCAATACAATTTCAAAATCTGAAAACGTCAAGAGATAGGTTGACAAAACAAAAGTAGGGTCAGGAGTACAAGGGGCATAAACTGAGAGAAATACAATATTCCTATTCTCCACTATGTTTTTATATGTGTTATTCTACCATCTGTATCACCACCTTTATCTAAAATAGTAATATTTAAAGTCCTCCGGACCAATAGTAGTCAATATTAAATATCAATATTAAAACCTTGGTCTTAGTATCCGAAGATGAGTGAGATGCCACTTCATAAAACTTATTATTACACAGGTATATCCTCCTCTTTCAAATGGGATTCTTAACACTATATCAATCTTTCTTCTTCGCAAAAAATCTAGAAAACCTGTATGTTTGTGAGGGCCATTTAGTAAACTGAATTACTGTATAATAAGACAAATTACAAGTTGAGTCTACCATTAAACCACCCCCCACCCTCCCCGTTACCATTCAAAAAAACATAAACACATTCCCATGAATTATGGCAGATCAAACCAAGAACAAACCTTGATCTGCCAGCACCCTTTAATATGGTCTGTGGCATCAACAAAAACCTGCACATTACTGTAGCACCAACATTTGGCCCCATAGTCACATATTGACTAGGTAGTATTTCTATTTAAAAAAAATAATAATAATAAAAAAAGAGAAGAGAGATAAATAATACAAATAAAATATCATAATCAGTAAGCGATACTGTATACACAATGAACTATGATTCATCGCCGTCAACTTAGTTCTTAGAATGTCCTCAAAGTGTGTAACAGTGTTTGCCATCTTGTCCATCATATCACTTGAGTTCGTTGGCTTGGATTTCTTCTTAATCGGAAAAGCCGATGGAGACAACTCCTGCTGTTTATGACTGCATGCCATCAGGTAAAGCACCACCAATGAATAAAACTTAAAACAAAACGAAAAAATCAGCAAAACGAGGCCAAACGTACGGGGCTCTACTCGAGTGTGACTAGGTTCATGAGCATGTCACGTGACTCTCGACATTTGAATTAAATCTTTCTTTCTTTTCTTTTTTTTCTTGGGCTCAGTCACCGGCGGTTCAAGCGCTCAAACAGCGTGACGGCAGCGGTGCAGGCTGATCTAGACACTCCGGAGTACACACCAGCTGAATCTCCTGTCACAGATTTCCCCTCCTCGGCCTGCCTGTCACGGCAGTACTCACGTGATGCCGCCACCTCCACCGTCAGCATCCAGGGCTCAGGGAATCACTACCACGCCTGCACCTCAGATGACTATGAGGACGTTGGCTTTGATCCCTCCATCCTGCCTCCACCTGACCCTTGGATCGATAGCGTGACGGAAGATCCCTTGGAAGTCGTGGGCCGCTCGGTGTGTCAGCGTGACGGCCGCTGGTTCCTGAAGCTGCTGCAGGCAGAGACTGAACGTATGGAGGGCTGGTGCAGGCAGATGGAGCACGAAGAGAAGGAGAACAAACTACCTGATGAAAGTTAGTGTCTGATTTACCCATAATGAAATCTTCTATTAGGTAAACCATCTTTAAAGAAAGTAAAATACCTTTTTTTTAACATTCTAGTTATTTTTGTATGTTCTGTGTGTTCTTTTAGTGCTTTTTAAGCTGTATTAATTTACAGAAAATTAAAAATTTATGATTGATGCAGAATTTTTTGCTGAAATGGCACATGCAAGTCTTTATTGAATTAATCTCACCTGCATTGAAGTAATCTGCCCCCTGCTGGACGTCCTGGTCCTCACAGTGTTTTCCTGACTTCAAGCCTATCTCTGTAGGCTCTCCTACTTTTAATAACCATAATAGATCTTAAAATATATTTTTTTTTCAAGTCTCAGAAGGAGCATAATTCTACTTTTCTATTGCTCTAAGGCTGTTACGCGTGTATCTGATGCTCACCTGTTTGTTTTTGTGTGTGATGTTCAGTCCTGGGGAAGATCCGCAGTGCAGTGGGAAGCGCACAGCTGCTGATGTCCCAGAAGTTTCAGCAGTTCAGGGAACTGTGCGAGGAAAATCTGGTGAGTACCAATAGGAATGATATAGTAAACGTTTATTTGACCGAATCAACTTATACTGTCAATTGAAGCAGCATTGAACTGACTTGAGGTGAATAATACACTGTTTACAACTGTTTATAGCTGATTTGAACTTGTTTTGAAATTGATGAACTTTACAGTGTTATTGAACTGAACTGAAGCAACTTGAGCTAAATAATGATGCTGTTGTCTTTTTAGTGCTGCTTTACAGCAGAATTTAAATTATTTAGTCTTTATTTGAGGAAGTTTCCCATAATTGCTATTTTCCTGTTTATTACTGAAAGAGTCTGTATTGTAAAAAAGTGCTATCTAGGTGACTTGACTGCGGTTCAGAACTTTGGGGTCAGTAAGAGTTTTCTTTTTAAAGAAATTAATGCTTTTATTCAGCAAGGATGCATTCAATTGATCAAAAGTGACAGTCAAGACATTTATAATGAAACAATAGATTTCTCTTTTTTTAAATGCTGTTCTTTTGAACTTTCAATTTATCAAATTCATCAAAAAAGACTGACTGCTACAAATTCACCTTTGTAATCACATAAATAAATTACATTTTAAAATATATATTAACAAAAATAGAAAAACTTGTTTTAAATTGTAATATTTCACAATATAACTTTATTACTGCATTTTTATTCAAATACATGCAAGCTGCAAAAACATTTAGAAAATTTAGCTTTTGAACAGTAGTGTATCTTCAAGGCTGTGAATCTTTGAAAAAGAATGGAACTGTGGGTTCCTGTGCACCTTTCCAAGCACAATCCCAGGATGGACACACCAGCTCCAAAGAAAACCGATCCATCAGGGCTTTTCAGATGTTTAGACAGCACAGCTAATTCTTATAGTTCCACTTTTGTTCCCTCTCTTGGCTCAACAGAACCCAAACGCTCACCCACGACCAGTGGCTCAAGATCTTGCAGGGTTCTGGGACATGCTTCAACTTTCCATTGAGAATATCAGTTTAAAGTTCGATGAGCTTCACCAGCTCAAAGCCAACAACTGGAGACCCCTCGATCCCCCCGAGAGAAAGGTACAACAAACTTGCAGAATCAGTACAGATTCATTGACAGAAGCTAGCTGCCTGATCGCTGGGCAACGTTGCTTTTTTTTCTCATTCATGTGCATGGTCTGTTGCTTCTGTATTGTGATATTATGCATTCAAGGGTGGGCACTGGCAATAACAAATCTCCAAAATCCACAATATTATTCAATATATTTGCCTCCGGAAGTGTTGCTGTTGCCTCCCTGTGGCTCATGTCGGTCTGTTGGTCTAATGTGACTGTGAATGTTTCACTCACTCTTAATTTCCTGACATCCTCTTCATGTTTGCTTTGTTTGTTTGTTTGTTTGTTTGACAGTGAGCTGTTTTCAGAAGTCATTGCATCCGGCACGCACCATGGGGGCAGCGGCCCCCAACCTCTCACGCCGGCCGGGCCGCTCTCTTACCACACGCAGTCAGCCGCGGAAGCGTTAGCGCCGCTCTTTAACGCTAGCCGCGGCTGGCCTTAGCGCTGTCTGTGTGCAGGTGTGCCATATTGCTGTCTCGGCTCGTCTTTCTCCGCCCGCCACGGTGGCTAACTGACTGTTTGTCGTCCCTGTTCAGGAGAGAAGGCTGCCTCCCCCAGTGCCAAAGAAACCCCCGAAAGGCCACCCTCCCCTGGCCAGAGATCGCTCGCTGGAAAGCACCGAGAAGCAGCGTCAGGAGGCTCGCAAGCGTTTGATGGCGGCCAAACGAGCCGCTTCGGTACGACAGAACTCGGCCACAGAGAGCGCAGACAGCATCGAGATCTATATACCTGAGGCCCAGACCAGATTATGAAACTGCCAAACGCCAAAACGCACTCACACATGAACGCCCAAGTGCAGAAATCCGCCGTGAGCACAACACGTCACAGATCTATATTTGCCTAATACTAAGATCACTGTATATTAGGAGCGACATACACCAGCACCATGATAGCACAGTAGTAGGAACTTGACCTTTCATTACTAAAACAAATGACATCCAAGATAGATCTACGTCATATTTCTATAACCCTAAGACTTCAGGACAAATGACTTGTTTGATTTTACACAAATTAAACCAAGGCTGTTTTTTGTTTTATTTCAGGGTTTCTGAAAGTCAGTACATCCTGAACGTCCTGTGTTGGAAATGATCGAAGGACTTTTTTCAGTATGAATATTCAGATTTTTCCTTTGAGAAGCAGCACTGCATAAAACATTATATACACTACCGATCTCTTATGCTCACCAAGGCTGCATTTGTTGGAAAAATTCCTCTTATTATCAATGTTGAAAACAGTTTTTGAAGATTTCTTTGATGAATTGAAAGTTTAAAAAGCAGCATTTATTTGAAATTGAATCTTTTGTAACACTACAGATGACTTAACTCTCACTTTGGATCAATTTAAGGCATCCTTGCTGAATACAAATATTAATTTATTTCAGAAAAAAAGAAGAAAATAAAAAATGACTTTTTTTTTCGTCCTTGAATACTGGATAATGTTTTCACTTGTTTTAAAGATGTTTATACTTGAAATCTGGTGAAACATTATGTCTTATGCATTCTTGCTTCTGAATTCATCTTGTTTCAAAGATTTCTATATATTTTTACTAGAAAATATGACAAAAATTATCATCTCATCAAGAATATGACTTTTGCTGTGTGTAATTAATTATATACTGCCAGATATATTTCATGACCATTTTTTTAGATTACAGCAGAACTGTCCCTCACGGCCTTGCTTTAATTTGTGTCAAATTAAATATTTCTTCCCTGAATAATCACTATTTGGAGCTCAGCCATTTTATATATACCCTTTTTCATTTTTATGCATGTGTGGTTACATACAGTTTGTTTGTAAACACATATAGACACGGTTACACATGCACACGTGCATAACAACCTCTCTCGGAGCCATCGGCTGACCTTCGTTCACAGTGTAGATAAATATGAGCATATACACACGTAAATACTTTATCATTTAACAGTTCTACACAGACTTATCACAAATAATAAACATAAGCGCATTCACTCTTGAGTGGAACAGGCTGGGTGTTTGTAATATAATCTGTCTGGACCTTTTTCCTTAAGAGTTGATGGAATGTTATAGCAGGTTTAATGTTTTACTTCTGCAGTCGTTCCATCTGTCTTTCTCTTTCACACACTGTCTTAATCTGATGATCTAAAGAGATGTGATCATAGTGAATTATGTTCCTAGCCATGTGAAGTAGGTAAACCCTCTCTCTCAGTCCCTCTTACCATCTAGGAAATACAGTATGCTGTTTTTGTTTTTCTCAGATTTCTGTCCCGCTTCTATCCCTGCCTTCTCTCTTCTTTTTTTTGTGTTTTGTTGTACAATTGGAAAATGATGACCACATAACAGGGTATTTTAAGCTAAAAGCAATACTCATAAGAAATTCTAATATTACAACATTATTTTGATGAAGCGATTCTGTCAAACTGATTCATTGCTAATGAAAAGATGCCTTCACTATTCTGAAGCCATTTCTGTTTCTTGCCATTCTGATGCTTGCTATTGTGAACGCTTCTCAATGGCCACTCTTGAACAGTTCTTCTTATTTTAAATCCTCTTTAGTCATACATGGGACATTTAGGCACATTATTATATTCTTTAGTGTATAAAATACAAATAAACTTACTAATCATTTTTCTAACATAGATTTGGGGCCTTTATGTAGACAAGTAGAGGTACTTCAATGAGACGACTGCAAAAAAGTGACACTAGAAGGGGAGTTTTAATAAAATGCAAGCTTTTCATCATTGTTCACAAGATTATGTCTTTCCAGTAGCAATTTCAGTGACTTAATTTAATGTGTTTTAATACTGTGTTGGGGCACAGGGGGAAGTTTTTTGTAAGCTTAGTGCTCAAAAGGGTTGTGACTCTGAGAGGACCGTGTGACTCTGCCTGATCGGCCGTGTCAGGTGAGCTAAACTAGCGTTAAACTCTCAGGAAAAGACAGAGGTGAAATGAGTGCAGCAAATTCAGGGTCTCCCAGTGGTGATGTTTTTGTGAGCGTGTTTGCGTGTTCACTGCACACAGGTGTGAGTCTGTTTGTGTTTTAAAGAATGTATGTCTCTTTATGCTAAATAGGTGTGTATGTGAGCCTGTGTGCATCGTGTGTGTGTGCGTGCGAGTCTATAAAAGTGCTTCCTGATTTTATTGGTTAACTCAATCTTTGAATTTTTTCTGTTGGTTGAAGTCAAGTAGCCTCATGAACTCGTGTACAGTATCAAAGCCCCTTGTTCTTATTTCAGTCTATATTGTTTGTACAAGAAAACAATGATGAGGATGTTCCTGTAAGCATGCAGACACAATATGAGTCCTATAGATATTTATCTGATTTATACTATTATTTATTTATGTACTTATTTATTTGTCTTATCTATTTAGGGTTTATTTTATACGATTTTGATTCTGTTTAGTGATCTGTCATGCCACCCTCATATTGTGAATATGTTTTACTGTATGTATAACATTATATGTGCATACATACAATGAACAAAGAATAAATTCTTGAAACTTTATTTGTCTTGACATGTATTACAAAATAGCACAACAAGCAATATTGTCCTGGTCGGAAGATATTTATTAAATATTATGAATTTAATACCGTATTCATATAAGAAACACTGGGTTTATAATTTAAAAAAATTAATTGTCAATTTTGCTGTCTTACAAAATATTACTGTTCAGGTGGCTTTTACGGGAACATTGGATATTGCTCATCATATTCATGAGATGGGGGATTTTAAGAGACTAGTGGGATTCTTTACCGGTAAGCAACTTTCTTGCTGGATGGACTGCATGCGTGGAGAAAGAAGGGTGCTTGCAAAGCTAGTCTTCATTATTCCTCAAATCGTCTGTGCATAACTCATTCAAGTATGATAACTTTATGCGGCTTACTGAGGAAAACTGTGTTATGAATTTTGTATGTGATCAGGCCATATACAATTCACATACAATTTGCAATGTAATGTCAAATTGTGATGCAATTCCACTTAGTTCTTGAGATGTAGCCTAATACGACAGTGCTATCTTCCAACACTAGGCGTCACTGAGGATCCAGCAACAAAGCACTTGTTGTTCTTGCAAGCATATATTGCTGCAGGCTGGAAACCTCCAAGTGGGAGAGACTTATGCCGAAAGTAGGTTGGGACAACTCCAAGAGGGAGGGTAGGTTTAGGGTTGGGTTTGGTGTAGGGCATATTAACAAGGCCCAACCCATTTGGAGCTTGCTCCGATCTCCGTTTACACCTATCTCCTCTTATGCACCTTGCAACGCCCACACATACAGTACAGCACTATGCTAAGGTATTGTTTAAATGAGCATTTATTTGATAGTTAAACATAATTAGGACCCCTTTTGAAAACGATCGCACGAATCATCTTGCAATTGTTGACTGTTTCCCAAAAGTAGGCTATCATTAGGTAAGCAATGTCTACCTGAATGAATATCTTGTTCTAAGGCTCATTAGGTCACCTGCAAGAAAACCGCAAATTGAAAAATGAAAAGATTAAATATTTCTGACAACACCGCAAGCGTCCTTGTCACTTCCAGGAAACGCACGAATGCGGCTTTAGTGCAAAGGGAAAATAATAATAATAAGGTTGCATGACACAAAGGCAACATTTCAATAGGCTACTTGTAGAACTGAATGCGATTTGAATATTATGCGCGTTCATATTACCTAAGTGTAAACCAAGTACAAGGCACGTTTGGTTTTTACCGAGGTTGATTTGCTGGACGCTATAAAACAAACACCTCACTAATCTGAAACAGCCTGCGGGCAGCCATGTTTTCAGATTAACACAGATAGACGAATCAATTAGTCTAGGATGTAGTGAATCAATAATCTTCTTAATCTCCGCGAGGATAAACGTAATAATAACTATGTAACACTTTTATAGGTGCTGTTTATGCTTTTGAGGGGATTATGATTAGCCTACGCTTCCAACTATACATTCCCCAGTTCCAGATCCGTGAAATTGATGCTTTTAATCTAGGATCAAATATAAATCTTCCTTTAATGGGTTTAATCGAAGTTTTCAGTCGGATAAAATATCTTTGGGACAGTATAGGCTGCACTGAGATGCTGAGTCTGTTTCTACTGATAGGCTAATGAAGAATAAACCATTGCCTTTCTGAACACATTAAGGGACAATGCATCCCCTGTGATGTGACACTTAAGAAAGAACGCTATATTTGTTCATCCCTGTGAATGCAGGAATCCCTCCACACCCCACGACTGCCGTTCTAATTTGTCCGGCAAGCTGGAGAACGAGCGCTCGGTGCGCTGTTGCTGCTCCTGTTGCTCTGGCGCATGTGGCTGGATTCCCAGGGATCCCCAGTGCTCTGCAGCTTGCGCTCCTAACATCTATGACCCTCAAAGAGGCCGTGAAAACGCAAGGCTCCTGTAGTCAATAGTTGTCTACCAGTCAACCTTTTTGAATACCAGGTCAATAAATGTAAAGTGCGCAAACAATAAAAGCCACTTGACAGGCGCGTCGACAAAGTGTGGTGCCTTTTATCGTTTTACATTACCCAACACGTCAGGACCAATTCCACTCACATCGCGCGGCTTTTGTTTCAACAATTGTTGGCTATTTTTTTCCTGAAAAAATAGATTTTTTAAATGGCCCACGAAGTGTCTTTCAGGAAAGCCAAGTCAAAATGATGTCTTCTAAAACATTGTTGGTTCAAGAGGTTTGGTGCACCTACTATCAAACCCATATTACCTTGTTAAGTAGCCCAATTATTGTCATTGATTGATTCATTTAATCTGCCTTTATATCTAATCCTTTCTCTAATCCTGTTTGACACAAGAGATTAAACGGATTAGCAGCGATTTCCACTGTATTTAGAATTAAATCAACTTTCCTCTCGTTAATCCAAACTGTTTCTAAAGCATCTGTAACATAATAATAATAATAATAATAATAATGTTTAAATTATGTTAATGTTTTAATAATTATTGTTAATAATATTATTATTATTTTATTTATTTTTTTCTAGCTTTTGACGTGTCTTTTCCTGCTGCTTGCAGTCTTTCCTCGCCTCGTGGACTCTAATGTACCATGACCTGAAATAAGAAGTCTCATTTATAATGCTCATCGTTGTGATATCTGTTCAAAAATCCATGTGTTGCTATTCCCATGCCAGCCCAAGGTCTGCAGCCGCGGCCGCTGAGATATGTGACATTGCTTAATTGATAGCAAAGGTGACGGTCACGGTCCTGTTTGTGCTTAATGGCTCAATGACTCGCTTTGCTGAACAACCGGTGGGCGTTCAGGTGCCACTTGTGTCGCTCCACAGTGTACTACAGGTGCACCATTCCAATTATTGGGCAGTTTATATGCGCGTTATGCACTTGAACGTGAACTTTGTGCTCTTGGGTAAATAGTCGTTAAGTGACATTTCTTATTTATGTTATGACAAACAAAATCATTACGCTATTCATTGAAATTGAAATGCACGCAATATTGAAATGGTTTCTGGTGTGTTTGCACCTCATCAATTTTGAAACTTTCAAGCAATAAATTAATTAAATTAACAGTCTTCTTACAAAAAAAGGCATTTATCAACACCTTTTTTAATATTCTAAATGCGCGTTTTAGCATACAAACTACGGCTGCTCTGTTCATTCAGTGCCGGCAGTGGGTCTCTTTGAGTGCAGAGCGCGCAAGTGGTGTGATTCCCACGGATTGTCCCTCGCGTTGCAGCTTGCAGCGGGGTGCAACAACCATACACTCACCAGACCCTTTTTTTCCCTTTTACTAACAAAGTGACCCCCTCCATCTTTATTTGAATAGCAGAGAATAAGGGTTGTTTATGGGCTCTAACCAGTTAGCATCTCAGGTACCGGCATAATTTGTTGTGAGGTGTCTTACAAACCTCCTCATTGGCGACCACTGTGAGGCACACTGCTCTTAATGCCAGTACCAGCCCCCTACATAATAAAACCATACCCGCTGCTTGTCGTTTCTCCGCTGGTATATTTATTCTTGTTTGTTATTCAAGCACGTGTATAATGATGTCTTGTGTTAAAAGAAAACGTTAAAGCACCACTTTATAGGACAAAACTCCTTTTCCAAAATTCTATGGGAATTTGTCGGTCAAACGCGTGGCGCTCCCTGCTACTCTCAACTGCAACTCTACAATAATTATTTTAAATGCAATTTAGTTGGTATTCATAATAAATCTATTTTAAAGTTTAAAAATAATTTCAGGAAAATTAACATTGAGGTTTGAATGCAAGATTTACCTACGTTTTCCTGCATTTTTTTTTTTCTTTTACGGGGATTTATAGCAAATTTATAGCTGATCCATTGTTCTCTCACTTTTTAAAATTTATAAATGTACAAACATGTCATCTTTTTCCATAATATTAATGGACACAATATCCTAAATGCTCAGCTGTGGCGATACCATATACTTTTCAAAATATGTACACTTTAATATGCACTTTTAAAGTACTATTATGTACCTTTAAACTTTTATTATTTACCATATATGGATAAACAGGGTGCTTTTATATCCAGTACCGCTTTTTTCATGAAAAGCCGCTCATTGGCTTGTGAAACCTTCTATATAATCTATATAATTTATCGATATATATATATAGCCTCATAACTAATAATTTGGCAGATGTCTTTCAAATATCGCTTCAGGTACAATTCAGTGAGCGACATTTTTATGTTTGTTTTGCCATTCAATTTTTTTTTTTTTCCCGTCTGTTCAAGACCACGTATTGTTATAGATTGTTTGTTTAGGGTGACTATAGGTTGTTCGCATTGAAAGCTGCAAACGCCCCCGCTTTAGCGCTGAAGCGCTTGCCTTATTCTTTTGATTGTTTCTTGGACAGGCTAGTGTCCACTGCTTCGATACAAACGTGCGGCCTGGCATCCTACAGCCCGTGATTGATGAGAGACCTATTCTTTACCCTTTCTGCCTCTTAAATGACAGCTCCTTTCACTGACATCACTCATACACAAATGTTTGTGCTGTATTGTATGGACCTCGTGGACAACCAATGGGGCTTAACCATAGCTGCACGTCTTGATAATTAAGAGGCTGATGGAAGGGGCTTCCCGCACGCGAATGGTAAGCGCTTGAGTTGTTACCTGCTTTAAGAGGAGCCTCAAGGTGACAGGGTCAACAGTAGGCTCTCTGACCCCTTAATTACATGTGATAACTGGGTGCACTTTAACCAGTAAACGTTAATGGTAGAAAGACAAATGAAAGGACAAAAGCTAACATTTAAGCGTCAATAATTAAGAGAGCGCAGTATGTCCTTTAACTGCTGTTACGTGTCTGTAACTGAGGGAACTGAGAAATTAGCCAATTCATACAATAACTGTAACACTTTTGGAAAATTCATAGATTTTCAGAATAAAAAAAATGTACAAAAGCTGTCACTTTTTGTGGCACTGGGCACTGGGGTACCTTTTCCAATGGAAAGCTGCATGTTTGTACCATATTTACCCTAAACGGGTGCATACTTAAAGGTAGGCTACATCTTAAAAATAAAGGTTCTTGGCATGTATGGTTTCATGAAGTACCTTTAACATCAATGGAACATTTTCATTGCACAAAATGCAAAAACAAGAAATGTTCACTGAAAGGTTCTTTGGGGAACCCAAAATTGTTCTATAATATATGCAAAAACCTCCTTTTGGAACCTTTATTTTTCATACATGTACATTTTAATACCCAGTGACAGCTTTTGCACTTTTTTTCTGAGAGTACATGATGACATGCATATTAATTATATTTTAAGGAAATTAATTTAGTAATTTAATTTAGTGTGCTGTAAAATCACACATTTCTGTCATTTAGGTCGAATAAAGTGTATGTACACGATATAAAATTATTTAAAAACAATAATATAAGAATAAATTTATTTATTCTGGTCATTCATTAAGGTTCGACTGCGACACTGACGGAGACACTATTTCTGATACAGTTGTCAATATAGGCAGTCGCTTTGTCGACAATTTAGGAGCATGTCCAGTCTCGGTGTTTTGGACTCAGGGGGCGTGTACTGGGGGGTGGCCTGTAAACAGGCCTTATCCTAAGGTGAGCTGCCTCAGCTGCGGGCGCTGGGGATGCTTGGCGCTGATTGGTTGGCGCTTACGGTCAAAGGCACGCGACTATGGATGTAGTTATAAGAGTCCTCGCGTGCCGCCTTTCAAACTGAACTAACTCTTGAGCATCAAGAGGAAAGATCGAAGAGTCGGCGATTGTTGTTACTGGGCAACACCAACACAGCACATAAAAATGGACACTGTGTTGGATCCATTCACAGGCTTAGACTCCTTCTCCTCCCCTTATTTCGACGACGATGACTTCTTCACGGACCACTCGTCGAGGGACCACTTGGACACAGACGACTTTTTGGATGAGGACGTCGATTTCCTCACCAATCAAATCCAAGAATATTATAAGGACAGTCGGATATCACAGGACGGCGATTATTGTGACGCTGGCAACTTCTCTTTTTCCTCGTCGTCTTCGACTTTCTCGTACGGATGCGCTGACAGCACCTCGGAACTGTCCCCCAGAGACGGTCCCTTGCTGAAGAGGCGGAGGCGCATGAGATCCGAAGCGGAGATGCAACAGTTGCGCCAAGCTGCCAACGTCCGGGAGCGACGGAGGATGCAGTCCATTAACGATGCTTTCGAGGGACTGCGATCTCACATTCCTACTCTACCATACGAGAAGAGACTTTCGAAAGTTGACACTTTACGTCTGGCAATCGGCTACATAAACTTCCTTGCAGAACTTGTGCAGTCCGACATGCCGATCCGGAACCCACACAGTGATACTTTAAACCAACCTAAAAAAGTAATCATTTGCCACAGAGGAACAAGTATGTATATCATTATTGTATTATTTCATTATTATTATTATTATTATTACTAAACAACTCTCGCCCGTTTTTTCCAGGATCCCCATCTCCAAATGACCCAGACTACGGTTTGCCTCCTCTCGCCGGACACTCTCTGTCATGGACTGATGAGAAGCAGTTAAAAGATCAGAACATCATTAGGACAGCGAAAGTCTGGACACCAGAGGACCCACGAAAGTTGCACTTAAAATCATCCATCAACAACATTGAGAATGAACCCCCCTTTAACTTTATTTCCTAAGGCAGTGCCATTTTTATTCTGTATACACATTGTGTACAACTGAATTGTATGGATATATCCATGATTTGTTTATTTGTAATGTATTATTGTTACTATCTGTGTTTAAGCTTTTTAGTCTGAATTGAAGATAAGGCCACTGGCAATCATTTTGTGTCGTATTTAATTGTTTAATTGTGCTGTAATATATTTTTCTAATTTAATACGGATTTTATGTCAAACAAAACCTATTTTTATACAAACCAAACACGAAAATCGTCTATATTTATACTGATATGATGACTCAATAAATTTGTCTAATATCTCACTCTCATGTGTTCGAATCTTTCATTGAACCCACAACAGGCCTATATAAAACAATTCACCATATGGCATTACTATTGTTTGTTTGTTTCCTCAAAGCTTAACAATAGTTGAAAATATCAAAATGAAATGAATTTAGGTAAACATGCATCACATGGTATATAGCTATAATTCGAATTGTACAGCAGTATAGCGTCAATATATGACCATGTATCTTGTAGACAGGCCATCTTTTATTCTGTGCCTATGAATAGATTCAAATCGTGCAATTAACTGTAACTAAAACGTGATTTCTGAATAGATACTTTAATGTGAGGTGTGAAGCCCTGGATATAGAGTAGAACGACAGCTGAAAGATGTCACTATTTATCATTATGGAAATCTGACGGACCCTTGCTGTGTCTCTGACAGTTTGGGTGAAAAATAAATAAATAACGAAACAGGAGAGGAAGGAGTATGTTTTAAAGTGTGGCTCCAAATTGGTAAAAGAGCCATGAAGTTTCCTTTGCCTTGGGCAGTTGGCCTGGGTACACTGCAGGTGCTCCAAGGCTAAATTTTCCCGTGGTATCCACTTGTGTTCTATGTACCCAGTTGTCTCTACGTCAGCTCTCGCAGTTATTAAGAGGTAGCCCAAACACATGCCCATGTCCACATGTCCAAAGTAAACTCATGAAGAGCGACTGGAAGCTAATATCATGGATAGACTGAGACTGGAATCACAGGTATTTATTTAATAATCATTTAACAATTTAATGTTTTTTATGGCTTGTTCATTATATCACATTATCCATACATTGTGTACGATCATATCATTAGTGAAAATTGTTATTAAATGATTGTATTTTTGTTATTAACTAACGTTTATTGCTTACCAATGTATTTATTTCCCCATTTTGTTAGTTGTTATCAAGTAAGTTTATTATGCGGAGATGACTATTTAATTAGTGTCAACAATATTTCGCAAACTCCATTGTGAACGTCCCTAATGAATTAAATGAAATCTTAACTGATCGACATAATCCAACCTTTCCATGTATTAGCGCCTCATTAAATGCGTTGATTTCTGCTATCCAGGGCGCAGGACTAAAACCATGTAATCCCATTATGCTCATTAGAAAGTCAAGTGTTACCAAATCAGACTTAACTAAGATAAAGGACCCCAGACGTCTCATGGCGATTTCAACTATTTGCCCGTGGTAACATTTCAATTTGATTAGGGGAAGACAAAAAATGCTGCTATCATTGTATTTGGGCACCTCACGCGTGAAAGAGAATGTTTGAAAACAGGCACAGTACAAAACCCTTAAAGCATCTTTTTAAAGAGCGCCGATGGAGCGGAAGAAAAATGCTGATGCACTGGATCTTTTCAGGTTTCTGTTTTGTCACTTAGGGGTTTTGGCTTGGCAAAGCTTAAAAGGCGACCATTTATTGCTTGTCAGGTTTATTCCCGTTATTAGCCTATGTGTTCCAACGTCCCACAGACTCTTTCGGGAAGCCCGTGACTGTGGATGCCCGTGGGTAGATAATGATGTTGCGCGGAACACGAATTAGAATAGCCTACTTGTTGCGCAAGTCATTACGCTACAGGGCGATCTCATGCTGTTTTTGCGCAGTCGTGGAGATTTCATTAAAAACAAGCTACAAACAAACAGAATTCAATAACTATAAAAATGTGATTTTCAATTAGCGTTTATCAAAGTTTAGTAGTCATGTTCTGCGTGCGTTAAAGCAGACATATTTTGCGCAGTGAAATTCTAGCAAAATAAATCTGCTGTCGCAGTCATAAGTTTTTGAGCCCCATGTAGTCCAAACCTAATTATTAAAGAAAGTGAAACGATTACGCACGGTTTATAGCTATCAGTGTCAGCAATCTTAGGATGCGCACTAAGCTGGGAACGACGCCTATCAAGATTCTCATAAACGTTAAATCTGCTCATATTCGGATTATCCCCTGCAAAAATATGGAGGATAAGACTGAAAATCTTTGAGTCTAGCGCATTTTCATTAGTGCATGGCAACGGTGGCATCGGGGTGCCAGCTGCCAGCTTGAACAAACACCAGTTGATTCCCCTGTACCCAAACTCTTAAAAGCCTACTAAATCCCCCATGTCCGAGTCGCGTCCCGGGGGTACTACAGTGTGATCCTCAATGTAACAAATATATCACTAATTATTTGTCCAAAAATATTACCTCGGGAGGGCACAGGCTAACAGGTGCTGGAGAAAGCCAGACTCATCACGCACCCCGGGTAGGGGGAATTTGTTGCCAAAGTGCAGGCTGTCCAGGCGCCCTTAGTTTTACACAGTGCTGAGTCTGCAGATAATTGCCATGATATCTTTATTGCTAGGACTTTAACATCTCCGTCCCTGTCGAGTTTCTCCTCGATGCACCTGGTATTTCAAACTTGTTCTTTTTGTGCGCCTGGGTCCTGGACAGCAGCTGCTTAAAACAAGCAAAGAGGGAGGCCCGTCTCCGTCTACAACGTCTCCAAGACGTGTTGGCATGGTTGTCTTGTCTTTAATGTACCATTAGCCTTTGTCTTGACACAATATGGGAACAGTAAAGCATGACGTGTGTTATAATAAAACACATTTTCAATGATCCACCCGGATTTAAGGCGCCAACGCGAGCCAGCCGACAGTATTGTTTTGTCCTCCAAGTCCCACGGGCAATAGACGCATTGCTGTGTCTTGATCAAGCCATTAAATTTATGTCCACCAATTTTTCACGTGCAGAAAAAAGGATCTGAGCGCTGCCTTCTAAGCACATTGATTTCCCCGCCGTCACCTGGCGCTCGGTTTTGAGGGAAGGGTAATGCGAGGCGCTTCGTAAAGTGACTCCGTTTACATAAGGCCCTCACCATCCTGCTCCATTGTTTCGTCTTGTTAATAACTCATTACCCGGTTTTAACAAATCCTCCATTGCATATGTTTGGTGTCTCCATATTTTGATCCGTACGATTAAGCAGATGTTACGATTGAAAACTGAAAAGTCCAAGGCTACTCATGTCTGAAAGGAGAAGAGCGGTCTCCGCGCGGGCCTAACAAAGAGCCTTGGAGATCTTCAGAGAGACATTTACGACCAATAAACAGACTTCAACCTGCTCTATTTCAGCCATTGTGTCGTTCTTGAATAATTAAGGTTAATAAGAATAGGTTTGTATACTTTGAATGCCAGGACCACAGGTGCGGGGTGACATGATGAATGATGTGCCTGATTTTTGCCAAGCTTGAGAGCCCTTCTCTTGGACTTTCAAGCTGATAGAAAATATTGTCATTTCTTTAATTCACAGCATTACTTTCATTCAGGACAAAGCCGGGTGATTAAAAGCTTATGTTGTAATGAAACACACTACGTGGTGGCTGCGCTGCCTCAGAAAAGAAAGAGCGAGTCAATGCCCGGGCGCGCTTGGGTTTGTGCGCACGTAGTCTGCTCCATCTAAATCAAATAAAGGGAACCTTTCCAACTTTTAAAAGACCACGTTTTACCTTTATTATGGCCTTTAAGACCGTATCCATTAAGCATATGGTGCGAAAGCAGCAGCCTTTGTACTGACGAAGCTCTCGACAGAGCAACCGGTGTCTACTGGAAACAAGTGCACAAAAGCGCGCACGCGTGCAGGACTTTTAAGAAAAAGGAAATATTGTTCAATTGCGCATAAAAGGAGAGAACGACCGCCTTAGACAGCACCTCATTCTCCTTTGCAACAAAAGACGCCAGTTACCTCCAAAAAATGCACTTATGCCATGACATTGGACCTTGGAAAATAAAATATCACCAAGGCAAGCTGGGGTTTTGCGCACGGGATGCCCGACTAACAAGAGCGAAATGGGTAGCTGGCAGAGTTTGCTCGTCTGAAGGTGGCCTCCCCCTTTTCACCCCAAAGCTTGAATCCACTTGCAGCACAAGACTTGCCTAAAGATTTTTATTTTCTTGGCTCACTTTTTTCTGTGAGGCTTCTTAATGCACTTAATGTGCTCCTTTAGAAATATTTAGATGAAAGTGCTCTGTTTTACAGTATCTCATTAAACAATATTCTTTATAAATGACTAAAATGATAACCTAGTAAGCTAAATTATTTTTTTTACCTTGTAATTAACAGCCCATCTATGCAAAGTAAAATTATACATCTACTTAAACATTTAAAAAGCATTACAATCTCAAATATTATTATTAATATCTGAAGATCGTGTTTACCATCATTTTTTATTAATAGTTGTGTACATTATGACGACATCACGATGGTTTATAGATGCACAGCAATACAATGAATGTTAGACTACTGGTATTTTTCCAAGTCACGGTCAAAGCAAACTTCAAGAAGATTTGCGCAAAAAAAAAGCCAAATGGTTACTTTAGAAGCCATAGCTGACCGTACAAATCTCGCATTTGCCTATAGTAGTGGTAATTTAGTCAGAAAAGAAAAAAAAATCGTTGAACTTTAAACTCATAACACAAAGTTCACGACTAGCCACAATAGTATCTCTGGTGCTTTATAATAACAATTCAGATTGGTCGCCCTACACCAGGGACAGCTGGCTTTGCTTGGCCATGGAACCCCATACCACCCTTGGTGGACCATACACAACGACACTGACCTTACGGCGGGGGAAGCCAAAATGTGCCTTTGACTGAATTAGCCTCAAAGACGTCTTGCTATGATCTTTGTTCGTCACAGAATGGACTGAATATTGTTCTTAATACGAGAGGCATTGTATCCAGCTTTTGCGTGCCCCATATGAAATATTACTGCTCCTTTATTCAAACTCTCGTATTTCAAGGCAGGCATGTAGTTACCGTATGCGGTTTTGTGTCAGTGCTAAGATATCCAGACCCTGCCTGTCACTTCATTTCAATGCCTGGATGCCATACTTTTATTAATGTTTTCTGCTTTGTTCGAGACAATGGCCAAGGGAATGCACATACTCTCATAGTTCTTCAAGGAATAAGGGCTTAGAAACTTGAAGAATTCGGTCAACATATCAGTACTCTCAATTCCGCAAGGCATGCAACAGTTCCATAAATAAATGATCGAATCGTGCAAATTATGCAATTGCTATATGTTAGTAATTTTCGTATCATAATTTTAAAGCAGTTTTTTTTACATGACAAAAATGAAAAGTAATATTTGGCTTAAAAAGGTTATATTTTATTCACTGGTTGCACTTTTCTACTTTTCTACTTTCCTAATTTTCCAAAAGAGCCAGCGTTCTGCCTATGAGAAGGGAACAGCTTCGCGTTGATAATTGATCCAGTTTTTTCTACCTTTCGCAAAGAGACAGAAAAGTCGGGCTAAAATGTGATAAATTACAAATATGCAAATTTCATTCAGTGGCGTTTGTAAGTGTGTCTATCTGAAAGTGAATAAGGCCTTGCAGTCAGTCTGCGCGCACTCGGGGAGCTCGGGACCCCAGGGCGCGGATCAAAGCGCCCCATTCTTTTTCATCCCCGGTATTCTCCCACAAACGATTTCGATACAATATGTTTCCATGATGCACGTCATGTGCCTGGGACGCAGAACTCGTTGCATCTTTGCTCAATGCGTCGACCGCCTTTTGTTCTACAGGATGGACTTGAGAGGGTTTTCCCCCTAGTTGCCAGGTTTCTAAAGTGTAAAAGCATGCATCATTTTTCACCAGGTCTCGTTTTAATATTCACAAAAGGAAATCTATGAAAACAGACCTTTCAGTTGTTCGCTGGCATGAACCTCACTGCCGTCCAACTGATTTCTCCTATTATAAGCATTTCTCAGTGGGGAGGTATTTGTAACACAAATGCAGCTGTAACACACACACACACACAAAATAACATATTATGAGTAAAGACGTCTTAGGTTTATGTAATTAATGCATCATTTCTCAAAACAATGAATAAAAATATATATGATCTCTTGCTCTTCCAATAACAATCATCTGAGAATAAAAATGAGCAATATTATTATAATTAATTGCTTAAATTATTATTATTTCTTTTTTCTTTTTTTTTAGCATCTCAGTACCCTTGGAAACACCAGCACTCCAAAAAACGTAAATTCTCCACCCCTCAATTGTTTTCCAGCTTTGAATGAATTTATAGCTGTGGCACAGAGGAAGCAAAAGCGTAAAACAGCAACTCAGTGCAACTTGACCATAAGTTTAGAGTGTTTGGCTGAAATGGCCTTGAGCCAGAGCTGGGAAAGCTTCCAGGCCAGACTCCCATTAACCCTCTATGGTGAAACTCTGCTGGAATCCAACACACCAGCCATCGCCATTTATCCACCAACTAATGAAACTAATTAATTTCTGGAGTTCAGCTAAAATTCCACTTTGTTGTTTTACAACCTTAGCCTGAAACCATGTGAAAGTAGCAAACATCTTTAGTGCGATACCCCCTCCTGAGATTGTTTTAGCTAATGATATATATCTGACATCTTATAGTAGTTTCTATGGTAACAGGGCTGCAAGCAGTTCGGACCATGCTGGTCTGTTCAGTAGCACAGCAGTATGGTAAATTTGTTTTGTGACTCTGGCAATGGACCAGTTAGAGGAAGATTACAAGGAATTAGGCCATAATCACATAATCCCTGAGAAAAGGGTCACGGCACAGTGATCAGGCTGATCAAGTCATAACCCAATAACCATCCGTTGTATATGACAGATAGTTAAAGGAGAAATTGGTAATTGATTCTAAGCTTGTCCCTAAGGGTCAGTGGGGTCTGGAGAGACCAGAATTCGGAGAACAGCTCTGCAGGGGTTTGCCACAGAGCGACACTGTTTATACAGAACACTACAGCTACCAGCAAAACCACTCTGTTCTACAGATTGAGAAAGTCAGTGGTACTGTTTATCACTTCATACTAAAGCTTACAGTAAATTTACTGTGTTTGATTTTTTTAAAGCACATGTAAAATGTAAAAGTAGAGCCCATTTCTTATGATCATTTATTCTGTACAGTGTGAAGAAGTGAAATGAAGACCGAGCGAAAGCGATGGGGGCAGAGCAAGACTAAAGACTGAAATGGTTTCGAGAGCCAAGATCTTATTGTTCAGCTTCACAGCCATTGAGATCGCCTCCAAAGCTGTGCATTCCGCTGGTTTTGTGCTGTATGCGGCATGCGGAAAGCGAAAGACCATTCTTGGAGCAGTCTTTACTGTGGCAGAAGAATGCATACAGTTACTCATGTCTGCACCTCTCCAACAGCATTCAGGCTTAAGAGCTGCAGTAGACTGAGCCCATTCACAGCACAGTCAATTACAGTCAGTTAAAGTCACGATAGCCTTTGTTTTCTCTTAATGGGAGCTCTGTGTGGCTTCACTATGGGAGAAATCTAATGAATTTACTTAAAGAGATTTGAAGATTTCTCTTTGTTTTGCTTGAAAGCATGCCAAGCGAGTTCAAACGCACTGTACAGTGATATCTTCACTGACAAAATGAACTGACTTTTCTTCCAAATAGTAATTGCTGTACATATGCTTTGTAAACCATGTAAACTATTAACACACAATTAAAACAATGTGGTTATTGATGCACAAATATATATTTTTAATAAATCTCATCACCATATTGCATAATCTCTTTGACTGCTCCTCAACTCCATTATTTTATTTCTGATTTATAAATAAGTTTCATACCATCATCAAGTTTTGAAATGACAAAAACAAGCTGTGCACAGACGAAGCCATTTCATGTTTTAAATGTGATTTGAACTTCAAAAACCTATGGTGGTTGCCTCTTGAAAAGGGAGAAAGAACTCCAGTTTATACTTCTTCATCTTTCTCATCTGCCACGCTCAACTTGGGATCTGCAGTTACATAAAACACTCAATTAGCAAAAAGCTTCACAATGCCAAGAAAATCAAAATGAATCTTTTACATGTAATAAACATCTAAAATACACCAAACAAGTTGGCTTTCACAAAAAAAGTCCAAAATGAATAGTTTTATTTTAAATTAAATCAAGGTAGTGCATAGTATTCAGTCATATAACTGAATATCACTAGTAAATCATACATTTCATTCATATTAGAGAACTTATAAATTGTGATGCACAAACTGTGGTTTTAACCATCCCAAGTCATTTTTTGTACCAATCAAGTGAATGTGAGTACTGCCCATGGGAGGGGCAACATGACATTTCCCTGGCCGATTCAAAACAGGTCATGGACCCTCCATAGACACCAAGGCGGTGGGAGGGAGAACTTAACCACACCGTGTAACCGAATCAAACCAGTGGTTACCCCTTTTCAGCCCACTGGAATAGCCATAACAATACCATTCACTTTGCAGCAGAGAAGACATGCTCCTTTGAGACTGACTGAGAGGCGTTTTATCAACTGCGGGGCTTTGTAGCCTTTTAGAGAAAAAAAAACAAAAAAAAAAAACAGAGAGGGAGAAACAGAAAGTTCATTTTGAAAGTTGTTTATTTTTCCTAACACATATTATTTGATTTCATTGGGTGTGGCTCTAAATTTAAGGTAAAAAGAGTCTTAATAATGGCAGATGACAGAATATGCAGTTTTACGTGCAGAAAAATCGTCAAGCTCAGGAATGCCCTAGTGCTGACCTAGGCCTTTCAGGTTGCTTGAACACATCAGAATTGCCATTGTTGCGGTTGATTAATTGAGTCTGATAAGTTACCATGAATGAAGATTGTTATAGTGTTTAATGTGGTGGGCCTGGGTTTGTAAATGCCTCTTTCAAATAGTTCTGCAGAAAAGCATATGGGCCAGACGTATTCATGAACAAAATGAAAAAAAAGGCAAAATTTATTATAGTTGTGTCCAAGCAGTCTTGTATTCTTCTTTTGATCATTTGCCGAATGACTTTGAAGCCATGCACTTGCCATATTAAAAAGGGGACATTTAAATCTTTTAGAAAAAAAGTGAAATTTTACCATGCTGCTTAAGTTTGACTCTTTTTGACAGTGTTCGCAATGTGGTTAAAAAGTTTAATATTTAGTATATTAAGCATTTAATTAAAATAAAAATTTGAATATTTTTCCTTAGTCAAACATATTGGCATTTTTATCTGATTATTTTTAGAAGACAATATTCAAATTTAGGAATAAAGCTCAGCTAACAAGTCCGCTCACCAGACAAACAGGCAGCCTTAGCTTATATGTACAACCAAGAGCTTGTAAAAGTGCGTTTGCCATAAAAGCTTGAAATTATTCACACCAACTTAGATTGGTGACACACTGAATAAACATAATCTGCTGTGTGACAACAATGTTTGCCAACTCTTTCCAAGTGTCAAGACCCTCAGTAGCTGGTGCCTTATCTCCAGTGTCTCAATTATTGGGTGTCAGTGGTGATGTATGGACCGGATTCCCGTGGTTTAGACAGGGGCCAGCTAGCAGTTGTAGAGGTCACTGGCCAGGCCCTCTGGACAGAGGACCAGTGACCCTCTTCATGCTGACCCACTATAAACTACTGCAATGGCCTGTAGACATCTCTATCCACCCAGAGCAAGGCTGCAAGTACAAGGCTTTTCTCAAGTACTTAAGCAAATATGCAGAGGGTTAGACATGATGTAAAAGCCAAATACAATAAAAACAATAATACTGAGAAATATTTTTACAATTTAAAATAAATGTTTTCTATTTAATATATTTTCATAAGTAATTTATTCCTATGATAGCAACATTTTACTAATTTAATTTAAGAATTTACTCAATGCCACATGATCCTTCATTCTAATATGCAGATTTTGTGCTCAAGAAAACTCTCTTTTGAGCAATTTAATAAAATAATAATCAAAATTAAATAATTCAAAAATTAATAAAATATAAAAGTGTATATATTACAATATCACATTCATTCTAAGTGTATAGATATATGCACTGCAGAAAGAAGAACCAATGCAAAACCAATGACACTCATCTATTGTCTAAGATTACTGGCCTGTTGAAATCCACCGACAGGATAGCAGTGTAATCTGGGCAGATTGATTAGTTAGCTTCTGTGCATCAGATATTTGTGTCTGAGAGCTTCCATATTGACAGAGGGTATTAAGTCTTTCAGTTATCTGGCCAAGTCATGCCTGCTAAACTCATTAACCTAGATCCCAATCATCAGAAAGTCAATAATAGGCAAAAGAGAGATTAAAAAGTATCTGAGGCAAGACAACTCTCTCCATTATTTCTCATTCCTACTCCTCATGTGTCACTGCCAATATATGTTTGGTCAAATCAATATCTTTGAACACGTTATGAACATGTTTTTTGATGTGGTGAATTTGAGGACAGGTTAAATTAGATGTTTTAGTTATTGGTCTGTGTTGTTATGTCTTTCAGGTGGTCATGCACTAACCTAATCCAGGAAGAGCATCTGCTCCTCTCTCACTCTGTAGGCTGATGTCCATCTTCTGCTGGCCTCCAGCACCTATACGTGGCTTATATCAGATGGACATTTAAGCTTCAAGTCCATCACACCAAAACCAGAACAGTTGTCAGTTGAAAGGTTTCTTACCAAAGGAGCCATATTACTATAGCCCAGCCTGTTAAAAGTACTGTCTGCTGGACTCTTCTGCCGTGGTGAGCAAGAAGCATCTATCTGCAAGAAAAAGACATCTGAAATGTCTCCAGTTTTCATACACATGTTGGTTTTACTCTATTTGTGAGGAAATACAGAGGTCATGATACTTGCTAAACTCCAACCCAAACTCTAAATCATGAAAACCTTTTATAAAAATGTTGAATAACATTTTAGTTTAGGAACCAATTCTCACCGGCTTATTAACATGCATATTACTAGTATATTGTCTGTTTATTAGTACTTATAAAGCACATATTCTGCATGACCACATTTAAGATACCTTAACCCTACCCCATACCTAAACTTGCTTACTAACTATTAATAATCAGCAAATTAGGAATTTGTCCCATAACTAAAGTGTGACCAAATTTGGTCCTGACACAAACACGCATATTTACTTCGCCAATCTAAATGCAGAAATATCGTAGACCTCTGTTGTTTTACAGTTGATCATAAATATGACATACAAATCAAAATTCACACCCTAACAGAAAACTTTGCACATTTACAATTAAAAAAATACATTTATTTGCTATATTTACATTTTCATTTTACATCACCAGATGTCCCCAAATGGAGGATTTGTCAGATTTAGCTAACTTCTTGGGACAAATTTATCCCCATAAATTAGAGTGAAGTAACTCATACATGTACTGTATGCACACAATAATTCAAAAGTTTGGATTTCTGTAAGCTTTTAAAAAAATAAAACTTTTATTCAATGTTACAAAAATTACTCTTTCAATTAAATGCTGTTCTTTTGAATTTCTATTCATTAAATAATCTTTAAAAAAGCCATTGCAGTTTCCACAAAAATATTAATCAGCAACTTAGGCATTGATAATCATAAGAAATATTACTTGAGCACCAAATAAGCATTATGATTTCTAAAGGATCATGTGACTTAAAACTGGAGCAATGGCTGCTTAAAATTCAGCTTTGCCATCACAGGAATAAATTACATTTTGAAATATATTAAAACAGAAAAACAGTTATTTTATATTACAATAATGTTTCACAATATTATACTGTTTTAACTCTATTTGTTACCAAACAGATGCAGCCTTGGTGAGCATAAGAGATTTCTTTCATAAACAGTAAAAAAAAAAAAACTTCAAACTTTTAAATGTAATATACATGATACAAATACTATATATATAGTGGTAAACATTGGGTATATGTCCTTTTTTAAGGCTTTCTAAGCTGTTTTCATGTGTATTATTTGTGTAATAAATGACATCCGGCACAGGCAGGCCTCAACGAGGTGATTTGAGTTGCGTTTGTCCTCCTGGTAAATGGGGTGTGGGGTGCAGCGCAAAACAAAAACAAAACTTATGCATATTCATCAGCCCTCACAAATTGAGGCCAGAGATGAGGGGCTTAATGTGCGTGCACCTGTTAAAGTCTGTTCTGGGTTAACCTCTACTGTATATGTGCTCTGTGTGTGTGCGGGACAGGCCACAGGTGCAGATTTCATTAACAGCTTTAATTCATCAGTGATTAAAGCTCCTGCCCTCTTTCAGTGTGGTAAGATCAGCTTTGATGAAGAAAAAGACATGTTTTGGTGTAAATATCATGGAAGGGCATATTTATTCAAATTGGACAAAACTGTAGCACTCTCAGAGAAGGGACTGACCGCAAAGCTGACTGAGGCATTGTGCAGAATGGCTTCCTGCCGCTGCAATGTCTGCCGCAAGAACATCTCATCCTTGATGGCATGGAAACTTAAGAGAGAAATAGTCAATGTAGAAGAGCTCATGGAGTCAGTTGAAAAAGCAATTAGAGTTGTGGTGTACCTCTGTCTTAAAATCTCAAACTTCTTTTCCCACACCTGATTGGACATGCACAATTGCTTGCTGAGCCTGATAACATTAAGAAACGATAAGATCAACAGAGGGCATTGGAAAGAAGAAGTATTTTATTTTACCTTTCAATCTCCTTTTTCTGCATTGCTTCAGTGTGTCTAAGTTCTTTATTTTTTTGAGCCAACTCTGTATCCCCAGCAAGCTGAAGGAAAAATAAAGCTAAGATTCAGATATGTTTATGTATGCATGTAGTTCCACTTGAACAAAGTGAAGGGTACCTCCATGGTTGTAGTTTCTGCTGGCTTCTGCTTCTCAAGCTTCTTTCCAATGGCAGCTTTCTGACAACAGGAGAATCACAAAACACATCCTAAAATTTCAATGATGCCTTACTGTATAGAATTTGTATGGCAATAAAGGAATACTAATAAAATTCTACTTTTGCTTCCTTGTGTTTTCATTACTGTACAATCCAAAAATTACAAATCTGTCATCATTTACTCATCCTCATGTTGTTCTAAACCTGTATTAGTTATGTGTTCTATTTAACGTAAAAGAAGATATTTTGAGAGATGTCTCAGTGTTTTTTTGGCCATATAATGAATGTCAATAGGGTCCAAATATCATCTTTTGTGTTTCAAAGAAGAAAGAAAGTTTAAATCACTGAATCTGGGAACAAGTTTCATGTGCCGGTTTCATTGTGGAATGCCGGTCCACCTCAGCTGAGAAGAAAGGAAGTAGCTTTGGAGCTTTATCTGTTTTTCCAATGGTGATTTAAATGGAGAGCCATATTCTGTGTCATTATATCAATCCGTCGCTCACAAAGGGTCATTTTAACACCAAATGTCCACTTTGTGTGGCATGTCCAATCAAGGCCTGACACAGCTTTGTGGAATGTCATGTTGGCTGATTGAGTGCATACGTTCAGAGCAGTGTTAAGGTCAGGTCACCTCAGGTCAGCTCGGACATCCACTTTTCCACCCATGTTCCCCCAAAAAGGCCTAACAGAACGTGGGATTCCCTTTTTAAGTGTCTCTTAGTAAGAGTGGGTGCAGAGTGTGTTGTTAGTCTAACCCAACACAGAAAGGATGTCAGTCTACCCTTTTTTTTCATTCTAACCAAAGAAAACAAAGCATGGGAGAAAGAAAGTTTCCTTGCCAGATTGTTCAAAGAGCCATTGTGTGCAAAAAGGAGTAGGTGTTGATTTGTGACAATATGATAGTGAGTTGTGTAAGGCCTCTGAAGTACTCTGCTTTGAGAACAGACACTAATGAAGGCATGCTACACTTCAGTCTGTTTCCTTGCTAGTTTGATGGATGCACGTTTACAGTTTAGACCTAGAATACAGATCATTCAACTGACGAACAACCTTGTGAGATGTTTTGATAGATTCCATGTACACTTGTAGAAAAGTTTATCTTGAATTGTATGAAATATCTTAATGAAGAACAGTATTATTGTGAAAAAATTATTCAATATAAGATAGCTGTTTCTATTTTAATATATTTTTAAAATGTAATTTATTCTTGTGATGGCAAAGCTTAATTTTCTGCAATCAATACTCCAGTCTTCAGTCACATGATCCTTCAGAAATCATTCTAATATGCTGATTTGGTGCTCAACGATCATGTATTATTATTATCAATGTTGAAAACAGTTGCTTAATACTTTTGTGGAAAGTGTGATACTTTTTTTCAGGATTCTCTGATGAATAGAAAGTTTAAAAACAGCATGTTTTATCTTTATTTAAAATGTATTTGTTTACTGTTTTATTAAAGAAATAGATTTATTTTGTCACATTATAAATCCCTTGAAAGTCACTTTTGATTAATTTAATATATTGTTGTTGAATAAACATATTAATATATCAAATACATTTTTTACTGACCCTAAATGTTTGAAAGTTATTGTGTAATTGGATAAGAAAATTTGTTCTAAAATGACCTGATTTTGAAATATAGTATTTCTAATAATTCAAGCACAGACCCTACGTTTATAGATCTTTGTCAAGATTGTTTGCCAAACTGTTTGCGCATTGTACATAAGTTTGAGTCAGTGTCTATAGAGGGCCAGGCACGTGCCAGTTAAGATCGAGGCTTGGGCGTTATAAAAAGATAAGAGTTCCACACATTTCCATAATAACTAGCCTCTACAGTGGCCAAGCTCATTGTAAGGGTGCCCTTTATGAAGTGGACTTTAAACCGGGCTCATTGTCCACTTCTATTCAGCTGTACCCCATCACCCACTCCAGCCTGTCACTGTGTTGTGTCAGCTGCATGCCACATTCCACCCTCTGCTAGGCGCTGAGCGCCTCCTCGGCCGCCTCTGTGCGGTCACCATGTTGACAGAGTCATCGTACTGACCCCCCCTCCACTCTAACCTCACCCTTCCCATCCAACAGAGCCTTAACAAGCAATGAACAAGCAAATAAAAAAAGGGGAAGCATATGTAAGAAGCCTGGATGTTTTGGCCACTTTTAGGATCAGCTTCATAAGCTAATATCATATAGCGTGTTCATTAAAAGGTATGTAAGATTAGCACTGGATATAGCATTATATAAAAATTTCAATGTATGCAATAAATGTAATATCGCATGCTACATTATAATATATAATAATTATAAGAAAAATAATACATATAAATACTGTATAATATATAAAATAGCAACATATGTTTTACAACTTAAAATAGCTGTTTTCGATTTTTTATATATTTTAAAATGTAATTTATTTATGTTATGGCAAGGCTGATTTTGTCAATGTTATCAATGCTGAAAACAGTTGTTCCACTTTAGATTTTTTTTTTTCTGGAAACTGTGATACATATACATATATTTTTTTCAGAATATTTTGATGAACAGAAGGTTCAAAAGAAATTTCTTTCCCATCACTTCTGATCAATTTAATGCATCCTTTTGGAATTGAAAAAAATAAATAAAATTCTTACTGAACCTAAACTTTTGAAAGATAGTATTTGGGTGCGAAAAACATTATCAAATAAAATTATACTGACAGAAGTGTACATAAACATAAATAGCTTGAATTGTGAATTTAGCAAGGTTATAATTCACATCTGTGACAGAATTTTTTTTGATGTGTTTTCCATGAAAAAAGAAAAAGATCTGCACTTCCATCCATCACTCAGGGCTGTTAATGAATGCATTTCACTGTTGGTACGGGTTGAATTTTAACTGCAGACTCATGGCTAAAATCGATATAACTTGGACACTGCGTGTGCACCTTATCCTCTGTCTTTGTTTTAGGACACTGATGTCTGGGGTAATGGAAAGACCGTCCACTGGTCAAGGGTTCAAGACCTCCAAACATCCTGAGACAGATAGGACTTATGTCAAGTCCGTGCCGTAACTGAGCATGCGTTCAGCTGGGTCTCATACTCACCTCCTTCATGCGTAAGGCTTCAATGCATGCAATTTCTTTCTCCGTTTCCTCTTTTAACTGTTTTATCTGCAAAAGATGATAAAAAAATTTATGTCACAAATGAGAGTGGACAGTAGGTCAGACTTCATGTTGTTTGCTTATTTGCAACCATCCAAAGGTTTATTGGATATTTACACCCAGGTTAAAACTTCAGAAGTGGTCAGCCAATAGTGCTGTTGACAAGTGCAGTTGTGTGGTTCATTTGGGTGTCTTTTCACAGAGGCGAAGCTTGCACCCAGCTGAGCTTCACACTCCACTCTGGCCTGGGCTTCAGCCTCTCATTATAGGTCTTTCCTGCAGCCTTCTGGCTATAGAAAAAAATGTTCTGCTCCATTGATCAAAGTCACCAAAATAAAGTGGAGAAATACGTCATTTTTTCAAAACGTCATTTTTTCACTCTACATTTTTATGCATAGCCACCATGCAAGACCTTAACATTGAGTTTGTCAGTCACAGCACAAAGGGGTGGCTCAACAAAGGGTGCAAGACTGAAAAGAGGCCAATCTAAACTGCTACACTAAATATGGATAATCCTTTTCTCCCGGTGGCTCAAACAACATTAAGGAGGTCTTCATTAGTGGTTTTAACCAGGGCTTCTACATGGAGTGTGTTTGGCCACCACCTGCTCCATTAGTCTCTTTCCTGGCCCTACCAGGTTTTGTGGCCACTCAGTATTATGTGAAGAGTCGGAAGAAAATTATTGATCTGAAACTAATATAACTCTCTATTATAAAACACTTAAAAAATAAAAATGAAAGAAAGAAAGAAAAGATTTTAAAAAACAAATATACTGTAACATAAATATGTAATTAAAAACTATATCATGGTATATTAGTATAATAGTAAATTATAAAAAATAAAAATATTACAATTAAAACATTTCTTCATTTAAAAAAAAAACTGTCTGCACTGCAGAACTTGAGTTTATGTTTTTTATGTTTAAAGTTTTTTTTCAATGAATGCAAGTGATTAAAACTGTATCATACAGTATATATGTATATTAAATTATGCATATGAGTATAATAGTAATATATTCAATACATATTGAAAATATTCAAATAAAAAAAACTTTAATAAAAATGTGCATTGCAGAACATTTTCATATTAATTTCAACAATTAATTTTAAGTGGTGAGCTTTGTAGTAATCAAATCACTATGTCATTAAAAATGCATATATGTGATACATATGAGCATATTTGGAAAATATACACATATTTCTTCTATACTTTTAAAAAATATATTTGTTTCCTTTCCTATGGTCTTGTAGTAGATTTTTTGTGCATATGCTTTAGTTGTACTGCATTAATATAAACCTAAAGTAAACTAACTAACTAACAAGCAACAAGTGACAATAATAAACATCTGTATGCATAGTTCTTTACTCTGCTGAAGAGCTGTGCTAATATGAGTGTTTGATTGCAGGGTAAATTATGCCAGCTTTGACAGGACCCTTGCTGCTTGTCTCCCAGCAACCCTGCAAGGCCAGAGGGAGACTTTTAACCTTCTAGATTCTGTGTGGCCGAATTCAATGGCTGAGTACCATAGAGTCTTTCACACTCTTTTTACGTTGTCCTCTGTGTTCATATTTTAATTCCAGCCATTGTGTAGCAAACTTGGTGCATATCGTTCCTCGCAATCAACCGCATACGCTGTGTAAAGTGATACTTGCTAACCAGTGCTTGAATACACTTTGTCTATAAAACTGTTTAAGTATGTAAATGAAAGATTCTGTTTTTAAATATTTAAAATTGTATTTAAAGGTTTGGATGGTAAAATAAAGCGATTGGCTGACATGTGAGTTCTGACTTATGAATACAAGGCAGCAGTCCAACTTAGAGCGCATTCAAAATGCACAACAAAGCACTCTGACCACATGGTTTCTTACTGTAGTGCAATAATATAAACTCTGGCATGGCCCCAATCTTAACACCACACAGTGCTACTTCACACACACTTCATCTTTACTGCACAAAAGATAAAACACTAAATAAACAATACTATATCAATACATGTCAAAAACGCTGCGCCACGTCCATTCACCAAATGTTTTACCAATATTAACATGCTACAATGTCAGCTCGGTGCTTCATATCATCAGCTGTGCTTGATCACATATCATAAAATAATTTAGTGCTCCCTCATGCACCAGTTGCTGCAGAGTATTTAATTCATGGTAATTTGCTCCACTGGCATGCTTCTCTCAGCTCACACGGGTAAAACATGCAAAATTATGAGGGACAACATTGTCTAGGCTGTAAACCTCACATACTGTATGCTACCCTTTATCTTAGATGTCACACAGTAACCACTTCTGGTAAGGAGAATTGTTTCTTGGGAGAAACAGGAAAACCAGTGTATGTAATGGAAGAGAATGGGGCCAATTATTTAAAAATGTCATAGCATAAATGTGAAGCTCATAATTTAGACTTTTCTGCTAAAACTTAATAAACATACATAGCAGCAAAGTAGTAAAATATAAATAACAATAACAATAATAATAATAATTAATTATAATACTTAAATAATAATTATATAATATATACCTTTACACAGAAAATGATTAATTGTAATAAAATATATTAATATAATATAATATTATTATAATATAATAAAACAATTAATTATAATAAGTGAATAATAATTATATAATATATAACTTTACACAGAAAATGTAAGTATACTATTTTGTTTTAGAAACTGGTGTAAAAACTATTTTCACTCATAAATTGCTAGTAAATTTCACAAACAATTACAAAGAAAATGCAAATTACACATTGAATTAAATCTGACATTTAGAAGTAGATAATATTAAATATTTTCTTGTGAAACATCTTTGTTTTATTTGCAACTTTGAAAAATCTTTTTTTACAGTGTGAAATCATGTTAAAATGCATTTTTTGCAACTTTTAAAAAGGTGAACATTTTAATGTTTACCGATTGGCCCCATTTACTTTCATTGTGTGTGCAATATATGTTTTTTTTTTTTTTTTAAAGAAAACAATGCACAAGTTGAATTTTTTTTTGTGGCAATCAACATTATGATTGAGCTTAACTAGTACTGAACCTAGAATTTTTTGTATGTTTCTATTGACAATCTTTGGACTTCCTGTACACCACACTGGTCAACAATTGTTGTGTTTAATGGTGCTATATAAATTAGTTTAAGCTGAATAATCCTTTAACAAGAGTAAAAAACCTCACCTTTTCTCTGCCACTTTCTATTTCAAGGTTTAACTGCATTTTTAGCTGCTCATGTTCACCTGTCACCTGCAATAAAATGAAATGAAAGTGTTTTAAATAAAACAAATGCTATGAGCACATAAGGATGTTTCTGACATTTTTGTGTACTATATAATACCTTTTGAAGGGCTTTTTTGCTGTCCTCAGCCTCTGATTTTAACTGTGCCAAATCCAGAGCTACAGACAGAAGAAAGAGGGAACATTTGAGAGAGAACACAAAAAAAGACCCAGTCCAATATTCACTCCCACAACTTTTCACAAAAAGAGAAACAAAGGCTGATACTGGGAGCTCAACGACAGGACATCCACTCATCTTTGTTCATCTTTTCTTGGCCTGCGTGACCTGTTCTGGCTCAGGGTCCTGACAAACTTCTGACCTGGTGCATTGCTGCTGACACATCCACTCACATGCACTGACCAAACACAAGCCACTAAGTTCAAGGGCCAAGTGTTAGTGCCCAAGTGCTTTTATTTCCATAGAGACTTAAGACCTGAACAGCTCTTATCTTTAGTCACAGCCAATGCAAAACGTTTTAGCAGATGATTCTTCACATTTTGAATGGGGACACATAAACAGAGTTTATGTTCCAATGAAATGGATGATATGTTGTTTTGGAAGATTTTAAAAACCGATGTGTTCATGCGTAATCACAAAAAGCAGTGGCGTAAAATACTCAGTCAGTTACCAAAGTTACATAAGCAATGAATGAATCTCAAACACTATGAGAGATAAAGGCCTGACCCTTGAGAATACACCTGTCTTGTGTTTGCTTTCTCCTCACAGACTCTCACAGAGTGTGAGATGATAGCTATGGTCTGACAAGTGTCCTCAAACATTGCGTTCTGAATGCTAACTACCTCACACACCGGGAAAGATAAGAGAATGTGTCTATGTTTCCAAAACAAGCATTTGTGACAAATGTTTGTTTTTGTCCCAAAAAGCATTTAAAAAAATTCAAGCACACTTTTTTGTGTGTGGTTTATCAAAAAAGGAATTAAAATGTGACATGTTACCCAGCCTCTGCTCTTTGGATTCCAGAACTCTGTGAATTTCTTCCAGCTCGACGTGCAACGAGTCAATGTTATCTTTTAGCTTTTCATTCTCTGACTTCAGTCTGCTTTTCTCGGGGTCCTCTGCTCCCTCAGAGCCGATCTGAAAAATGACACAAGTCCTTTTTAACTTTCCCTTTACAGCACAAAACAAAAGCCACGCCGCTCAAGCTGCGTGGCAAATATGAATGCCATTCAGGCACAAAGCAATCGTACAACTTTCTGCCTCCTACCATTTCCCCCTGAATAATAAAAAGCGAGAAACAAAAAAAGCAAACACATTTAGAAGAGGGCGATCTCTTTTTTTTCTCCTCTTCTCTCTTTCGGCCTTTTCTTCTCACCCGGAAGAAAGACGGCAGTACATTACATACAAAGCCCATAATTCATGGGGACATTTTTATTGACAGGAATAATACATATCATACTGTTTGTGTGCCCCTGTCATTCAGGTCAATTTATTCTGGAAGTCAAGGAAGGCAGCTGGGGCCTATCCACCCACAGTCTGGGCTCTGCTTTCTAACAAGCTCAGCAGAGCCGGGCCGTGAGGGGGGCGATTGGAGGATGGCTGAGCAGCCCCAGGGGGTTCGCAGAGAGCACAGTTTCCCGGGGGGGCTTGTTGCCTTTGTGCTGTCCCTCAGTAGCAGCGCTGCCAGTGTCACCAGGATCACATCACATGTCAACGCGCTGAAGTTTGCAGACTGGGAGCCGCATGGAGCCCATCAGGTTCCTGTGATATCCACGCAGTTGGCCCTCTACTTTGTACCGCAGCAACCATTCATGCCCCGAACATTAACAGGGCTTTTGCATGCCTGTCACACTTAAGATTGTGCAGGCGTTCAAAGTCTTTCAAAGGGTTTTCTTCTTTTTTCCCACTTTATTCACTCTGTCTCTCTCTCCCTCTCACTCATTCATAAAGAAAGTAAATTGCAATCATAAAGAGATTTTGATTGCTATAAGTTTATTTGATGTTTGGCGGCCTTCCTTTTTCGTCACGTTTGGGATTATCTCGAAAGAGCCTTGACAACATATATCCTTATGTACATTTAATGTAGGGTTGAAAAAGGTACCATCCCAGCTTTTGTACCTTGAGATTATAAATCACAGCATCGTTTTAGTCACACAGAATTAATTAAATGCTTCAGTTTATGACATCTTGCATAGGGTTGACGATTGTTTACTATAGATTTAATCCCAGAATGAAGAGCCATATGTTATGAATGAGACTCCCAAAGTGTGACGGTCAGATGATGATGATGATGATGTACATGTCACAGACCAGGATTACTCTATCACTAATAGGAATGTGCATCGGTGCATCTAGCATGACAGAAATATGACTCCATACTGGGTGGTCACCTAAGCCAATATCACCCACACTTCAGGCTTCCTTCCTGTCATCTTCTAGGGAGACAGTATTAACTTTTGTTCATAGACACTGAGGCTAATTTTTCCTCCTCAAAAAGATGTTTTAGATGTTTTAAAAAGGATCACCTTCCTGCCCTGTTTGAACACCCCAACCTTTAACTCTGGCTCCACCATCTGCTGCAGTAACAGAACTACAGGTGATTAGCCATGCATCTCTCCTGTGGGCGTGAGAGTTCTCATTAGCACAATGAACAAAGCTCAAACTCCGCCGGGCTGCACTCATTTGTTACACTTTGAGTGGCAGGTTTTGTATGGCCGTTCTCCCGACCATCTGCCTACACAAGCAGCCCTTTTGGTTGGACAGAGCTCAGACACTAAGGGTGAGAGATAACTCTCTGAGGCGGAGTGAGAGGGGCAGCCTATTAAAAAGGCCAATAATAGACACCTCACTTATTGGCACCTGATAGCTCATTCATGTTGCATGTAAACCTCTTTCGCAAGGGCATAAAGGTGAGTAATTGATTTCACTTTGTGGAACGCAAGAACCTGCTTATTAGTGTACAGCCATGGGGTCGGGCCACTCCCAAGTGCACTTCAGGCTATAATAGAGCAGGCCACTAAACAATAATTACCATCCTGCTGGTCAATAACAACACAAGCTGGATGACATTTAAGCAATCAAGAATCATATTGACATCATTAAAGATAAATGCACTACTGGCCAAGCAATGCTTCAGCGCAAAGGCTGCCATCAAAAAAAGAACAAAAACAGAAAATACTGAACATAAAATACAAATATGCAGAAAATAAACACAATTGTAATTTATTATTTAATTCAGCAAGGACACATTAAATTTATAATGTTAGAAAAGATTTCTATTTTAAATTAATAAAAATGAACACGAAGGCAGCTAGCCGCACACTGAATCCAATACAGACTGAAAAAGTTTAGAAAAACATTTTTTTATTTAATAAATTCCATCGCGCAAAAAGTGCAGAATACATGTAAGTAAAAAACAAGTGGACACAAGCAAGTAAACGTTTCAACACAATGTGTTGAAAGTTTGCAGATTCAGTGTGCAGCTAGCTGCCTTCGTGTTCATTTTCAAGTACGCACCTACAGCAAAAGGATTTCTTTTTTCCTTTTTGGAGCGCTACAATTTTTCTTAAGTTTTACATATTTTCAATTAATATTTATAAAAGAATCATGAAAAATGTATCACAGTCTCCACAAAATAATTAAGCAGCACAACTGTTTTAAACATTAATAACAATAACGTTTCTTAAGCACCAAATGTGACAATGAAGACTGGAGTAATGATTTTGATTTGCCAAAACAAGAATAAATTGCATTTAAAATTGTATTAAAATAGAAAACTGTTATTTTGAATGGGATTATATTTCACAATATTACTGTTTTTACTGTATTTTTTTATCAAAAAATGCTTTGGTGAGTATAAGAGACTTATTTCAAAAACATCTTACCAGGCCCAACCTTTTTAACAGTATATGCATTATTTTGCACATTTTCACAACATTCTGTTTGTACCCCTTTTTTGCATACTGATTCTTTCACATTGCTTCATTGTGTAGATGCATACATACAGGGCTATATTTGAAACAAATTAAACTGATTATTGGCACTGAGTCTGTACCTCATATTTCTTTAGCTGTTCAACCATCCACTCAATCTTCAAGTTCTTCTCCTGAAGCTCATCCAGAAGGTCCTTTACTCTTCCATCAGTAACATCACAAACCAGATCCATCTCTTCTTTATTCTTGTAAAATTTGGGCCGTGCAAGATTTCATTATGAAAGATTAATTGTGAACTTTCAAATTAATTATCAAATTAAAACAAACATACTTTTTGCAATATGTTAGTTGATATTATAAATCTATTAAAAGCTTACCTTATAGCTGGTTTTGGTCACCTGCATAGCATCTGAGAGCTGCTGCTGATAGCTTCTCCGAAGAACAGATAATTTCTTAAAATAAAACAGACATTAATAGAGTAGAAAAATGACTTATTGCTTATGAAATAAGCAGCATTGTGTACAAACCTCTTTGTGGCAGTTCTCTAAATTCTTGATTTTATCATTCATACTTGCATAAAGGGCATCAGATTCGTCCTGCAGTTTGGTCTCATACTGCAAACGTATTATTTTCAGTTTCTTTTCAGTGTCTTCTTTTAACATGTTCATTTCCTGAGATGCAATCAAACACGTTAAAGAATAATATGGCACTAGCAACACCAAGGTTAGGGTTTATACAGTATATCCAACTCATCAAAGACTGTTAAGATGCTTTGGACAAAACGTCTGGCGAATAAATAAATGATAACATAAACAAAAACTTGCTTCTATTCATTCAGTAACGTTACTTTCCTTTTGTCTTTCTTGCTTTTTCAATAGGAAGGTTAGGTTACATTTCCTTCCCAACCACAAATAAAGTAATTTTTGTGATGGAACTAGAACATGCATTTAGTCAAGCATTTATTCGGCTGCAAGCCTGCTAATCAACATGTTTAACTCTGCAGGCTAGAGGATTCCTTGTGAAGGCACTGTTCTTCACCACAAAGCCATCATATGCCCTCTCAGCGGGTGACCTAGGCGGCCCGCAGTGAGGCCACTCAAAGCTAAAGTTAGAAGAATCTTGAACTAATAAGATGAAAAGGCAGTAGCATGAATGAGTTCACTGAGCATATCTGGCGGAATGCACTGAGTATAGCAGCTTTCTGTGGGCCTTTTTTTAAGGCAAGGCAAACTTGCATTTATAAAGATAAGCTGCAAAGATTGATTGATAGCTGACAGACTGGCTGCTTCTTATTTTTGTGGTTAATAAAAAGTTCTATGAACGGACTAAACTGGCCAATATAAGGGACTATTTATCTAGTGGAAGCAGATACACACCTTCATAAGCTCTGCAGTGTTGGCAGCGAGTATCTTTATATTTGGCAGCTCTGACTCGTCAGTTTGGACACAGGCATCTTGTCCAAAAAATCCTGCCCTCAGCTGGTTTGACAGAGCATATCTGAAGAGACAGAAAGACCGTGTGATGAAATTAAGTGCAAAACCTGCGCTACTGAACAGATTAGTTTAGCATAGTTCACCGGAAAGTTGGTCTTGGCTCTGGAGGTCTTCGGCAACGTTAAAGCTTGTTTGCAAGAGAGCAGAAATTCTTACCGACGTATTTCCTTAATCTCTTCTGAAATCAGCTCCTCCTCGGCTTCATCCGCAATGCTGTCTATTCTCTTTTCGATAACGTCCATGAATCCAAACTCTGGGACATAAAACGCTATAATGTTTGACTACAGATTTCGGCTGCGCTAAAAACGGTTACCGTGGCAACAGAAACTTAACAGGAAGCCAACGACTCTCACTGTAACCTGAGCCGTTTTGTGCTGGACTCTGTAGGATACAGTCGTTTCACAATATTATTTTTTAAATAACCTAATTATTATTATCAATAAAATTAATTAAAAGAGTTATTAATAATATATTAAACAGTCTTAATTAAAATGCAAAAAAAATGTGGCCAAGTATGGTGACCCATCCTCGGAATTTCAAGTGTACACACAGTAGTGAATATACACCCGGAACAGTGGGCAGCCAATATTGCTGAGGCGCCCGGGGAGCAGTTGGGGGTTCGGTGCCTTGCTCAAGGGTCTCACCTCAGTAGTGGTATAGAGGGTGGAGAGAGTGTTGGTTATTCACTCCCCCACCTACAATCCCTGCCTGAGACTCGAACCCACGACCTTCAGGTTACAAGTTCGACTCTCTATCCACGACTGCCCCGTGGCCTAATGGATAGAGTTTAAACACAATCAAAAACTGAAAACTCTTAAAACCTATCAAAACATAAGATTATACAGTTGAAGCTTCTAGAATCATAAATTTACTTTATTTAATTTACTGTAACAATGTAAGTCTGTTCAATTTTTATTCAGTTTAACATATCATTGCTGACTAAAATATTAATTTCTTTCTAAATATAATAAAATAAATTACTGCCCGCAGACCTTTGAACGTTAATGTAGGCCTATACTGCTACAAAAGATTTCTATTTTAAATAAATGTTGTTCATTTTTACTTTTTATTCAGCAAAGAGTCCTGAAAAAAGTATCACGTTCCAAAAAAATATATGAATATTAAGCAACATAACAGTTTCCAACATTGATAATAAATTAGCATATTAGAATGATTTCTGTTGGATCATGTGATACTAGAAGACTGGAGTAATGGCTGATGAAAATTCAGGTTAACATCACAGGAATAAATAATATTTAAAATTATATTAAAATAGCAAACTGTTATTATCTATTATAATGTATATTTCACATATTTTTGATCAAATAAATGCAGCCTTGATGAGCTTAAGAAACTTCTTTGATCTTACTGATCATATATTAAAAGCATTAAATTAGTTTAAATCTTCTGGATCCACTTGTTAGCAGAACAGATCCTGACAAATGAAATTACAAGTGAAATTCGGAAGCCTATTACCCTTGATTAGCTCTAAACAGCTCTCCTAATTCACCATGACAGCAGACAACTAGGTCTCTGTGTTTATTAAGTAATTCTAGTCAATTCATATCTCAGACTGAAGACAGACAACAGACTTCAAATGAACTGGGTTTACCTCCTTAATATATTTTAGGGGACTGTTGTGCACTTTCATGTGTCTAATCACAAAGCCCACTCTTCATTTTCAGACAAGGAAAAGTCCATTAAAATAGATTAGTCTACCATAGTCTGTCTAGATGGCATAATCTCTTTGAGTCTGCTTAAACAGCATAATCCCCAATACTGAAATATACTCCCATGCATGCTGTAAACCGTACCCTGAGCGAAGCAGTCACAACAGCAGACTCTAGGTATGTCCCCTCCCCCTCGTAGACAGCGTTGCTTGTACTGTAAGAGTCTGCCCTGGGGCAAGCCAATATGGCCCTTTAATTAATCTGTGTATTCCTCAGTATAGAGGAAAGGGCTAATAGTGTTGATTTTTTTTTTTTTGGCTCTGTTTTCACTGAATGGAGATTTCTGATCTTCATTTTGCATGTGGTCCAAAACAGTTTGTTATTTTATGCTGCTCCAGTTGAGAGGCCTTATGATCAATAACGTATGCACCATTGAGTATCAGTCAGGCGTAAAGTGAGCGCAACTGTCTTGGACATGCTTGTTTAACACACACATCTCCTAATGAAGAGACTAGAGATGGAATAAATGTTCTTTAATTTTTTTTGCTAAATTGTTATTTCAGTTTTGTCTGATTGGTATTTTCACCTCAAGGTTTAATGTTGCATCAAAATGCTTGTAGTACGTATGCAACTTTAAATTTATATTGAGCATAACGTGTTATGTAAAAACAATTAAATATCTGCAGGCAAACATAATATCATAAATTATATTTTGTAGATGTATTTAAACATTTACTATTTGGAGTAAGCCTTGTGTGGTAAAGTGTAAATTGTACGTTGTTTCTAAAAAGCGAATTTTTTAGTTTCATCTGACCATAGAAGCCAGTCCCATTTGAAGTTCCAGTCGTGTCTGATAACTGAATATGCTGGAGTTTGTTTTTGGATGAGCTAGGAGAATTTTTCTTGAAACCCTCCCAAACAACATGTGGTGATGTAGGTGCTGTTTGACCTTTTTTTTTTTTAAGGTTTTCTTCACCCTGAGACTCAACTATTTTCTGCAATTCTCCAGCTGTGGTCCTTGGAGAGTCTTTAGCCACTCAAACTCTCCTTGTCACCGTGCATTAAGACGATATAGACACATGTCTTCTTCCAGGCAGTTTCGTAACATTTTATGTTGATTGGAAATTCTTAATTATTGCCCTGATGGTGAAAATGGGAATTTTCACTGCTCTAGCTCTTTTCTTAAAGCCACTTCACTAATTTGTGAAGCTCAGTTATCTTTTGCTGCACATCAGAAATATATTCTTTGGTTTTTCTCATTGTGATGGATGATTAAGGGAATTTGGGCTTTGTTTTCCCTCCTATTTATATTTCTGTAAAACAGGAAGCCATGGCTGGATAATTTCATGTTCATAATCACCCTGGAGTGCTAAAAATTGTGAATATGAATGGGAGTATACTTCAGAGATATTTTATTCATAAGAATTTCTAGGGGTGCCAATAATTGTGTCCAACATGTATTTGAGAAAAACATTTATTTCATAATGATATTTTCCCCCATTTTAAATTCTTATTATCCAATGAAAGGTTAGATTTTTTTGTGAATTTTTTAAATAAAATATCAAAAGGATTAACAATGCAGATTAATTTTCACAGCCTTCTTTGATCATATTTACCAAGTGTGCCGATATTTTTGCCATGACTGTATCTGTTAGCACTATATATCTGTCATTGATTTACTATTATAGCTTTTATTAATATTTTAATTAGTTTTTGGTTTTATAGTTTCCTTTTAATTTTAGTTAAAATTTTAGTAATTTTTCTGTGTTTTTTTATTTTGACAAATATATTTTAATTAATTTATATTTCAGTTTGAGCTTTAGTTATTTTATACATCAAGTTAAACTGAAAATAAGGAATGTTGCCTTGTTTACCTTTCTTATATTTTAATTTTAAATAAAGCTTCAAATAAAGCTTATTTTATTTTAAATAACAAAAGTTTATTTTATGGTTAAAGTTTTTAGTTTTAGAACCTGGTCTGAAGAGTTCTGTGTAATAATGATGAGGCAGACAGAAAATGGAGGGTATCTTTATGAAGCCAAGTCAAGCAACAAATTCCCTAAGAGATGGCCCGCCAGCTGACAATGGAAATCAGCCTTAATTCGTTTAGTCTGAACCAGCACTTCGCAGAGGCCTTGGGGCCCCAGTGCGAGCCTGAGCAGAGCTACATGCTGAAAGAGGAGCTGTCACACTATGGACTCCATTCATGAGGACTATTCTGAGGAAGAATCAAACTAATCTAATACAATGCCTGGGAATGGGTGCTCTCGGACAGGACAACAAGATCATTATATTGGTCTATTGACACTAATTTATGCAAATTAATAAAATGCTTCACATATGTATTTATATATTGCACATTTATAGATGTCAACATGACACTCAACAAAATAAATAGATAAATGATACAGACTCTCATTAGTTTGCACGCAGGGCTTCGGTTTCATAGGGCTTAGTATTTACCATGCCAACAAAACCCAGCAGTGTCATTGTAAACAGTTCATTTTAGCATGATTTCAGCTCATCATCAAGTCTGGAGGCTGATCTCACATCACTACTCTGGGTGACTTTTTTCTAAAAGTAGGCGCAAATACAAAGTCGAGTTTTGCTGCCCTCCACTGGTTGAAACGCCTCAACCTCCAAAAGAGTTATTCCTGCAAATAAGAGACAAATAAACAATAATATATATATATATGTATGTATGTATATGTATATGTATATATGTGTGTGTGTGTGTGTGTGTGTGTGTGTGTGTGTGTGTGCGTGTGTGTGTGTATACAGTATATATATGAATTCTTTTTTTTTACAACTTAATTGTGGGCTATTTCAGAAACTTGCAACCCTAAAACTTTAGTTAAAAAAATAAAAAAATAAATATATATATATATATATATATATATATATATATATACATATATATATATATATATACATATATATACATATATATATATATATACATATATATATATATATATACATATATATATATATATATATATACATATATATATATATATATATATATATATATATATATATATATATATATTGTCTGCTCAATTGTCTGGACTCTTCATTTACATACTTCCTATTTCATTTGTTATCAATATATGCACAGAAGTAATAACAGTAATCCCCATATTTACTAAAAACTGTGGAAAATAGGTCAGTGCTGTGGACAGTCAGTCTTTTTTTTTTTTTCGCCCCAGCAGTCAGAAATGGGCAGGCTGCCAATGAATCCCTTGTCATACTATAAAATTGTCACTAATTATGGATTGTGGTCATTAATTGTTTTATATATATATATATATATATATATATATATATATTCGAAACAGTAAAATAAATTTACCTTTACTTTCACATAACAAAAATAACATGACAAAATTGCAAAACAAACTTATATATATTATTGCTGTTTTATTTCTATTCATTGATTTATTTGTTCATTTTTCCCCATTTTTTATTTGTTTGTTTGTAGGACAATCTAATAAATAACTATTGTGTGATTGACCTACGTATGTCATATTTATTGAAAGCCACAACACAGCAGACACAGTGGAAAAGGGACACAGATTTCTGATGAACCCCATGGGATCTAATCAGGGCCAGATTGGTTAGGAAACCAAAACAAGACATGCAAGCCCCCAGAGAACACACCACTGGGAGGGGGAAAACATGATATTAACAAATGGCCTCTGGTGACATAAGCTAAAGCTCCCCTTCTGAATACACAGAGAAATTAATTAGTTAGAGTTGGCAGCATATGACAGAGGTTCAAAATGGCATATGGCATAAGTTTGCTTATTGCTGATGCAGTCTTGCCCAAGAAAAAGAAAGTGGGAACAACTAGGCTGATACAGAAATAAACTGGATAACAAATACCATGATCTAATCTGTGGTTTTATCTGATGCTCCTGACATTATGTATTTTAATTTAATGTGTATGGACATGCTTTGCAGAATCTTAGGCTTCGCTATATCCAACTGTTTTCTCTAGAGGGCAGTAGCTGACCAGGTGTGACATGTTAAAATTAAACTTTTTCCTGAACTCCGTGGAGGTAAAATTCATTATATTAATATACTTATACAGCTTTTTGGTGCAAAAATCGTTATTTAAAAAAAACTAAAAACATATTAAAGTATCTCTAGAAATATGCGCTGGTCAAACGCAGGCATTTATTATTATTAACTATAATTCGAACGTCGAGAAAATGAGCAGCAGTTCTAACCGGATGGAATCCAAACCAATAGAACAAGACCACAAAACATCACAGATTACCAAAAACTAATATTCTCTGCAAATATCACTTTTTTGAGGATGATGCCATCAAGGAACTGGCGTTTTTCATAAAAATATTAATAAGGTTAATAGCATGGTTCAATCAGCCTCTACTGGTAAATGTCATAACTACACCATTCTGAGGGGCAAAAAGCATTCAAAAGTGTCCGTGTAGAGGTGCATCTCAGCAAATTAGAATATGTGAGAAAGTTCATTTTTTCTTGTAACTTATTTCAAAAAGTGAAACTTTCATATATTTTAGATTCATTAAATGTAAAGTAAAACACTTCAAAAGTGTTTTTGTTTTAATTTTGATGATTAGAGCTTACAGCTCATGAAAGTCAAAAATCAGTATCTCAAAATATTAGAATATTTACATTTGAGTTTCAATTAATGACCATCCATACAGTATAAATTCTGTGTATGTCTTGTTCTTTGAAACCGCAATAATGGGGAAGACTGCTGACTTGGCAATGGTCCAGAAGACAATCATTGACGCTCTCCACAAAGAGGGTCAGTCACAGAGGGTCATTACTGAAAGGTGTGGCTGTTTACAGAGTGCTGTATCAAAGCATATTAAATGCAAAGTTGACTGGAGGAAATTGGGTAGGAAAATGTGCACAAGCAAAAGGGATGACCTCAAGCTTGAGAATACTGTCAAGCAAAGCTGATTGAAACACTTGGGAGAGCTTCACAAGGAGTGGATTGAAGCTGGAGTCAGTGCATCAAGAGTCATCACCACGCTCAGACGTCTTCAGGAAAAGGGCTACCAAGCCACTTCTGAACCAGAGACAACATCAGAAACGTCTTACCTGGGCTAAGGAGAAAAAGAACTGGACTGTTGCTCAGTGGTCCAAAGTCCTATTTTCAGATAAAAGTAAGTTTTTCTTTTCATTTGGAAATCAAGGTCTGGAGTCTGGAGGAAGACTGGAGAGGCACAGAATCCAAGATGCTTGAAGTCCAGTGTGAAGCACTTTATGCTTCCATCTGCTGACAAGCTTTATGGAGATGCTGATTTGCTTTTCCAGCAGGACTTTAGCACCTGCCCACACTGCCAAAACCACTTCCAAGTGCTTTGCTGACCATGATATTACTGTGCTTGATTGGCCAGCCAACATGCCTGACCTGAACCCCATATGGAATCTATGGGATATTTTCAAGAGAAAGAATGAGAAACAGTGGATCCAACAATCCAGACGAGCTGAAGCCTCAATAGTGCCTCAGCAGTGCCACAGGCTGATTGCTTCCATGCCACACCTCACTGATGCTGGAGTTTGTGCTAAAGGAGCCCTGACAAAGTATTGAGTGCATAAATGAACATACTTTAAAGAACTTGAACTTTTCTGTTTTGCAAATCCTTTTTTTGATTGATCTAAGAAATATTCTAATATTTTGAGATACTGATTTTTGACTTGCATTAGCTGTAAGCTCTAATCATCAAAATTAAAACAATTTTTTTTTTTTTACTTTACATTTACATTATTTTGTAATGAATCTAAAATATATGAAAGTTTCACTTTTTGAAATAAGTTACAAGAAAAAATTTACTTTTTCACCATATTCTAATTTTCTGAGATGCACCTGTATTATACTGAAAAAAGGGTCTCAAGCTAAATATAAATCACAAAAATGTCGTTATATTTTAGATTTACAGTGAATGTTTTTTTTTTGGGAGGGGGGGGGTTGTTTTTTAGGGCTCTTAAGGTTGTGGAACTGTGACATATAATTGCTTAACAGTTTCATCAGTTTTCTACTGTAGCTGTGATCAGTTTTGGGGAGTAACTAGTTATGTAACGGAATTACCTAATTTAATTACAAAATAAAAGTAATTTGAAAATGTTAAGGATTACAAAGGGGGTTACATCTGATTTTTTTCACACACACTCCCACATACAGATTTAACTGATTTCATTCATAAATTGCAGTGACTGCTCTAAAATATGAAACACCAATGTTTCAGAAGTTTATAACATGCTTATCCGATAAGTCTTATATTTCCTATATGTGTATATGTATATGCTTTTTTTTTAGCTATAACTGTTTTTTTTAGGCATTGTTAGATGCCAGTGTTTCCTGGCATAGCTATGCAAAGATTTGATTTCAAAAACAGTATCATAGCCATTAAACTATTTCTTGTTATGGTTTTAAATCTGTATTTAACCTCAGAATGATTGTAAGTCTGCTTTTGTGGTGGCTGTGCTTCAAAGGGGACATCGGATGACCATTTTCCACAAGTTGGTGTGATTCTTTAGGGTATTCTTGAAATAGTCTCAGTGGTCGTGTAAAACAACACAGTGACTAGTCTCTGTGCATATCCATTTACATGCTAATGAGCTCTGCTCACCCCACCCCTCTCTTCTGTGGAAGAGCAAACACGATTCGCAAATAATCATAAAAAATATAAAGTGTGAGACTTACTTCTTCTGGAGGTGCAGCTGGATCATGAACAGTGGGTACTGATCCATCCTTGCGTTTGAACTTTTTAACAAAACCTGCCTTGAATTGTCCCTTCAGAAAGCAGTCTGGAGTAAAATGATTTGCGCAGCCAGACATAAACGGATTTAGTGAAAGTGAAGTGACGTGTGGCCAGATATGGTGACCCATGCTTTGAATTTGTGCTCTGCATTTAACCCATACAAGTGCACACACACAGCAGTGAGTAGTGAACAAACACACACCGTGAACACACACCCGGAGCAGTGGGCAGCCATATTGCTGCGGCACCGGGGAACAGTTGGGGGTTTGGGGCTTTGCTCAAGGGTGGAAGAGAGCTGTGGTTATTCACTAAAAAATCAAAATGGCTTGATAATTAAGACTATTTAGGTTTTTGGGGGATTAATAAAAAAGAAGTGATTTTTTATCATTGTAGGGTGGTTGTGTCCACACACTGCTAAGACACATTTATATGCAAATGAGGATATTTTGCATCCAATGTCTCCTTTAAAATTAAAATATTATCATCTTAATTCAAGTGATGAAGGATTTTGAAAGTCTGACAGAAATCAGTATTAAATACTACTGTAAGGTTACATATACATAACATATTGAAAATGATTAACAGTTGAGAACATTTGAAATTTAGAAAAGTAATCAAATGTAATCAGTAACTTTACTTAAATAAAGTAGTTGAAAAGTTACACTACTTATTACATTTTAAGTAGGGTAACATGTAATCTGTAACCTATTACATTTCCAAAGTAACCTTCCCAACACTGGCTGTGATCTAGGATGCAAATTTGTGAACATAGGCCTATACCTTGAAGATTTCTTATTTTTTCAGTGTTTTTTTTTTCCTTTTCATGCTTAGAGTGTGCCTCTGTGTGTTCTATAACGTTGCAGTTCTGATATTTGTCAGTGAATGCCCACCATCCCTCTGGGATTTTTTTAATCCTGTTAATGCTCTTAGATCAAACTGTGCCAAGAACCTGCTCAAAGATCTGATATCTGCTAAAAGCTAATGGCTTCTGAACACAAAGGATGTCCTTTGTTCTCTGCCAGTGTCTGAATATGAAAACAATGTGCCAAGAGGTACGTAATTGAAATGTTGCTCACTGATAGACACAAAGCTTTTTTGATGCAGGCCATTTCTGAAAGAGGCACAAGAACATCTGTGCAACATCTGTCAAACTACAGCTTTAACTGCAACTGTGAAAGACTGATTGAACTTCACTGATGATTCTAATTTAAGCACATTATTGCCTAGACACAATATGAATTAAACTTTTATCTGCAATTATAGGTAATATTAACAAAACAAACAGTGTGTCTTTTTTTTTTTTTTCACTGAAAACATTTTCAGTTTGGACTTGTACTTGCTGTTGTGAAACCATCCATAACTACATCCTACAATTTCATACCAATTAATTTCCATGACTTTTCTAGTAGTTTTGTTTGTGATTAAGTAGTTTTAAAAAGAGCAATTTCCAGTCATATACTGCATGTTTTTTGAAGTGTATATTTGAGTAAAAAAAAAAAAAAGAGAATCTATTTCCTCTGTCATTTTCTCCTCAGCCTCCAGCTTGAGTCTGACAGAATAGTGTGAGTCACTGTTTTTCTTTGTGTCCCTTGAACTTACTTCCCTTGAGACTGACAAGACATATGTCACCATCAGTGCGGGGGAAGGTTACTTTGGAAATGTAATACAGATTACAGATTTCAAATTATTACCCTATCTAAAATTTTATAAGTAGCTTAACTATTTAAATTACATTATAAAAGTAATGGAAGTGATTAAATGTGATTACTTTTTGATTACTTTTCAAAATTTCTAATGTTTTCAACTGTTAATCATTGTCAAACATGTAAACCTGACCTAAAACATTGGTCTCATATTTTAGAGCAGTCACTGCAATTTATGAAAGAAATCAGTTAAATCTATATATGGGTGTGTGTAAAAAAAAAAAAATCAGCTGTAACCCCCTTTGTAATCATTAAGATTTTCATAAGTAACTGTAATTTAATTACACTTTTTTTCTCAGTTACTGTAACTGATTACAATTACATTTATTTAGTAATTTTATTTAGTTACATGTAACTAGTTACTCCCCAACACTGGTCACCATACAACTCCACTCATGTGGACTGATTATTTTAAGCTACAATGTCTTTGTACTCTGGGCGGTTTGGTTCTCTTTAATAAATCTATCCCAGTCTTTTCAGGTTAATGATGGGCCGCCAGGTATGAGTCATTTTTGGTGATTAAATTAAAAGTGTTTTCAACATGATAGAAATAGTTGTCTCTCCAACCCGCACAGTCTGCTCTTACTGTAGCTTGTCTGTGACCACAGGTCTGTGGGAGAGAACATCAGACGCATGGATATTAATGCAGGCTGAGTAGGAGTAGACTTCAAAGGATGAAATGAGAGTGGGAGAGAGTGACCTGGACTTGCTATTAGGGTCCAGTTAATTTAAAATGGACTTCTTCGGCTTCCCTCAGCACACAAGTCTCAACTCACTGACAGCCCACCTACAAACCGGCTCACTCACCACTAGCAATATCAATGAGGCAATCATGTAGCTAAACATCATTTTGGCAACACTTTAAAATAAAGATTTGGCACTACCCTGATGTAAATCTATTGACCAATCAGAGTAGAGTATTTCAGAGTAATAAATGCATATGAGTTGCTTAAGTGGAATCTTTACCTCTCAACAATCATAATGATTAGGCCTACGTATTGCAGGTCATCACCTATTAATTTCTTAGCTAACTCGCTGCAAGTGAAGATTGGATTAGGAGTGACGTAGCCCTGCCTACAGCTCAAGACACTTGGCTAGACTCCATCATCTCCACCATCCTACAGCAGTTTGGAAAATAGATGGATCAGTGGATGTATGGTAAGCCTGTGGGATGGATCATTCCTAAAACAATTAACTTGAGCCCACCTTTCTCATTCCTCAAACTGAACGAACTGAGCTATATGTCTTGATCAGAATGCTACGGTCGTATCTTATAACGTTTTTTTTTCTCCTAACAAGTGGTGTCACAATAAGCAGCTTGAGGAAGGAGATGTGCAGTATATTCTAAGCAAATCCAGTGTACACTCTTCCAGTCTTACTCAGGGAAGTCAGGGTGGCTTATTTTTGACCATGACACAGCTACGGCATTTCATCCCGAGAGGAGATAATGAGGGCTTTATTTTATCTTGTCTGTGAGTAAGAAGGTGACATTTATATTACTGTGGCTAATGGAGAAGAAACACAGGAAGGACTATAGTGACACCATCTCCTCCCTGGTGAACTCTACTTACCACTGTGCCCTTTCTTCTCTCACAAAGCTGGACACTAGCTGGACTTTACTCAGCTATCTGTCTAAAATAAAAAAAATAAAAAATCAATAACCCATAAGCAGGTATGTAGCCCATAGTCACTTACTTCCTTTCACCATCAGTGTGCCTCCTTCCTCTGCACACACACAATGTAAGTACAACGATCAGTCAAGTGTGTATATGTGTGTACGTACCCGGCTCCTAGCAAAGGCAAACTAAATTAAGAGGAGGGAAACTCATTTCCTGATAACTTGCTTAAACAATCAGGGACGGAGAACTGCCCGTTCCCTTTAAACGGAGGAGAGGGAATGAACTCAGAGTCATCATGGAAGAATGGTTCAGATTTAAAGACAGGAAATAAGATGTTGTGTAGTTGTGCCTGAAATTAAATGTTGTTGAATATATGCATAGGGTGAACTGAAGGCTCTCACCCCTGAAGTAACCCCCAAATGATCCATGCAGTAAATCTGTAATGTGCCTCAATTAACTTCATAATTGTGATGATGCCTTTGTTTGTGCTTTGCTTAACCCACACAGAGTCTAAACATAATCAAACAAACTGGAAAGCAGTGTCTTGACCCTTCAGAGCTCCTACTACAGCAGAAGATTCTTCTTCTGCACCTGCATACTGTGATTTGTGATTTTTTTTTTTTTAAATAGAACTGACAAAAGATTATACAACCAGTAATGTATAATATAATATAATGTGGTCAGTTTTGACTCCTTTGCCCATGTGATGTACTCCAATATTCAAGCGTAAGGAATTGGATGGATGTTCTGAGTGATGCCAGTTCACAGTCTTGTGTTGCTGCCTGGAATTAAACCACATGTTGGTTTATTTGGCCAGAGGAGAACAGGCTGGTGACTAAGCCTGTTTTCTCCCAAGGTTTTTTCTCCATTTCTGTCACTGATGCAGTTTGGGTTCCTTGCCGCTGTCACCGTTTTGCCTGCTCAATTGTGGATACTTAATATTTGGAAATATTATCAACTTGTTTGCACAGACATTATTGGATGATGACTTCACTGAATCAATAATGAACTGACTTTAACTGAATTATAATATAATATAATATAATATTTATTTATTTATTTATTGCCAAACAACATAATTGTCTGGAATTTCTTAACTCAAACACATTCGTACATACATACATCAATTATTCCAACCATTATAAAGAATGAAATAAAGATTCATAGGTGCTAAAAGAGTTTAAAACATGAACCATCCTAGGTACAGTTCAAAAAGTGTGCAGACTTCATTTTAATTGCGCCAAGTCGTCTGCCTGAGGGTAAAGGAATAAAAAAAATGTCTGGCCGGATGTGTGGAATCTCTAAGAATTGTTAAGCAATTTTTCTGCAGATGTGAGACATAAATGTCATCAATGGTGGGCAGATCACAGGCTATAATATTCGAGGCAGTCCACATTATATTACGAATCTGACTTTTTTGTTGAACTGTGGAGCTGCCAAACCACACTGTTATTGAGAAAGTCAGCACACTTTCTATGACAGCTCTATAAAACCTGAACATACCAGCATTAGATACTCCAAATTTTTTGAGCTGTCTTAAGAAATAGAATCTTTGATTAGATTTCTTAATAATGCCTCTTAAGTTATCCTGCCACTTCAAAGATGCAGATATTGTGGTTATGAGAAACCTAAAACTTTCCACATTTTCAATGACCTGGCCATTAAAGGGATACTCCAACCTAAAATGCAAATTTTGTCATTAATCACTTACCCCCATGTCGTTCCAAACCCGTAAAAGCTTTGTTCATCCTCAGAACACAATTTAAGATATTTTAGATGAAAACCGGGAGGCTTGTGACTGTCCCATGACTGCCAAGTAAATTATACTGTAAAGGCACAGAATCTGTGCATCTGCCATCAGTGGTTCATGAAGCGACAAGAATACTTTTTGTACGCAAAGAGAATAAAAATAACGACATTCATTTATTTAACAATTCGTCTCCTCTGTGTCTCTCTGTGTGTGGGGTAAGTGATTAATGACAAAATGTGCATTTTGGGGTGGAGTATCCCTTTAACAGTCTTTTTACCCCGTCGAAAGTTAAACACAATTTCCTTTGTCTTAAAGACATTCAATGTCAAATTGTGGGTACAACTCCATTCAATCAATGTACCTCCTTTCTATAATCGGTTTCATCATTATCTGTTATCAAACCAATTATTGTAGTATCATCTGCAAACTTAAAAATAACTGATTCATTGTGATTTGAACTGATTCACTGTGTGAAACACAATCATAAGTGTACATGGAATATAACACTGGTGACAATACGCAACCTTGTGGAGCTCCAACACTTATTGTTCTATATAATATAATATAATATAATATACTTACATTTTAGACCCTTAAATATTTTATAATTGATTATAAATATATAATATAAAAATATAAACTTACAATTTTGATATACTCTACAATTTAGAATATGATACTTTTAGCTCTGCATTGAAAATAGTTCAAAGTCACAGCAGAATGTATTGCACCAAGCAACACACAGTATAAAAGCTTCTTCAACAAATGGGTTGGGTGAGCGATTCAATGACTTAATCATAAAAAGTCTCAAGAATTTCTGAATTAATCTGCCTCACCCATAAAGACTTTTCTCTCAAAGACCTCCTCCTATCCAACATGGTATATAATAAAACCAGACACCAATTTTTGTTCTCATGTGACAGCGCTGACAGCAGAGTTGATAGGTAGGCTGTTCTGGCAGTACTGCTGAATATGTGCTTTTTAATAAAATCAAATCCAGACGCTGTAGACAGGCTGATGAGTCAAACTCTCATAAGACGAGGATACACCTAAAGTCTAGGATCCTGTGTGCCTACATGTCTGTTAGCTTTCATTCTTTAGACCTCAGGCCTGCTCTCATGTGAACCGAGGGCGGGCTGAAAATAAACATCTATTAAAGCCATTTTATTCCTGTTCTTCAGAGAACCATGACAGCATGAACTCCCTGGACCATGTGCTTGGGAGATATTTTTGGCACAGATTAGAGCACAGTAACCCATGACAGACACAAAAATATGCCGGAGGGGGCAGTGAGACATGGGCATCACTTAATTGTTGTGACCACAAGATACTTCAGTGCATCTGTGAGTCTAGCTATGGATGTTTTATAGCTATCACAGAGGAGGATGTGGATTGTCTTTCTTTTAATCTGAGAAACAAGACATTGTGTGGCTGCAGGCTATGTTGGTTGTGAACTGTCAATTATATGCTGTAGTTACATGTCTTATTACAAACCGGAAATGTTTGCTTTTGACCAAAATGCCCTTTTATAACAGGCAGTGTTTGGCAAAAACAGCCAGATGAACTGCCGAACAACATCTCTAAATCCTCCTGTTGTTATTAGCTAGACTGAATTTCAAACCGTAGCAGGCTATGATGTGTTTCTGCTGGATTCTTAAATTATGCATTCAGAAAAAACATTTTTTTTGCGCTAATATCTCTTGCTGTCATAGTTGCTACAAGTTTTTATAAAGATAATCATAATAGGAAAGTAATAATACATTTACCCCCCCCCCCCCATTTATTTATAAAAAAAATAGATATCAAAAATAATAATGATAAAAATATTTAAAAGAAAATAAATTGTGCTACTTAATGTTTTGTTTTTTGTTTTTTATTATTATTATTATTATTTATTTTTTTATTTGTATGTTCTCGTCAAGTTTAAGGGTTAAGGTGAATTTAGATTATGTGGCTACAAAGGAGTTGACGCCATTTTATAGCAGGATATGTTGTAATACTGGTGAACTCTCTAAATATTCAAAAATACATATTCATATAGACAGACCCTTATATACTCCTATTAGTACCATAGCAGAGCAGTGGTTAGAATAATTGTATAGGTTTCATAAACATGCAATGCACTCAAATGCACAGAAGGTTAATGACTGTGCATATTTCACTGCACATGTAAACACGTGAACAGACCTCAGATGATCAGTCATCCCATTAAATACTCAAGCTATTAAACTCTAAACATACCATTTGTGAATATGAATTGCTTCTGCATTTCTCATAAGAGCAGATAGTTCTTGTTAAAGATCCTCTCTTTCCTCACAGGCTTTGCAGCACGATCAGCAATCTCATCACTCTTCTCCATCCCTTGTTCTGGTTTAGTTTAGAGTCACTCCGGAGGGGAATGGGCGAGACTAATAGCCTTAGTAGGAGGAATGCTTTCTTTGCCTCAACATGCATTGTTTTGAGTAATTGCCTTTTTTTTCTCAGTAATGTGCAGATTCTTTTTGTTTTTTTTAAGTGTTTAATGACCAGTACTGGACTGTATCATTACTGAATAGTGTTACAGTCACTTAGTTACAGTAGCTTGAAAATCATTTTCCCCTCAGTTTTCAATTCATAGTAACATGATCCAGATGGTAGCAGACTTACATCAACATAAAATGAGCGAGAAAATCAATTATGAACCTTCTATTTTGGATGCGTGGAGAGAAGTCATACAAGTTCAAGTTTAGAGGTGTAAAACAGAGTCAGTGTCACATTACTTCCCATTATATTTCTGGGTAAGCATTAACAACACTATTTTTAAGTGTGCTAAAATGAAATTGATTTTTTCTGTTTGGGGAAATATAGAGCACCCTACAGTGGGGATCTGTGTACCTCATTTGCATATAAGAGAGTGTGATATTCTATTATAAAAAATAAGATTTGTTAATTTTGATTTTATGGACTTTGAAGTGTAAGGAATTGTTTGTAAGATATATCAATACATTTTCTATTTTAATTTAAAGAAATTATAATAATGCAACAATTTCGATAGCCAGTACTTTTTTCAAACAAAATGAATGTTGATAATGCAGCACTAGAAGATGACAGTTATTCATTAATTATTTACAATGAAAATGAATGCAAATTCAATCTGACCCAGAGTTTGACATAAAGAGAAAAGGTTAGTAAGCAAAGAAATGTTATGGCATGAAATAGAAATATTTAATATTAAGAGCACTAATTCTAGAATATATATATATTATTTCTAGATCACTAATCACATTTGTAGCAATGTGAACTTTGTTTAAAGTTTTTCTCAGTTGCTTTGGTGCATTTCTCAGAACAGAAATGAAATCAGAAAATCAACCTCCACATCATCTAGTCACTTGTGCACATCATAAAAGCAGTTTCTCATTCTTTTGAACAAGTTGTGATTGCTTTGGTACATTCATGCAACTGATTATGTACATTTGTCTGCTGTTTCCTACATTATCAGTTGGAATATATCAGATTTATTTTTTATAAAACCTTAATTTCCATGGTTGACTCTCATGGTGAAAAAACAACTAAACATTTTGACCAGTGTGGCTCACACAATGACAAAAATACTTTATATTTTGGTGGCCTTGGCCAAATTACTGACACGATAACTAGGTTTTGAAGCGTGAATGAAATGTTTTGGGTGAGTAACTACATTTTGCAGACATGCAATAAAGTTCTGAAGTCCAGCAAACAGTTGTGACATTTGCACTCACAGTTTAGAGAATGTTAACACTGTTTCGAAAAATTTCCAAAGCAATTGAGAAAAACTGTAAAAGGTCAAATGTTTCTCCACTGAAGCAAATCATGCTGGAGAACACGATCATCAGGTTTTTCTTTAAACTTTTCATTTAGACTGTTATATTGTGATATAATTTGTGATGAAAAAAATAAAATAGAAAAATGCAAAACAGAAGCATTTCACAAATTTAATCAGACTTTTGAACAGCATAGATCAATACTAGATAGATAGATAGATAGATAGATAGATAGATAGATAGATAGATAGATAGATAGATAGATAGATAGATAGATAGATAGATAGATAGATAGATAGATAGATAGATAGATAGATAGATAGATAGATAGATAGATAGATAGATACTGTAATTTACCTGTGCGCTGATCATTCCAGTGCAGTACAACATGCCTTCACTTTATGAGGATAAGGTTGGGAGGGAGGTTACAAGAGTTCTTAGCCTATCACAACCATGCACATGGGAGTAAATCTCTCTCCTCTCTATTCCTTCTCTCTCTCTCACTGCCCGAGTGTGACTTAGCTGTGGCTCTGGTCTGCATGCACAGCAGTAGGAAGCCAACTAACACACAGTGATCATCTCTACTGCCTCCCTGGTTAAATCTGCATGGCGACTTTACACAGAGATTACATCTGCATTAAGAGCACTGTGTTTCACCAGCAACTACACAAGTAGATTAGATGCCTGATGCTTGCCTGGTGCTGGATTATTAGGAGGATCATTTCTCCAAAGCGGGAGACGTGTTTAGACATCAGCATGCTGTGCCTTTCTGCATAGCGAGAGAGTTTAACAACCTCAGCTCTTTCAATGATTCAGTTCTTCAAGCGTTCAGTTGTGTCCTCACTGTGGTGCCTCAAGCTGAGCAGATGGTTCTCTCCAAGGACTCCTCAACTACTTCAACTGGTTTCACTCTCCAGTATTCTTCAGAGCAAGAATGAATATTAACAGAGAAGGACAGCGAATCAGTTAGGTGGATGTCAGGTTATCTGCAAAGTTTGGACAGGTGAAGGTGTGTGCAGTTTCAGAGAACTTTGGAAAATTCCCTTAGCAGCGTGCTTCAGGAGAACGTGGAGAGATGTCCAAACCTTCACGTCTGGTCAAACCCTCCAAGCTGTCCCGAAAAGAACCTCCAGGGAATCGCTCACACATGCTGGTTGTCGGGGAGAGGTTGATGAGAGCTGGCAGTGAGGGCAACCTGGTGAGATCCAGACCACCCCAGAAGCCTTCTGACACCAGTCCAGTGGGTTCCAATCCAGGTATTATGCTTCCTAAATCTGATTGGTGTATCTTGATTAGTTGATTAGATATTTGTGTCACACCACAAAATAGTAGACATATGACCACGCACACACATAGAGATATGATATGCTTACGGTTCTGCCATCAGTTTATATCCGCCCGTCTGAGAAGCTATTGTGCGGTATTCCTGACTGCAGCACATGAGTACGCTTGTATAGTTTGGCTGATGCCTTCTCTATATGGGGGGATTAAGACAGGGGTTTGACCCTCACTGTTCACTCTGCTGATTAGTTACATTCCCTCCTCATCATCAAATGATCTCACATGATCTCATTGGTGCTAATCAAACCAGCAACTCTCAGATAGATTCAGTAAGAGTTACATGTTTTTTAAACAGTGACTGAATAGGTAGCTAAACACACGGTTGTATATGTAATACTGATTTTAGCATAAAATGATTATAAATCATTTACGAGCCAGTAGATTTTATCAAACTATGCTCTTTCCGATTGATTTTGATGTATATTTGCAATAGTTGACTTCATAATCTCTGAAGTTATATTTTAAGAAAATAGCAATGCCTTCTGTGCACTTGGGTGTATTGTGTAATAGTTAAAAAAGAGAGAAGAAGAGAAGAGCAGTAATGGGAAGCTCTCTCAATTGATGTCAGCAGTTGACTTATAAGTTTTGACAGTGCGGTTAGGCAAAAGTTTTGAAGAACTGTCATCACTCTAATTAGGTCAGTTTAGAAACCACATGGTAGCTAATGGGTACAGGGACTGAGGCTTCTCAAATCAATTAAAATTTTATCAGACACCTTCCACTAAAGGACTTTCTTGTGATTCATTACGGTAAACACACACATACACACTGGTATTCTTATAATTATGGGGACATTCCATAGATGTAATGGTTTTTATACTGTGCAAACTGTATTTTCTATCCCCTTACCCTACCCCGAAACATACCCATCACACAAAACCTACTGCATTTTTAGATTGATCATTCTATATGATTTATAAGCTTGTTTCCTCATGGAAATAAAAATAAAAAATGTCCCAACAAAGTCAAAATTTACTGGTATTACTATTCTTGTGGTGACATTTGGTCCCCATAATGTAGTGAATACAGGTACACACGCACACAAGATGAAAGTAACACAAACAAACAATTTCAAAACAAGGCTATATTATCAGGCACTACAGTATTTGTAATACAAGATACATTATGGAAGCACAAATAACAAACATGCAATTTAAAATCCAATTCCGGTAGTACACTTAACTATAAATATGCAAACTCATTTTGCTCTTTTTTACAGAATATTACAAACTCGGTAAATTACACAAACACAAAGTATGCTGGGTAATGGGTGTGTTACAGTACCATATAGAATCTTGTTTTATTTTTATTTATTTTTTTTATTGCCGTTTGAAAATAGGAAATGACCCTGAACACACATTTACTATTGTGTTTAATTTCCTTGTAATCTATATCATTTAAAAGTTTGGGGTCAATAAGATTTTAAAGTAATAATACTAATATTTTATTCTGCAAGGATGCATTAAATTCAAAGTTCCAGATTTAAAGTGACGGTGACCGTTTTACTTGATTACAAAAGAAAAAATATTTTAAATTAATACTGTTCTTTTAAAATGAAATAATCCCTAAAATAAACAAAATGCTTCAACGTTTCCACAAAAAATAATAAGCAGCACAACATTGATAATAATAATCAATGTTTCTTGAGCACCAAACTACTGAAGACTGGAAAAATGTCTGCGGAAAATTCAGCTTTGACATTGCAAGAATTTGTTATATTTTAAAATATATTCAAATAGAAAAAAGGTATTGTATAGTGTAATAATAAAAAATACAGTTTTTACTGTATTTTTGACCATTCTTACTAACCAGGGCTTTAGACTCATTCTTCCCACTGGTCGCACTTTCTCAGTTGGTGGCAAGAGCACCTAATTTGGTCGCATTTTTTTTTTCTTTTTTTGCTATTTGATTAATCAATGCATGCTGATGAACTCATAGTTTATAGTTATATGGTAACGAAAGTGTTCAACATTCAACCCGTTCTGTTTCATCAGTATTATTCGTGATTTAAATTTTGTGAACAGGAATTCCTTTTTTTCCTGCGCTTTCACTTTCACTTTCAAATTCGCGATCTTGGTGTCACACTTAAAAAAAAAAGATAGTTGTCTATTTTGCTTATATCTATACACCTTTCACTTTTTAAGAATAAAACAAAAGATTGATTCATTGTTATTCTTAATTAAAAAGCACAGCAACAATAAAACAGTAGGTTACAATGACAAACTAGCTTCCATAACATTTATTAACAAAAACGAATAAGACAAGGCATGGCATAGGACACATCACATGCTGTATTATATACCGACTAATAAATTACAGAATGTTTAGCAAACACTGAGGAATCAAATAAATAATAATATTTTTAAAAATTAAGGAAAGCCTCCATAGCATAATGTGAGGTAAAGAGCAAAGATAACAAGCTTTTCAAAACGAAAACAAAAAGAAAAGTAAAACTAAACTGTCTGTTGCTGACAGGACTTGCATGTTTTGTTTTGTTTTCTACAAGAATACCAACATGTTCACCTTCTCTGGTTTAAGAAGTGGTCTTTTACTTTAGTTTGAAAACCAAATCTTCCGCAAGTATAAACTAGGCTCTACCGACGAAGCGCTCGCGCTGAAAGCGCCCCTCTTCTCCTGATCGGTGTAATCTGACTCCTGCTACGATGTGCCGTGGCTCTGCAGCGCGCGCTATATGAAGCAGACGCTTTGGAGCAGCACAGACCAGGCACTCGCACAAATGCGACCACGTCAAATTTCAACTCGCACACTCTCAAAAAATGGTTGCAGTCTAGAGCCCTGGTAACCCCCAATATTTTGAATGGTAATATAATTATATTATTTATCTATTATTACTACCTGCTTTCCACTAGATTGCTATTTGCTGTTTTTGGGTAAGGTTTTTTTTTTGAGTATTGTGCTTATTTATGTTATCAGTCTCCAGTGACTTTCAAATGCCAAAATAGTTTTCTTTCGCTTCAATGATTTTTACTCACACTGCTTGGAGAGGTATTAGATTGAAGGCACAGCCTTAGAACCACTGTCCCCCATTCCATCCGTCAGGTCTATTAAAACAGAGATTTATCCCAGAGACAGCACCAATCCTGCCACGCCACTGCAGATACAGTACATGACATTTCCACAGGCACAGAATCCAACACTGCATGGACTCTTAGAGTTCTTTCTACCCTCAGAGGCTCCAAATGTGCTAAAAGAGATTCCTCTGAAAAACCTGCAGCTCCAATTGCCTCCATTAACTGACACCTAATCTTAAAGCCTCTTTTCTTGTGGCTATATGTGCAACGAACTGCAGTTCATGTTTATGAAGAATGTATTTTTTCATATTCAGCTGAACTCCAAAATGCATTTTTAGCAAAAGGTGCACCTGAGATATCACACCTGTTTTTGTGACAGCCTGAAGCTCTGTAACAAGCAAAAAATAAAATAAAAATTGGGGGTGTGGCCTTTCAATTTGTAGCCAATCAGAATGGTTGTCGCATCAATTTGATTGCAATAGTGCAATAGTCAGGTTTTGGAAATAAAAATTCCATTCATTTTCTCTGTCAAGGGATTGATTTTAAATGATAACTTAGAAGACAGCCCCACTGTGAGCAACAAAGTTGTTAATCTATGATATGTGTTTTTGTTGAACAACATATTTCATTTTTTCTTTAAATAACTTTGTTCAACAATAGAGTTAATGTAGTAACCCAAGATTACCCAAGAAAAAAAAAATCTCCACCAATGGAAACAAGTAAATTACACGAAAACTCTTACACCCGGTTTCACAAACAAGGCTTAAGCCTAGTCCTAGACTAAAATGTAAGTCTGAGCTATTTCAACTGAAAGAAACTTCCAATGATTGATCTTAAAACATATCAGTGACTTTGTTTTGTCTTTAGATGCACACCAGTAATGTTTTTTTCTAAGGCACGTTTATAAAACTTACTTAAATGTCCTAATTGAACAATGGTCTAATCCTGGTTTAGGCTAAGCCCTGTCTGTGAAACCGGGCCTTAGTGCCCTTAATGAGAACTTTATATCAATGGTTTTATACTTCTCTGTCATTTTTCATTCAATATAATTGAAAGAATTTTGTCTTTTTGCCCAATTTTCAAATACTTTTCTAAAAAAGTTTTTTTTTTTTTTTTTTTTTTTTTTTAAATTCATTCATCACTTCAAGCTTGTAATGTGATTTACGCTGTAGCTGTTTGGTTTGGTTCATAACTCTTAAGCAAATAATCAAACACAATTGCCAAAATGGTCCTCTCACTTTCTCTTTTATTCTAGCAGATTGGTTCATTTAAAACAGTCCTCTTTCTCAAATGTGCAGCACTAAGGATTCATTCTAGCTCATTAGTGTTCACAATGATATGATTTATCAATTCATCTTCTACTATATTTTTTACTTGCTTATGTAAATTAGGATGTTTTCGTTTGTACATTTACCTGTTCAAATTTGATACCTTAAGATTTGTTTCATTCAAAAGCCATTAACTATTTTAGTGCCAGCAGAAATACTGCTCTGAAAAAACAATTACACCATTTGATAATTATATCCTTTTATATATAATAAAAAATCACTATTAAGTAACATCAGTCTAGTTTACTTTTTGTAGCTGCTTCAAATCACGATAAGCTTGTACTGTAGCTTGAACCTTTGCTCATGCTTATTATATCACCAAATAAGTAATCTTTCATATAGTGGCTCTTTGATTTTGTGCTGTTTAGGGAAAGGAATGAGAAATATGTTTCAAAAGCAAGTGACATTAATCATAATTAGGCTACAGAGGTGTAGCATGTGAGAAAATGCTTTGCTAGGTTGGAGATAATTTGGGCCTCTCTTTGCTAAATAGTGTGATTATATTCGCCTACACTGCAGCTGTATGGGAAAAACTAAAAGTTCTCAAAAAAGCTTTTGGAACAACAAATTGTTCTTTTAATGATAGAGTTAACGCTTATTGCACAATCAAACCCTAAGAAAAACAGAATGCTTTTTTAACACACTCCCATTAGGAAATGTCACGTTTGTGACTTTTATCCTACTCACAAATTTTGTTTAAGTTTTATCGTCAAAGCTTAAAATTTTACTTAAGCATCCTACTAAACTGCTTATTGTACACAGAAATTGGAGATGTCTTAATCTTGCTAGTGAACTGAACTTTAATGCTCTGCAGTTATATAACCTCCCTGCATCTGCCACTGAAGCACTAATGTAATACAGGAATTAACCAGATCTTCATGTGCCGTTACGTCAGCTTAATCAGCAGGAAGCGATATGGTTTGACATCAGTGTAATCTCACACAGAATGTGTGCCTGTCTTGTCCCATTCCTCTCTGCTTCCCTGTCCAACCTCATTTTTGTTCCCGCCACCAGCTTAGCTCTATGGCATTCTCACAGCTTTGAACCAAACAGTTCAGAAAACATATAGTATGCGGAGCACAACAACCTAAAAAAAATCAATGTTGGAAATTATGGAGATTATTTTTTTTCCAAGATTCAATCATATGTCCACATTAACATTCCTGTCATTTAGCAGCACATTCTGCATGGAAGACCAGCAGAAAACTGGTTAATATACTGGCCACTTCTGTGCAATTTTCTGATAATGATTTGGAATTTAAAGCTGCTGTGAGCATGCGTTCAGTCTAATCTCCAATCAAGTCCAGTTTGTCCGGTTGTGTAGCAGCTAAGACCAGGAATATTAGTGCTCACTCTTATTAGAACCACACTACTTCAAAACCTGAGTGGGCCAAGATCCACACTGCAGAATTCTTAGCTTGGCCTCTTCAGATGGAGTTATTAAAGATACCCCCCCCACACACACACACACACACACAACGAAAACTGCCTATAATGAGACTTAGAGGTGACTGGAGGAAGAAGACGGCAATAGCTCTTCCTCAGGTTGCACTATCCTTCTTCTCAGACAATTTATTTCCTACTCATTATAGTCAGGAAGGACACTTCATTACAGACCATTTGGCAGCTGGAGTTAGTCTGTTTAAAATAATAATTCTGTAGAGCTGTTGTCAAAGTTTATGTTGTATTTTCAGTTGTTAGTCAAGCCACTGAATTATAACATTTTATTAGTATTTTGTTTAAAGCCTGAGATGTGAGTAAAGTCAATCTGGGACAATCAATCATTCATAATATTACAGGTTGAAGTGTTGTCACTGGTATGAGTGGTGTGTAATATTAAATGGAGAGTGTTTCCTGAGGTTATCCATTACCATAGATGGAGGTCATGTATCATTTAAAAAATGCCATGGTTTGGTTTCTCTTCCTGCCTCTTCTCTTTCTCCATAGTGTATGTTGCTTTTCGCTCTGCACACACATAGAGACATGGAAGGAGATGCTTTCTCAAAATATGATTTTGTGGTTTTCTGGCTAGCACTGGTTTTACTATTTTTAGGGTATTTTCAGATTACAGTCATGCCAATTTAGCAAAAGTTACAGTGAAAGTACCTACACAATTTAAATAGGTGACAAGGGACCCAGCATAAGGAGACATGACAAGCATACTAAATGCAAAATTAACATAGCAAACTCAAAACTAGCTTTTTCCTGGAAGGTTAAAACTTATGAAAATATTTTAAAAATACTATTTAAAAAAAAGGCCTTAAACACTTTAATGATGCCAAATAAAATACAGATACTGGACAGTAAGTTATGAAGTTTGAACAAAACTAATTCTGTTATTCTTAATTTTTTTTTTTTTTAACAAAGTAAGTCAGTGGACTGAACATAATGAAATTTTAACAAATAACCTGAAAAAGTCTTTTTTTTTTTTCCTGAAAGCAAAATAATTGGCAAGCCATATGAATGTCGATTAGTAGAAGTAAGGCTAGATGTATAATAATGCATTATAATATATTTTGTACATTAGGCTATATATCTATTTTTTTTTTTTTTGAGGGTGAGGAGGAGGAGGAGGAGGAGATGCTATTTTTTATTTTTATTTTATTTTAAAGAATTATATCTGATTAATCCAACTACAGGACTGTGATGAATTGGAATATGATGAATAGGAGTTTTGGCAGTGATAAATTGCATAAGGTGCATAAATGGGCCAAAAACAGACTAATGCACGTAATTTGAACTCTTTATTACTACCGAGGCCTGTACACATTCTTCAAGTATGTCATAGTACAGTTTATTATGTGCATTCTCATTTAAATATTTTTTAATAGCTGTTATTGCACAGCACTGAACACAGAATACTTCAACTTCATGCTTGACTGAAACTGTCCTTTTAGATAACTCTAACAGATGCTGTCAAATCACAGAAGCATCTTGTAGCTGTCATACAAGGACAACACTAAATTTCCCATTGCTTCAACTAGTGCCGAACAAGCCAGATCTAACTGATCAAAAGCCACCGTCTTGAACACGCTGCAGTATTTTCCTTTATAGATGTTTATAGGTTCTTCATGCCTGAGTCCTTGTCTCGACTTCCAGTAATGTTTTGAGTGTTTTTTCATTTTCTAATATAATTCTCTGCATCTCCATAACCAAATGAATCATAGAAGTGAATTATGTAAAAGTCCTTCTGTTTTAAAACAAGTTGTATATGATAAAACTGAATCCATTGTAGCATAATATACTTTATCATGGGCATTTATTAGCCAGGGATAAATTATGGATTTAGATTAGATTTGTCACTGGTTATTTAATAGTCTGCCCAGAATGGCTGGCAATTTGGTACACTGCCTAGTCCACAAGCCGCTAGCTGTTATGTCATGTTTTGCAACAGCATATAAAAAGAGATCAGCGTCCCTCATTCCTGCTCTCTTAACCGCCTCACCATGGCTCCCCATCTCTATGCTTGTCTTTGCCCAGCCAGAAGCTCTACAGAGGAGCAAACAGCAGAGAAGAGATCCTTCTCAGGACCATAATGAATTTCTCCTCCTCTCATCTGTGCTGTTTGTGATGTGCGCTGTACATGCTCACTGAGAGTGTAGTGAACCATTGCAGCATGGCAGTCCAGAGGACCCTGCTTCAGGGCACAAGTGAACTAGATCAATCAGCTTGGCTTTGTCAACCTAGGAGAGCCCTCCACCGCCACCATTACATCTGTGTCCCTCCATGCACCGCGCTACTCTTAGGTGTCACATCCTTTTGGCAGCCTTTTTGTTTTAAATCAAAACACTGACGGAGACAGTTCTTCAAATATATCCTTTATGTCTTCTACAAATCAGGTCTCTTATGTTTACCAAGACTGCATTACAGTAAAAACTAACAGTGAAATATAATTACGTTTTTTTTTTTTTGTGTAGGCTATTTTAAATGTAGTTTATTCTTAATGGAAAAGCTGAATTTACAGCAATTATTACTCCAGTCTTCAGAGTCACATAATCCTTCAGAAATAATTTTAATATGCAGATCTGTTGCTCAAGAAACATTTCTTATTATTATTATTTTTAAAAACAGTTGTGCTGCTTAATATTTTTGTGGAAACTGTGATAGACTACCATTTAAAAGGTTGGGGCATAAAAATGATAAACTCATACTTTTATCCAACAAAGACACATTAAAAATGTATCAAAGTTTAGAGTAAAGACGTTTATAATATTTAAAAAGATTTCACATAAATCTTGTTCTTTTGAATTTTCGGTAACACTTTATTTTAGGGTCTCTTACCTAGTTGCTTATTAGTATGCATATTACTAGAATATTAGCCATTTATTAGTAGTAATTAAGCACATATTAATGACTTATTTTACATGACCTTATTCTACAGCCCTAATCCTACCCAATACCTAAACTTAACAACTAACTTACTAACTATTAATAAGCAGCAAATTAGGAATTTATTGAGGGAAAAGTCGTAGTTAAGTGTGAATAAGTGTTCCCTATTCTAAAGTGTTACCGAATTTTCTATTCAACATCCTGAAATCATCCCAACACTGATTATAATACCCATTATTAATAACTGAGCAGCAAATCGGCATATTGAAATTATTTCTGAAGGGTCATGGGCCACTAAAGACTGGAGTAATGGCTGCTGAAAATTCAATAATTCAATTCAATAATTTATTTATTACATCTTAAAATATATTCAAATAGAAAAAATAGTTATTGTAAAGTGTAACAATTAAAACAAATAGTTTTTACTGTATTGTTTTTTTAAATCTTACTGACCCAATCTTTTGAGCGATAATATATTGTTTATCTGTTACTACCTGCATTCAAGTCGATTGCAATTTTTTATATATATTTGTTTTTTACACTTTTTGTTTTATAATTGTTCGGGATATATAAAAAAAAACACACACATGTACATTAACACTGAACAAAATTAACTTGCAGTTAATTCTCCTTATCCTACTAAAACACAAAGTCCGAAAGAGTTTCAGGAGAGTGTCTTGTATCCTAGAGACCTGGTGTATTTATACCCTCATGGGTTAGCTTGGAAACAGAATATCATTAGTGAAGAGCTTAGAGGTGTAAACTTGGCTGCGGCAGTGCTTAAGTCTCTCATTGGTTGAATAAAGCTGACCTGCTCAGGGACTTTTATCTGTGTTGTTGGTGTCTGTCTAATGGTGCTGAAAGAGGAATGACTAAAAATATGATGTCCGCTGGGCAGCCCTTCATATAAATGTCAGTTTTGCCCATTGGACTGTATAGTTGGTCTTCTGTTATCACTTTGTTCTTAGTCTTTCTTTTAAATGTTAAAAGTGGCTGGAGAGAGTGGATTTGGATGTGAGAGGAAAGTTACATGATATGAAAAAAGCAGGTTTGAAAAATTATGGGCATTTTGAAAAAGTACACTCTCAGAAAATGGTACAAAATCTGTCACCGGGGCGGTACCTTTTATGTATAGGGACCAATATGGACCCTTTAGATACAAACGAAAGATGTCCTGTGAAAATATTTTACAATGTTTAGGCTATGGTTATCATCATCATTTTATTTTTATGGTCAACTTATGAGATGTAAAAAAAAAAATCTGACATGACATAAAAATGAATTACATTAAATAAAATTAATTAATATATTAATTTAAAAATAGTATTTTTAAAATATATACTGTATCTTTTTTAAATGTTAATTTAGAAAAGTTTTAAAAACTATTACTGTGGCAAGGGGGCGTGGTTCAGCGAAGTCTCTTGCCTCTGACAGTCATGGAAGTCAAAGAGAGAGACGGGATAGAGACTCGTGGACACTGACTACACTGAGAACTGGAGTAAATTGCGTAAACTGGCATAATTGTGAAAAGCTGAGCTTTTGTGAACCGTGCCAAGAAGGTGACCTTTGTTTTGTGAATTTGAGTTATTGAATGAAGCCACACGAGTCTCCGTACATCAACCTTGTCCTTGTCTGCTGCCATCATGTCATCTCTGTCAAGTTCGCCGTTTGCGGAGGTCATCCACTCGCTCGCGGGACTCTATCAGGATCATCATCAAGCGCTGCTTGACATGAGGGAGGATCAGAAGCGTCGGTTCCGGGCCCTCGTCCACATGCAGCAGGAGGACCGCGAGCTGTTCCAGAGCTGGATGGACCGGGAGGTTCGGGCTGGGGGAATGCCACCTGCCCCAGCCCTGACCACCCACATACCGTTGAACAAGATGGGTCCGGCCCGCTGGATGATCCGGAGGCCTTCATCAACCTCTTCGAGAGGACCGCGAAGGTATATGGGTGGCCCCAGACGAACTGGCCAGTGCGCCTCATTCCGCTGCTTTCGGGGGAAGCAGAGATGGCTGCCCAGCACCTGCCAGTTCAGAACCTCCTGGTCTATGTCGAACTCAAAAGAGCCATCCTCCAGCGGGTTGGCCTGAACCCTGAACAGCACCGTCAGCGCTTCAGATCACTGGAGCTGGGGGAAAACGGCCGACCCTTCGTGATAGCTCAGCAGCTCCGGGATGCGTGCCGCAGATGGCTGTTTGCCGGGGGAGACGACATCGACAAGATCATAGACCGCACGGTGCTGGAACAGTTCATAGCGCACTTACCGAAGAAAACCGCATAGTGGGTCCAGTGCCACCGCCCGACGTCGTTGGACCTGGCCATTCAGCTGGCGGAGGACCAGATGGTGGCATGCCACGGGGTTGGCGAAACCCTGCCTGCTGTCTACCCCCCCCCCCCCCCCCCCCCCCCCCTTCTTTTTTTGTTAACAACTGCTTTTATTGAGTTTTATTTTGTGGAACAGTAGCACAAAACAAAAAGCAGCTGTACAAATTTAAAACCCACCCCTTGGTAGACTTAAAAAATAAGTAAATAAATAAAATAAAATAAATAATAATAATAAACACATTAATTAATATTAATAGATAAACAAATAACAATAAAATAATTTTTACAAAGCTTTTAGAAAAGAAGACAACATTAAAACCTGAATGCCATGAATTAACAGTTTTCACGTTAGATCCATGTATACGAGAAGTAGAGAGTTCCATTGAGATAATGTCCAACAAATACACAGTCCAGGTTCGTCTGTCCATTGTGTGAGGAGGATTCCAACGTTGATTAGCAATTTTTTTGCTGCTGTGAGAGCAGCTAACAGTAAAGATCTTTGTTGGACGGACAAGGTGAAGTCCCAAAAGTCATTCATGAAAAAATGGCGCGGGGTCAAAAATATCTCAGTACCCAACAAATATGATAGGTCCAGTGAGAGCTGAGTCCAAAAAGGTGAGAGAGAGGGGCACTCCCAAACAAATTGCAAAAACGTGCCTAAAACTCCTTGGGAACAGAGATTACACTTAGGAGAAGACGACAGATTCATATAAAAACGTTTCATTGGCATCAAGTAAACCCTATGCAGCAATTTCCAATGAATCATTTGGTGATTAGGGTTTTTAGAAGACAATTTAAACATTAATTTAAACCCCATACCTGATCGGAAAATAAAACATGCATATTCTCATTAAGATCCTTAGCCCAAACAGTTGTAATAGATAAAGGTTTGTATGAATGCTCAAGAAGAAAGAGATAGATGACTGAAGCAGAGGAGGGAGATTCCTCAGGAAGGATTAGTTTGCGCAAAGCTGAACAGGCAGTCGAGACTTCCAAGGCACCCCATATGCCCGTAGGGCCGATCTAATGCGCAAATACATAAAAAAGGAGGTGCCTGGCAGATTATATTGAGTTTTAAGATTCTGGAAGGATTTTAAACCACTATCATCATAGGTATCTCCCAGAGTGTTTACTTTATTATGAGTCCATTGCGGACAATGAAATGGAGTACTGTCTGACAAAAGCTTATTATTGTGGAAAATATGCCACTTTGTAACTAGTTGTGAACATCTTTCAACATCCCTCCATGTGGAGAGGAGATGGGTTACAATGGGAGCAAACCGAGATTTACTCTGCCTAAGCGGAACTCCCGAAAAAACAAGATGCTTCAGTTTATACGGATAAACAATAGATTCCTCAATTGTTCTCCAAGACACAGAAGCATCAGGATCAAACCAAACAGCTAAAGGGTGGAGGGAAAAGGCTTGAACATTCAGTCTAAAATTAGGGAAAGAAAGACCTCCATGTAATCTACATCGTTGTAAGGTAGTCAGTTTAATACGAGGACGTTTCCCATCCCATATATACCGTGAAACACATGCATCTAGTTTATTCCAGTAGCCAACCGGTGGAGCGAGAGGAATCATGGAAGAAAAAAAATTAATACGTGGGAGAACATTCATTTTAATCACCGATATACGGGCCTGAAAAGAAGTAGGAAGACGAGACAAATTTTCCAAATCTGAGTATACTTTGGCTAGAATACCAGTTTTTTTAGACGATTTCCTGCAGGGAAGGAAAAAATCTATCCCCAAGTACTTAAAGTTACATGGACATGGAAAGGGACATGGAATCAATTTTAGATTTGAGGGGAAGTAAACATTACTTACTCCAATTAATTTTAAACCCAGAGAGAGATCCAAAATGGTCAAATAAATTCAACACATGAGGAATAGAATGTGACGGCTTCTCCAAATACAATAAGATATCATCAGCAAACAAAGAAATATGATGATTAATATTCTGTATATATTTATGGAAGAAATAGTTTTAGATTGTCGGACCGCTTGAGCTAAGGGTTCCAAGGATAGGGCAAATAACAGAGAAAGCGGGCAACTCTGACGAGTACCTCGATGTATAAAGAATGGGTTAGAGTGAACAGCACCTGTGAGAACAGTGGCTGCTGGATTGGCAAACAGAACATTTATCATATTTAGGAAACTCGATCCCAGACCCAGATGCTATAGAACCGTCCATAAATAGTTCCATTCTAGCTGATAGAAAGCTTTCATCACATCTAGAGATAATACTGCGCAAGGGGAGGACAAACTATTCTTTGAATTAATAATATGATATAACCTGCGTAAGTTATCCGAAGCTGAGCAAAATTTAATGAATTCTGTTTGGTCATGATGAACTAGTCTATTCATAAATTTCTCTAGACAACGAGATAGTACTTTAGCATATAATTTAACATCAGTCCCTATCAAAGAAAGTGGCCGGTAACTAGAACAGGAAGTCAGATCTTTATCTTTTTTTAACAAGAGAGAAATAACAGCTATATTAATAGATAGGTGAAATGAGCCTTGAGTAACTGAAAAATGTATCATATCTAACATGAGGGGGCCTAAATCCGACCAAAAAGTAGTATACAATTTGATTGGAAGGCCATCTGTGCGTGGGGATTTCCCCTTGTTCATAGATCGAATAGCTGACTCCAGCTCCTGAAGAGTGATCGGTTCAGCCAGGTATTCCGGGTAATCAAGGTTGGACAGAAAGATGCAAAAGAGTCAGGGTCACCATCAGCAGAAGAAGTATAGAGGTTAGAGTAAAAAGAGTGAAAGGCCATAATAATGTATTTTGGATTTGTCATAATGAGCCCAGATTGGGATTTCACTGCTGAAATATTAGCAAACTTTTCACTGTTGCGTAATCTTACGGCTAAAAGGTGGCTTGGTCTACTCCCTTGAAAATAATAATTCTGCCTGGATCTTTGGATCAGGAATTCTGCCCTGGATCTCAGTAATGAATTGAGTTCGGACCTAACCGCCATGATTTTACTGAGTGTATTATCTGAGAAACAACGCTGATTATCTCTAATCAGATTCTGGAGCTGTGATTCCAGTTCAACTATCTTTTTGTGTCTGTTTTTCTGAAGGAAAGAGGCATATGAAATTGAGTTATTCCTTATAAAAACTTTAACTGCATTCCAAAGTGTTCGAGGATCATCCATTGAACCTTGGACAATTTCAATAAACTCAGCAAATTTATTTCTAAATTGACTGCAAAAGGTTTCAACCTGTAACAATTTAGGGTTAAATAGCCATCTAATGGCACGAGATGGCCGAGGGAACAAAGATAATCTGCACAAATTTCCATCATGATCCGGAACAAAGATAAGGAACAGATATCGGCATCACGAACAGCTGAAGATAAAGAAGTAGAAATTAAAATATAGTAAATTCGCAAATAGGATTTATGAGTAGCAGAAAAGAAAGTGAAAGACTTAGCAGAAGGATTTAATAAACGCCAACTATCCACCAACGAGGATGAGGTTACACATTGCTGAAGTTTGTCAGATCACAAAGCTTGAGAGTGTGATTCCTTTGGTCCAGATCTATCTAGGATATTTGACATTACAGAATTCGTATCTGCACCCAATACAATTTCAAAATCTGAAAACGTCAAGAGATAGGTTGACAAAACAGAGAAAAAAGTAGGGTCAGGAGTACAAGGGGCATAAACTGAGAGAAATACAATATTCCTATTCTCCACTATTGTTTTTATGTTATTCTACCATCTGTATCACCACCTTTATCTAAAATAGTAATATCCAAAGTCTTCCGGACCAATATTAGGACACCCTTGGTTTTAGTATCCGAAGATGAGTGAGATACCACTTCATAAAACTTATTATTACACAGGTATATCCTCCTCTTTCAAATGGGATTCTTGAACTAACACTATATCAATCTTTCTTCTTCGCAAAAAATCCAGAAAGTTTGTGAGGGCCATTTAGCCCATTAATATTACAACTCAGAATATTAAGGTCAGTCATAGGTATCAAACAGAATTATTGCATAATAAGACAAAATACAAGTTTGAAATTAAAACCAGTTGAGTCTACCATTAAATCACACCCCACCCTCCCCGTTACCATTCAAAAAAACATAAACACATTCCCATGAATTATGGCAGATAAAACCAAGAACAAACCTTGATCTGCCAGCACTCTTTAATATGGTCCGTGGCGTCAACAGAAACCTGCACATTACTGTAGCACCAACATTTGGCCCCATAGTCACATATTGACTAGGTAGTGTTTCTATTTAAATAAATAAATAAAGAAAAAAATACAGAAAAGATAGAAAGAAAAGAGAAATGCAGAATACAACTAAAACAAATAAAATACCATAATCAGTAAGCGATGCTGTATGCAAAATGAACTATGAATTAAGAAGTGAACATTAAAGTGAACAGTGAAAGACACAGTCACCTAACCATTTAGAGCATCTCTTCTCCGATTAGACAGCAAATGTCCAGCTGAAGTTCACTGAGAGTTGGTGGATGAAAGGTATTTGAGAAAAACTCTTGCTTCTTCTGGGGAGTGTAGCATTTTAGGTTCACCTTGATTGAGAATGACCTTCAGCATTGCAGGATAAAGGAGAAAATTCTGGATGCCAGCGTCTCTCATCTCCTTCCTAATTGGTGCAAATGCACTTCTTCTTTTTGTGGTGACCGGAGAAGAATCTGGAAAGAAAGATAGCATTGCTCCGTCTGAAGTTTTAACCGGGGCATGAAGTCTGGCGGCCCGCAGAATGAGCTCCCTGTCCGTGTACCACAGCAGTTTAAAGATGAAAACCCGCGGTTTAGCGCGATCTGAGGAGCGCCTTGTGTACACGCGATGCGCTCGCTCCACTTCAATCTCTTTGCTCACCAGAGACGGGAGCCACATCGGTAGCGATCTTTTCAAAAAGCCCATAGGGTCATCCTTTTCGGAACCTTCAGGCAATCCAACCAGACGCAGATTGCTGCGCCTATTGCGATCCTGTAAGTCCACAACCTGTTGCTTGAGCACGGCAACGCATCTATCGTGATCTGCGACAACTTTCTTTTGTTCTCTCATCTCCCCTGTAGGAAGATCCAGTTTAGAGCATAGCGACTGAACAACTGACATGTGAGAAGCGAAATCATTCCGCATCGCCATAAACTCGGTTCTAAGAATGTCCTCAAAGTGTGTAACGGTGTTCGCCATCTTGTCCATCATATCGCTTGAGTTCGGTGACTTGGATTTCTTCTTAATCGGAGAAGCCGACGGAGACAACTCCTGCTGTTTACAACTGCATGCCATCAGGTAAAGGACCACCAATTAATAAAACTTAAAACGAAAGAAAAAAATCAGCAAAAAGAGGCCAAACGTACAGAGCTCTACTCAAGTGCGACTAGGTTCATGAGCACGTCACGTGACTCGCCCCCCCTCTTCTATCTCCAAGCCTGTCCCTCTTCCTAGGTCCTGCGTGAATCTCCCTCCTAGGGTGCAGCCTCGATGGAGGGGTAGTCAAGCCGGAATCAGTTGGGCTGAGACCCCTCGCCAGGGGGCGGGATCGGCCAACCCAACCTCCTCAGCTACTCCCGTTCCTCCACTCTCTCCATGCCAAAGTGTTGGAAACATTATATGAAAAACAAAGAGGAGTGGAATTTTTTGCATTTTCTGAGAAACATCTTTCTCTCCCAGTTCATTAAGGAGGGGATAGCGAGAGATGTAACAGAATCTGCCCTACTCATCTAAGCTTTGTTAAAAATGCTGTTGAAACCTCTGTTGTTGTCTGTTCAGGGTCACAGGTAGGGTTTGTTGCTGAAAAATGAACCCCTTGTTGACAGAATGAGAGCTGTGCTTTGAAACGTGAAGGAAAGCTCTTATTGGCTTTATTGTGTTCTTTGTCTTAAATCTCTGATGCCGCAACCATGTGTCCAAACTCTCTGGAACCACAAACATAAATGCTTCTTAACTAATTGTCTATGCCTTTTCTAGGCAGAAATCTCCCTGTCACCTCTGTCCTATGCTTGCTGATAGTATACAAAGGCGAGGTTTCAGGAACAGGAGTACCATTAGTCTTACAATAGACCCTCCTTTTTGCTGCATTTCCGACTCGCACACACTCTAACTTGCATAAACTTCAGCCCAGTAGTGCAGAGAGTAGAGCAGTGGTTTGAGCAGTAGGCGAGACACTCGTATATTTAATAGAGGGAGGCAGTTTGAGCCTCACACCGAACAGGATACACATGCAAACTGACTCGGAGGACATTTAGAGCTGGTGAGTTTTTAGGACTGAATTACCCCTATAAATGTCAAATCATTTATGGGCACACATTTCATAAACAGTGGTTTGGGTTGCTTATGTTTTATATTTGTAATGCTGCTTTAGAACTCCTTGCAGATATTGAACTTTGTCATTGAGATTTATATTGCATGTTTTAACAACCAGAACCAAATTGTTGTGTGTGGTGATTTAAAGTGCTGCAATTATATCGACTTAAGCATTTTTTGCAAAGCTTTTTGTCATTGAACCAGTGTAAAGAGATATTTCAGATTTTGCAATATATAATTTTTACATGACTAGTATGTTGATGGCGAGTGTGTTAGACTTTGTATTATATTTAGCAATCTACCTGACTTTGTTGTAAAGTTGTATTTAAGGTAAATCCTTATTTATGCAGCACCACAGTGATTAAGTATAATCACGTCATATTCAGGTTATTAATGTTCAAGAATTGGGCGGCTGTATCTGTCTGGCAGATTAATTAAATAGGATGATTGTGGAATGAAAAATTGGCTCCACAGTTTCATTTCTGAAAAGATATCAGCATGGAGCCAAATGTTTTGACAATATTTAATGTGGTGTGGACCAACTATTCATTCCTTAAAATTCAAGAAATGTTTTCTTATTCCTCTTCTCAGGAAATGTTTTAGTCATGCTTTATTTTGGCAAACCACATGTGTGCTTGTATGATTTAATAAGGGGAACGGTGTTTGAGCTCCATCTGCTATGCTTTGAAAAGACTAACAAAGGCATAATGAAAGTTTGAAATGTACAAAGGGGAGTGTTGCTCACCTCATTTGCAGTACAGATGTTATTTTTGTCATATACTCTCACACATGCAGGCCAAGTGATCATTTCTTGCACAACAAAGCAGTCACATCTATTTAATAAAAAGTTTAGTCCTCTAGTAGGAAATAACATGTCTGATAGCTTTACAGTCTGTCAAAAAGCAACTGAACTACCACGTTCAAGGCCCAGAAAGGTAGTAAGGACAACGATAAAATAGTACTCTTGTGAACACACGTCAAAGACTGACATGGAAGATAAGAAATTGCTGAATTAAATAATTATTTTTGTTTTCTTTGCACACATAGCTTTATAAAATTAAGGTTGAACCACTGATGTCACATGGACTATTTTAACAATGTCCTTACTACCTTTCTGGGCCTTGGACGTGGTAATTCCATTGCTGTCTATGCAGGATCAGAAAGCTCTCGAATTTCATCAAAAATTCATCTAAATTTGTGTTCCGAAGATGAACGAAGGTCTTACAGGCTTGGAACGACATGATGGTGCTTTAAGTTAAGAGAACACATGGTGACAATACCCTTACAATTATAATAGAATACACAAACATGAAAATTTGCTGAAAATGTACTCACCCTCAGGCCATCCAAGATGTGGATGAGTTTGTAGAAATTTTGCATTGCATCACTTGTTCACTAATGGATCCTCTGCAGTGAATGGATGCTGTCAGATTGAGAGTCCAAACAGCTGATATAAACATCACAATAATCCACAAGTAATTCACTTACTTCAGTTGATCAATTAACATCTTAAAAAGCAAAAAGCTGCATGTTTGTAATAATAAAAACAAAATCATCATTAATATTTTTTTAAATTCAAATCATTGTTTCTTAGCTAAAATATGAGACATCTACAGTATAATATTGCTTTCTCCAGAATCTTGATTTTTCTTTCATTTTTTGGTGAACTATTCCTTTAACTTAAAGAGGTTTGTCCAATTCAACTGCAGTGTTTTTAACAGACTGGCAATGGTCCTTAGCAATGTATGCTTTTTTCCTCAGCATGTTTAAAGCTACACTATTTAACTTTTGGCCCTCTAGGGGTTGAAGCATAATACTGCAAGTTACTTGCAGAAAAACGTTTTGGTAATGTGAGTTGGGCTTTGGTTATGTTCTTCTGCGTGGATGAATCTGATATTTTGAAGTGTACTGGTGTTTTAAAGATAATCGTTTTATCAGAGCGAATGTCACACGTTGGAAGTCTCTCCACTGCCCCTTTCAATATATATAAAGAAATCCAGTGGTTATAACTGGATGTGGGCGTTGCACTAAAAAATAAGCAGACTAAATGAGTGGACTGTGTGACTGTTTGAGGTCAAAAGCATTCATGGGTGAATCGTTCACATTATGATCTATGACATGCATTTAGAAAACAGATAAGGTAATGTTCATTTCATGCAGAGTCTAAAGTGAAAATCTCTTCAAATGAATCAAATGAGATTTTAATATAAAAACAAAGTATGTTTCAAAATAAAATTGGATGCCATGTCAAATGCTCTGCATAGGAGCTAGAAAATGAACCAGCAGTTACAGGTACATAAATAATGGTATCAGTAATGAGTTGGCTATGCCAGAGTAACCCGCAGACAGTGTCACAGTCCTGAAATCAGGGTTCAGATATATGTGATACATCAACAGAGATTTGAGCCCTAATGGAGTAGAATGCAGGGCTCTGTGGGCTAGCTAAATGGTCTATGAAATAGCACTGGTTGATGAGGCTTAATTGTTGTTGAGGTCTGCTGAAATGCTGATGGCCATGCGTCAGCCCAAATCTTTTAAGCCCAGGCATTTGTGTGAGTGGGCGCTGGATGGGTTGCATTCCACTGCTTTGCTGACTTAGGGAGAATTTGTATTTGACGTGATTTTGCCAGCCCTGAGTTAGAGAGCAGGGATGGCACATTCAATATTTCCAACAACAGGTGTGGGGTTTATACTGCGGCTGTGGGTGGGTGAAAGCATCAAAATGTGTTTGTGAAATACTACTGAAGTCATTTGAATTAGCTTTTAAATATGAGTTTGTACAGGAAGTATTTAACAGTACATTTTTTTGTTTCTTCATTTTATTAAAATTACATATGTGATTATGAGAAACTACATAACAGTTTAGGTCATGCAGGTTTTACTTGCATTGTACATGCTGAGGGATAGAGCGAGAAAGAGAGAATGAATACTGCATACTATAAAGTGTATAGTGCAATATTAATGTGTTTACATACTTTATTATGTTTACACTGCAATGCCATTACAAATACACATTATTAATGTAGAGTTTTATACTTGTGCATTGCATTTTAATTGTACTTAATACATTTTAATGTGGGAAAGACAATGAAACAAAGTATTTTGGATTAATTTTCACTTTTTCTTACAAAAATGACTTTGATATGAAACAATAATTCCTGGACCCTCTGTAAAGTTCTTCTAAGATGTTGATGATTTGGATTATGAACACATTTGATGGCATTTTTCAGCAAATTTTCATTTTTGGTTAAACAATCTTTTAGATTTTGATTTCACAGGTCTTTAAAGATTTGCCACTGCAAAACATGTCTGTTTAAAGGAGGAAATTACTGGCACTACATGTTTTCGTATAGCCAAGCACCCTTGTAAAATACTGCCCAGAGACATTCGGAGTTGTGTTTATGTGCCATTAACTTAAAGGTGGGGTAAGAAAGTTCTGAAAGCCAATGTTGTTTTGAAATCACCAAAACAAACACGCCCATACTCCAAAAGGGTCTCTCTTGCCCCTATTTTGATAGCTCTGCCCCACACATACGTAGCCTACGCAACCCAGGCAACGATTAGTTCTGTGAAACAAAGCAAAACCAATGTTACACCGTGTCTACACCGGATGTGAGCGTGTCATGAAAAAATACTATAGAAGTCATTATAATCAGTGATACTGTCTACACTGGATGCTGTGCGGCGTGACAAACCCTCGACAGAGAACTGCTGCCACGTTCTATTTATGACGTGCTGACACAAGTTTCAAATAATTTTCAACGGTCGCTTTGTCGCATCCAGTGTAGGCAGACTTTAGCTGTTGCGTCCAGTGTAGACACGGTGTTACTACCGAGAAGAACTAAAGCAACCTCGGCGTCCGATCGCAGGCCTTCTGCTCCTTGAGTTCTCTCCAGCGCTGTAAAGCTGATCCGATATTTACATGGGTCCTACTTCTTGCCTTATGGTTCCGCAAACGTTTTCAGCTTTTGTTTTTTATCCGCCATCTCTATCTTTCTGTCGCTCAGCTAGGCTGTTCACCGAATGCTCTCTCCTCCATATCATGAGTAGAAACGCCCCTACTGCTGATTGGCTACAAGTTTGTTTTGGTACTCGGCCCCAACTCAGTTTTCTAAAGCGTTTTTGAAAAATTACATACCCCACCTTTAATGTTACTGATGATGCACTGCTTCTCAACAAACAATGAAGTAATAATGATCACCGAAACCCATAGCAGTTTATGCAATGCATCACATGTGTAGACACTGCACTGGCCTGCTCCCATTGCTTACACAGTGTGTGATGTACTCTAATGAGCTCTCTCTCTGTGCACATGCCCATTTGTATTCTGTCGTGCTCTAGATCCCTGGTTTAACTCAGCTGACGTTCACATACCAGTATATACACTTCTTTTACAATCTATTGCAAGCTTGACTCATGAATCATGCATGTCAGAGAACAAGACTGTGATTCGTTCTGAGCTTGGAGGGAACAAGATATAATTTTTTAAGCATCAACTTCACCGTCTCCTCAGAGCAGTAGAAGTGCTGGTAAAACGATGAGCTTGCTGGAATGGTCTGAAGTCATTCATGTTGAGTTGCTGAGTATTATCAGCTGAGGAGCATTTCCGCCTGTTGTCACTTATCCTGTTTACAAAATTGGGTTGGAATAAGGTTTACTCACAAGATTTGATAATTTAACTAACTAGTTGATCTGTTCACACCATAGACAATAACTATAACTCTAAAGTTTTAAAACAGTGTTAATACAGTAAAGTCCACACTATAACGATAACAACAAAGAAGAACAATATCTTTGGAATCTTTTTCAATTTTTTATTATAATTTTTTTTATGAACAATAAAATCATTGACAGCCAATCAAAATCCACCCAGTGTTAACGGGTTACTCAACCCCAAAATGAAAATTTTGTCATTAATCACTTACCCCCATGTCGTTCCAAAACCATAAAATCTTTATTCGTCTTCAGAACATAATGTAAGATATTTTGGATGAAAACCAGGAGGCTTGTGACTGTCCCATTGACTGCCAAGTAAATACCACTGTCAAGGCCCAGAGAAGTATGAAAGACATCGCCAAAATAGTCCATCTGCCATCAGTGGTTCAACCGTAACGTTATGAAGCTACGAGAATACTTTATGTAAAACAAGGAAAACAAAAATAACGATTTTATTCAACAATTCGGATATTCTCCAAAATGGCGCTACGCTGACGCCGAGGAGACGGATGGTTGAATAAAGTCGTTATTTTTGTTTTCTTTGCATACAAAAAGTATTCTTGTAGCTTCATAACGTTACGGTTGAACCACTGATGGCAGATGGACTATTTTGGCGATGTCTTTCATACTTCTCTGGGCCTTGACAGTGGTATTTACTTGGCAGTCAATGGGGCAGTCACAAGTCTCCCGGTTTTCAGCCAAAATGAACGAAGGTCTTACAGGTTTGAAACGACATGAAGGTGAGTAATTAATGACAGAATTTTCATTTTTGGGTGAACTATCCCTTTAAATGCTCAAGCTCTCTAAAGGGTTACTCCACCCCAAAATGAAAATTTTTGCCATTAATCACTTACCCTCATGTCGTTCCAAACATGTAAGACCTTCGTTCATCTTCGGAACACAAATTAAGATATTTTTGATGAAATGCAAGAGCTTTCTGACCCTCCATAGACAGCAACGGAACTACCATGTCCAAGGCTCAGAAACATAAGGACATCAATAAAATAGTCCATGTGACATCAGTGGTTCAACTACTATGAGAATATTTTTGTTAAAAGAAAACAGCTTATTCAAAAATGTCTTATTTAATATTAATTAATACAATTTGTGTATTCATAAATTTGTGGGTGGGTTGCAGCTGTAGCTGTATAGCTTTGGCAACCCAGCAAAGGGCAAAGTATAGTCTTGCAGCCATACATCATGGTGTTTTAGATGAGGAGAGTTGGTCTGGGTTTATTGTTAGTCTGTGTGAATTACAAGGGGGCAGGAAAAACAGTCAAGGACAAATGAATGGAAAAGACTATGCAAGGGGGATCTGGGCTGGGTGATATTTCCTGCCCGTGTTGATGCTGGTGTCCTGCTAAGTGTAGTACCAGCTTAATGGAAGATTCCTATGCTCTCCACTCATAGAATAGCAATGAAAAAGAGGACTTTATTTATTTATTTATTTTTATTTTTTTACTGAAGTGTAACAACTTTAATATTTATCTATATTTGAGACCACTCGCACTCCAGACACTAAATTTCTAGGCTCATATAAACATCCATCAGTCTTAGTATAGTCAATTTTCTAATGATATGTTCCAATCCTTTATGGAAAACAGAGGTGAACAGCCTGAAGTTGAGTTTTCTCAGGGTTTTTTTGGCTTTCTGAAAAGTTCTGTTTGAGCAGTTTGGTTTAAATATGCTGTTGCTACACTGAGAGACTGATACTCTTGGCTAATAAAGCACTGCACAGGTTTCTATGGACACTGCCTACTTTAGACTGTGAGAAGGGCTACCAAAATAATTGCAAGGTCATGGAATAAGTTTTACAAAGGAGGTACATTCCTCTCAAAGTGTGAAGCTCAAAGATGGCCAAGAAAAACACCCATATTATAGACTCCTACCATATTAATAGATGTTATTTTTGAGACTGTGGCTCGGCATTGTCAAATATGTCTTAAGAACATTTAAATCTGAATTTTCATTTTCATGTTACAAATAAAAATAATTAATTTTTTTTAAATTATTATTGACCAATTATAACATGTGAGAAATGTCAGTCTTATTAAACACTAGATGGCACTGATACATTATATTAAAGACATTTGTAGTAAACCTTTTAGTCATCCAACGCCTGATTCCAGGGATTAGCTTCACCATTTGAATGTTGTATTGTTGTTTGGAACTTGTACTTTGTATAACTGAGGATCTGTTCGAACAAGTCAGGGAATCATTCTCAGCAAGTCAGTTGACGAGAATGATGGATGTGTTGGTTTTATTTCATTCACACAGTGTCCCTTCAGTTACATAACACTTCAGAGCATTTATTGCTGGACTGTAAACGAATGCCAAACACAGTTTAGGATTTGAAAGATAAAGCAATTCTCCCATAACAGGACAGAGAGGTAAGTATGCAAAGCTGCTTATCATGGTTAGCACAGGCGCCAACACCTATAATGCAAGCGCTGTAGTGAAAACTGATTCAAAGCAAGTCATTAAAAACTCCACTATTAATTTTTACATAATACTTCAGGATTCTCAACTGAAGACACCACACTGAATACTAATCACAATACACTGCAGTCTAAACATTCAAGCCATGGCAGATGGCAGACACAAAATACTCTAAGCATGCAAGTTATGTCAAATGCCATAATTAGGACATTCACAATGCCAGTTAGAAGTTGATTTGCCGTGAGGAAAGTTTTCCTTGTCACATAAAAAAAAAACTTTCCCGTCAGAATGGGAAGACAAACAATGGCCTTGCCTTAAAAATCATGGTCTCACTGTGGATCTCATGACTAAGCCTGTTCTGTACTGTCAATGTCCTTTTACCAAAGTTTCACTCACTATTTGTTTACTAACTAATATTAGATATGTATTATTAAATTATATGAAATAATAATATATATATATATATTATTTTCCAAGTCTCTTATGTTCACCAAAGCTGCATTTACTTGATCGATTACACAGTAAATACTGTAATATAGTAAAGTTATTACTTTTAATTTAATATATTTTAAAAATGTTATTACTGAGATGACCAGGATAAATTTTAAGTAGCCATTTCTTCAGTTTTCAATGTCACATGTGTCACCAGAGGGAACAATTCCCATAATACCCCGTACCTGTGGCTGATTACCTTCACAGGTGTTTCATATTGACTCTGCTCCATTTAGGCAGTTCTCCCAGTCACCTCAGCGAAGTCTTGTCTTGTCTGATGAATAAAAAGAGAAAAGAAAAATAGAACATAAAAAGGATAAATATTGCTTTTAACAATGTTAAATTCGTTAGATAAATCGCATTCAAATTCTAATCTAATGCAAAGATAAATGTAGTGTCTACGTGGCATGTGACTGCTATACCTAATTTTTAAGCACACAATACTTGTGAAAGAGGCAGAGGAATCAACATTTACTTCATTTTGAGAGGAAAGCAAATACTCATGATGCCAGGCCTGCAAATCCCAAAACCTATTGAAATCATCCACGCTTATAGCTTAGTATTGATGATGAGACATTAGTGAAACACAGTTTGACGTCCTGTGTAATGTGTTTAATGTGAAACTTCAGATTAAACGTCAGAGTGAGACTTTCAAATGCGTTTACAAATGGCTCATGCTGTATGGCTGTGCCTCAGCAAGTTTTGGAGATACAGGTTTGTCATCCAGTCCCACGTGCATAAACAACATCTGTGAGTGGAGATAGGATATCCTCTCCATAAAGTGACCTCACATGCTTGGAAAATGACAGACAATGCCTGGATTTTCTCCAGTGGTTGTCTGTTTTACTGAGGAGAGTTTTCAGAGGAAGTGAAAGGATATAGGGGAAGGTTTTTAATAATCCATACACTTGGAACTGGATAACATTAAAAGACCATTAAGGGGAGAGTTTTACTGTGGAATAAATTGGATGCAAACATAAAAAGTTACCCAGAGGGGCTTTGCAAGACCACTGGAGATAATGTTAGCTCATTTTTTGTTCATCTGAAGTAATTAAAAGACAATAAAAAATATAATGTAGATGATGAATGGATGGATGAATGGATAGATACAACATAAATGCTTCAACAATTCTAACAGATTTAATAAACAGCTCACTGTGATACAACTGCCTATAACACAAAATGTCATGTATTCATTGTCACACTCTTATCTTGCTCAGAGGATCACAATTTTTTGTCCAAATGTAATGTTTCAATATACAAAATTATGTTATGTTATATGTTATGATACGTTGCTTATTTATTTACATTCAAAAGTTTGGGGCCAGGATTTTTTTTAAATTGATCAAAACTTTCATTGAAGACATTTATAATGTTATAAAATAAACAGTTATATACTTTCATCAAAGAATACTACAAAAAGTATCACGGTTTCCACATAAAAACTAAGCAGCACAACTATTTCAACATTTACAACTATAAGAAATTATTCTTCAGCACCAAATCAGCATATTAAAATGATTTTTGATCATCTGACAACGAAGACTGACTGCTGAAAATTATGTTTTGCCATCAGAGAAATAAATTGCATTTTAAAATATATAAAATTGTAAACATTTTTTTTATTATAATAATAATTCACAATATCACTTTTTTACTTTATCTTTGATAAAAATAAATGCAGCCTTTATGAATAAAGAGTATATAGCGTATATTTTTACATTCATAAAAACATTATTTATAATATTCATTGTACATCTTAGATCATGAGAAATTGTACATGTAAAAAAAGTATTACCTTAAAATCTCAACCTTACATCAAAAGATTATTTGCAAAACAATTGCTAAGGATGTGCATAAGAACACAGACGTCCTTCACATTCCTCAGAATAACTGCAGTAGTATATTGTATCTATCTGCATGTAAGATAGCTTTCAGAGGAGTGTGAATGTTTCTTTAGTCCAACAAAAAGCAGGCATTCATACATAATCACAACAGGAACAGCTGGTCATCATCAGTTATCTACAACCACTCAGCAGCATTAACCGTGGCTTTCCTCTCGGGGCCGTCCAGATGCCTGATGTTGATCACACACACACACCAAGCATGTTTTTTTTTCAACTGGGTGGTAAAAATGTAAAGAACATCTATTTTCTAGTCAGAAATGGGAAGCGTCTTGTAAAAATGTTTCATTTTTCTTCTAGACTAGTACAGATGTTATTACTCCATCTCAACATACCTCATTCACAATGTGTGACACTTTCTGCACAAAAATGAGAAAAATTATTTATATTCTCTCATGCAATAGGCTATGTTTTATGGGGAATAAGTGCAAAGGCATGCAAACTGGAAACATTTTCATCTTCATTGGTCTGACCGTCTTCAGTCTTGTTGACAGTGTGATTTTTCTTTCACAACGTACCTGTGAGGAAACAACTCTTTCAGTGTCCATTTTTTCATAAGTGAGCAATGGGCTAGGGATATTTCAGGTCAGGAAAAGTTAAAGGGCTCCAGCAGACCGTTACTGAAGACATTTTCACCGAGATGACACCTTAGCTGTCCGACAAAGACCAGGCCTGTAGAAAAACAACAACAAAAAAAGCACAAATCTCACCACATATTGGCCCTCATTTATCAAAAGTACGTACACACAGATGTATGCGTAATGAGTGCGTAAGCACAGTTTCACGCAAAGTGTGTGATTTACCAATTTGTAATTGTATGTACGAATGTCTGTAAGTACAAGAACAAAATATAGAACCTTTTCTATACGCACTGTTGATAAATGAAGCCCATTGTCTGTGCATGGATCATCTTAGTCCCTTTATTCAAACTTGTGCACTACAAACTACAGGTCACATGAAAGAAAGAGCATCAAGAGCATAAAGTTCCTCTTTTTTTCCCTAATGTTTTCCAGTGAATCTTATCCACAAAGGGAGGACAGCACAGTAAAGAGTGAAACAATTCCTCCACATACCATATCTCCTGATGAAAGTTTTTTAGATGTCCTCATTAAGCATTAAACTCTTTCCCTAACAAGAAGCCTGAGACTCTGAAATGGCTACCATGAGAAAGGAAATTAAGTGGGATTACTGCTTGTCTCTCATTAGCTTCCCATAATGGAATGTGTCTGTCATAACCAATAATGAGGCAATAATTCTTTACAGTAAACTTGTTGGCACATTCCCCTGAATAAAACCTAGAGGTTCCACAGATGGAAATTTATTTGCAGAAAACATTTTACAGAGATTTGTGCAGTGCTTGCAATATCAAACAGCATGGTAATTTATATCTAAAATTATTTTTAAAGGCTTGTTAAGCTGTTTTATTGTATAAGAAAATACATTATTTTTTATCATATTGCTTTTACGTAGGTCTCTTGAATGCACATTCACAAAATGACAGAAATAATTATATATATATATATATATATATATTATATAAAATAATATATAAAAATAATTTATATATAATATATATATATATATATATATATATATAATGGTGCCCATGTAAGCAGTGTTATTTATATACTATTACATAGTATTTATTAATATTTGGAGTTAATATTTATTTTAGTTTTAGTTTTCAATTTAATTCTTTTCAATTTTCATTTTTTAAATATCTGTATTTAACTGTTATTTATTTTTATTTCCGTCTTAGTTTGACTCGTTTTATTACTTGCAATTAAACCTATTTATTTGTTGACAAATTATAGTTTTATATAATTTTATTATAATTTATAATTTTCATTTCAGATTTCTTTATTTCAAATACCAACATTATTAAATGCATTAGCTAACACGAACCAACAATGACCTTTTTAAAGAATTGTTTAATTAAAATAATCTTTGTTCATTTTAGTTAGTAGAAATATAATTGTGAATTGTTTTTATGTTAGTTCGCAATCCATTAATTAATGTTAACAAATACAATTAACTAATATGTTTTAAAAATGAATTCATAAATGTTTAAATTATCATTGACCAATATAAATGAATGAGAGATATTGTTCATGTTAAAACCTTACTGTTAAGCATTACCGTGATTTTTAAGAGTTTTAGTTTTCTCAGTTTTAGTTAACAATAACAACAATGCATGTGAGTAATAATGCTAAAAGTACACTACAGTATATAAAACTGTGACTCATTGCTTTGTAGAAATGACCCATGATGCTGTGCAGTGGTTTGACTCCCCACTGGAGGGCCTCAATGCCATGCAGTCAGCCCGGGCTAATAATGAGCCATCACACTGAGTGCTCTGAGACCTCTTTTGGCAAGGTGCAAGCTGTTTATGGGAAACAAATAGCCTGTTTGTAGCTTTGCTCAATAATTGCTCTCTTGGCCAGCAGCTGTCCGACTCTAAGCTGGTCATTGCCTTGACTGTGTTGCTTATCACACTAATTAATTGCAGGTCTCAAGCCAAGTACAGCCGCCCACTGAGTGTCCCTATCTAATCTGTATTCCTTTGTAAAAAATGTTATGTCTTTAATCAAAGAGCCAGCGAGAAGCAACCAGAGGCTGTGCTCCCATGAGGATGTGGACAGCCACAGCAGAAAACAAAACAGGGCAGACGAGAGCGAGAAGTCAAACCCCTGGTCCCCTCGCACCGTGCCAAGGAGACACACAGTAGGAGGGCCTCGCACTGCTGGGGACGTGATCGTCATGCAGTCCTACAACATGGACCACAAGAAAGAGGCCTTTCTTGAACACTTGAAACAGAAGTATCCCCATCATGCTTCTGTCATTATGGGGCACCAGGAAAGACTCCGAGACCCGGTAAGCGCTGAAATATTCAAATCAGCTATTGGTAAAGACTTTTTTTTACTTAAGCTAAATTGGGTTTTTAAATACAAAAATCAAATCAAAATGGCAACATCAAAAACAGATGGAAGCATAGGCCTATATGATAAATAAGATAATAGCACAACAAATATCCATTGATTTTTTTTTATGTAAATCGTTACATTTTGTCATCATAGTCAATTAAATTCCATAACATGACATATTTCTATAAGCCATTGATCCAAGCCTTGCAAGAAGAACTTTTACAGCCCCTCTCCACACGTTACCATTCATCTACATATCACACCGTTACTTTAGTTTACTGTGATCTACACATGCATCAAGTGAGGTTTGACAGATTAAGGAACACTTACATTTTTTATTACTGCTAGTTTCCGCTTGACATTTTCATTGTATCTTTGCCGGATGGATAAATTTGAGTGGTGTTAGCTTGGACTGCAGGTTTATTTGAATGGATGCTTAAATAAACAATTAAAGTAATGAAAAGTGAAATAAATGTGAATAAATTGTATACGTAATAATAAATAAATAGGCTAAATTATAGCTAGGCTATGCCACGTAAACATATGAGAATAGCCTACCATGCCTTCTCCAGATGACTGTGCTCACGTACTATCCAAAGCTCTAGTATTTACACCATTAGTTGCCTTCAAAGGAAGCAGGTACACAGCAGAACACGAAGCTGAAGTGTGGGGCGCGTGATGTAAATTAAAGTGCGTGACCTGAGCGCAGCTGGACATTATACTGACCACCAAAACCTCACTTGCGATTACTGCGATTTGTATATTTTATTTTATGAGTATGCATGTAGACAATATTGAAAAAAAACAGCTATGTATGTAGGAAAGGTTCTCGAAAAACGATCGTTTACGTTACCGTTTATTCGCATAATAGCCTACCGCGACTGACCAATCAGAATTAGGCTTGCCTATATTTCAGAGAGTTGCGGAATATATTTTAATAGTTTAATAATAAACATCCTCGTCAACATTTTCAAAATGTAATGCCGCTAACTTGATTTAAGTTTTAGTAAACACGATGGAAAGGCACATTTCGCAACCTGGCTTCAATGCATTAGTCCAACAAGTCTTTCAGGTAAGTTCATACAGGTGGGTGTGTCTGTAAAAACGCTGATGTCACGGCTTTCAAAGATCACTTCACTGCAGACAAACTTCTGCAGCGATCTACATCAGACACACTACCGGACTAGCTATTGACATTTACTATTTATTATCTGGAATATGTCCTTCTTAGTGTGAAGAATCAAGGTGGAGGTTTTACATCAAGGTATTGTAAATTAAACTAAAATGACAATTGTTTTATGTCAGCAAGTCAGTCTTTGTAAACAAGCTCGTTGAGTAAAGAAAATTAATGTTTATCTTACTTATATTGTAAAGGTTTTTTTAACGTTCCTAATACCGTTAAACTAAATGATGATCTTTTTAGCAAATGAATCAACGCATTGTCTTGTAGTAATGGATGTGTAAACTGCAGATGTAAACAGAGAAGTAGTCATACTGGTTCTCTTTTGGATCAAAATACTTAAAGTTATGCAAAACGATTCGATATGAGAGTTATGAGATTCTGCTAGTTATCAGATTATGAGAAACTGTTGCTTATCCATTTCAATGTACCCAAAATAACATGTACCATGGTAATATATTTGTATTTAAAGTAGGCTACCTTGGTATACCAGGCAAATACCACGAAAAGGTACCATGTACCAGCATATGATTCCATTGTATGTGAACTGCCAGAGTACTGTTTGTAAGTTTTGTGTGTGAGGATTTTGTAATGTGTCTGTCTCTTGATTTCTTTTATTTTTTTTGGATATGTTTTTTTTGTGGCTGGGTAGAGCCGCCGTGAGTAATATCATATCATGCCCCTGGCACTGAATAAAACTGAAGCCCACCCAGCAGGGAGTGTGTCTTTCATCCTCCTTTCGCTCTTTCATTCTTTCTTTCTTCAATATTCTCCAGACCCAGAGAGAATGAGGTATGATTTATCTGACCCGGCCAGTGCGTTCAAAGACCTGGCATTAGACCAGCTCAGATGAAGCATGGTCCGTGGCCATTCATCTGCCTGTGATTAGAGGAGAGTGCAGTGAACCGTGCGAGCTGCTCCCCTCAAGCCCAACCTTATGCTTTAAACTGCTGTTTTCAGGCCTCTCTCGATTTCCTGGCATTCTGCAGGTAGCGCATTCTGACAATGTGAGCGTATGTCGGCACGGCTTGCTTATGCATGTGGAATAGGTGCAAATTTGATCCCTGGTCTGCAGGGTGCAGTTGGGGCATCTGGATAATCAGAGTAACACTTTCAACAAGTGTTAAGTACAGCGGCTGTTGTTGACTACTTGTTTTTTTGGGGGGGGTTCAGGGTTATCCTTAAGCAATCTTAAGAATGCGATCATATTTATTTTTTTTAATCCACACAATGAAATGTTTAACTTGCACAGTTGCATTATGCATGTCTAAAATGATCCCAGTTGTCATGCACCATTAATCTGGGCACAGTTTGATGCACTTTTTTTTCAAGTGAACATAAAAGCCTATTATTTGCTCTTGCCGCGTCTGTGCACACCGGAGTGATTGTTAGTTGACTCACAATGCAACACCTGTGCAAAGATAACATCAAACTCATATTCATCACCTTCAAGTCTCAGCCTGGGCCTTCAGAATGAAAGATTTTTGGATATTCCTCCTAGTGAATTGCCCGAGCACTGTTTTTCGTCAGTCAACATAGTTTTTGAGGTTTCTGGTATTGCCTGCATAATGGGCAAGTTCAGTCACCTCCATCAAAGCCATCGAAAACAATTTGTGTATTCCCTAAGAATTAATTCAGTGTAGGGATATGACGATGTGGTGAATCTGGTGTCGGTGCAGCTGTAACATGCAAAAAGTGAAGCTGAAGTTGACCTCTTGTATTCTTAAGGGCCGTTCACACAGAATGAGTTTTTGCATTCCACTGTGCTGCTTTTCCATTGTTTTTGTATGTAAAGATGTCTTTGACCATTGGGTTTGCATCTTGTGCCTTTTGCAGTCTAAAAATGTGGTGCCCAAATTTAATTACAATTCAATTACATTTCCCAGTGTCTCACATTTTGCATTCCACACTTTTTCATTGTTTTTCTATAAAAAACTTGCATTGATGGATGTCTTTGACCGTTGTGCTCACATCTTTTTGCAATGTCTTGTGTATAATACAGCGTTCTAAAAATGTGGCTCTCAAGTTAAAACGTCAACTTTAAAAAAAAAAAAGTCTCTGGACCTTGAATGTTTTTTTGTTTTGTTTTTTTGCATTCCACTGATCTGATTTCTGTGGAAGCCTGTTTCCGCCACTGAATAAAAATAAAAAAAATTAATGAATTTTTTGCCACTTTTTATCTCACAATTCTGACGTTTTTTTCACAGAATTGCGTGATATAAACTCAAAATTGCGAGTTATAATGTCCGAATTACGATTTAAAAAGTCAGAATTGCAAGATAAAATCTCGCAATTCTGACTTTTTTTTTTCTCGCAATTGCGAGTTTATATATCACAATTCTGACTTTTTTTCTCCGAATTGTGAGATATAAACTCGCAATTGCGAGTTATAAAGTCAGAATTGCTTGATATAAACTTGTGACTTTGTCTCGCAATTGCGAGTTTATATCTTGCAATTCTGACTTTATTTCTCAGTTTTATGACTTTTTAACTCGCAATAGCGAGTTTATATCACGCAAGTATAAGAAAAAAGTTAGAATTGTGAGAATTTTTTACTCAGTGGCAGAAACAGGCTTCCATAGATTTCCCATTGTTTTTCTTTGAAAATGTGTTAGACAGCAGTGTTTGACTGATCCACTCACGTCTCACATCTATTGCAATGTTTTGCACATTACACACCACTAAAAACATGTTGCTTAAATTAAAAGATCAACCTTCTTGCATTATCTTCTATTCCATTGCTCTGTGTCTCGCATATTTAGACACAAGACCCTTTTCTAACCCTTTTTAAAACTTAAAGGTACAGTTTACATGGAACACACTTTGCATTCATACTTTTCCATTGTTTTCTATGTAAATATTTGCTAGACGGATGTCTTTGACTGTTGCATTTATATATTCCATCTTTTACAACATCTCGCTCATGACTCGCTCAAGTTCTTTAACTTTTAAGAAAAGTAAAGTTTTTAAAGTTGTTCAATTTCTCTTTTTTAAGCTTAAAAAACACATTCTGTGTGAAACACCCCTTAGGCTGAACCGGTTATGACCTTTCTCTTTAGTAGGCTATCAACTCGCATACAGCATGTCATAGAGATTTTTGCATTTTTGCACAGACTACTGTCAGCAGAGATCCTCCCAAAGGTACAACAGTATTTTTTTAGATTTGCATAACACAAGACCTCAGATCGAAAGTGTCTGAGTTATGCTTTGACTAGCACAATGGAGCATTGTTCGGTCAAAACACATTTAGAGCTCAAACTAATCTGTAAGGATGCACAAAAACTTTATAAAATGTACGAAAGAATGATTTGATTTAAATATAGTTCTGAAAAGGTGTTTACAGAAATGTTTCGAGACTCTTTCGGAAATGCCTGCGTCAAATGTGGAGTCTAAGGTGTAATTGTGTGCTTCTGTCCTGACCTCATAATTGCATTGTCACCAAAACCACAGTGGAAAATGAAACAGCGCAGTATAGAAGCATTAAGTTCCTTGGGGTCATGCAAGGTAGTAATCTGGCAGGCGTGCATGTCAGAGCAGGTCAGTGTGCATGCTGCCGTTACGATGAGATGCAGTCTGACTCAGTATCTGTGGCCTTCTGCCTGTTGCTTCTTTCTGTTGCTGAGAAGGGATAAATGACTTCCAGCCTCGGGGTGAAAGCCCAACCTTTGAGAACATATAAATAATCTACGTCTGCTGTCTGTATAGGCCCAAAAATGTGTGGTTGTATTGTGAGGACAACCACGTAGATGCACTTTGGTCTTTGAATATAAATAGGTTACAAAGGATAATGTCTGTGCCAGAGCACACTAATTGGTCTTTGTGCATTTACTGCTTTTGTGTCACTGGAGATAAATCACTCCATTTTCTTTTTTAGAAAATGGAGCCGTAATTGACTTGAAGACGTGTTGACGATTTTATGTCCACGTGTCTTGAAACAGAAAAGGAGTCAGACTACCATACCTTCTTTTTATTTGGTAGTCACTCTTGTCATCAGTAAATCATTGTTTTTAGTTCATCTCTTTTAGGCACATAAATGGCAAGTGTGGTTGAATAATAAATGGAAGATTTTAATGACACATTTTTTTGTTTAGCTTTTTTTGTTCTCTTGATTGTTTACTGGATATTGTTGTGTCTGTCTATTTAGTATTTCTCCACAATTCATCTCTGACCTTTCTGTGGCCTTTTGTTGAGCATTAAAGTTTATGATGGTACCACACTCCTCACATCTTGACATTCAGAATGGAGAGTTAATACACTTATCATTTTTTCCCAAATGTTTACCAGTTCAGATGCTACCCAACTATGTTTTTGGTGTGTAAACTAAAACTAAAATTATTAATTGAAATACAGATAAAATAAAATAAAATATAAATATATAAAAAAAAAAAAAAAGATAAATGTTGCCTTTGTGATGTTGAAGTTGTTTTAGTACTAAGATTACTAAAAGTGAAAAAAGAGAAAAAAACGAATAAAAATGAGCAAAAGCACATAACAAAATTACTAAAATTAAAATGTAAACTAAAAATAAAAAAATTTAAGCTAATTCAAAATATTAATAAATAATGCTAAAATAACATAGGGTTAAATTATTCAGACAAAACTACTGTCTTTTGTGAAGTGCTTGATGATTCTGTTTAACCTCTTCTTTGATCATTTTGTGTTGTCTTGTAGATCAGGAGTTCTGGGCACAGTGTAACCCCTCAGTCTGCTGTAGGGGAGCCGGGGGAGCATCTCTCTTTGGCCTCCCTTGAGTCTTTGGAGGCCATGTCGGAGGGAGAAGCCCCCTCCGCCTTCACCCGAGGCATCCGCTCCCGAGCGAGCCTCCCCGTGGTCAAGTCAAATAACCAGACCAAGGACAGGTCATTAGGTAAAGTACTCACTCGCTGTTTTTGAGTTTTTAACTCATGGGTGTGATTTTGATTTATTTGTCCTTCGCACATTATATTTTATAGTAATATTAATGAGGTTACAAATCAAGTTTGTCAAAATTAAGGCAGGGTTGATGTTAGTCAGATAATTAAGAGAATTTTTGTTGCACATTTAAAGGGATGGATGATCTATATATCCTTGTTGTTATTTTAAACACAATATTTGAATATTATAATTGAATTCTTACTTAAACACTTTACATATTTCTTTGTTAAACAGTGTGTAATAATATAAATTCTAACACATTGTGAGAAACTGCAAACCTTTGAACATGTCAGATCAAATGTTGACGCCATTTCTAAATTCTTTGCTATTTTGCCAGCTGGCCTATTGCAGCATTTTTTCTTTTGTTTTTCAAAAAGCAAGAATTTCATGAATAGTAGATACCAGTGTAGTGTACAAATTATATATAAATACATGCATACAACAGTTTCAAATTGACTTTTAGGATTTCACTTAAAGACATTTTGGAAACTTTCTTGAGGTGAATGTGCAAAAACTGGGCATTCTTTCACTTTAATTGGTAAATTTATTAATGTAGATATTCTTTATTTTTAATAAAACCTCTATATCTGTTCACGCAATGTTTAAACATCTGGTTTGTTACAGCTAGAGAGCAAATGGTACATTTTGCTGCAGATATCTCAAATCAGATTTGGGCTGTCTCAAGAGAATCATTTAATAGAGGGTCTGGGACAGAATGCAGTTGTCACCATTGTTAGCCTATATGCTCTACTGTATGCATTTAAGATATATTTACACAGCTTTTAGTCATTCCGTACTTAATTAATCTCCAAAGTACTGCAGAAATCTTAAGGTTTACACATTGTGCTAGTATTAATCTCTTATATTTGCTTTGTATTTAGGTGTCCTCTACCTGCAGTATGGAGAAGAGACCAAACAGATCCGAATGCCCAATGAGGTGACGGGTGCAGACACCATTAAGGCTCTGTTTGTCAGTGCCTTCCCTCAGCACCTCACTATGAAGACACTGGAGTCCCCCAGCGTGGCTGTATACATCAAAGATGACATGAGGAATATGTACTATGAGTTGACTGATATCAGGTGTGTGTCTCTTGTCATTGTAAGACGTTATTTTGCATGAATTTAAAAAGTGTAACATACAATGTACAAAATTTTTGATTGTTAAATATCACGAAAATATCACAGCCTTTCCCTTTTACAGTGTGCTTGGATTTAAGTACAGAAAATTGTAGGCAGTGCTTGATTTTAAGTGCATTCAAACTGTTGGGTGACTCCCTTTTCCACACCCTGCTCTTCGCTGGCCTGCGGCTTCCTAACAAGTCAGCAGGAATGGAAAGCGAGCATGATCGATCTGTTTTTCTTTGTGAGTGTGAGTGTGTGTGTGTTTGTGTTATTCGGCACAGGATGGGCTTGGTTTTTTAACAAGCGTTATAGTTATGAGGTAGGAGCTTGTGTTGACACGCTTCTAACCTTTGTGTCGCTGTGAGCTGCAGCTCATTGTAGTAACGCTCTGTTCTGCCTCATTGAACCTGAATTTTCAAGTTTTATTTACACCACAACACTTTCGAGACATCAAGAAAGAAATAAAGTCAAAGTAAAGTCGTGACGTATTGTCAAGTATGGTGACCCATACTCGAAATTGGTGCTCTGCGTTTAACCCATCCAAGTGCACACACACAGCAGTGAGTAGTGAACAAATGCGCACACATACACACACACCGTGAACACACACCCGGAGCAGTGGGCAGCCATGCTGCGGCGCCCGGGGAGCAATTGGGGGTTCGGTGCCTTGCTCAAGGGCACCTCAGTCGTGGTATTGAGGGTGGAGAGAGCGCTGTACATTCACTCCCCCCACCTACAATCCCTGCTGGCCGGGGACTCGAACCCGCAACCTTTCGATTACGAGTCCGACTCTCTAACCATTAGGCCACGACTTCCCCCAAATATACACCAACATTCAAATGTTTGGGGTCAATGCATAAATATTTTATTTTTCTTATTTTTTTTAAAGGAATAATTTTATTTTGCAGGGATTGGTTAAATTGATCAGAAGTGACAATGAATATTTAAATGCTCCAAAAGTTGTATTTCACGTAAATGCTGTTCTTCTGAATTTACTATTCATCAAAAAATTACAAAAATACGAAGCAGCAGAATACATATAAAAAAATGTTTTCTTTACAGGAACATCACATCACACTCTTGCCTGAAAGTGTATCACAAAGACCCAGCCCAGGCCTTCAATCACAACGTAAGAGCCAATAATGGAGAAATTAGGGTGAGTGACAAGAATGTGACCGCAATCCCACTGAACTGTCCCAATATTATTACTCCTCATGTTCAACTCAAAAATCATTAACTCAAAAAGCTCTTTTGCTTTTCAACACCATTTGCAGCTGGTGTTGACAGGTGGCAGGACCCTCAAGGTTAAGGCTCTGCATCTGTTCTTTAGAGCTCAGAATTTGAAACAAATACTTGCCACACCCATTCATTTTGGCATTCATTTCTCCACTGTTGCGCAATTATAATATGCGATCACCTTTAGCAAAACAGGTCAGTTCTGCTGAGATCTCTACTGTATGTCAAAGGCACAATAGTATTCGCCATGCTGCGTTAAAGTGATTTGTTTGTCATCAGGAATGTAGATAATGCAGAATTATGGCAGCATCTCTGGAGACCAATGAGGCTATATATACATTTTAAAAAGCCAAACAATGCCTGTTCCTTATCTCATTATGCAACAAATGGAATTTGATTTGAGCAACAGATTTAATTGGAACCAAGCTCTAAGCATCTTGCTTTCTAATCAAACCCATCTGCTTTCCATGAATCCATGCATATAAATTTATGATATTGACCTACAAATGTACAGGAGGGTAATGTTATTCATGTTTAATATCACTTTAGCTACTAGAGTGATATTAAGTTTTGAAATGCATAATAGTGCATAAACAAATTAAAAAATATTAATTTCAGGCCAGAAATTTACTCATAGCATCCTATCTCCAACAGGATGAGTTACACATTTAGGAGCTGTTCTGCTGTGGTGTAATTTGCTTTATCTAATTATAAGCGCTTCTGGAGAAGACTGCACTGTCTCCAGCTATCTCATCCATATCTTGAGTTCAGCGGGCCATTGAGGACTGGGAAAAGTGTAATTCAAAGCCAGGGCTGAAATTCCTGGGCTGGGTGTGGAGATGAACTGAGGTCAAGCGGATGCGTCTGACCTTGTAGTTCTCAGCTCTAAGGAGAGTGCAGAAGGGACCAGCTCCTGTCTGCACCACCACACCACCCACAACACAAGCAGCCTGCTGTTTAGCTAGGCTCATGTGTTCTTCATAACAACATCTAGTGCAGAAAGCAGTATCTAGATGATACACAGCTATATCAAGAGGAAACCCACTTCAAACCCAATGCAACTAACAGGAATTTGGATTGTTTTAAATATTTTCTTGAGCAAAGTCTGTTCAGAAGAGTGAGTCTAGACTAGGGATGTGCGAAACTGCATATTTGCAAAATTGACTAATGCAGTTGGTCTGAACAACTAGTCCACTAGTAAGTCCTCTATAATTTGGCTGGCTCAGGGTTATGTCCACCTGACTCCAGTCAAGCTTTTTTAAAATAGGAAATTAATTGAAATAAAGCTGAAATAAAATACGCATATCAGAAAAAAATCTTTATAAACTTTAAAATGAGAAATGATGCCTAACTGCATACTAACTGACTTAAAATACATGATGAAGCACTAAAATTACTTAGTATGATATTAAAAACAAAAAAATAATGAGAAATTTTATATTTAATCTAAATTTAAAATGAAAGCTGAAAATATGAAAATAAAAGCTATTTCAAAATATAATTTAACACTATAAATAGTATATAAATAATACTAAAGTAACATGGATAGATATTCTACAAAAAAAAGTGCTAAATAGCCATGTCTTTTTATTGCACATAACTGTCATAGTTTTGCATACAGGGTTACCACATTCGTGGAATAACTGGAAATATCAGCGGATTTTAAAAATAGTGATTATTAAGTGCTGGAAAATAGCTCCATTTCAAATAGAAAATAACTCATTCGGAGAAGGAAGTGTCTATACACGTTCCATTTTCCTGTCCTTCACAGCTGGAATTGCCAACCTGCCACTCCCATTTTATCTCTACACAGTGTGTTTGCATGTCAATTTGAGTTCATGGGACAATAAGGTCTGTGCAAAACACTGTGCTCCGTCCACGTGTTGTGGTATTGGGAAACACTTTTCCCACCTAAACCAAATTTTAGATTAGTGGGATGATAGGAACTAGAAAAACAAATGGATGTGTTAAACAAGTCCTCTGAGAGTGTGAGAAAGCAAACATGCACAGACACGTTTGTTGATGCGATGCACTTATTTTGAAGGATTGCAAAAATGGACCCATTTTCTCTAATGTTTGGGCCCGATGATATATTGGCCTTTCATTTTAGCTGTTTATCAACGCTGTAAATCTGTTGAACGTTTAAGCTTGTCCTTCAGACACACAATTTATAGACCCATGTACAGTGGTGCTCTGTGAATTCGCATTCCCAGGTGCTTTGCATCACTTCTGACATGTGGCAAGCTAAAGGTCCTAGACTTTTGTGTTTAAACATGCATGTTTGTAGTACATTTGGTTCCTGTGGTCGCATGAGAAATATTAAGCTAATTTTATGGAGGTCTTTGTGTACCCATTGAAAGAAGACACCTATTTTGAGCTTAGATAATACAATAAAGAAACGATGGCTGCACCTGTTTATACATGCCTGACTCAGTTTGGGTTGTCCTTCGTGAGAACTTGGTCTATGTCTAACAGCAAACTTCTTTAAAGAAATCTTTAAGAAGCAATGACAGACAGACTTAACTCTTAGGTATTTCATTTGAAGCAGCTTGTCATTCATTGTCTTGTCATTCATTTGATACAGTTTTCAGGATATAAGCATTCAGCCAAATCATCAACCAGATACATTAAGAGCAATTATAATTTTCTTGGTTCGTCTTATTAATGTGGTCTGAAACTAGACCTGAGGTTATAAGGACATGTTTGGAGAATGTTGTTCATCTTTAAGCTAATGCAGAGGGAGTTGGTGCTCTGAATGGCGGATAATTCACCTGCACGCACACTCTGTCTGTGGGCATTATTATTAAACGCTTAAGCATGACCACTGTACAAAGACAGGTCTGGGCAGGGCTATTGTCTGTGCTTTTGCACTGGTTCTGTCTTTTTGTTCATATCTGTGCACTTGTCTAAACATAAATCATATCAACACAGTCATACAATACAATTTTTGTTTTTAGTGTCCTGCTTTGAAAACTTCTCTGTGAAGATTAATAATTTTCATGACATACTGTATATGTAATAAAAAGCTCCTTTTCGTTAAATTCAAGGATCCTTTTCATATCCATTGACCTTCTTTGAGAGTTGTTTACCAGCAGTTTGAACTGAATTGAACAACATGGTCACGGACAGCAAGAGGAAACAAAAAAAAGCAATGCAATCTAAATAAGAAAATGCAACTAACCATATAATCTTGTACAGTTAGAGCAAAATGCATAGCTTATCAGCTTTTAAAAGTGAGGGGAATGTTTTATATACATTTTGTTACTGGTATCAAAGGTTGTGGGAACAGTTAAACTCTACACTACAGTATTTTGGCACAAATAAATCTGTTACTTGGTTGAAACTAGCCAAACTAGACTGATTCCAAAACTGAGCAAAAGCATGCAAAAAGCCATGAGCAGTAGTACAAATCTAAGATAATACAATCATATAAATAATAAGATAAAAAAGCACCAACCATGATGTCTTTTATGCAGTGAATAAATATATTAGTCATGCACCAAAATTTCAGAAAACAATAATGTTTGAAGTTTCCATTTCAGCCGAAATATTGTAGTTTTGGCGGGCCTAAACCATTAATCAAAATTTACCAAGGACACATTTTGAGCATGTTATGGTCAATTTTGAGCACAAAACATTGATAAGCTACAACAGGCGAACATGTCAGCAGTGTGAATGCAAATATTATGCAAGAGTTGCAATATATAAAAATTGTTGCCAAAGAACTTCCCTACGACTGGTTTCATTTATCAACAGAGGAAATGATACCCAGAACATCAGTTACCCAACTGCCCAAATTTAATAACCCAAACTTTATTTTCAGTTTCAGTTTTCAGCTAAATGAAAACTTTAATTTTGGTTTTGGTAAAAAAAAAAAAAAATGTTTAAATCATTTTGGTGCTTCACTTCACATGTTAAAAAGAAACTGAAAGCACAAATAAATAAATTGTAAGCCTAATGAAATTTATACTTAATTTTAGTATTAAATAATAATACATTTTATTGTTTGATTTTAAGGATATTTTTAATGGTACTTTTTGCTTTTTTTTACTTTTTGGTTGCCACTTGATGTAGCAAAACCAGTTGATAACCTTTACTTTACACTTTTTCTTTCTCGCAAGTGTTACATACCCTCCAAACATATTTTATTTAAATTATTTATGTATATTGCATTATAAAAGTAGATGTAACACTTATCAATTCATTGTTACACCATGCATTTTAAATTTGGTTAAAATTATTCACGGCAAGATCTATTGTATTACAAAGCACATTATTAATAATTATAATGCATTGTACCCTTTAGTAACCCTTTATAGTGCATTATACACAAAGGCTTTAAGTAAAGTCTTACCACCTGTTTTTTTTAACCCAAATTCTCTCTGATAAGCTTTTTCGTTCTATCCCTAGATCACAAGAGAGCGGCTCTACAGCGGCAGACAGCAGCCGGGAGGCCAAAGCCCAGTGCACACTCTGCCTCACAGTCCCATACATTCAGTCCAGGGCTCCATGTCTCCTCCTACACCTCGCTCCATGCCCTCATCTCCTTCCAGGATCCCTTTCGGCCACTCTGTTGCCATGCCCGGTGGTGCCACCTTACCCAGGGACCGTATGTCCAACGCGGCCCCAAGTCGCTCTATCACACCCTGCTCCAGTGCCATCCTGGAGCGACGGGACGTGAGACCAGATGAGGATCTGAGCAGCAAGAGCATTCCTTTGTATTCAGAAGCGTACGCTTCGCCTGAGGCCAGGCTCAGCGTCTCCTCATCGCAAGGCAGCCATACTGGAGACGTCCCGGATGGGGCGGCGTACATCCAGCACCGCGCCTCTGTCAAGTCTCTAGGTGCGTACGCAGATGGCCAGGATCTGCAGCACTCCCTCTACAGACAGAAATCTCGCAAGTTCAGTGAGAGTCAACTCGCCAGCATGGCCTCCAAAACACCGCCTGCTTCTCCTCACATGGTCAGTGAGGTCAGAATGATTGACGTGCTCCCAGGCCAGAACTCCCACATGCCCTCACAAGGTGTGGCAGTGGAAAGAGCATCATCTGTGCGGAGATCTTTTCGCAACGACAGTAATGGGGCCGTGGAGGTGGCGACCAGGGTGAGAGGCAATGTGGTCTCCCCTGTTTTTGCCGACCTTCCGCCCAGTCACGGAGAGAGGCCGTTTCAAGGACACGTGGCAGCCGGAGATCCTCAGAGGTGAGACTTTTTCAATTCCCTGCAGCTTTGTGAGACAACACAAAATGTGTTTTAGACACATGGTGCTCATGTGTACGTATATTCTATTCTTTTCGATTATATTAAGAGAAGGATACGGTGATGATACTTCCCTTTCTCTTTCGTCTGATGTTGTTATTTGTTCAAATAATGTATGAGTAATCAAGGGCTGATGGGGAAAATAACAGAATAGTCATGTTGTGCAATTGAGAAAAGGGTAAGAGTTCCTCTGGGCAAAGCCCAAAATTTATATATATACTGCAATGCCTTGAATATCAAAGTTCATCACAGTTTTGCCCTCAGGAACAGAGAAAGGCAATATATTTTGCTGGTTCCCTCTTTAGCATTGTTTAATTCTCCTTATAGTTGCACTTGAACAGCATGTGTATTCATTTATGAAATGATCTCTTTATTGAAGTGAGTCATGTGACCTTTGTTTTGCAGTGAAAGAATAAAGGCAATGGAGCAGAAGATAGCCAGTCTTACTGGACTCGTTCAACACGCTCTTATGAAAGGGCCAAATACAAATGCCAAAGAGACTTCCAGGTGGATGTTTTGATTCATAAATAGCATGCATCTAAATTGTATTAGTATAATGTGAAGAAGAAAACAGTAAGATGAAGACTTAACGTTTTGTCTTTCTCTATAGTGAGAAACTGGTAAAGATGGGGTCTCCGGCACAGAATGGTGGTCAGTAAACGTTCAGTTATTGATTATAATGATGCTTCATTTATCATAACATTTTTTTATGAATCATGGTTCTGAATTGAATCATATTTGTGTTGTTACCAGAGCAATAATGTCATAAATTGGTGTTTTTGTACAGGCGTCTGTACTGTAACGTCATCTAAAGACCCGGTTGTGCAGAGAGACTGTATTTCAGCACAGGTTCAGCCTCCTGTTAGAGACCCTGCTATATTCTCAATCCTCTCCACCTTCAGGAGAAATGTCTCTGACCTCAGACTGCAGCTCCATCAACTCAAACAGATGCAGGTACATGTGAAATTCAAATTGAAACAAGGTTCTGTCCAGGGCATCTGCTCTTTTTAAATGCTTGTCCTAAAATTAGTGCTGTCAAACGATTAATCGCATCCAAAATAAAAGTTTTTGTTTACATAATATATGTATGTGTGCTGTGTATATTTATTATGTACATATAAATACACACATGCATGTATATATTTCAGAAGAATATGTTATGTTTATATATAAAATATATTTATTTATAATATAAATTATACAAATATAAATGTAGACATTTACCACATACATATATTATGCAAACAAAGACTCTTATTTTGTATGTGATTAATCACAATTAATCATTTGACAGCACTACCTAAAATATTATAATGTCTTATAACAATATAGATATTAGGGCTGTCAGTCAAATAAAAAAGTATTTTGCAATAGTTATGCAATAATTCAGTAGTGAAGCAACTACCTTCACATATTTCACTTCTGAATAATACACTACTGTTCAAAAGTTTGGGTCACTAAGATTTAAAAACAAGAAGTAAAGAAAAGGAAATTAATACTTCTATTAATATCATAAATATTAATAAATATGATAATATCTATCATAAACAATCCATTAAACTGATCAAAGTAAAGTCATTTATTACTATTATTTTTAAAAATCGGTTTCAAGCAAATACTGTTCTTTTGAATCCTGAAAAGAATAATCTCTGTTTTCAACATTGATAATAACAATAAAACAAATGTTTCTTGAGCACTAAATTGGCATATTAGAATGATTTCTGAAGAATCATGTGACACTGAAGACTTCAACTTTGTCATCACAGGAATAAATTACATTTAAAATGTATTAAAATAGGAAAGTTCTTTTATATTTTAATGATACTAAACAGGATTACTCTTTACAGTATTTTTTATCAAATAAATGCAGAATTGGTGAGCATTTTTCAAAAGATAATTTTTGAAAAAACATTAATAACTCTTACCCAACAATTTGAATGGTAATATATAAACACAAACACATAATATATAATGATAGTAATGTGGTGTAGTGTTATAATATACACAGTTGGTCAGAAAACAAGTGTGCTGATAGAGCTTTGTCTTGCATGTACAGCTCCAAAACCAGGATGCCATGAGGCAGATGCTGCGACAGGCAGAGCACGAGATCTCAGAGAGGTTTTCAGACACTCTGCTGCACCTTGAGGACCCTGTTCATAGACAACGAGTCCAGGTGGAAGAAGAAAGACACAGATATCTGGGCATGGAGGAGACGGTTCTCATGCAGCTCGGGTAAGACAGTAAGGCAGCATAATTTGTATTTGACTACTGATCCTGTTAAGACATTGACATGAATTACCCATGAAGAATTCATTATGGACTGGTCATCTGTAGAATGTGAGAGATCTAGAGGGGAAAATCAGCGCACTGATTAGCTGCTGGAAACAAGCCAGATTTGATGCTGATTAACTGCTCACGTCTAATCAAAGCTGAATTCTCCCTGATCCCCCATACTAATTAATTATAATACCATGTCTCCAGTCATTGCTGAATGCACACTTTAATAAACAAAGATCAATGTAGGTTTTTAATAGATGTGAGCAGAGGGGATTTTTACATCGTTAGTGCTGTATTGAGTATTTTTCTAAAACCCTGGTGTAAACCTTGATTAAGTAAAACTAGTCATACCTTCATTGGGTGGAGATGTGTGTGATTGCATGAAACAACGCAGTGAATAGTCCACTGTCCTAACCTGTCTCAGAAGAATAAGGCTTGTGAAAGTTTCTACGTGTTTCCTGTCACGGGGAATGTGTGCTATCCTGAGGGGGAAATATAAGTCAGATTTCTTCAGAAATTAATCTGTGTTTAGTCACAATGTGCATGAAACCAGTGTTGTTATTCAGTTGGTAACTAAAAGCAAGAAAATCACTTAAGCTATGAAAAATGTATGTGTTCACTGAAAAAAGGACTGAAACTTAATATTAGATTAAAAAAGTAAAACTAAAATCTTGAATGAAAATTAAGAATGTTGCTTTAGCACCTAACTGAAATTAAATATATGACTAAAACTGAAATAAAAATAAATGAAAGCTAAATATAAATATTTCAATAATTGTAATAATGACTAACAGTTAATAAAATGAAAGCTAAAAATAAAAGCTAATTCAAAATATGAATACATACTATATTAGTAAATAAATAATACTAAAATTACACTGCATTAAATATACAAAGCATTTTATTCCAGTGACCAACAGATATCTATTCATAGAGATAATAACAACCAAGAAATGTTGTTACTGCCTTATGTTAGATTGTGCTATGGTGAGAAAGAAAACAAAAAGCAGGACTTGACATTGTGCATGGGAAAACCCTTAAGACACCCCTCAGGTAAATTACACAAAACACAAACTATTTCCCACAGGGATGATGTTAAACCATGATCTCAGAGCATGTGTACTGGCTTGCAGATCCCTGCGTAGCTGGCCCTGCTAAAGGCTTTTATATGCAGGTACAACTCATGATGACCAGCTTCAACAATTTACACTTTATAAACATTTCAAGATGAATGAAGTCAGAAAATCTGAGAAAGACGTAAGTTACGATGATCATCTGAAAGTATTTGGCTGAGGGCAGACTTTTGTTGCCAAATTTGCTTACACAACCAAACTTCTCTGTATGTGAACTGCCAATCAACAAACAAGACTAAATCATGTTAAACAGGTTTCAGCCTTTAGCCGTCAAGACTTACAGTCAAGACTTGCTTATTGCATAGTATTAAGTGTCGCTAAATGCTGGATTAAATACGATTTAAATATATATAAACAGTGGCGTCCAAATGTCTGAGACTACATTGGAAATATGGGAGTTTTTTTCCACTTACATGTACACCTGGAAATTATTATTTTTTTTTTCAGTTCAGTTTACATTGTAGAGTGCATGCAGCTTGAGCAAAAAAAGCAAAGAAAAATACTTGTTTTATAGCATTAAAGTGACAGTTGCGCTAATAAATGACACATCCTTGTAACAATGTCACAGAGAGCTGGAAAACTATGTGGAGATGCTCAAGAAAGAATCCACCTGTGCCATTAGCAATCGACCAGTCACTCTGAAGGATGTGGAGGAAGGGGCGGTCAACTTACGGAAAGTAGGAGAAGCTTTGGCCACACTCAAAGGTGATTGCATTTGTATTTATCCTCCATGTGGACTTAATTTCTTAATTATTATACACTACCGTTCAAAAGTTTAGGATTAGTTGTTTTTTTAAAGATCCTTTTATTCAGCAAGGATGCCTTAAATTGATTAAAAGTGACACTGTAATGTTTCAAAAACTATATTTTAAATAAATTCTGATCTTTTTGAACTTCTTAAAGGGGTCATATGATGCGATTTCATGTTTTCCTTTGTCTTTGTAGTGTTACAAGCTGTTTGTGCATAGATAAGATCTGTAAAGTTGCAAAGATTAAAGTCTCAAACCCAAAGAGATATTCTTTATAAATGTTAAGACTCTGCCACGCCCCCCTAAAGGGAAGGTTTGCAGAACACTGCCCAAATGTATACGCAATGAAAGAAGGCGTAACTTGTTCTCGCTGTAGTATTTTTGTTGCCACCGCCATGTCCTGGAGACGCTGTGTTTTCGTTCTGACAGATATTTCGATATTTAAAGAATTTGCTACTGACTATTCAAATGTGAGTTTTGAGCAGTGTAGTGCTTGTTTGGCGTTTCCACGATCATAAATGCAGACATGATGTTATGTTTACACGGCGAGGTGCAACTCTTAAAAAGCCCTTATGAGTCATTATAATAAGTAATTATGTCCTCACTCAATGCAACAAATGCCTCGAGTCGTTTATAGTGGGTTTTATTGTTTTAGTCTTGTCGCGCTGGGACACGGCATCACAACATGGTAAGGGGCGTAACATTTCCGTCACACGCTTGAGATATTCGGCCAATCACAATGCACTGGATAGCTGGCCAATCAGTGCACACCTCGCTTCTCAGAACGATGAGCTTTGTAAAAAATCGTCACGTTTCAGAAAGGCGGAGCATAGAGGAGCAACAATAATGTACAGTATGTGGAAAATAATGTGTTTTTTGAACCTTGAACCACATGAACACATTGCATTACACCAAATACACAAAATAATGTTATTTTTAGCAACGTCATATGACCCTTTAATAATCAAAAAATCCTAAAAGAAAAAAAAAGAGGTTTCTTTCAAAAATGTAAAGAAAATAATAAAAAAAACAAAAAACTTAAACTACGCAAACAGTGTAGATCTTTCTCTTGAATAATAATCAATTGCATCTTTTCAGGAGAGTTCCCAGCCCTGCAGATGAAAATGCGTGCCGTGTTGAGGGTGGAGGTGGAGGCGGTGCGCTTCCTTAAGGAGGAGCCTCACAAAATGGACAGCATGCTAAAGAGAGTCAAAGCTCTGACTGACACTCTCAGTGGACTGAGAAGGTAAAACTCATGTACCATTTGAAATATTAAATTCCTTCAGAGCTTTGGCAGGTTCATTGTTAGGGTTTCTGTTTGTTGTAGATACTCCACTGAAAGCCACAACCATACTTGTGACCCGCTACCAGCTGCTTCAGTTTCCTTTGTGGAGGAGTACAGATCTCCAAAACCTGTTTGTGAGTCCCCCACCCCACAACCAAGATCACCTGCCAAAGTTAGCTGCTCGGAGCCTGTGCCATCTTCTCCAGTCACTGTGCACCGCATTCAGACGGCTCCCATCAGCATACACCACCCCAGTCCCCCGCTCACACCCACCCATGGCAGGGACTCCCCCACTGTGGCGAAGATCAGTCCCAGGAGCAGAGAAAACAGCCCTGCCCTGCAAAAGAGAGCAGTTCCGCAGGGCCAGGAAACTGTGCCAGCAACCGCTGCCATCAGAACAACTGGATCCTCCTCACCAGAGGAGATCTCTGTCAACACAAGCAGGCCCATGCCTGAAGAGGTGTGGTTCAATTGTGACTTTCACTTTTGATTGATTAAGATTCATGGATTGGCATCAACACAAGAATGTCTTATTTCTGTAACTCTGTTTATCTGCACACTCTTAAAAATAAATGTTCTTTATTGGCATTGATGGTTCAATGAAGAACCTTTAACAAGGTTCAAAAAATGGTTCTTTTAAGAACTGTTCACTGAAAGGTTCTTTCAGAAATCAAAAATGGTTCTTCTATGGAATCAATGCAAAAATCCCCTTTTGGAATCTTTATAGGAACTTCCTCTAAATATACTATTACTATTAATATATATATATATATATATATATATATATATATATATACTATATTAGCTAAATTTAGCTAACAAAAATAGGTCAATTCTCTCTCAAATATACTTAAATTAGCTCAATTTTGCTGACAAGAAAAGTTCACTTTTCTCTCACACAAAACAATGTAGCTTTCTGTTGGTTAGCATCAAGTGGCTATCCTGAAAAGTAGTCAAATCTGCATGAAGAACTTTTTCACCCTCACACAAAACTCCCCTATTGTGCCGATTCCTATTGAAATGACTCGGTTTTGCCCACAAAATTTAGCAGAACATTGGTAAATGTGACCTAATAATTGTTTCCAACAAACTAACTTCAGTCGGGTCCTCCACAGGTTTCAAAACGGGCAGTAGAGGAGGACAAGGTTCATTCTACTGGATTAGAAGCGGAAAAGGAAATGGAAAGGATCCTTCAGCAGACCCAGGCCAGACTTATGAAGGCCATACCTGACCTGGAAGTGAGCAAACAGGGGGACAGCGCCCCCTCCCAATCACCCAGCACCTTGCCTGATGAGGTGGACTCTCCACTTCCAGTGTCTCCTCTCCCTGGTATGCATGTTCACTCATATGAACCTGCATATAAACAATTCATTCAGATTGTAGGATATATATAAAACACTAAACTGGGATCTGGCTGAATGACATATAAGAGTGTCACATCTTAGAGATGTGTTCTTTGTATTCAAGTTGGCTTCATATATTTTTTGTTTGTTTTTAAAAAACAAACAAACAAAAATCATGCTCAAGAAAAGTTTAAATGTAATGGCTTTTGAATGAATGTAATGAAATTTGAAACTTGAGCAAAATCACAGCTTCGAATCCAAAATATGTCTTTTGTGTGGTTTGTGTAGTTTTTTTCTGTGAAAAATAATAGCTCTATGGTTTAACATTTGAGAGTCATTAATATTATCAGCATTGTTTTACTGTTGTTCTGTAAAATAAATGTATATTATTATTATTATTATTATTATTATTAAATACTAAATTATTTATTTTAAAACAGAATTGTATTAATGCTTTAGAAAAATATTTCACACTGAATGGGTACCAAAAAATAAAATAAAAAACAACAGGGTGAATGTGAACTGAGACAGGGCAAAAGAAACCCACTGGGATGGGGGCTCACATCTTTGTCAGCTTTTTCACCCCTGATGAGTTCGCATCCCCGTAAAAGTAAAAAAATTAAAACTCATGCTTTGCAAAAAATAAATACGCTTTTTTAAATTGTTAATTCATAAATATTTTTAAGTTTTGGGGTCACACTACATTACAACCTGAACTATTATATGATATTTTTATTATATGAAATTTAATATTTCAGAAGCCTTGACACAGTCATTAAAGGCTGCAGGGGTTCTTTCTATCATTTCCTGTTTTATGTTTTTTCTGCATGCTGGTTTGATCACGTTATGTTTAGTTTTTTGTCTGACAGAAGTTGTTTTTTTTATATATATATTACAGCACGCCTTTTTGTTTTATTAATAAACCCGGATTAGCTGGTTCAGATGTTTTTGATTACAGTTGGATCTAACCTCTGGAGGATTTAATATGGAGGCACTCTTTATCCAACTTCAAACAGAAGCCGCACCACAGGATGGACCCAAAGCAGATAAACGAGTCCAGACCAGTTTGGAGAGGCCACAGAGGCCGACCATAGAGAAGCCCCACAGGGCCAGTGTTGACAGAGTACAGCCCAACCCTGAAACGGCCAGCAAATCTCCTCCCCCTCCCCCTCCACGCAGATTCTACCCCTCTGGAAATGGACTCACCACTGGACGTTCAGGAGAGGTGATCTACACCACCCGGAAAGAGTCCACGAGCGCACAGGTGCTTGAATCATGCTTGTTCAGCTTCCTCTAATTAAGATCACACACCATTACTCATTTGACTTAGGTCTTGCTGAGCCGCATTCCCAGACAACATGACAATTGTCATTACTATTATTTGAAAACAACGCATCTATCGTACAGTGTACCTACTACAAATTTAATTTAATTAGAAATTTAATTGTGCTATATTTTGCCTGGGTGTGCCATGCGCTTCACATTGTGTCCTTGTTTTTGTGAATAATAATGACTGGAAGTCACGGTAGAGATTCCAGCTGCTTTTGTTGATTTGAAAGACATAATGGAGGGTGAGGGTCGGTCACACTCGGCTGGTTGTTTTGGTTATAGGAGGGTGAAGAGGAGGCTCCGAAGCCCAAACCCTTGCGTGTGCCCCCAGAGGTCAAGCCCAAGCCCCACACCCCTCCTCCTGTCAACACCTCCACCTTACAAGATGAAGAGGATGAAGGAAATAAGATCATGGCTGAGCTACAGGTGAGCAAACCACAATCGTCCTCACAGGAGACACTCACACAAAGACATGAACGCACACTTATTCTTTTACAAACACACAGGAAGTCTGACAAGAGGTGTTAAGGGACAAATATTGAGCCCATACGAACTTCAAACCACACCAGTGTCAACATTTACAAAAAAAGTATCAAAATGAGGGCACTATGGCTGTCTCAGACGTTTGACTTGTGCTGCCCTCTATTGTTGAGAATGGGTAGGATTTACTATAAATCTGTGTCATCATTAATTCGATTTTTTTTTTTTTCAGAATAAAATTAATAAATCAACAGCATAAAGAGGCCTCAGAAAGTGTTTGTAAACATCACACTGAAAAATGTATGAATGCCACTGTATTAGCTAACAAAATATTAAAGGAAACCAAGTGCAATTTATTTAAAAAATAGCACAAAAAAAATATATATTATGATAATGTTTGAAATTATTCAAAAAGTTAAAAAAGACAATAATCCTATAGTGTGAATAGGATTATGTATATATTGTGCAACAGAAGTATTTAATAGTGATTATATATGAATGAATGATTATACATTTACATGAATGAATATAACTGAATGAATATATGTATATGGGCTTATAGTGAAATGAAGTATATGTTTTATGATTGATATAATTATTATTCAGATTAATACATTTTTTAATTAGATTGTAAAAATGAAAAGTGAAGTTCTGAGAAAAGAAACAGCATCTTATATTTCCAGGTGCCACTTGTATCGAATGCAGTGATGTTTATATATATTATTTTTAATTTATATATATTTGCTTTTAAGTGTGTAAATACACGGCAAAAATCAACAATAATATTATATTTAGGGAACATTTCCTTATTACCTTGTCTGGATGAAGGTCTCATAATTGCACAACCACAGGACAGAAAGCTCGCCCATAAACAGCCACAGCACCTAATGCCCGTACCCTTACCCATCCTCAGGTGTTTCAGAAGTGCACAATTAAAGATTTACAGCCCAGATACATTGTTGATCTCACAACCCGTGAGCCCTCAGACAGTGAGATGGAGCCAGGGCTTTCCCTATCTTACCACACAAAGGTAACAGACGTGATGTGTGCTAACTCCCCATTGCAGTTTAACAACAGTGCTCACATGAGCAGTTAAGTCCCATAACCTCCCGCTCTACTGACACTAATACGCAACGCCCATACTGATATACTGACATACTGATGCACGTCAATGCCTGACCATAGCCCCTCATCAAGAGAGGGCATAATACATTTGAATGTGTCTAACATTGGTCTGTCACTCACACTCTACTGCTGAATGCTAATAGATACAGCTGTAGAAGATGGGGTGGGTCAGAGTGACTGGAGCGTTGGAAAGGCCATTCAGCGCTCTGACTTCTGACCTTTTCCTTTTTTAGCATTCAGAGTTCACTTTGAAAAAGGACCAGAATGTCCACCATAAAGACATATAAAGATATAATATTAATGCTTTGTAAATATAACTAAAATATGTATGTAGATAGCAAACAATACATATTTATTTATATTGTTTTATAAAAATAAATATTTGTAATATTAATAATATTCAAAAAAATAATCATTTAATACTTTTTATTAAATATATATTTTTAAGGAATATATATTATTTTAATCTCTATGTTTTAATGCACAATAAATGTATATATTTGTGTGTTTAACTTTAGTATTTATAATGTTTTTAGTCCTACAGACCAACAGTGCCAGGGTTTTCAAGAAACAGGAATAATATTTCAATATACTTGAGTGTCTATACAAAGACTAGATACAAGTCACTTTCTTCATTAAAATGTTTTGTTTAAAAATAAACAAAAAAAGATTAAGCATGTGTTTTCCAACAACCTCTATCACCATCAAACATCTTTGCATGGAAAATGATATGCAGTTTGCTGCTCCCTCACCATAAATACATTATTTTGAAGCAATGCCTGACAACATCCAGCAGTCCTTAGTAAACTAAGGATGAAAGCTAAACTAAACTCTAGATGGCACCATTGATCTCTTTTGTAATGTTTCTCTCTGCATTGTACTGACTAGCTGGATATTAATTTGAGAATGTAAATAAAGGTATCTGTGCTAACAAACTGTCCTAGCAGACCACCTCTCACCTATCTGAAGGAGGAGCACTATCTGAAGGTAGAGAATATAGTGCAACGCCTGGTCCACATGGGGTAAATATTATTTGTTTTACTGTTTCCATTAGTTTTATGTGTGATTTTAAGAGCATGTATATACATTGCATTCACTTTGACTTTAATATGTTGTTTGAAGTCCAAAGAATTCTTGATTTCTTTGTCAGGTCATGTATTATATCGCTGGAACATCAACAACATCAAGGCAGAGCACCTCTAGGCCAGATGACCTAAAGGAACCCAAGGAAGCAACTTTTTCTCTTTCAAAGGTTGCACCTGAGAATGCTTCTGAACTTTCCCAGCAGCAAAAAATGTTAACATCAAATGACTTATCTGTAATTTCTCTTCAGTCAAGCCAATCAGTCAAAGAGGTCCAAAGCGAGCTAAATTATATTCATAAGGTGCCATCTGGCCCATTTAACTCTTTAAAGAACAGCACTGAACCTGAAAAAGGGGCATCGCTCATTAATCCCAAAGACCTCAAGACTGAATCAGTGCTGAAGTCCTTAAAGCAGGTGGTTCCCACACCTTCTGAGAAAGTTTCACCTGTTGAGGAGAAGTTAGAGCAGCAGATACTGGGTACTTCCTCTGAGCAAGTCGCACCTGTTCTAGATATGTCAATAAATGATGGACATCGCACAACCACTGTTAAAGTTACACTTGTTAGCAAGATTCCTCAAAGTGCTGAACTTCAAGTTCATTCACCAGTCCATCAGCCCTGCACTGATTCCTCATATTCAACACAACAGAATGACCATGACAATGAGCAGGATGTAACAAAGAGATCATCTGAAGATCAAGCCAGATACACTGAGGCCAGTCTAAGTCCAGACCTTCCAGGAGAAGAAGGTCCTCCTCCACCAAATAACTTTGCTTTCAGGATCACTAAAACCAAGGTACAGGCTCTATCAACTGGAGAGTACCAACAGCTGGTAAACAGTAAAGGCACAGATGTCCAAACTGTTAAAGTGGGCTCAGAACCAACCCTATCTGCCCCTGAGGACTCTGGATATGACAAGAAGCCGGTTATCATCATTTTTGATGAGCCTATGGATATCCATCAGGCCTACAAGCGGCTGTCCACCATCTTTGAGTGTGAAGAAGAGCTGGAGAGGGTGCTATCAGAGGAGAGGATAGATGAAGAGAACGAGGAGGAAGTGGAAGCCAGCTCAAAGAGTCAGGTTGGTCAGATAACACCTAGACATAATCTAGATCAGTGCAGAACTGAGAACAGGGTAAACAATCAGAGACGTAGTAGCATTCCAGTGCCTCTACAACAGCAGACGTCCTATGAGAGTCCGGCTCTTACTGTTGAGGAAGGAGACAAGACAGAATTTCCTAAAGATGTGAAAAAGAAATTCAAGTTTAAGTTCCCCAAGAAGCAGCTTGTAGCTATTGGCCAGGCTCTTCGTACGGGGACAAAAACTGGCAAAAAGACATTGCAGGTAGTTGTATACGAGGATGAAGAGGAACCAGATGGAACCGTGACGGAGCTCAAAGAAGCTAAAAGGTTTGAGATCAAGTCCCACACAGACACTGATTCTACCACCCCTAGGTCTTTATCGCAAAACCAGACCACCACATCACAAAGCACCAAAGACAGAACTGAGGAACTCCGTAAGACTACTTATCAAACACTAGACAGCCTTGAGCAGACCATTAAGCAATTAGAAAGCACCATAAGTGATATTGGGCCTACATTGGTTTCTGAAGTCTCCCGCAAGGAGGAATCGAAAACAAAGAGAATGGCCAGTGATGCAGAACCGGAGGAGGGCAGTCCCATGAAAAAGCCTGCCCCTCTGAAGCCCAAACCCCACAAGTCATCTCTGCAAAAGAGATCGAAAACACAGTCTCGATCCTCCTCAAGCACGTCCACTTCCTCCAGTTCCTCCAGTTCCTCCAGCAGTAAACAGGTCTTTCTCAACTCCTTTGCACCCTTCTGCTGGTGGCTTGGGTTTGCTTTAAAAGCCTGACTTTCTAACTAATGACTTCAATCAACTTTGAATGTGTTTCATAGGTGTCTTTGAGTGAACGCACTTGGGAACGCTCTGTTTTGAGGGCTTTGTGTGATTTCAGTGGACATGATTACGGACTTGGTGTTCTTCTATTTTAAACCACTATGTCTGCTTTCACTATTCTGACTTTCAATGAGTTTGAATCCACAAACCGTTTTTCTCGTCTTGCTCCGGCCTATTTTGGGATTAATAAAGTGCATGTACTCTGGTTCGGAAATTGGTGGTACACTTGAGCATGCTGCCTGTATCTTTCTCTCCCCAATCATGTCTACAAATGAGAAATCTTTAAAAGCTCAGTCCTCATTCTGTCATGAACTTGTCAATCGCCTCAATCCATCGCTGACATTGTTTCCTTATTGATCTTTTCAGAACTCTGGTGACTCTCCAGCTTCGAGTCGGATTTCCTCACCCAAGTCTCGCCAACAGCCAGCAGGGAGTGTGGAAAATCCCGGAAAACCTCAAAAGCTCCAGGACTCCCAGAGGCAATTCCGTCAGGTAGTTTTACTGTAGGTCAGTGTAAGGCATGAAGACACAGATGGGAAATGTCTTTGAGTAGCTTTGAGGACACACAGGGATCCAGTATGATGATCTCTCTTCCCCTACAATTCATCACAACCAACTCCTTGTGCATGTTTATCATTTACACATAGACACTTTCAAGATATGCTTCTTTTTTTCTTTTTTACCAACCCTTGTGCTCCCTGGGAATCGAACCTGTGACCTTGCTGTTGTTAGCACTATGCCCTACCAATTGAGCTATACAGGAAAACTGCATGATTGTGATTATCCAACAGTCAATCGTAAGAGCAAACACTAGGAACTACTGTGTTGGTTGGGGAGTGCTGGCTTATATTTCCATTCTTTAGATTATGAAGATATTTTGAAGAACCTGGTGCCCAAATTCCTCCTTTTAGTCCTTCTTTTCTCTCTTTACTGCTTAATGTGTGAAATAGACTGAGAGAAAAGAAACAAAATTATGCCTTTTGTTACAAGAGTAATATTTTTGTTGGTGTTGTACTGTAGAATATTTTTATGGAATATAGAGCTCTATATTTTCACGTATGTGTTATCATCCTACTTGACTTTCCATGTCTTCCGGCATCTTTGTTCGCAGGCTAGCGGGAGTGCTATGAAAGCTGGTGGGAATAGTAAACATGCTTTCCTTGCTTTGCCTGCTTCTAAGATCCCGGCTTTTATACCTAGCTCATGGAAGCATAGCTCAACCCGTGCTGCTCGTTCTAGGCTTTCTAACCAAACTTCTTCCTCTTCTTCTAAGTCCTCTATCCCATGTCTCAGCCTGAGCTGGCCCAGCTGTAGACCTGTCTCACCCTCTCAGCGGCCTGAAGGTCAAAACCTAACCCTCCCTCCGCAGACTAAAAATGGCCAGTCCTGCTCCTATTCGTACTCATCTTCATCATCCTCTAGCTCATACTCTTCCTCTTCCTCCTCTGTCTCTCCGACCTCTACTTCCTCCTCCTCGTCCCCTTCCTCTCCATCCCTCCTGTCTCCCACTGCCACGTGCCGGGGAGGTCGAGCTGTACACATGACCAGCTTCAGCAGCCGCAGGTCTCTGAAGGCCAGCAGTGGCCAAGCCGCTATCACACCAGCATCCTTTACCGGGAACATGGCATGAGCTGTCCATTTCTCTCTTTTGCTCATTCTGTTTGCACTCATTCTGGTGGTATTTAAAGGTGTAACAGAAATACTGAATTAGTTATGCCGTGTATTTGGGGTGGTGTTATTTTCTTTGTGCACTTCCACTGAAATCTGTAAGTGGTTCAGAAACTAGAGCCGCATATTAATGATTTTGTTTTGGTATATGTGAGGGATTAAACTTGACAAGTGTTGGCTTTTTTATTTTTTAGAAGTGCATTTGTTTACTTACATGAACTATATATAATATACATTGCTATTTTAGAGAAAGGAAATTAGATGAATATGATACTTTAGAGTGTTGTTTTTAAATTAGCCGTGTATAGTGGCATCCAAAAGTCTGTAGTCATGAAAACAAAACCTTCATAAAATCGTTTTGTTTTGTTTTAGGATTTCTTTAGGGTTTTTACTAAAAAATGTAGGATTCTGCTATTCTTCTTGGTCATTAGAAGCAAATGACTGGGTCACCAAAGCAAATTTGTAGCTTTGTACATATAATAAGATCTTCATGCGTCTGTCGAAGCACAAGGTGCTCTATGAATCATCTCAAATCATGCTGGAGAACATGATTATCAGGTTTCACACAAACTTTAATCGTTATACTTATAATTTTATGTAAAACATGGTGTAATAAATATTAAAAATGCAGTTTTACCAGATGTTTCAGACTTTTGGAGCCCACTCTATATCTATCAGAAATGGTTTAACAGGTTTGTGGTGATTGATTTGACAGTTTGAAAGGGATTTAACCAAATTGAATCTGAATTGTTGTTGTTGTTTGCCTCCAGTGCACTGCCAGTTATAACAATATGCAGTTTGTAGTGTTTTGCCATAAAACCAAAGTTTTGTTTTTCATTTAAAAACAAAGATGTATATACAGTAGTGCGAGTGGTTCTGTAGCCCTAGCTTTGTGTTGCTTTATTCTTGTAATTCTTCAAATAGCTCGTCAAATGCCAAATTTAAAATTGCTAATTTACATGCTAAATATTATTCTCAAAAGTATTGGCTATGAAAATAATGTTTTAAAGTGCCAAATTTAACTCCTATGCATGCGTTTCAGATATTTAACCATGGATACTGCAAAGGTCAATGCTGTAAATATTACCTCTGATTTTGTAATACTGTATAAATTGTACAAAAATTGTTTGGAAAAAAATGCTTGCCAGAGATGTTTATCAAATAAAGGGCTTCCAGTGTGCTGTAATTAATGTTTTTATTTAAATGCTGTGTATGTGAATGTGTGAAATATCTGACAAATACATATTTTAAAACAAGGATGCAGAACAGAATTCAAAGCAAATGTAAAAACATCACACCTGTCTCTCTAGCAAACATAAATCAGTTGAACCTGTTTTAAGGGCTGATTAAATCATTGAAATCTGATGATAGCGTTTCCAGTTTCTATCACTTCAATACTCAACTGCAGAGGGCAGCACTGACTTGTAGGACTTTTCAGTGAAAAGAGACATGCTGTAATAATCTAAAGCTCAATTGGAAGAATCTTTTCATATTATTGTTGATTTGTTGTAATCTTGCCTTTTTTTTTTTTTTTTGGCAGAGGTGGAATTTGTAGTGGAAAAAATATTGAATCGGTAAAAAAAAAAAAAGGCTACTGACCCGTAAAAAACCCAGCAGCTGACAATAGTTTTTTACCCCTTATATACTTTGGACGTGATGTTGCTAGAGTAGCCCATTTCATTCCAGACCTTTAAGTAACAATTTAAGAAAGGCTATATTGAGATATCAGATAAACTGAAGTGGTGATCTTAAACAAAAGTCTTTAAAAATGGGTTTCAAAAGCCATTTTAGAACTGTGCCTATGCCCCTTAGCAGTCGTTTCATTATATGAGACATGAAAGCAATTAATACCTGATTGATGTAAGAGTCATATCTATTATGTGGACAGCAAAACTCCTCTGAGACAAATGATTGGCACATCTATTAATTTGGATTTCTCCTCCGCGCTTAGATATACATTACTTTTAATGCCAAGTTCAATTCCGTCTTAAAGAATTAATTTAGCATACCTGTTCATGGTGCAGTTGATTGTTAGCTTAAAACGCCAGTTTTATTGTTGTCATTCACATACTAAGCACCATGGTATTCACTCAAGGGCTTTTATAATAAATAATAATAATTTATAAAAATTTATTTTCAAATTGTATGTTTTTTTTTTTTTTTTTTCAAATGTATAGGGATAAACAATCCCACGCCTAATTAGAGATGAAAACACTGTCTGGACAAAGGAACACTGTTTTTTTTTTTTCATTCCAGGTCCTCCTCAAATTTGTAATTAGCCAGCTTTAATGAAAGATAATTAGTTAATATGCAAATTTTAGAATGACTGAATCCCTAAGCTTTGCACCATCTAATTAGCATGTAATTTGTATATTATAATACATTTACCATTAAGAAGTGAGGAGTCCAAATGCTACAAAGCTATAGAGAGGAGGAGAACAAGAGTAATTAAAGCATAAGTCCTTTTAGCATTTAAGATTAATTATTGTGTCTCCTGATGTTTTATGGTACAAGAGCATCAACATCATTAATCTTTGAGGACATTAACAAACCAACAAGGAACTTGTGTAAGTTAATCAAAGATCTGGTCACTAATTAGCATTTTTAATTCATCACAATTAACGAGAGTGTCAATTGGATAGGAAATTAAGAAGGCTGCGATAGCTATTCAAGCTACTGCTGTTTGCTTACAATTTCTTTGTAATCCTATTTATTGTGCCTCTAAAAAAAGGAAAATTACATTTATCCTTCTGCTAGAGCTTATTTACTGTAACATATCCAGATAACCAAATATTAAAAACACATTTTGTAACCATAGAACCATAAATGATGCATGTGTGGAGTAAAAAAGCTGGACACACAACAAGGTTTTTGTAGCTACATAAAGACCCACTATGTAGTACAGTTGTAAGCATTCCCTGATGTTAGACTCTAAAACAAAAGCATTGTGAAGCGTATCATTAGCGTAGATGTCTCGATCAATATTTCCACACCAGAGTGGGTGATCTCAAGCTCTGAGCGAACCACCTATTGTTTCCCCTGTTGCATTTCTGGCACATGACCTTGGCTGGGTAAGTTTTAATTTATCCCAGTTTAGAGGGCATTACTGCCAGCTCCACTCCACAACCCAGCTCAGGAGTCATGGGATCACCCCAGGCGAACTGTCTGACAGCACACAATTGCCTTCCACCGGTAAGTACTCTAACACTTCATTAGCATTTAATTGAATTTTGTCTATCAGGAATAATGCTTTTAAGAGTAGAATGCCTCAATGAGAACAGAGTACCCCGTGTACTCCCCAAAGCATCGGTGAGACGACATGATTGGGAGTCGTTGTGTAAATATGTTTTGCGACTTGCCAAAAGTGGTTGTATTTTTGTTTTTTAAAACCATTTTAGTGCATAAAAGCTCTGTCATTTAGGAAATCATTATTTCAGTTATAAATACTACTCAATGTCTCCAGATCAAGAATCACATCAGACAGATATACTGACAGATTCATTATTTAAAACACAATCAAATTCAGATTTTATTCCAAAACCATAAAAGGGGCACACATTTAATCACAGTAAAAACATAGCTTTGCCTTCATTTAAAACAACCATTACAAATAACAGTAATTTATTTAGATTCACTGTTACTTTGTATACAAAACTGGTAACAAATTATTTATTAAATCAAGTAATAAAATACAAACATTGAAATATAACATGACTGTACACTCAAATTTAATAAGTAACCTTTAGCGTTGATCCAGAACAGGGCACCAGCAGTCCTTGACATCATGTGAATTTATATGTGAGATTGTTAAGGAGCATAATAAACCATACATTCATAAATCAATAAATACATTAAAATGGATTACAAAAAATCTGAAAATGTGTAACAACATGCTGTCATATGAATGTCAGTAACGACGAGCTTAAAGCTTAATTACACAAAACAGCTCTTGCTTCATTTTACTCAGATGTCGATTCGGAAATCATTCAAAAGTGATAGTTTCATGTGTCTGTTAAATCTTGCATGCATTTGAAAAGGATATGATTCATAATCCAGGGTCTGAGTCAACACCCCCGTCAATATGAGCTCAGCAGTGTAAACATCTGAAATGAAGACATCATCAAAAAATCATTAGATTGTGCTTGACTGATGGCTGATTGAAATGTGTATGTTACATTTTCCTACTACAGTGGTTTTATATTATACAGTGAGAAATGTAAATGTTGAGATGGGAACTGGGCCTGAATGATATGCCCTCTTACCGATGTTCTTCAGGAAGTACTCTCGACACAGATGGGAGTCATTTTCGCAGGTTATTAAAATGATCTCCGGTAAATTCTAAAACAAACATGAATGACACAAGAGTGTCAGTTATTATTACACAGACAAGACACCAATAGAACAAAGTTATAATTTTCAATCGGCTCTTACATGCACAAAGCATGCTCAGGACATAGTTAATGACAAATTATTTGTTAAAGTAACACCTTACAAATAATTATTATAAACAATAATTATTGTATCTATTAATTATAAACTAACATTCAAAAGTCTGCAATTGGTACATTTTTTAAATGTTTTTGAAAGAAGTCTCTTTTGTGCACCAAAAACAGTAAAAATAATGTAATGAAATATTATTAAAATTTTAATTAATTTCAAATGAATGAATTTCAAATAATGATTTGGTGCTCAAGGAACATTTGTTATTATTATCAATGTTGTTGATAGCAGTTGTGCTGCTTAATATTTCTGTGCAAACTGTGATACTTATTTTTCAGTATTCTTTGATGAATATTTACTTGCAATAGAACTTTCTTTATAACATTACAAATATAATGTGTCCTTGCCAAATAAAATAATCACCTACAATTTCTTAATTTTTCTAAATTACTTTTATTTGTGCACATATTTATATTATGTATTGTATTATATTTTTGTAGTTTTTTTTATGGCAGCCTTTGTGCTAAAGCATTGTTTGGCCACTAGTACATTTATCATTAATGATGTCAATATGATTCTTGATTGCTTAAATGCCATCAGCTTGCGTTGATATTGTCAGTATGTAATTCTGTAATTATTAATGGGTTTAACTATCACTTTTGATTCATTTATTGTGTCCTTGCGGAAAAGTATTACTTTTTCAAAAGCAGAATGTTACTGCCTACAAACTTTTGAACTACAGTGTATATTCAGTATTATATTATTAAGCCTACATATCATAGCAATAAATAAAGTGTAACGCATCCTTGTTTATCTACTGGCATAACTCCCTTTAAATGGTACTTTGAATTCACATTGTGACTCAGAGCAGTTACTCCAATCACCAAACAAAACAAAAAGAGCACCAAACCCAAAGAACAGCTGTGTTGGTGGTAAATAGGTGTTCATTAAGTAAGCTAGTCGAGTCTGACTCAGCATCCTCATCAATACAACAGCCCCACACACCTCTGTATTGGGGATCTGATTAGGGTACCTTGTTTTGCTTGTGCTCCATGATCTTGCGGTAGGAGGGCTGCTTGGACAGCACTTTCCCTCCGGCACTCTCCACTATAACTTTCATTGTGCTGAGGCTCGGACAGATTCCTGGAGTTATATAGAAATACTTCCCCTGTAAAAGAAGAAAGAGACAACTGAACACATGCTTCCTTGTGATATCCAATTAGACCACATGTCAGTGCAGAGATACATAGTTGTTTGGCCTATGTTCTGCACAGTCACATTAACAAGTGATAGAGTGGATGGACTCTAAATATCCCAAAGCTCCTAACCTTGAAGAGTGGAGCCGCATGAGCTCTCTTCAGTGACTCCTCCAGACTGAAACAGAACAGCACCTCTGCCTCTGCATCTCGCAGCATGTAGCTCTGCTCATCTGCAAACACAAAGAGGAACAAATCAAATTAGCATTATGGATGCACAATACAGCTGTATCTACTGATATAATGTTCTCAAAGGGATACTTAAATCACATGTTGTTTCAAACCTGTATGACTTTCTCTTGCACAACATGTTACAGAAAATGCAGAAAAATGTTGGCAACAAGACCGTTTTGGTGAGCAATGCCTTCAAAATGTATGGAGAAAATCTCAAAATATCTTCTTTAAATGTTCCACAGAAAAAAATCATACAGGTTTGGAGCGACATGGGCGTAAATGACACACTTTCATCTTTGGGTGACATATGCCTTTAAATTACAGCCACTGGTGTAATTGAAACATTACTCAAATGCAGATCATATCATGCCCTATTTTGTCCCATTTGTTGTAACATTCTAGATCAGAATTTATGGAAAATACACTACAGGACTGATTTCAAATTTTCAACTTTCGGGTAAAAAAAAAAAAAAAAGCTTTTAAAATACGAGAAAGACATTTTTTACACCAATTTGCACAGAAAGGAAACGAGATAAGGAATAAAATAATTCCCACTTCCTCCTCTTACACTCTTTTGTGTTCTGGCAATTTCATTCTATGTTGTCGGCTGTCTTCTTGCTCATTGGGACAGTGCTCAACCCAGACAAGTGGTCAAATTTCAAACCAGTTTGAAATATTCAAAATCATTTCAAACCTGTCAGAAAAATTTTAAACAAACCTAAAATATTTCAGGGTGACAGGTTGGTCTTCTTGTGACAAGTGTGAGCTTGGCATTGGTGTCAAAAAATTGGCAGCACCAATGAAAATTTCCATTCCAGCACATTCCTAATAGGTATAGAAATGACTTAACACCCAAGCCAGAGATGGGTTGAGATTGCTTGTCCATTTCTATGGAAACTGCTTGTGAACTCAAGAACCAACTATATTCCAATCCATTTTTCATTACATAACATTAATATTTAATTTTTTAATCACAAAACATTTCTTGCTGGAATATGAAGCAAGGCTCCTCCGAGCATCCACAAATCAGTAATAATCGATTGAAACATAAATTAGACTCCACACTGACTCACCCACAAATTTCTGGCTTTTCCAGCTTTCCTCCAGCCATTCTGGAGTGACTATGTGCTTGACTACAGATACGGCAGTGAGGAACTTCACAGTTCTTGTCACTTTGTTAGCAACCAGATGAGTGCACTTCTGAGCGCTGTCAGCCACTTCCCCTCCAAGATCATACAATTTCTGCAGTAAAGGAAAGAGAAAGAGAGATGATAAAGGATGCAGGGAAGGGCGAGCAGAACACCATGAGGGTTACTTACTGAAGCACATCTTAATGGAGCAATATATTTCTCAGTGCTCTCGAACAGTTCAGAGGAAATGAGCTCATGACCATTTTACAGAGCTTTCCAGCAGCCTTGAGAGCTGCCAGCTAGACACAATGTGGACTAGAGACATTTTATGGTACTTCTTAAAAGTAGGTCAGTGTCATTAATTTTTCCACTGTTTACAAAAAGTGTGCATGCGTTTAGTTACCTTTATGTATTGCTGTGCCTGCAGAGGTTCGAAGCCTGTGAAAAGCACGTAAGGTGTGGACTCCGGTGGAAGCTTTTTAGTAGGTGTTGGCAACTCTTCTAACCTGCAAAAGAAGAGAGAGCGTGATTTGTTCAGCATTCTTCCCTGGAAATTTTTCCATATTTTTTTTTATTGTACTTAACACTATTTTTATCTTCTATTTTTTGTATCCTTTTTGTCCCCTATTAAGCCTAAAGTAGGCATAAGCTAGGGTATATGCATGAAGCAAATTTCATCATCACCAGAGCATGCGCATGCAGGTTTCTCTAAGTGCGCTTGCGCTGTACACTCAGCTCACACATGCACCTTTAATGTTTTATAATGCACTTTTTTATGCTACTGTGTGTAAATGGCAAGGTATGCTTGTATGTCCTCCAGGTTTAGTTTTCCTGCCAGGCTGTTGCTGAGAGTAAGAACTTGTTTATATAATAATTAGTCTCACAGTCAAAATTGTTTGGACATTATAGAGACATTGAGACATACTGTACAACAGAAAATTCTAGGGAAAAACTGGATGTGGAAACGGCACAATCTTGATTCTACCTACAGTCCCAACAATCTTTCACTGTTTAACTCACTTGGGCCTCTTGTTGGACGGCTGCGAGCCGACATCAGCCTGTTTCTGTTTCAGCTGCAGACGTAAGCTCTGTGTGAGATGACAACAAAAAAGATGACAGTCTCAACACATACACCTCTGCCCAGACATGCTGTTACATGTGTCTCCGCTGAGGACTTTCACTGCAAGGCTCAAGCATCACAAACGAGAGCAAGCAATCAAGAGTGTGTCCATGTGAGAGCCCACTCACCGCCAAAGTCTCCTGTGAGATCTTCACAGGAATACGCCAAGCACCTGACCGCAAAAATGAGAGCATGTTATGTTCTACCTCTTCAATAGCTTGGAAATCTGGCAGCTATAGCATCGTAATAATTCAAAATTGCATTGCTGTTTGGAAAAAAGCTTACTAAGAAGGTTGTGCACAAGATGAGGGTTGGGTGCCAGCGGTTCAGGCAAATTGAACTGGGAGTATCTGCTGTGCTGGATCTGCCGCAGAGCTTCAAAGTGCCCCAGTAGGATGTCACACAGCCATTGGGCGTTCACACATGGGATCCTCCACTCCTTTGCCTTCTCATATTTCAACCCACTCGGTCTGATGCCATTGAAAGAAAAGAGAGGGCATTGCATTTATAAATAATAAGACTGAGCTTTCAGAAAGATATGAAACAATTAATGTGATTTGTCATGTTTAATATATTTGCTCCATTGTTACAGTAAAAAAAAAAATTAAACTGTCTTAGGAGAGGCATTGTTTAAAAAAATAAAAAGTGCTGATATTTACCACTGAAATAAAAACAACAGTTTATTATACTTCTATAAACTGTCAGTGAGAAAAAAAACTCTAGATTTACTACAGAAAGAAACAGGGAAGGCAAAAAATCTCCAGAACTGAACCAGTTGAAAAATGGCAACAACTGGAGACTGCACTGGTTCTTACTCTTTACAGATGAGTACAGTGTTGCTACGACAAAGATAGCCTGTGTATCGGGCTCCTGCTAGATAGGCCATGAGCTTCAAATCATCACGATCACTGTCCACGAATCCAGTCACAGAAATTATCTGTTACAACAAAAAGTAAACAATATCAGATAATGGCACTAAATTTCATGTATACACCGCTCAAATGTACTGTATGATAAACTGAATAACAGCACATGTTTGGGTATTCATTTCCAGATTCAATTTAACACACTAAAAAGTGCGAACGTGTGTCTTAGATGTAAATTTTATTATAATTATCAATAATACTTGAGTATTATTTAAAATAATATGATTCTTTAAAATCAGGTCATTTTTTATTATTTTTTAAAAAAGAATAATAAAATATTAGGATTAATTAAAATCATGTCCTGATTTTAAATAATCATAATATTTTAAGAGTTTTAATTTCATTTCAACAACAGCAATAGCAATTACCATTCATCCTATGACAAGCAGGTATAGATTAAAAGTAAAAGATTATTCTTATGAAAATGAATTCTGTTCAAATGAACGCTGACAATTTTGATATTTTTTACCCAGCCCTAACTTAATATGATGTTGAACTACAGCCACTGAACAGAAAGTACTGGTTCTTACATGCTGCGAGCACGGCTTGGCCCCTGGAGGGAAGCTGAAAGGAAGATGAAGGGTTCTGTGAGGGGGAACCATCCTCTTCTTCTTGAGAACAGTGTTAAGCCAGTGAGCCGTCACACAACGTTTTCCCTCTCTCAGCGCCTGGCACAGGAAAAACAGTTTAATAACAGATCATTAGTAAATGTCACGACTGAGAGTAGCCTAAAAAAGCAGACATATCATTCAGGACGTTTTCCCACCAATTAAACCACTATGCATTTGAACAGACAGTAAAGATAATGTATAATGTATGCTTCTTTTCAAAACAAGCTTTTATGTTTACCTGGACATAGGTATTGCTGGCTTGACTCTCACAAAGTAAATGAGTGCAACGGCTGAGAGCAGAGTCCACAGTCCCTCCATTTGCTTGAATGATCTGTGTGCAAAATAGCAATGTCTTATTTGCATTCTGCCAGAAAAAAGGGATGTTCAAGTGAGAGGTGAATTTCAAAGATGTACCTTTCAACTGATATTCTTACCATTTCATAATGTGATTAGGAATGTTCATTTCGATTATTTTTCCTAACCGACAACTGACGCTCCGATTATTAACCGTTAACCGACAAGATTATTTTAAATTAGAATTTAATTAAATTAGAAAGGATAAGTGTCAGTGACCCGTTCAAAATATTAATATGGTAACACTTTACAATAAGGTTCATTAGTTAACGTTAGTTAACTACATTAGTTAACATGAACTAAGAATGAACAATAATTCTACAGCATTTATTAATCTTAGTTAATGTCAGCATTTACTAATGCATTATTAAAATCACAAGTTTTGTTTGTTAACATTAGTTAATGCACGGTGAACAAACAATGAACGACTGTATTTTTATTAACATTAAAGATTAATAAAGAGTGCAATAAATGTAGAGTTCATTGTTCGTTCATGTTAATTAATGTAATGTAAACAAATGCACCTTATTGTAAAGTGTTAAAATTAACATTTGTTTTCTGGGGATTCATTTTACGAGCGCAAAAAGTTGCAAACAGCAGAGCATGAGGATTCACATACAGTGCACTCCATAAGTATTGGAGGGCACTGTATGTGAAAAACAGTAAAGACAAAATTGCTCTGTTGGCTGTGGAGTCAAGACATTTGCAAATATGATTAAAAGATGAATATGAGACAAAACTACAGAATGTCACATTTTATTATTAGCCGTTTCAACACATACATGTTTTACCAAATAAAAAGAACAGCACTTTTAGAGTTCATCCCACTCATTGATGTGAGCATAAGTATTGGGACAGTTGAACATAAGGCAGATATAAAAGATTAAAAGCTATTATTTAGTTGCAGATCCCTTGCGCACAATCACAGCAGTGAGTCTGTGACCCATAGATATCACCAGACTCTTGGTCTCATCCTTTGAAATACTTTTCCCAGCCTTTAATGCAGCCAATTCCAATTGTTGCTTGTTTTGGGGAGTTTCTGCCTTTACTCTCCTCTTCAGCTGGTGAAATTCATGTTCAATCGGATTTAAATCTGGAGATTGACTTGGGCAATCTAAGACTTTCCATTTCTTTTCCCTTATAAATTCCTTGACTGAATTGGCAGGGTGTTTTGGGTCATTGTCCTGATGCAATATGAAGCACTTCCCAATGAATCTGGTGGCATTTTCTTGAATATTGGTAGGCAAGATGGTTTTGTACCCTTCCAAATTCATTCTGCTACTGTCATCATACATTAAGTCATCAGTAAAGTTGAGAGGGCCTGTTCCAGAGGCAGCCATGCATGCCCGTACCATGACACCACCTCCACCATGCTTTACAGATGAGGCTGTATGCTTGGGATCATTTGCAGTTCCCTTTTTTCTCCACATTTTTGCTTTCCCATCACTTAGATAAAGGTTCAACTTTGTCTCTTTGGTCCATAAACACAGCTCCAAAACTCTTCTGGCTCACCTTTGTGCTTTTTTGCTAACTCTAATCTTGCCTTTCTATTTTTGGTGCTGGTCAGAGGTTTGCATCTTGCTGTGTAGCATCTGTAATTCTGTGTCAAAGTCTCCTGAGGACAGTAGATTGTCAGAGCATCACCTTAGCTTTCTGGAAGTTGTTAGTGATTTTACAGACACGTCTTTTAGGATTCATTTTCACAGCTTTTGTGATTTGTCTGTCATCAACTACTGTTGTTTTCTCAGCCGATCAGGTCGTTGTCAGTTGCTGGTTCCTCTTTTCTTTTAGCATCCAAATTGCTTGCTTTTCTCTCAAAGTCAGCTCCCTCATCTTCATCCTGGTTTGTGTGTGTCATCATCGAATGCAAGATTCAGAATGCAGAAGTAATGGATATAACTGATACGAAACATTCCCTGCTTTTAATATCTGAAGAATTAATGCAACAGGACACAGCTGATTACTTAGCAATTGTCCCAATACTTATGCTCACATCAGATAGAGGGATGAAACTCTAAAAGTGCTGAACTTCTTAGCTGGTAAAACATGTATGTGTTGAATCACCCAATAATAAAATGTTATATATATATATATATAGAGAGAGAGAGAGAGAGCGAGAGCGAGAATAAACAGGCCTACACGAGAAACATTTTTACTTAATAAATTAAGAAAACGAAAGAAAAACTGTGCAACAAGTAGCCTAGTATGCAGAGTTTTGGTTCATTTTTGTGTTGTGCGAAAGGAAACAAAGACGGCAGAAAGCGGCATCCTATTTTTCTTTAGGCCTATTTTACAAAAGCACAAAGATTTGTTTTTGTTTTTATTATGGTTTTATTATGAATGTACACAATTAAAAGGGGGGTGTGCCTGAAGCATGAATCCGTATTCAGAAAGGCACATAAAACAAATAGCAAATTGCCTGTTACATACATAAAATTTCGCATACCACATAAACAGAGCAAGGAGAGATGACTGGCAACGATGGCGAATGATTTACAGATCCTGAGCACCAATGACAATCTAATCTTGTAAAATGTGTGGTAAGTACTGCCGCTCCATAGTGTAAACAGAGTACGTGCGATCGCGAATCTCGAAAGTGAAAGTGAAACAAAAAAGCGATCATGCATTCAAAAGCAGTTCAATGCCAGGCATAATAGCAGCTCCCTCATGCCCACAGTTCTATATACAGTATAATTACCCAATGATATAACTGCGAGAGAAAGTTTTGAAAAAACATTTCCTCCCATCTCGCATTTATTCCCTTTAGGGGTTCCGTCATTTTCTTTCCGAACATGGTATTGGGATGCAGCGGATTGCAGGGGCGTATGGGGGGGCTGGATCACGATGTCGGCTCAACATAGTGATGTCTATCTGCCATCGGTGATGGACGATGGCATCGTCTATCGGCCCAACCCTACTTGACAATGCAGCCTGTTCATTATCATAATAAAATACAGTCAGTCAAACACACTACTCAGTTTAAATATGTAGTAAAATCTGTGCCGTTAAGCATTATCACCGTAGCACCGTGATGTTGTGCAAAACATTGTTTTACGTGATTTTTTTTTTTTACGTGTGGATTGAAACGTCTTCTAACTGGATCGTTGCTGCACTGTTTCTGCTGCTTTCTGCATCAGTGTTGATGAGAATAACAGCTCTGATTTATTTGGCTTTAAACTTTAAATTAAAGAGACGTGATGTGTACTGGAGAACTCTGCGCTGAACTCGAGTGCTTCTTACTGGATTTCACAGCGTTGTTTAGCACGTGATCGTGACTAGTCACTGTAAGAAATGCATACGCGCTAAGCTCGCGCTAAGCTGTTTTCTTTTGAGGAGAGCGGATAAAAGGTCAGTGTGGTGAACAGTTCAAACGAGTACCGCACGTCTGCGGCGCATTACCGCTCCACGGCCACCGGAGCTGATCGTAGCTACTCAGTCAATACTGGTGTTTATAACAGCAGTGCCGTAGCCCACAACTCATGCTTATCACATCGGTCACATCACATTTCCTAACTGGGTGTCTACACTAGACGCGAGCGGCGCTGTGTGACAAAATACAATAGAACCCATTATAATCAGTGATGTTGTCTACACTGGGTATGGTGACAAATCCCCGAAAGTAAACTGATGCCGCGTTCTATTTTTGACGTACTGACACAAAGTTCAAATTATTTTCAATGGTCGCTTGGTCGCATCCGGCGTAGACACGGTGTGTCAGCATAGTTTGTCAGTACAGTCAGTAATGTAGCAGATTGAAAAGTTAGTATCTTTCTGCAGCCCAATAGACGGCAATGCAGTGGTGGCTTGAGCCTGTTGAATTTACATTTACATTTAGCAGACGCTTTTATCCAAAGCGACTTACATTGCATTCAAGTTACAGTTTTGACATTTTATCAGCTCTTGCTTTCCCTGGGAATCGAACCCATGACCTTGGCGTTGCTAGTGCCATGCTCTACTATTTGAGCTACAGGAAAACTGGTGAATGGTGATTTAACGCTACGTTGTCACCTAATTAGAGACTCAATGCTATAAAGTAAATAAACAATGTCCCCATCTTTTACTTTCACAATGAGCGTATCAAACTCGTTTGCTACATTAGTAGGGCCCTGTGATTTCCGTGAAGTGGAAAACGCAGATGGAATTGTGAAATCCAGTCATGAAAACGGTATTTACTGTATAACGTGGAATTTCATGGAATTTATCATATTTTTGATGAATAAATAAATAAACCGGTCAGTACACTTAAATCAAAATCGCGATATAGACTGGTGTCTGTGAATATTAAACTGCAAAAAGACTATTTAATAGGGGTGGAACGATACATGTATTCATACCGAACCGTCACGGTACGGACATCTCAGTTCGGTGCATGAGACCTTACAATGAATACAGGCAATACCCCCCCCCCCCACCCCCCACCCCCCAATCCAAAAGGGGGTGTCCGCAGTAATGCAATGCTGTTTGATAACCGCCAACAGAAGAACAGCAAATGCCATGAGTTGCACACTTGAAAACAAAGCCCCCAGACAGTGACCATGTGCCGATTCTGAATGCGTCTCTCACATAGACTGACAAAGGAGTATACTTTAAAAGCTTGCGCACTCAACTGTTTGCGAAATGGAGCTTTGTGCTCGTGTATCCTACCCCTTTCATTCGGCACAAATCCAAATATTCCATAATACATTTCCATATTTGCAATGTAATGTATCTGAATGCTAAACTTATTTATTATGTAAATTATAGGCTTTGTACTTCAGTCGCGTTCCAATGGTGACAGAGTGCTGATGTTTGGTTCACAGTATTTTATTTTGATAAAGTATCAACTGCGCTGTCAATTTAGCAATGCTGGAACTGATACGTTTTTTGTGTGTGTGCGCGCACTCCGGCACGATCACTTCAACGGTTTCCTTATACTAGCACAAAAATTAACTGAAACTCAGCATATATAGGCTACGTTACGTGTCGCACTGTTCTTTTCCCTTGTTTATCTGTAAACTAAATCAATATACTTCAAGAATTTATTCCTTGTATGCATATGTACTGCAGATTTTATATATTTAACAATGTAATAATATTTAGAATTTAATTTAATATTTTTTAATATTAATATTTTTTCATTTGTACTCAAATTACTCTGTTAAAAATAAATAAAAAGAAACTTAGATTTTTTTTCCCTGTTGTACCGAAATCGTATCAAACCGTGACCCCCGAACCGAGGTACGTACTGATCCATGACATCTGTGTACCGTTCCACCCCTACTATTTAAATACGAATCCTCATGTTCTGCATGTTCATTTGATTACCAGAAAATACACAACACAGAACTTGTGAAAAAATATCATTCATTATTATTATTCATTAATTTTAGATGTTTACATTTGGAAAAGCTGTGCTTCCTGCATAAACCTGCCCCTGTTGGTACACAGTTACCTTGTTTATTTTCTCAATTCGAGTTATATATATTTTGTTCTATTTGTGTTTAAGTTATTAATAATAAGTGAAGTGAAGTTTACTGTTAAGTGCACTGATGTCAGACTCACTTTGAATAATAAAGTTTGTTAAATTGTTAAATACACATAGGCCTATGTTCGTCACATCATTATAAGTGTTTGTTCACCACATTTGAGTTATCATTGCAAAAAATGTGTATGTATAGATAGTCTGTGTATATATTGTATTCTATATACAGTACCAGTTAGAGGTAGGCGATATATATCGTCTGCGATATCATAATAAATCTGCTGTTTTAACGATGTGCAATTTGACAATATCGAGTATTTTACGGAGTGCACGCTTACATTATCCTACGTGGTGATGAAGCGGGTTAAACAGTGCACGTTCGCATTTAGATTTAGATTCAGTCTATTAAAATGAATTAAGAATGATCGCAAAATTCAAGATATGGGGGCAGAAAATGTATATATTTATGTTTCATGCCGTTTTTCTTCAAAGATAAGCATGATTACAAATGTGATATTGATTTTATACAACAGTTCAATAAACAATAAAAGTTAATATTAAGAGACTTAAGTTTTAGACACCATATTGCCTGTTTTTGCTCCATTTCGCCGACAAAAAATTATTCCAAACAGCTACAGCACTGTTTTGCGTCTCTGAGCAACATGACAGTGCTTAGTTCCTGAATCAATCAACCGTTAAATGATTTGGTTCAGTCGCAATGACTCGCTTATTAACAGTGACTTTCTGCCACCTGCTGGTGGTTTCTATTTTCATTTTTAAAATAATTTTAAATATCAGTATTCAATGTTTTGTTTAAAATGTCAAAAAATTATGCATTTGTAACTGGTTAAAGCACTCCATGTCCATCTGAGCTGCATTAACAATGTGTAAATACATCTAAATGCCACTTCAGATGCAACTTCTGCAAAGATTAATTTTGATGATATTGGTTTCATTTGTTGGATAACAGCCTAAATGTGTATTATCTTAATTGACTGATTAAATGTAACAATTTGACTCAAAAGATGTACACCTTTAGAAAAAAACTGCTTTATGAAAGGTAAAAATCTATTTAAACTTAAATGAAAAGATGAATTAATCACTGATGTGAACTGACCACACAGAATATGAAGAATATCAAAAACTGCAGCTGTCCACGGTAGTCAGATATCAGCACAATAACACATTCTGCAAAATATAGTCTAATTATTGTTATCGAAAAAAATCCAAAAAAATATAGAAATATCTTTTTTTTTTCAATATCGCACACCTCTAGTACCAGTCAAAAGTTTGGACACGCGAATAGGAAGCATGTCCAAACTTTTGTCTATACTGTACTATAATATAACCTACACAAAGAATATCGGCCGATATATCGATATCAGTCTTTTTTACTCCATAATATCGGTATCCCCAAAAAAAACATATCAGTCAGGCTCTAGTCTTAAAGTACAAGTATGGAAAAAAACTACATATTTTGGAGTGACTAATTCAGTATTGTCTGATGTGCGGTGGAGTCACTTACCCTTTTCCATGTGGCCAGTAACTGTTTATCAGCCATCTGTTCTGGATAATCTGCAATTGCAAAGATACAGCCAACCAGGAATCCCTCTTCAGGGACTGAAAAAAAAAAGCATGATGTTAAATTCCCCTGCCATATTGTCAATCCATTCAGTAGAAATCACTGTTCCAGTTAGCTAAAATGTGAGACTCCACATACATCTCAATAACAAAGACAAACTATTTCTATTGTGCACTCCTGTGTGTTATCGCAAAGCAACAGCCACTGTACTTACTGTCTTGGCCAGGCTCGTGCCCAAACAGTTGGTGTAGCTGTGCAGGCATCAATAGAGGCTGCAGCATGGTCTGGGTCTGATGTGGAGTAACCTGCTGGTTCTGATGTTGTAGAGACTGCTGGTTCTGCAGATGCTGCTGTTGCATTTGCTGCTGTTGTTGCAGCTGTTGCATGTGTTGCTGTTGGAGTTGCTGTTGTAAGAAATGTTGTTGCTGCTGCTGCAAATGCTGTTGGTGCATCTGCTGCTGGTTTTGCTGCTGTTGTTGTTGTTGCTGCTGCTGCTGCTGTTGTTGTTGTTGCTGCTGCTGCTGCTGTTGTTGCTGCTGTTGTTGTTGCTGCTGCTGCTGCTGTTGTTGTTGTAACTGCAACTGGAGCCTATGCTGCTGTTGTAACTGCTGCATCTGTTGCTGCAATGCATGTTGCTGCTGCAAGGGTGGCCTTGGGAGCTGCTGTGGTCGCATTTGTTGCTGTGGGAATGTATGTTGTTGTTGTTGTTGCTGTTGTTGTTGTTGCTGTTGTTGTTGTTGCTGTTGCTGCTGCTGCTGTGCATACATCTGTTGATGCATCTGCTGCTGTAAGAACTGATGGGACTGCTGAGCCATTTGGGGGAAGCCTTGCTGCGGCGGCTGCGGTGGCTGCTGCTGCTGTTGCTGCGGTTGCTGTTGCTGCGGTTGCTGCTGCTGCTGATGGTGGTGCATCTGCATGACCTGGGGTAGCATCATAGGATGCTGTTGTGCCATCTGTTGCGGGTGCTGCTGTTGCTGTTGTGGTAGCTGATGTGACTGTTGCTGCTGTATTAACTGCTGCTGTGCTTCAGGTGGTAGTTGCTGCTGGGTCTTAACGGAATTAAACAGAAGCTGGTTGGGAACACCAGGCTGGGCTTGATTTCCCAGGTGCTCCACCACACCTTTAGAGGAGGCTGAAAGACTCTGAAGGATCTGAAATTACAGAATTATTATTATTTTTTTTAATTCAGCTTTGCAATGACAGGAATAAACTTCATTTTAAAATGTATTAAAACAGAAAAAAAGTTACTTTAAACTGTAATAATATTTCACAATATTTTTTTTACTGTATTTCTAAACAAATAAATGAAACTTCAAAAACTTATTTCAAATATTTAAAAAAATTACCATCCCCAAACTTTTGAACAGTAGAGTACAAAGCAGAATTTCTAGAAGTGGACATCTCTATTGTCACACGTTACAACTAGCCATAGAACCAGCCTTAATAATAAATTGATAAGTAATAAACTGATAAATTGAAAATTTCTACTTCTATGTAAATTACATTCTAGTATTGTCAAAAGTACCGACCGTGATACCACTAGGTACTGAAATTTTAAAAACATCCATTTCCCGCTAAGATTTGAGCGCTGTTGAGCAGATTCCTACACTGATTGGTAATTGTGTTCACGCACACAACAGAAAAGACTGTGATTGGCTACAGAAGCACACGGGAGCGTTTGAAAGCTGCGTCCACTGATAAGACGCGGCTTTCAAACGCTCCCGTGTGATTCTGTGTGAGCGCTCGGTGAAGAGCGTGAAGGGATTATCACTGTAGACAATCACAGTCATCTGTAGAGGGCGTGAACACTATGACAATCAGTGTGTAAGAATCTGCTCAACAGCGCTCAAATCTTAGCAGGACATGGATGTTTTTAAAATTTCAGTACTAAACAGCATCACGGTCGGTACTTTTGACAACACTACTACATTCAAAACCAAGCTTCTTACGTGTGCCACATTGGAGGGTCGCGAGGCCTGTTGCGTGTCTGTGTTGTTAGTAATGTTCCTCAGAGTCCTAGCAGCTGGATTCCAACTACCCATGACATCGGATCTCTCCACCCCTAGAGGCACACCTCCACCTGCGCCGACCAGCCGAGCATCTGGCGTTCCAAAGCCTCCAGGTACAGGTGGGACATTTGCACAGAGATTGATCAAACCGGTTTCTTTGCCAGGTTGTAGTCGACGCTTGGCGGGACCAGGCTGTGGCACCTCAGCTGGGGTCCAGTTCAAGTTACGGTCCTCCTTCTCTGGGGACGAGTCATCAGAGTCATCGAACATCAACTCTGATTTGCGCTCATGTTTTGATGAGGGTGAACGACTACGCCTGCCTACTGGGGAAGCATCGCGGGATGATGTAGGGCTGGACCGCCGGCTGTGAGGTGAGCGTCTGTCACTGTAGCTGCCTTCAGAACGTGAGCTCATTTCATACTCGCTGCCTTCCTCTTCTGGTGCCTCATATACTGTAAGACGTGGGTGATACAGAGTCTCATCCTTCCTGTTCTTTTCTTTTACAGAGTCCAAAATCCATTCCGGAGTTACTATTTTAATGTTGCTATGCCGCAAAGCACATTCATACTTGGCCTGGAAAAGAAAGAAAAACCCACATTAGAAACAAATTACACTAATCAAAACTAAACACTAAACAAAAACTGCAATATTGTGCAGTGCGATTATCATATCACAATGGTTGCAATTTAATTAAATAAATTATATGCACTGTGGTTCACAGAAAAATTCTGCTCCAGATTAAATCATTTCTGCATGTGCAGCAAGTTTGGGTTGCTTATAATGTGCATTTGGGAACGCAAAACTCGCCAACCATCTTTCCAAACTTGTAAAGAGAAGCTCTTATAAATTGACTGTTGTCAACAAAAGAGAAGCTTTAAGTGCTTCATGCTGTCTTCTGCCAAAATAAAAATAAAATAGTTATACTGTAAAATAAAATAATTATTTTATATTATACGTTCAATTTTATTTTACAGTGAAACATTAAAAAAAGTAATATTACACATTTTGCTTTATATTAATACTATTTTAATTTTACTATTATTATATAATCATATAGCTATAAAAACATTTTTGGCCAAAATGTGCAGACCTACAAACAAACAAAAACACAGCAAACCTGGAGCATTTATTAATAATAATAATAATAATAATATTTTTTAAAATTATTATTATTATTTAAATCCCAAACAACAATAATCTGAAAATGTATCTGAAAAATTGAAGCCTTACATTACAGCATGAGAGTGATAATATATTTTTTGTTTGATAGATACATTAATGCATGCTGAAAAATCCACAACTTCATCACTGATCACTGCAGTGATTATATATTTTCATGATATTTGTTGAAGTACACAAGGATTCAAGGATTCAGGATCTCAATATTATGAGTTAAATCAGAAAGGTTTCTGCGTGGTCAATAGATAAAACCAATTACATTTGTTTGGTTACTAAGAGTAACCTATAAAAGGCAGGCTTTGAAAACCTAGACGGTTAAGATGGTGGGTTATAAAACTGACCCTTTTTTCAATACAGCACTCAGACCTCAAAAACAGACCCAATAAAATAAAGCCAGCAATCCAGTTCCATCCCTCAATTGATCCAATAGCAAACAACCCACAGACATAAACCAAGACTGAGTCTTCCAGATAGCAGCTGTTAAAGGCACTCTATTAGTCGTAAACTTTAACTGAGCCGCTGGATCTCACACACCTCTCCCACTTTACTTTGGAGAGAGAGTGGAGCATAAGGCTTTGCATTGATGTACCATGCCTTATTGTGCACCATGCATTCAGTATTAGTTTAAACACAACAGCCTAACCAGGCTGACATCTAACTACCATTAGTAAACATTGATTATATGCATTAAAACAGACATGTGCTTACCCCCTTTGGTTCGGGCACAACCAGATGTGTGCACTTCTTGTTGAAGTGGAGCTGACAGTCTCCTCCATAGAATGTTACAAAGGCCCAAAATGTGTTGAGATCCTCTGACAACTGTAAAAATGACAAGACTGGTAAATCCTAAAATCAATCCTGCTGCCTGACAATGACAGATGACATTATGCAGATTTGAATGAATTGGCAGAATATGCAGGCGCAACTTACATGTGGCAGACAAGCTGTAACACCAAAGAACACTTGTCCTGACTCTGGGGAAAATCCTGTAACTCTGATTGATTACCAGTCAAGATAAGTAAACATCTAAACAGCATGCTATTCATCTTTAACAAGTCATCAGTTACAAAATTGCATTAAGTTGATGCATGACATGTCGTGTACAAAAACGGCATCACAACTGTGGCCTTTCAAACCCATTAATCATGGAAGGATACGGCAGCAGGTCTCCACATTTGACAGACAGGATCACCCAGCTCGGCTGAAACAGAAAGCATTGTGAATGTTCAACATTGCAGCACATTTCCAGTAGTAACAGTAAGTGATCACATCTAATACAATCAGGAGATCAATCTAAATTATTGCATTTTAATATTGTGGGTGTATAACCAGTGCAATATTATGTGCGTTTACCTTCACAACAGGCAAGTCAAAGACTTCTCTGGATTCCCCGACCTCTGGATTGTCCCCATCTTCTGCTATAATATGGGTGGCGAGGGCATTGTAAGATACTTCTTTTCCTTTTCCAGCTTTCAGAAGTTGCACAACCTATCAGCAAATGTCAGGGATTGATCATTCAAATTCATCAGTTAAATAACAGTCAATTTATAAAACAAAGCATTTCTGTTTGCTGCTAGATCTTAAATCGGTGTACCAGGAACTATATACAAATCATGCTAAAATGTATTCTAAATATAAATGAAAACTACACAAATCCCAAGATCCATAATGTAGCCAAAAGACACTATCATAAACAGAACGGAGGGCTACATATGCTAACGTTATTTCATTTGTTCGACTTCCTATTTAAGATACAAGCTATCGTTGGCAAAAATTGTTTACACACACTTAAGGGGCAGGATCAGCCACACAGTCGCAAATAAATCGCTAAAACAACTCAAAGATGAGCACAACGTGAGCAGCGTCGCATTGTTGTCACTGACAATGGCTAACATACTGAAGACAGCTCTTTCGCTAACAGCAGATAAAGCCACCAGACATACGAAAGGGGGCGACTTGAATAAATAAAGCCTATTGTATTTAAGAATAACATTAAATACAATTTGTCCATAGGTATCCTCTAGGTTTCACCATGTTATGAGAGTTGCTGTGGGTTAGCCTTCATGCTAACACCAGTCAGTATCCAGTATTAGCCAAAAGGCTAAATGAATAGCCTATTACTGTTAAATGTACCTTCTGATCAATGTCTCCCACCACATAGAACTTCACGTCCTTGAAAAGCTCTTCCGGTACTTTTAAGTCGTCTTCCGACATTGTTTTAACTAGTTTAATTAATTTTACAGCAGAAAGTAAGCATTATGTTGCTGTCAGATTAGCGTACAACCGGCCTCAAAGGAAAAGGGTACAGAAGCGCCAAAGAGGATTCGGCGGGCTCCGGACCCTTACATGTCTTTCGTGGGGGGAGATCAATATCTTAACGCAACTACGCCAGGTGAAAACATAATATACAAGCATAACATTATAAATTATTTAATCAGAACTCATTATTTTATTTTTCGTATCATTTTTCGACTTCAATTATGCAGTTTTATTAAACGAAATATACTGCTTTTTTCATAACACCCCTATATTTGTGCAATATGTCATTTGCGGGCGGCGCGTCATGTTTTACGTGCTTATTTACATCAATTAAAGCGCCAAATATGAAACACTTCTGTCTGAATGTTACTGTTTCATCTGTATAACCAACACATTTTAATTAATGAAGAAATTTAACTTTGAAGTTTAATTTAAAGGGATCTATGATTTGGCTACACAGTTCTACACTTAACTTTATTTTAATTTTAACTTAATATTTTATCATCACATAGATCTTTTTAGTTACCTTCAAGTTAAGGCATCAAACACTTTTTTTTCTTTTTTTTAAGCTATTTATAAGATCAATATGATGTAACAGTCACATTTAACCTACTGAAACTTACATAAAAAAATTATGTAAAAAAAAAAAAATTCTTTAATTTCAGTACTGGCTGGTAGGGGACAGACAAGAAGAGACACCTTTATTCATAAGATATGTATAAAAATAAAATTTAATGGTATGTAAAGGAAAATGACTTAAATTCATATAAAGTGTAAATAAATAGGCTTAGGTTACATAAATCAGCATTTGCAAAGACAGTATAGGCTATTTCTCTTTTTTCTGCTCCCAGTTATCTTGGTGTCCAAAACCAATAAACCAACTAATGAGGTACTAATAAACTAATAATGTTTTTGTTTGCTTATTCCCTTTCCTTTTGTCTGTAGTCTACATATATAGCTTTGTTTGTGAGAGCCGCTTTTTTAAAAAATATAGTCTTTAAAATATAATATAAAAATTCTGTGAATTTCACCTCACAATTTCAAATGCTCGAAAATCCACATACTATTGTTCTAGATCTAATGTCAACAGGTGAGTTTGTGCGAGGGTTGTGTGTAGGGGCGGAGTAAATATCATGAAGCTTAGTTAGAAAATAATTTATTACTGGTCCTCACTAATATCGCATCAGGTCTGAGCGTGTTTGTTTGTTTTTCACATCCTGCCTCAGAATGTCATTTCTCATGTAGGCTACAAAAACTGCACAAAGCTCAAATCAAGCATGGAAGAAACAATGTACACACAGCTACGCAACGGTTAACTGTAGGCTACTTGAGAGCACAGCTCCGTGCAGCTGTCAATCTCACTGGGATTTGATGGTAACGGTATGTTCTTAACCTTGCATGCATGTGGTCTGCGCCGAGGTGGAGACTTGAGAAACTGCAGTAGCGCGGTCACTCCTCTGAACACAAGATCCAGAGACTGACAGTGTTCACTCAGGATATTGTTTTCTACCGAATGGGGTGATACTGCCTTCACCGACGCAAAAGTGTTCTTGCCTAAAGGTAAGTGGGAAGGGGAGGAAAACAATAGCCAGCTGTGGTGTGATGCCGTGAATATGTGCGCGTGTAAATCTCGCAGAGTTGCCATTGAATGATGCTGTATTCGCGGAGATATAATAGTTGAAGAAATGTGAATGTCACGTGAAAGTAATAGTCTTTCCAATTCATTAGTGGGCTAAGTTAACTTGTATTACCAAAAATATTGCGAATCATAACTACAACTTTACTTAAACACCTTGTGTAACTCAATTGTCACCCATATTATTAAGAAAATCATTTTTAATGTGTGTGTATGTATATATACACGATAACCCTTCATTAAATAATGTTACAAATGCTTCTGTGAGTCGCGCGATGTGCAGAATTTTGATTATTTTATTTATGTTTTTTATTTTTTTGCATACGCATGCACTTAAGTAACAGTGATGCTTAGCATATAAATTAATGCACAATAAACTGCCTTTACAGTTTTGATGTTACTTTGGCCAGATGATGGGTTTAAAGTGTACAGATGCACTCATGTTACAAATTATAACATTTTGCAAATGAACAGTACTTTTGAGAAATATCATTAAAATGTAGATTTGCAGAAAAAGCTGTTTTATTCTATTCTACATAGAGTGGGACATGTTTTGCTGCCATATGGAGATCACATGACCAGCCTCATCATACAGTTGAGTTAATAATAATTAATAATGTAATAACAAAAACAATGTTGTTTTCTTTATGCTTTCAGTCAGTGATCATGGCTGATGATTTATGAAGAATGAACATAAAACTACACTGTAAAACAATTCTGTAGTTTTTACAAAATAATTTTGGCAGCTGTGGTTGCCTGAATAATTTTGTAAAAAAAAAATACAGAAATACTGTAAACACATTTACAGAACTAACTGTAAAATGTACAGTATAAAACTGTAATTTACAAACATGGAAATTTAAATGTGAACCAGTAATTTCAGCAATACACACACTGCTATTAAAATCTGTTTTGTACCTTTAAACATACTGATGACCACCATAATAATGCAGGTGGTGAAAGAGAATCCACATGAATAATCAAAGCTCATCATAAGCAGCTTCGCCACAAGCAGAAATATATACTAATATATAGAAGGTGCACAGAGTCATTCATGCAAACACAAAATGCCATCATGGTAACACACATGATACTTAAATAGTGCAATAAACTTTCATTAAACAAGAGATGTAACATAAAGCCCTTATGTACATAACTGATAACAAAAACTATTAAAAAAACATGATTATTTAAACAAAATACTTTCAAATGTGTCATGCAGGGAATTCTGGGAATATCAGTTTACAGTTTTTGACTGTAAATTATACATTGATTTGTTATTTTTTTACTTCTAAAAACTGTACAAATAACAGCATTTTACTGTAAAATTTCATGAAATGTCTGGTTAGATATTTTACATTTTTTCCCTGTATATAGTACGGGAACTTATTGTTAACCTATTAACTTTTTTTTTTCCGTAGTGTTTCTACAAAATTCTACAGTTAAAATTACACTTATTTTTTAGTGTACATGTAAACAAAACATCAAATCTAACAATAACAAACACAATGTACACAACATAACAGAGAAGAGTAGGTTAAGGAGAATTGGGACATTTTTCCCCAATCATCCTAATGGGAAAATGTGTCCCAATTTACCTGAAGTCACCTCTATGGATCAGTGTAGTGAAGTGTAGATATAAAATGTCCAAACAGACTCTGCTGGAGTGATTAAACAAACTGTGACGACCAACAGCTTCCATGTCACAGATCAAGGAAAACTGCCTCCATTCAGCGCTCAGCGACCACAGGGAAGAGAACTCACAGCAGTCTGATCAATGTACAGAGCAGCTGCCAGACCGCTTACCAGTATGAACCTCCACAAATTCCACATCTACAAATTAATTGCCATTAAATCCAAGAATGTCTGCTAGTGATGTATGTAGAATGAGACAAAAATAGCAAAACAAAGATCATGTATCAACAGCAACAGGCGACATTAAGTCCAAAACCATACAGGCACAAATTCAAAGCTCACTGAGTGCCCCTTTAAAAGTGAGAACTAATAAAGTGCTGTAGCTAGGTTACATATTGTGCATACAACACAAAACATTTGGTGGTTTATATGTACTTGGCAGAAACAGTTTGAGGGAGCCTTGTGTTACTGAGCAGTGAAGTGAACCCTTGCCACCTTACGTTTGAAGGAATCTGCTGTGAAGAGTGAAGAAGTGCCAGTGTGATTAGGATGAGCCCTCCAACGCGGCACTGTTTTAACTGTCATTAAAGTAATGATTCAAAGATGAGGGCATTAACTATGTGAGAGCGGATGACACAGTCTGTTGAATGTCTCATATTTGATTGAAGGAAATTATGTGGTTTGTGAAAATCCTAACTTCCCACACATGCATTTTATTTCTAAAAGGCTGTCTAAAAGAACTGTTTGACACTTGGAGCTGAAGTTTGATTTAGACTGTGGACCAATAGAACAAAATATTTTATTGATTTATTGTGTATTCAGCCTGGAGGTGTTATGAATATTTGAATGTGTTATATTCCTCGAGCAAATATCAACCCTCCTACTTGTTTTTCTCCTGAAAACCTCATACCCTTAAGGCATGGAAAGACAAGAAGGGCTATTTTGGTCAGCAATCTATCTTTCCATATTTCACCTCTTCTATTTGACATGTTTATTGTTTCTGCTCATGGATTTCCCTAAGCCACACATGAATGCTTAATTAGTTTGGCCAATTTTCACTCAGACATTGTTCAAAAGTGCAATTACGTTTTCGAACAATTACATCTTGAACAGATTCCAGTGGCAGATTCATTATGCAGTCACAAAGCATGATGGAACTATAGTGTCATGAAGGAATACATGTTCTAAAATATTGATGCATGCACCTGTAGTAAAATCTTTTCTTTCAAATTAAATATGAATAATTATCAAAGACTTCATTAGATTTCGCTCCCAGAAAGATGCAAACACTTTGATGATTAAAACAGAGGAGTTGAAGTAAGGATCATTTAACAGTCCAGAATCCAATTTGTGAAGGAGAAGTGTTACAGGCAGTGCTATATTTTACATCTAATTATCAGCACAAATTGTTGCAGAAAATAGTATGTTTCTGAAGATTCAGACTTCAGAAGGATAGAGTACATCACACTTCTTATAGGCTGCTAACCCTGGGCAGATGGGGGGGGAAATCCATTAGATCATTCTTCATTGAAAAACATGACTATTTAATAATTGTAACTCTCTGCCAGTGGGCTGTAACAGTTTTACTAAGTTGAATTGTTACACAGGATATGTCAGGAACGTTGACATGTTTTCAGGCTGAGTATACCTTACTCTGCCATTTCAAAGTCAGCCCTGCCACACCAGAGATGGCGAATGGCATATTTTCTCTGGCATGTCATTTCAGCTAAAAATATGTTTTATTACACAATGTCTACTGATAAGAATCTGTGGTAAATGTCTTTTTCACAGTTTTTCTGGGTCATCTACATGTGGTAATACTAGCAGACTGTACAGTGGTCAGATATTTCTTCATATTCGTGCCATCGGCCATTGATATTGCTGTATATGAGCAACTGAAACTGACGGCACTCTCGTGTCTCCCGTATTGCACCGCGAGTTTCACTTCACAAATAGGCTATGTATAATGACTTTTATTTCATTCGCTAGTAGTCCACCTTTCTGTGATGAAAGGCAATGGGCTCTGGCCATGGCCGTTCACACAGAACACATTTTTGCATTCTACTGCACTGTTTTTACCAAGGTGTCTTGCGTTCTTTGCTGCATCTTGAGCATGACACAACCTTCTAAAAATGTTTAAGGGCATGTTTACACAACAAAGATTGCACTAAAAATGTTTCACATACAAATGACAATGTTGATAAAAATGATCCCACATGGATCCACAAAAACAATAAAAATACATTGTATTATGCTTGCCAAGCCAGTAGTTGGCGATGTCACTTTGTAAAGAAACACTACGCAGATATGAATTTGTTTAGACAGAACACGTAATAAGCATGTGTATTATGTAACCATTTTCACAAATTTGCATTTTCACAGTTTCGTAGACGATAAGTATCATTTTCAAAAACTTTGAAACCCGTTTTCAAAAGTTAGCAAGTTAGCACCAAAACACATTTGTCGTGTAAATAAACGACCAAAATGTTCAGTTCTTAGTTGAAAACAGTGTCATGTAAACACCCACTAATTTAAAAAGTTCATTAACAAAGTTGATGAAAAAAATTGCTCTAGACTAATTTTTAAACGCAAAACCACATTCTGTCACAAAAAAAAAAAAATGCTGTCTCTGTGTCTCTGGTTTTTTTCCATTCCATTTTCAAAGCATTTTCCATTGTGTCTCTGGGTTTTAAAGTGTTTCATTGTAGCCTGGATATCACTATATTTTTTCCAGTTGACAGCACTGAATATCTGTAGAAGCTGAATTTTTGCTGAATGTCCTTTTTCTCATTTTTACAGCTGCTGCAGTCCAGTGAAGATCTTTCTTGTTACTTTGTAAGTGGTGTAAAGTGGACAAAAGAGCACTCAAAAACATGGCTGATATCAGCCAGAACAGCTCCTTTAATCAAAGTTCAGAATATGGAAATGTCTACAGACCACAGACAGTTTTCAGCGTCTTGACATTCACCCTTCTGGCCATGCTTGTGGTGGCTACATTTTTCTGGAACATGCTCGTCCTAGTCACAATTCTCAGAGTCAGAACGTTCCACCGTGTGCCCCACAATCTGGTGGCCTCCATGGCCATATCTGATGTTATGGTGGCTGCTTTGGTGATGCCTCTCAGTCTAGTCCATGAGCTGAACGGTCGACGATGGAAGTTGGGCCGAGTTCTCTGCCAAGTCTGGATATCCTTTGACGTCCTGTGCTGTACAGCCAGCATTTGGAACGTGACCGCAATAGCCCTCGACCGTTACTGGTCCATAACTCGCCACCTGGAATACACGCTGAAGACCCGAAAGAAGATCTCTAATGTGATGATTGGTTTGACCTGGCTGCTGTCGTCTGTTATTTCCCTCTCCCCTCTGTTTGGCTGGGGTGAGACGTATTCAGAGGAGGACATGGAGTGCCAGGTGAGCCAGGAGCCGTCTTACACCATCTTTTCCACTTTCGGGGCCTTCTATCTGCCTCTTTGTGTTGTGCTGTTTGTCTACTGGAAGATATACAAAGCTGCTAAGTTCCGTATCGGATCAAAGAGGACCAACACCATCACTCCAGTTGCAGAGGCTGTAGAGGTAACTTTTTAGGTTCTTTATCCCTCACACACTAGTATACTGCATTTTAATACAGTACTATGCAGAGAATTTTTGTTCTCAAGATTGCTGAATGTAATCGATTGTTTCAGATCAGACTGTTCCTATTTTACGGGAAGTCGTGGCCTAATGGTTAGAGAGTCGGACTCGTAATCCAAAGGTTGCGGGTTCGAGTCTCGGCCCGGCAGGGATTGTAGGTGGGGGGAGTGAATGTCCAGCGCTCTCTCCACCCTCGATACCACGACTGAGGTGCCCTTGAGCAAGGCACCGAACCCCCAACTGCTCCCCGGGCGCTGCAGCATAAATGGCTGCCCACTGCTCCGGGTGTGTGTTCACGGTGTGTGTGTGTGCACGTTGGATGGGTTAAATGCAGAGCACGAATTCCGAGTATGGGTCACCATACTTGGCAGTATGTCACTTCACTTCACATGTCATTATTTTACAGAATACTACTAGAGAGTAGACAACAATTCAATAGCCGATTGAACTTGAATGTCCCATTATGTTACTCTATTACCTTGAACAGCATGGTTTAATCTCTGAGCATGTCACAACACTTTAGCGAACAGTATTCCTGACACCTCCCTTAGATAAATTCTATGTTATTTTCTACTCTATTACCACCCTGTTCTACTTCACTGGGTTTAAGAGGGATTGTCAAAGGTTTGATACAGAAACTTTAAGGGTTTAAAAGCTTATGCTTAAATGGCTATTTTCATGACCATTTCAATACTGCAAAAGTTCAATGCATTTTTATATTATGTTATCTTAACCTCTAGAAATAATGACTCGAAAAAACTAAGGAGCATGCATGAGGAGGATCAAAATCTCTGTATTGAATTCAGTAGCTTTTGCTTTTCTTTCTTTTTTTCATCTATATTATCAGTGTAATGAAATCATTTCATAATTTAATTATATGTACATACAATTAAAAAGTTCACTAAGATTTGTTTTCAGTATTATGTAAATTAATACTTGTATTCAGTAAGGATGCATTACATTGATTAAAACAGATATTAATAACAAATATTTACGACAGAGCCAAATGAGCATATTGAAATGATTGTTTTAGGAACCATGTGAGAGTAATGACTTCTGTAATTCAGCTTTTTCATCACAGGAATAAATTACATTTTAAAATATAGTACAATGTAAAATATTTATTTTAATTGTAATAATATTTTCACAATATTACTGTAGTTTTGATCAAATAAATGCAGCCTTGGTGAGAATAAGATACCTCTTTCTGAAAGACCTATACTTTTAAATGGTAAGTGTACTGTACATTGCTGAGGCTCACATATAATCTATGAAGAATACATGTAATCTTGAATAAATAATTTGATTGAAAAAATCTGAATAAAATTACGCCCTGTAGGGATGTACACTACTTATGTACTAAATACATATTTATTTGACCTATGCTTGACCTAGATCTATGCTTCTGACTGATCCACTCACAGCAGTAATGCTCAAGACACATATGTTCCCTCAGGTGAAAGAGGCCTCCAGGCAGCAGCCTCAGATGGTGTTCACAGTACGCCATGCCACGGTGACATTCCAGACCGACAGCGAGACGTGGCGAGAGCAGAAAGAGAAGCGAGCAGCTCTGATGGTGGGCATCCTCATCGGAGTGTTTGTCCTGTGCTGGATCCCTTTCTTTCTCACCGAGCTCATCACCCCGCTGTGCTCCTGCCACATACCACCAATATGGAAGAGTTTCTTCCTCTGGCTGGGCTACTCCAACTCCTTCTTCAACCCGCTCATTTACACAGCCTTCAACAAGAACTATAATAACGCTTTCAGAAATCTCTTCTCCCGACAGCGCTGAGAGATAACAGGAATCTTGGCCTTGCCACAAATGCCAGTTTAAGCCACCTAGATTTGGGAAAGTGCGGTTATCTGAGTTCTTCAAAAAGCACAGATTCACAAAGAAACAGAGCTCAAGTATGGACAGAATGATGTCTGGGCTTTTACTGACAGGCAAAGTGATGATTTGACCCAGTGTCAACAGTGAAGAATGCTCAGCTGAAATGTCAGTCTGTCCCCTGCATTAAATGAATATAGACCATGTCCCATGTTTGGCTTTTAGCAGTCAGTTTATATGAGTTTATATATATACAGTGTGTGTGTGTGTGTATATATATAAGTATGAGTTTTTGCATAAAAAATATTAGTATTTTAAAAATATTAAAATACTAATATATTAAAATATGAATATTTTAGCTGTTTTATTATTTAGCTTTATTATTTATTTTTCTAGAGCAGAAAATCAGCTTATTAGTATGATTTCTGAAGGATCATGTGACGTGTATGTATATATATATATATATATATATATATATACATATATATGTACATGCATCACATGATCATGAACTGACCCCAAAGTTTTTCACAGTAGTGCATATATAAAAATAAATGTCTGTGAAGAAATGCATAGAAAGAGAGTGAAAGCGAAATATTTCAATATTTTAATGTTAAAGATTTTAATATTTCAATGTTAAACTTGAGATTCAAAAATACCAATGTTTTTTTTTTCTTCTTGGAAGGTTATATGGGATATTGTCTTATTTAGGAGAGAAAACATCCTAAAAGACCCAGAATTATGGACAGTAGTATTCCTTTGATAAAGATGATTCAGGTTTTGTCCTATAGCTCTGTTTTAGGATTTGGATTCATTTTAATTTACAAACACATTGTACATTTTGTGTAGGCTGCCTTTTTGCACATGGTAACCTTTTATGTTGTTCAGTGTGGATCATTATTGTTCCTAATTACAATGCTCAGACTCATACAGATTATTTGTTAACCTGAAAGATACAGCTTGTTATAAAAAATAAACGCAATGTCTCTGTTTTGATGAGAGTGAACATGGGATTGATGTATTACAGCTCCACTGCTGAGTTATTGGAACTGTCATTTTACATAAGCTCGTGAGAATTAGATTCTCATAGTGGTAGATTTTAAGGAACATGCTGATGACCAAGCCAGAACCTTTCCATCTGTGTAATTTAGACTTTTCCTGAAGTCATCTCTGTTTCTGGAAATTGGAAATGATGGATTAACAGCACTTATTTCCCCTATAATGTCAGTGAAAATTACACTTGGCTACTTGATGGTTTAAAAGTGCCTACATTTTCATTCACTCCCGTCTGTGTATGACGCTCCCACGAATTGTTCGTCATTCCGAGAGGAAATAGCAATATCAATAGAAGCAATCTTGATCAAAATACTGAAGAACAGATGAAGATATACTGCCTAATATTTGGGCCTTAAAGAAAATAATTCAGCCGTTGAAAGGATTCAGCTCTATTCAAGTCCAATACCGTGCTCTTGTTCACTTTCAATGAAGATGCTTTAGAATTCAGGCTGTGGATTCATATTACGATGTCTCCGAATCAACTGTACCTTATTTGATTTAGCTGTTCATTCTATCGCCCCGCACTTAAACACGTTTTGAAAGCCATCAATACACAGACAAGTGATTGACAAACCAAAGGCTCAGTTGGCTGCAAATGGAGCTCTGTAGAGTGCTTTTGAGTTCGCAACACACAGCAACAAAAAAGAGACATTTTCAGGGCTAATTGATGTGAAGTGTCAGGTAAGAAATTTGTTGGTGGAGTGGATACATGAATAATGGATGCGACACCTGCCTAAATGGCACCTTCCCCTTTAGCAGAGATGGAAAGTGATAGAAAGAGACGTTCAAATATCTGACTCACTGAGGAAATAAACAGATATGATCCTTTTTTTTCTATTGCATGTGCTCTTACACACTACATGATGTAATAAATTATGGTAATGTCCAAACAACATAAGAGTTATTTTTAGAGGTTTTCAATGTCTGGCTCAAATATTTGAATGCTTTCATTACCTGCGGGGAAAAAACTCAAGCAGATGAGAATGAAATTAGCTGTATGTAAGTAATACAAATCTATTTTTGAAGCAGTGGTGTGGGATAATTATTTATTGGCAAATTCCTATTGCTTCACCAAAGACAGATGCTAAAACATTTTTCTTTTAGAAGAGTGACAGAACACAGCATTTTAATATCCTTTTCAGAGCTCTGTTGTGATTTCAGATCAGTGAGCAGGGACTCGAGGAATTCAGAAATGAACTTTTCATAATGTTCATATTCTTCAGCCTTTAGAAATAAAGAGATAACACAAAGAGATGGAAGAACATGCCTCTGTGGATGGTAACCAGAGAAACGCTATCTGCTTCAACAAATATAAATCATATTTTATTGAATGATGAGAAAGCAGCAAGGAATCAGATCCATTTGTTGAAATATGACATCTGATATTCATTCACTGTAGTTTATGGGTCGCCGCTTTTTCTGTGGCGCCGATGGCTAAAGGTTCTTTAATGGGATCTATAATCTTTCTTAAGTGAAAGTCAGGTCTTGTACAGATTTTCTGTGTTTTGCATTTATTCTCTTCACAATACTTTGACTGCAGTAAGTAAAAATCTTGAAGCAGACCACAGTTGTGTGGCTTATTGCTTTAGAAAGTCATTCAATAAAACAGTAGTCATACATACACAGGTATTCTTTATTCTCACACGACAGCACACGTTTTACATGCAGAGGACAGGAAGGATACTTATAAACAAATTTAGAAGAAAAAGTTGTACAGGAACTATTTTTCTGCAATAAATAAGCAATAAACTCATGAATCATTTTGTTTGACACAAAACTCATATTATATGGTGCTCTGTGGGTTATGGTTAATCTGGATTTGATTTGGATTCATAGTACCAATATTTACAGTTGCATCAGCTGTGTTTATTTGTTATAAAATTTCTGCTCTTGAACAGCTGTTCAGTTATACTCTGATTTGGCAGGGATAGTGTATTAAAATGGCACGAGAAGATACAACCGATGCACAGATAGATCCAAAATAAAACATATTGCCAGATTTTCTCATTATCTTAATTATATGTGTATGAGATAGAAACTTTCAGAATGAAATTTTCACAAAATAAACAGTGTAGATTATAAAGTGTGTTTCAAAACAACATTCCGGTCAAGAGGAATCAGAAAAAGTTTGCTCTCATTCTAACTGCAATGTCATTAAGTGTTATTTCCCTGCAGATGTCAAGCAATTAATTTTTCAATTATTATCAAAGCTTTCTTTCACAATAATTTTTGATATTATATAGCTTGATTAATGAGAAAGATTCTCTAGGTTTTAAATTTCATGCAAGAACAATGTAATTGATAAGTGTTTGACTCCCATCTATTGCTCAACTGTCATTTGATTGAATTTTTAACTACTCTACAGAACTTTAATAAGTTAATGCAATATAATTGTGCGACAATCACAAAATTGATTCCCAATGATGTACCCATATTATTACAACAAGCTCAAATTGCCTACCCAGAACTTGGACTGGAACATAACAGTGAATGTGCAATTCAAAGACATATTCCTGTATTCAGTTATGTATTATTTTTTTATTTATGTTTTTTTGTTGTTGTTGTTTTTTTTGCAAAGCATTCTTTACTGCATTGTTTAGCTGCTGTCTTATGCAAACCTGCCCCCTGGTGTACAAACATGGGAAATACCTTACCTGAGGATTAAAGATTCTCTATCGGTCAAGAATAAAAACAGCACAGCAAGCAAAGTCGATATTTACAATTCAATGTACATTATTATATAAACTTAAGGCAGACACGTATAGCAGATACACTGCTAATGCACAAATCTAAAGGCCAGTACAATATTAATAAGTAAATCAACATAATACTACAACAAAGCACTGGAACACTATTAATAAAAAAAAATGGAATATGTGCATTATGCAGCATAATTTGTAACTAATGTGGTACAATATTTAATATAGTGCAGCAATAATACAGTTATTATAATTAGTGGTTGACAGTAATATTTATGATTGTCTGAGTTTCAGTGACCAGAAAGACTCAGTTGTCACATTTTTACTTAAATACAGTGACTAAATCTCAGAGTAGGTTCATGTTTGAAAGTCAATTTACATGTCTTCCTTATAGCTCCAAAAAAGACTATTAAACATTTCCATTGATATTGCCCATGAAAAACACTTAAAAACTATTTTGTTAGCATTAGTGGTGCAAGTTGTCACTAAGGAACCTGTCATTAAACAACCAATCATAGGCTTTCCAGAAAAAAAGGGGAAAAAAAGTTGTTGTAAATGTTTAAACTATTCTATGTTCTTATAATAACACATATTTTAGATGCTTGTTATATGTTGAATATTGTCTACATTACATTATTGTCTACGCTACACTATGTCATGCCATTGTGTAAATGTAATGTAAATCAGCCTGATGCGTTTATATGCTGTTGTGCGGTGTGGACTAGTTCCCTTCCCATGTAGTTATCACCTGTTGTCTCCTTTTTGTCCTGGTGAGGGCAGACTAGACAGCAAAACAACAGACAGAGAGACCCTCCATTATGTCAAACAATATCACGGACTTAAATGCACGCTAATAAGGTCATGTTGTAAGTGCACTAACATATATTTACCATGAAATGGCATTCATATTTTGGTACACTCAGGAATGGAAAGTCCAAAAGTTGTCACTGGGGCATTACCTTTTCAAAATGTATTCAGGTACTACTATGTACCTTTTATGTACTAATATGCACCCTTTAGTGGTAAATTGAGGTAAATGGGGTAAATTTGAAAGGGTTCCACATCATAGCTTTTGTATTATTTTTCTAAGAGCGTAGAGGTGTATTTTCTGTTTTTATCTCTCTGAATCCATATAAGATAAATATCTCTATGATCTTGAGGTATGAATGGTTATGCATCACATGGTCAAATAGTACATCAACATTAAAAGACCTTGACAAACTCTGAAACGCGTCCAATCGGAAGCATAATTAGATCATTTAATTGACAGCTAGATTCAGTGCAGGGATGGGACCTTTTGACCTGAGAGAATTAGGCTTTGACATCCCTTTACCTGACTGTCTGACACAGCGTGACAGGATGATTAAGACCAATTTTACCCATGTGGTCACATTTGCCACTCGCTTTTCAGGTGTAGCCATCACATCTGTGTACAAGCTTTGATTTCTGGACTATATGCCACATGCTATAATTGGTGTGAAGGTTTTCATTCATTTACAGGCAAACATCCTGAGAAATATTCAGAATCTTTCATTTTATATCATGAAACGGCCAGTTGATGTCATATTCGACAAAAACGGGATCCTTGGAAAATCTAATCTAGCTCCAGAGCCTCCATCAGCACAAATTCGTCATAATTAAAGGTTAACAGCTAACGAAGGACAGATCAAATCACTTGGCAACACAGCAGAATATAACACACTATGACATGATGAATTAATTCTGATTCAGATTACTCACCGAGAGGTGTTATGCTATACCTCTGACAGCCAATAAGCATTCTGACATTTCAAGCAGTATGGCCTATATGATGAATTCATTACTGCCAAAAGCCATTTGTTTACATTTGTTCACACTTTCCATGACAGAGATGATCTGTTTTGGCTTAGTGCACCAAAATATGTTAATTCAATATCTTCATTGATCAATGAAGACATTCAGATTACAGAATTTGAAGACACCTTGCTCTATAGTTGATTTGGTAACCTACCTAAATATGTAAATGTGTTTATACAGCTTTAGGGATAGTTCACCCAAAAATGAAAATTCTGTCATCATTTACTCACCCTCATGTTGTTCCAAACCTGTTTGAATTTATTTCTTCTGTTGAACACAAAAGAAGAAATTTTGAATATATATATATACATATACATTTATACATATATAGATAGGGTGAAGTCAGCTAAAGTGGGACATCAGCTAAAGTGGGACAAATAATAAAAAGTTTTTTTTTTTTTTTTTTTTTTATATTATTTGAATATCAACATTTGATTAGTCAAATGTAAATCATATGGGTGTGGTTAAAACTCAAAAGTTGGAAGGTCTGAGAAAGTACATGTTAAGTGCCGCTATCCCCCGGTTTCACAGAGAAGGCTTAAGCTAGTCCCAGACTAAAATGCATGTTTGAGCTGTCTCGACTGAAAATATCTTGCTCTGACATATATGTCAGTGTCATTGTTCTGTGTCAAAATGCACACCTTAATGTTTTTTTTTCTAAGGCATTTTTGTAAAAGTTGCTTAAATATCTTAATTTAACTAAGGCCTTTCCTGGCTAAGGCCTATGACTATTAGAATTGTTCAAGTTTAAATTCTAATATAAACAGTATTTCAACCAACAATTTAAATTTGAATTACATGTTTACATGTGATAATTCAATTCCATGCAAAGTTATGCAAGTTTATTTTTCTAAAAGTTCTATTAAAAAAATAATAATAATCCTATAAATTTTAAAAAATTATAATACATTGCTTAATGTCACAAACTGTATAAGCAGATGAAAGGTAAAGAAAAAAATAAGAATAGAAATTTGTGAATATTAAGTTTGTGTGTATAAATTTGGCTGTAAACAAACACATGCCTGCTCTCATATACTTACACATACCACATAAACACACAAATATGAAAGCATGTTACACACGCACACACACACACACACACACACACACACACTTAAGCACACAGTTGGATACAAACACTTACAGTACACACACATCATTCATGAAATCACATTTTTACACTACACTGTATTTGTTTAAGTGATTCAATTCTTTGTTTTGGTCCTTCTGTTGGAGTGCTTTACATGCATTTGTACTTCTGCTAGAGTGCTTTAATAATTCTTTAAATGTATGTTTCTGTTGAAGTGTTTTAATTCAGTAAGAGGTGGTTATGAGTTCATAGTCAATAGCAAAATCCACTAGTAGGCTGTCTATTTTTATGAAGTTATTCTTTAAAATTATATTGCAAAAGATTATTTGTACAATGTCCTGCTGTAGGGATTGTGTAAGCACACAGATTAGATAAAAATGTGTCCCAATTTACATGAAAAAGCCCGAAGAAAAAATGGGTGCTTAACATTTTTGAATCTCTGTATGTTTAAAACAACAACCATTATTCTTTCAATGACCATATGTAACAGTTGTGTTCAAGGTGGATCCGTTAGGACCATTATTTTTACTGCATGATTTAGAAGATGATTTAGACCCACTAGTTTGAAAAGTACCCACAAATTTAGAAATGCCCTCTTTTGTTCGGAGACTTCACCCTCGATATTCCAGCGACATTTTGCCAACTAAAAAGGTAATAAGCCTTCTTGTGAATACGCGATGGATGAAGCATGCTGACACAAAAGTCACTTTCAAACCAAGCTATTTTTCTGTTGGCCAGAGCCGCGAATTTTCGCGACCAACTTGTAGGTGGGCTACATGAGCGAAGTTTCGCCCTCACGCGAAGCTCCCTAACGTTCGGATTCCTGCTGAAATGGATTTCGCCAAACTTCAATGGAAGGCCTAAATGTGACGGCACCTTACGCGTTCTAATAGTGCCATATTGCTGACATTTATATTCTTCGCTGTCAAAGCGATGCAGTAGCCTATATCACTCCGCTCATTTGGCTGACTTGGGAGTGCATATAATAGGCTACGCAGTTTTTGCGTGCATATGATACGAAATTTGTTGACGTGCATATGATACGCAGTTTTCGCGTAGGCGTAGCCTACATATGATACACATCTACCCCACAACCCTAATCCTATACCCATAGCATATGCCCGCCAAAGTCGATTTTTGCGTATCAATACCACGAGTTTTTGTTTTTATTTGGCGTGCTATACGCACTTTCATGAGATCGTGTTAACTTGCGCTAATTTCGCTCCTATCGTAGGCCTACCGCAAATTCACTCTCTCTCATTTCATACATAAGCAACTGTTATTAAATGTAGTGGAACTGACCTCAGAGAACGTCCCATTAATGTTACTGTAATACCGTATGGATGTAGTCATTAATTGTTCCGATAGGCTCGTTGTTTTGTAGGCTACATTGTAGTGGAAGCTTTAAGATAAAAATAAATTCACTTCACTATTTATTTATTTGGATCAAATGTTTTTGCTGTTTCAGAGATATTTCTTAAAAGACAAATATTCCTATAAAAAACTTAAAGTAGCCTATTGTCTTCACAGTTTCTCAGAGGGACTATATAAAAACTAGCCCTTCACAGCATTTCACCTTGTCACATATATCTTTACAGGCTTATCTTATCAAATTAAATGGTGATGGCTCCTGCAATAAGGTATCAGTGTAATCAATACACATACATTGTCATTGCTCTCCCTTTAAGTTACTCTCGTTCTCACTCCCTCCTTTTCTCTATCTTGTTAGAGCACAGCAGAGACGCTGGCATACATCCAGCTCTCTCAGTGTGCCCAGACTGCCGCTGGGATGAGCGCAGTAACCTTCAAGGAAATGTATTCCGGTGTCATTGGCCGGGCTCCGTGCCTCTGTTTGCAGACAGAATACAGAGGTGCCCATTCTCGGCATCATGGGAACTCCCACCATCCCTTGCATCTGTGCCTCCACCCACCACCAACCAATTATGTGTGAAAACAAAAAACGAGGGGTAGAAAAGAGGCACTGCACCCTCTAAGGAATGAGTCTCTTAATTTCAATATCAGAGCCAGAGGATGAGCATGTTTGCACATTCAGACCAGAAGGCCTGCATTCAATATTCCATCCTCAGTCACTCTGCTGAAACAGTATCAGTCAACCCGATTACTAAATGTTGATTTAAACTCTTGATACGTGGCCATCAGCTTTATGTTGAAAGTGTGACATGACTGACACGGTAAAATTAAATATGTTTTTATTTTATTAATTTGGTGCCATTTACTAGTGATCGTATGCATCTCTCTTTCTCTTTTTTAAGACCCATCATTAACATTTTGGAATCTTTACCAACATCATGTATTACTTAATTACTTTGCTTTTGGCATCACCAACTGCTAAAGAGAAGAGAGATTTATGATATTCTGACAACATTTAAATCAGAAAGGCATGCAGCAAAATTGGACTTGGAACAGAACTACTTTCATCCCTAAAGCATTAATGCATCAAATATTCATTTCTTGGCATTCATGTGATATTAGTCTGAATAACTAGACACACAGCAATAAAACAAGTGGTGTATCAGGGGATTTGACAGACAACAATTACATCAAATTGACTTTAATTAAAAACTGATGAAAATGTCATTTGAGGCCTACAACCTCTGGTTCAAATATGTAAGTGCATGCTTGTGATTTACCAGAGATGTGAAAGTTATCTGACCTCAAAAAGAAAAAGAAAAAAGATATAAATATTTAAATGCCAAAAGGGCCAAAATTATTTTTTTTACTTAATCCATTACTATTCTTATTTATTTTATTTTGCAAATACCATATACATTTCTGACATATATATATATATTTATATATTGTTTCCAAATGTTTTGCGAAACATTTACATCTGTGCATTTCATTCTGTAAACATCACGCTTGTCAGTAAATTTGAACATATTTTATTCAGAAACTGTGGCGTTATGGAAATGACATGTGTGTCTGAATGTCATTGCTGTGAAACACCATCGCCGCATCCCTCCCATTTCCCCTGTCCCACCCCTCACAAGCCAGACACTGTTCTATCTGTTTGCACACTGTCAGTCTCAAAAGCAAGTGGCCCTCTCCTCTCCTCCTGGGCAAGTCCCTCCTGAGAGGCGGCCATTCCTGCCTGCTGGGATACTGACAGTTAACCTTTCGCTCAGAGATTTCTGGGAGCTCTGCCAGATTTTCCTACCCTGAATAGCTTTTTAAGAAAAGTTGCAAACTTAACAGATTGCACATCCCGAGCAGTGTACTACCTCTGCTGCATTTGCTTACCTACAGAGATAATAAGCCTGTTAGCAACCTCTGTTGGAGTGAACCAATCTGATGACCTCCCCCCATCCTCTTTTCGGTTCGAAATAGTCCCAACAAAGCATTCCATAAGTTTGAGCTCATCATAACTGGCATTATTGGGAAATTATAGTAAACTATATTTACATAACACAAAAGGTATTGCACATTTTATAATATGAAAAAGTAACGCACCATACTTTCTCTGCTCCTGCTGTTCACCTCCTGCATACAGCATCAGTACAATGGCATTAGTATGCCAATGGACACATGAATGGATATCCTGTCATACATGACATACATCATAAGACATCTCTGAACTTTTGATCCCCTCCAAGTCTTGATAGATCTATTGTTGAACCCATAGAGTTAGGGAACAGTGCTAGTTGACACAGGGAATCTGGGGTACAGTACGGGTATCTGTAGCCCAATCTGGTAATTAAGTGGGGTTAAAGCCAGGAGGGGCTCAGCGGGGGTGATGCCTGGTAGGGGTGCTTGAGTGACTGCAGGGTATATAGGAGATCACAGAGACAGACACCCCGCCAGGAGACCAGGCTGCCTTCTGACATGCCAGGAGTGCAGCGGTGTCACTATTCGTGTGTGCAGATTTGAGATTGTCTCTCTAATTCATGAGGCCAAATGAAAAGAGTTCCACCACTAATATAACATAACATAATATAATATAACATGACATAACATAACATAATACAGACATAACATAACATAATACAGTACAATATTAAAAGGAGTGGGTATAAATAAATAAAAATAAATAAATAAGTGCACAATTTGGTCTTACCATTGAAAATGTTAAACTATCGTTAAAACAGGATAACAATTTATACTAATTACTAATTCTTGCAGAGCTGTCTTCCCTTTCTCACTGTGAAAATCTACAAAGAATGAGCTAAAAAATAATTCAAATAAATGAAAGAGATTACTATCCATTGCAATTATGAGCCATTAGGGCAGCTTAGCAATGTTGTGTCTTGAAATTCTCAGTCTGCCCTAATGATAAATAGCCAACCATTATGTTTTTTTTTGACTGGGTCAGAGCCTTTTTTTTCTTTCTTTTTAAGTGACACTGTAATTTTCCTTTAAGTTCACTTTTGTCACCACACAAAAGAGCTTCTAAAAAAAGAAGCTATGATGGCAAATGAGTCTATTATTAATTGCTTTTATGCACACACATAAAAATTTCTCATTAGCTATGAAAACTCTCTTAAAAATGTTTTTTTAAAGAATTTAAACATCACAAGGAAAAACTACACAGGGTCTTGAGGTTCAACAGTTTTTGAAAATTAAATTAAGGGCTTGCTCCCCAAAGAAATTGAGATCATATCATTAGGACTATTATACTTTAATAATACGATATTAATTGAAAACCAAATAGTGACCTGCTGGAACAGACTTTTTCTTAGCAGTGCTTTTAACAAAAATGCCCCTTGGGTTGATTTACAGTAGTACTTACATTGGGAGTTAATAAGTAGAGTTAAATGAAAAAACGGGGCAACGTTTTTAATTAGGGCAGTCATCCCTAAGAACAACATACTTCAACTTGATGAGTGAGATTATCATAAGCAGATTGCAAGGTATTATGCTGGTTTTGACCTACAAAAATGACTCCATGTAAGGTCAAGGTCAAGAATCATACTGTCCTGCTGAGTGTCAAAATTAGGATGATTTGGAAAAGCATCACACAGAAAATAAATCATTGTAAGAGAAGACCATCTGGAGCAACTTGTCCCAATTCGATACACAATTAAAATCAAAAGCTATTTAATCAATCTAAAACTATTTTAAACAGCATTTTGCTAATTATTATGCATGTAAGCTTTAATTAGTTCATATTAATTGAGAGGCTATGGAATATTTGTTCTTGTAAAAAAGTTGCCACAATGCAGGATAATTTAAAAGCAATAAATGAAGGCAAAATAAATACAAATAAAAATTGTGAAAAACATAGGCTATAAGAAACGGTTAAAGGAACTATAAGATATACTTTCCTTCACAAAAATGTTAAAGTCTTGACACTAATTTAAAAAACAATTATATAAAAACTAACAATTATATTAAACAATGCAAGAACTCTTTCTACACTAAAATAATAAGAACAGCTGGCAACATTTTGGAGTTTTTTGTCAGTAAAACATTTGCAGAGGGCCATTACCCAAATCCTCAATTGTTAGGGTTCTTAAAGAGCTTAAGGGCCTTCCGTCTCATAAGAGAGCAGTCCAAAGAGCGCGTTGAGCTCCGCTGAGCCTTTAATAAGTAAGATGCATCCCTGTCTCTCAGTGCACCTCTCTTTAGCTCACATTTCAGTCATGCCTTGAGCGGGTGGCACTACCCAAAATAGGGTGAAAGGTCTCCTTTTCTTTGTACACAGCTGAATTTCAACGTCATTTCAAAATGTATAAAACAAAGTAATAGTTGCTGTACAGGTCACCGATCTCATACGAGAAAGACGAATTCATTAAAACATAAATTACAATTAAATTTTAATTTCAGTTCAAATTTGTAAAACGTTCTAGTCTAGTAACATTTCGTAGCCTACTGACACAAAGACGCAACATTTGTCCAAGTTTGACATTTTTTTGACACCATGTAAGTCTAACAGGTGAAATTCATAGAAATTAGTCTGTCTTTATAATTTCACGACTATTACGGGCAAATAATTTACTTAAATTGCCTATTAGTGCTATCACATATTTTCTTTATTCCTGGATGGCAAAACAGCCACGGAGTCAGATTCAGATCGCAGCATAATTTGAGAGTTGGGGTTTTACAGATGAGAACATAGACCCATATGGTCGTGAACCACCAATGAACATGGCCACATCCCTAAATGCATAATGTCAGTTTAAAACAAAGGAAAATGAAGCCGACGCACCGCTGATGCGTTTCCCTGCAGCTGGCAAATATCATGCTCAAGTCACTGAAGTTACGGTGTCTAATCACGCTAATTAGGTTGAAAAGCAAACTTTAAATCCTTGCTTTTTTAAAAAAAAATTACTTTCTATCAAAAGTTGCAATTCATAAACGTTCAGTAAAATGGAAGAAAATGTGGAGTAGCTACTGAAATAAAACACATTTTTGGAAAAACGGAAGGGATTTTATTTAACAAATAGAACTAGAACAGAAAAGGGCTTTTCAATCTGATGCCATATGAGAATATTTTTATATAGGCTATGAATTAAAAAAATTGTGATGAAATTTAAAAATACATCTACACAAATATAATCACACATCTATGTTCTGGTTCTTTAAAAGCCCATTCAGTTTTCAGAAGAATGAGAAACGTACATAACATTATGCAAAACATTTTAAATCTCCAAAGAATCAAGAGAATCAAGAACTCAAAACTTTAAAATATTTCTTGATTTGAACATGATTCATTGCTGAAGACAAAGCGCAGCAAAATAATAATAATAATAATAATCGCCTTTTAGAAACCACAGAAAACTGAAAACTTTATGAAGTTAATTTTTTTATTAATTCCCATGATAAAACAAACATAAGATCTGTGTAGCGGTCTTCTTTTGGATGAATAAATCAGTGATGTGGAACTTTTGCGACAACCTGTCATCAACATTGTTTTACAAGGTTATTTTACATCTGAGTGATACGTTTAATTTCATTTGCACGCTTAATATCCAATTTAAATGCATATGGTATTACAAGTGTCACCGTTTTGCATACACTTTAAACATTAGGTGTAATGAGGTTTGGTGATCTCGGAAAATGTGATAAAAGTTTACATAAAGATTAATCGTGAAGGAGATGAAAAGGTATTTTATACCTTGTAATTTTGGCACGCTGGAGACAGATAATCAAACGGCTTCATATCTTTGAGGAATTATTTAAAGGAAGGACCAGAAGTAATTATTAAACTCACCCAGATAACAAATGTAACAAGGAAAATAATTATTGGTGTGTCCTCGCTTTTTGTTTTGCCTTTTGCTGCATGGTGCTTCAAGAATCTTTCCCAAGAGATGCCCAATGTTTATTTATTTATTAAAACTTCAACATCAAGAGATGTAACCGAGGATAAGGCCAGCATTGGCTTAACGGACTGCAGCTAAATAGCACATTATCTGATTCATAATATTAATAATAATCCTGACGACATACAACTGTTATTCTATGCTGAATTGTTTAACTGCTTTTTCTCAGCCCTTCACTTGTGGCACAAGGGTCCTTTACACCACAGCAGACGTGGTTTATCTGTCAAAGTTAAATACAATTTCAGACCAAAATGGCTGAATAGAGCTCCTCGAGCCATGCAGCAGTTTTTTGTTTTTTGTTTTTTTTAATCGAGGTTTAGAGCACTGGGATTACTTTAATGGTGGTTTGTGATGTCACAGTGCAACATCCAATTAAAGGCTCGTCCCAAATGACATTCTGACACTGCCAAACCTTGCATGGCATCCAATACACATACAGTAAATTAGGTGAAATATTATTACTTTTTTGTTGTTGTTTTACTTTTTAATTGCATAAATAGTTCAATTCTCTGTGTAATAAATAATTATTTAATCCTATTATATAACATTTTGCTCGATTTAATGATTACAGTATGTGGGGTTCAACAACAATACACGACGAGCAAAAGAGCTGCAGATTAACACCATCAAAAAAGCAATGAATAACTACCAAACTTTCATCAAGAGTTGGACATTAAAATGTAGGCTAATTAAAAATATAAAGTCACAAATAGGGAATATTCTGCCACATTTTGAATGTGGTGCTTTTTGAAATTTGTGCAAATGTTGTTTGGTTAAAGTTAACAGCATTTGAATTATTACATCAAACAGTACTCTCAGTGGGAAATATCTCTTCACAGTGACATCATGAATAGGCTAATGTAATCTACAGATCAAGTACACCAGCAGAGCCCTGAGCCATTAAAATAGTTTCTCTCACTGTATATGGACGTAAATATACATTATTATTTTGCCAATTTAGCTTTAAAAATAAGAAAATAGGCTACGAGTTGCACAAGAGTTGTTTAAACTTTTTTTTTTTTTTTTTTTTTTGCTTTAACAACTAGCCTAACCTATTAAAAACATGAAAAAATAAATAAGGAAAACTTACGAACTTTTGAAGCTCAGTCGGTTTGTTCTGGTGGTCTCGAGATGAAATCGAAATGTTTGTCAGAGGCTTCCAATCATAGAATGGCACTGGTGTGATGTTGTATGAATGACATGACCATGTCATTTCCTCCCCATTGAGACTTGCTGAGTCCTTTCACCGATATTATTAGCATCTGGGTCAGTCATTATTGTAGTCTATACAGAACAAAACGAAAGAGGGGGGTGAAGGAGACGGAGCATTTCCTCTCCTTGTGAGCTTTTCTGAATATTGATCTGAAATACATTAATATAGATGTTCGAGCTGCAGAAGGAGTCTATAGCATAATATGCATATGTATCACGCTGGCAGTCAAGAGCAGTGGCTTTTGAGATCAAATGACTGTCAAGACGAATAATGAAAATCCGAAAACTTTGTTGTAATAGAGCTTCATGTAAATGTCACATTTTTATGACTTTAAACTTGAGTAAGAACGTAACAAAGCTTTTGACTGGCTGGAATTCTTCTATTTAATGTGCTCACAAAGCGTTGACGCTATTGTGCAGCAGTCGGTTATGCCTGACCTCAGATTCACAATGACAAACTTTTACAAAACAATAACGAGAAAGGATTTCGGGGCGCCCAGTTTTTTCACGCTTCCCTTTATCTCCGTCGTGCTCTTTATTTTTCCAAAAACATGCACACGATTTTTTAAAGGAAAAAAAATCAAAATCGAAAAGATTCTGAGGGGAAACAAAGGGCGATACTGTCATTGACAAAAACATTTTAGTTTCAAACACTATAAAATATTATTTTAGATGGACCTTACGCTTTGTTTCTTTATTAGACCGTCCTTTAAAAGTCTTTATGATGTTTTCATAAAAACAGCGGGACACGAAAGACATTAAGCTTTATAGGAAAAACTAAAATAGTAACATAGTAATAGCAACAGCATTACTTATATATATATATATATATATATATATATATATATATAGCCTATACCCCCAAAGCTCTGCCCAAAACACTTGACGTTTTAAAAGAAAGACTAATTGAACGATATAACATATAGTTTTACTTCCAATGTTCCAGAGGTCAATAGGCCTTTTTTTCTCTCTCAAAAGTGTAAACATTTTGGAAATAATATGTATTTTATTGTATACCTTTGTGTAATATAATATAAATTACACAAAGTTAAATTCATGCAGTGTTTTCCATTCATCATAGGCAAATCCACAAGAAAAGGTGTGTTGCAACAAACACACATGGAAGAGAGTATAATTAATTTTCACGTCTATTGCAAATGGTCCCACAATTTCGGCTAACCTGAACTGCGCAAAGAGACCGTTTTCGTCATTACAGTGATGTAAAGTGAGATTCGGAGAACTGAATGAACAGCACTCGATATACACCTGTTGCTTATATCTGAGGGAGCCTAACAGCTGTCCCCTTCCGCTCCATCCCGTGAGGCTTAGAACATTTGAAGTTGGCCAGCTAACTGAGAATCTACTGTGGTTTTGTTCTTTAATGTGAACAAAATGTTTTGTGATTTGTTCTTTAATGTTGTTGCATTTACAGTGCTTTGTACGTTATTTGCTTACAACGAAGGTCGCACTGTCATAATGCAAACTTATCCAAAGAGCCCGGAAAATGTGAAATATATATATATATATATAAACTGGTCCAGGCCAATTAATGAAGTTACTTGTAATGTCATAGATTGGCAGTTCTTATTTGATGTGATATTAATTAGAATCATTCACTCACTAGGAAAAGGTCAATGATTCGGTAATATTTCAAAACACAAAATTATTCACATGAAAATAACCAAACACTAGTTTGTAGCTATATGCTTCAAAATTGGGAGTTTAGACCGTCCTTCCCCACCAAGCTGCTTTATTACCACTTAAGATTGCATAATTTGCTTATATATATAATATATATGCAAATGATGTCATAGCTATGATGAACAGATTTAAAAGCCCCAATTTATATAAAAACATTTAAACCTACAGAAATGGAACATTACAACATAATGGTGATATGAATATGCATCACTGCTCCACAGTCTCAAACAGGAAGTGGTCAGTAACCTTTATCCTCATCCTCGGAGTCCCTCAAGGTTTTCCCCCTATTTCTTCAGTTTGTTTTCAAAAGGGCAACAGGAAGCTGGGGGATCCCGTGTGACCCCAGCATTGTTCTATAGCCCGATATCACATCCATTGACTGGGTCACATCTGTGCTGATCTGAGCTCTATGATCTGTGAGCTGGCAAAAGCTCTTGCACGCATTCACAAATCCCTCTTTGCTTCTGCGCGAGACCTTTTGTAATGGAGAAAACAGAAATGAGAAAAGTTTCGGAAACCCACAAACAGGCTGCATTCTAAATAAATAATGCTGATCAGTGCTAATACTACAAGAACTAAATTCTAGAATAGGCCTAGTAGAACTAGAAATAGTCTACTCAAGAACATGTCTGTTCGACTTTTAATATAGGTCGTGAGCCATTCGTTATTTAGATTATAAAGAAGACAATGAAAAATATTCAAAGTATGTTCATAAAAAGACTTCTGAACTTGAGCCGTTGCCTTTACGCGCAAGCTTTTGTTTCCTGATTTGTTAAATGGTTGATTTTTAGCGGGCTGCATAACCCCAAAAGGAAGCCAACGTGATTCAAGAGTGTTAATCCTCTAAAATGATGTATCAAATTACCCCGAGCCGCAATATGACAACTTTTAAAAGTTTGGCGTTTTATTTATCGTTTCTTTGTTATGATTAGTTTGGGAAAGTGAAAAATGTCACGTGGGCACAGGGTCTTTTAGAAACATAGGGTCACCTTTTTACTTTACAATTAGGCCTCCTTTATGATCAAGACTTTTACTTTGTGAGGAAAACTTGTTTTTTTTAGCTTTGCCCTGTCGTTGCAAAACAAACACAGGCTAGCTTTAATGTCATGTTATTAACATCATATTAAACTCACATTTACAAATCAGTAAACCGAAAATAACATAATATGGAAACTGTTCACTCTTAATGTTTTTATTTTTATATGTCAACATTTGAAAATATTTTGAAACAAGAGTTAGGAGGTGGCATATTGCACTGGCTTGTTTTCAGGAATTGGAGAGAGCGTAGGCGTTTGATTGCAATAAGTAACAGGCTGGTTAATGTCACTTATAACAATACTGCACATAACAATGTTATTATCATAGCCTAACTAAAATACATATTTTCCCCAAACATGCCTTTGTAGGATTATATCTTAAAAGTCTTTGTGTAGACTACAGAATCTTTGACGAGATAGGTAGCCTAATTTAAACAAACCTATATCCTGTGAAAGAACCCTTCATTTAAAGCCTACTTTTCTAGCGCCCTAAGGTCTCTGTAATAGTTAAAGTATGTTAAAAAAAAAAGTTAATTACGATAGATATCAAATACTTGAGAATACGATAGCCTAATTGAAGAGCTTTTAGTAGGCTAGCCATAGACGTAAGCATTACGACCGCAATTATAAATATAAGTACAATGATCACAGGTACACACAAGTACCCAGAAATTAAAGACTTGCACCTTGATAAAAAGCTATATATATATAAAAAGTTATCCAAACCCCTGCTATTTTGTGGCCAATGATGACCTCACATAAGCTAGTGATCACCGTGCACACTGAACATTCAGACGTCCCAAGTTCAACGATTCTAAACAAGTAGTAGGCCTATTCTGTCAATATCCCATTCAAAAACTGCGTAGGCCTATTGCATAGCAATATTTTTCATAAATGTGTCTGTTACCACAAGAATGGTTGTGTCACTGGCACGTGTCTATTTTAAACAACGACTTTGGACATGCAGACATAGAATTATCTAAACTTACGGTCATTAAGTCAAGCCGAAGATCCCTTAGTAAAGTCGAAAATGAAAACGAAAAGTTGACTTTATTATTCCACGATTTTCCAGGGACGAAAAAGTGAGCACGAGAGTGATATGTAAGCTCTGCTAATAAGCTACTATGTAGCCAAATACCATGGGCCATGTGTCACCTTTTAGTTAGCCCATCTAATTTGCACCAAGGCCAAAAACCCTGTACTGGAACTTTCCAATAAGCTCACTTCTAAAGTGGTCGTTTGTTTCATTTTGACGCTCCAGGACGCCATGTACGCTCCAAAGATCACTGTTAGTTTGCTTCGCTGGTTTCTTTTAAAGCGCCACAGCCACTTCATCTACTCCTATTTAAAACTACTGGAGTGAATTGCTTTTCGGCGAACCATTATAACGATACGATAAAGCGATTGATGTAACTAAATATTTTTGGATACAAATAACCTACCCTAATCACATCACAACACGCTTAAGCCAGACTAACAGGGACACCGCATAGCCTACTAACATCTCAAATAATGGCGGTTTGATCTATAAGGAGGAACGTAATGCATGTAAAACATTAAAAACTGACATGGAAACGGATGGGAAATGAAAACAGTTGTTTTGAGTGACGCTCCATAGAGAGTTGCCGTGCGTAATTTGTTACTTCATTATCGTACCTAAATACTCTGGTGTAGACATTGATTTTACCGTGAAAATAGCACAGCAATGCTTACTGTGGAATAAGAAGTCTACCAAATTACGAAATTGGACAGTGTGTGACCTACCACTGAATTAGGTGTAAAAATGAACACACCCCTCCCCCAGTGCGTTTTATAAACCATTTAGTTTTACGAGACTACTCAAAAAGACATAGGTTCCGCATACAGGCAAATTTGTTGATATTTTAAGTTGTGATTTGAAAAGGCAAAATATTGGGATGCTGAACGCTTCTGAGCTAATAGAGTACTATCACTTTAAGCACTGAGAATAAGGAGAGGTTGGGTGCTGTCATTTACTCGAGAGTCACTGTGTCATGTGATAAAATTTCGCTCCATTTATTGGTCAAAGGCACGTGTCTAGGATACCGGACTGCGACGTCACCCGGGGGACTCGTATTAAAAATAAGAACAAAAATCCGTAGTGAAAGTATTCAAGAGCCAGTTTGCGTTCCCTTATTTACTAGAGCAGGTCTACTTCTTTGATACTGCACAGATTAAATTTGCCTGTATGTTTTACAAAGTAGATATAAAGACAGGGGCACACTGTGGAATTAATTTTCAAAAACTATGTTTTTTCTTTCTACGCACACAAGGCGGTTTCGTCGTATTTAACCCACAAAAGAACCAGAAAAAAAGGATTTGTCCTTTTTTCTTGTTTGTTTCTCTTTGCAGTGAAGCTAAGAAATAAGGAAAATATACCACAAAAACTGGAACACAAACATACGTGTGTGCGCGAGAGAGAAAGGGGTTAAAAAGAACATTTGGAGAGTTTCACTATGGAAGAAAATGATCACAGCAGCAGAGATGTGGAGCGCCAGGATTCGGGCGATGAGTCCAATAGGGCTATTCTACCCCTATTGCAGGCTCCTGGAAACCTACTCCCTCACAGAATCACCAACTTTTACATCGACAACATTTTGAGACCAGACTTTGGTCGCAGGAAAGAAGGGGCTAGGCGCGACGAAATTAATATAGTTGAAAGAGAGAACCGCTGTCCATCGGCTCCCGGGTCAGGGCAGGTAGGAGCTCCAGTGTCAGGGGAAGGAACCTCGAGCCCTCACCCAGTGAGCGCGTCTAAAAAAACTGATATTACCGAGGACGCACCTCTCAAACCCCGTGCAGAGACTGGAGATCAGTGTTTAAGCTCAGATTCGGATTGCTCGCAAAGTAACGCTGCGCAGACGAAACAACCAATGCTTTGGCCGGCTTGGGTATACTGCACAAGATATTCAGACAGACCTTCATCAGGTAAACATTTATTTTCTCTTCAAAGTTCAATTTATGTACTCAAATATTACCTGTTATAAAAGTGCGCATGTGCTTTGACTCGAATGTGAGCAAATAAAACGCTAAACTACAGAAATGTATCGATGGAAAGGGGGCACGAAAACGAAGAACAAATGTTCTTTATGAATATGAAACGGCCCGCCAAGAGTCAGGGAGTTTTCTTTTATGAAGTCTGTCCTCTTAAATTAAAAGGAATAACTACGAAGATATTTGTATTATTATTATTAATTTAAATCTAATATTTACAAATATTTTAAATGTATAAAATAGGCTACTGCTGCTGTAGCCTATGATAGGCTACATGTGTATAATTATTAATACTTTTTATTGTTGTTTTTAATATTATTTTGACCATACTAATAATCAGAATTATGATTATTTTTATTACATATTATTTTAGGCGTAGTAGCCTATTATGTAATCAGTAGAAAAGCCCAAAAACTACGTTAGTTTCGTACGGTGAATGTCCCTTCGTTTATGTCTGATTTGACATTTCTTAAGTTGTTAAAGAAAAGAAATGATTTGATTTATTTACAATTTTAGGAATGTAATTATGGCACATTTTTGCCTTTATTTTCAAAAAATGAACGGGTAGTTTTGCGCCATTGTTACTTCGATGTCTTTGTTGATATTTAATTAGCATATTTTTGACAATGGAGTTGGACGCACCACAGAAGCTAAATGCTAAATCAGATCTCTTCAAAACTAGCTTCTGAAATAAACATGCTATTCCTGCACTTACCGGCATATACGATAGAACAAAAATTGGATAATTTTAGACAGTAGCCTATTTCAGCATTTCTAATGAACTAATTTCAAATGAAGTTCAAATTGCTCACAAAATGGCCTTCCGAAAAAGTGGCAACGCAAGTTTTATTTATTTTTTTGTCACAAAACTTCTGATTAATAAATTCTACAATAATCTTGCGAATAGGCCTAAATCTTAAACCCATTTCTATAGAAAATGCAGTTTGTGAACATAATTTTACCAAAGTTTGTATACAATGAAGCACTCTACATTGTTAGCTATATAGGGATGCATATTTGGAAAGGTCACACTAATTTAAAAAATGTAGCTTATCACCCCTTGTCATGATGCGAGTACGTTTAATGGTTCCTTAAATTGATTTTTCGATTATACAAGGTGAAAATATTAATATTGTATCATAACAGCAGCCTACAATCGAAATCATACTCAGTTTAAAATATAAAAGGAGTAAAATAGGATGCGTGCAAGAGCTCATCTCATAGGCTGCCGATCAATCTATTGTCAGCATTCAGACCACGCGGAACCTTTGGGTGCACTGTGTAGGCTAAGAATTAAGTAAAAATAGAATATGCAGTGGGTAAGCATACTAGCATTGAACGACAGGTGCTACTCTTATAAGAGAACGTTTTGTAAACTTGCTCTAAATGTAGTTCCTATGGTAACAGAAAGAGGGGAAAGCCTCTTTCACCCCTCCCTTTCTGAAAGTCACCCCCACCCCCATCACTACTACACCATGCTTCCATAGTCAAAACTGGAGCAGACCCCCTGAAAGATTCGATCTGAAAGAATCCTTGATCCAAAGAGTAACTCTTAAAAGTAAAGGTGCTTCAAAAGGTTCTTCAAGCGATACCATAGAAGAACCATTTTTGGTTCCACAAAGAACCATTCAGTCAAAGGTTCTTTAAAAGAACCATCTCTACCTTTTTATAATCTGAAGAACGTTCTTCAGATGTTTAAGGTTCTTTATGGAACCATTTAGACAAAAAGGTTCTTCTATGGCATCGTGAAGCACCTTTATTTTTAAGAGTGTAACACTAGGCTATTATTGAAACAGCATTATTGATTCTTGTTGTATTATTTTTAATAGTGATATTATTAAGCAATTATATTGAAAATAGGCTACTGACACAACATTAATAGGTGACGTGCATTTATGGCACGAGCAAAATGTAATCTCTTTCGTTACTTTCTGAAATGCAGGACCAAGATCGCGCAAACCAAAGAAGATTAATCCAACTAAGGAAGACAAGCGTCCAAGAACAGCCTTCACAGCCGAGCAACTCCAGAGACTCAAGAACGAATTCCAGAATAACCGCTACCTGACGGAGCAGAGGAGACAAGCTCTGGCCCAGGAACTCGGCCTCAACGAGTCTCAAATCAAAATCTGGTTTCAGAACAAAAGAGCGAAGATTAAAAAAGCTTCGGGGAGCAAAAACTCACTTGCATTGCATCTGATGGCACAGGGACTATACAATCACGCTACAACAAAGGACGACGACAAATCAGACAGTGATTAACGTGAAGGACAGGACATCTGAAATGCAATAATTCCAAGCAAGGGCCAGTGTACAAAATACCAGCATTAAACGGATGAAAATTATATGTATGAGATTTGATTCTGCAATATTATGTGTATATATACTTTACGTGTACAGTGGTGTAAAACTTTTTCAATTAGTATCACTGCTGTACACTTACTGAAACTTCATAGCGCGCGAAGAAAAGGACGCTTCTTTATTTAAAAAAGGGGGAGCGATTTGATGGACACTTGACGTTGAGCCACAAGTGAACGTGTTAAATCCATGCTGAAGTCCAAAGATTTTTTCTGCTGCATTCAGGCGACTGTGATTTAAAATAAATGGTCAAAATGTTTTATCTGATTTAGACGTTTGTTTTCATGCATAATTTTATTACTGGGTGAATGTTTTACTTTATTGACTGGAGTTGTGTTACAGAGACATGGTAGGCTATTTAAAAAAGACAACATTGCATTTCATCATATCATGCTTACAACAATTCAGTATATTGTATTTAAAAGATCTATGGTCTAAAATACTATCCGAAAGGATGCTACACATCCAATGTCCTCACATTTTCAGGAAATAGGCTAGATCAGACATCTGAATGCATACGAGTCAGTAAACCTCAAAACTACATTTCTAATGCAAGTACTTGACTTAAGTTGTTGTCTGTTGAATTTAGCTGGGAATGTACAATAAAAGTTCTCATCTTTTTCCAAATGGATATCTGGCAAGTTTATTTTACAGAACATTTTCGTTTAATCCCCCATTTACTTCAGTATGAAATTACAATTGTTATTTAGGGCTAGCTGAAAAAGCAACTCTCTTAAAAGGTTATTTGAATATTAACATTTAAAATCTTGTCAGCAGAGGATGTTAATAAATTCTGCAATTGTCGTATTAAAAAAAAATAACATTGTGAAAAAGGAGCATCAAAATATTGGCAAAACGTGTTGTAAATAATAAAAAAAAAGACTCATTTATAAAAAGATTATAAGTAACGAATTGAAACAAATTCACTGAAAGACAAATAATCGACAGTACAGGTGCAAAAACAGACCATTTGATTTATTTTTACAATAGGAGTGTAACATAAAACTGAGGTAGATCATTTGTATAGCGTTTATTTGTGTAGCTAACAGTTTCAAAAGAGAACTGGAACGCAATAAAATGTAGTGTACTACTTTGCAGAGCTAATAATGTTTTCAAATGGTTTGAAATGCCTGAGAAGGCGGCAATGGCAAGTATGGCATTAATTAAAAGGCAAAATAACTTTAAATGGTGAATTGTCCTTTTCATTGGATTAAATTCAATAAAAGCTTATAAAAGTAGGCGGGGCAGACACTAGGTTCTTTATTTAAAATTAAGGTAAAAATAGTCTTACAGGGGATGAAACCGTGATTACGCAGCCAAAAGGTGGCCTTGATTCATATTCAACTGGAAAGCACACAAATTAATTTTGCTGTGTACACGGTGCAACATGAGAAATAAACCTCTTAAAAAAATAAATAATAATAATAAAATAAGTTCACCAAATTCTGTACAGCCAAACATAAAATGAAAACTTCGTATTATGGTAACAAAGTTTGAGTAGGCCTACATCAAAACAGGGCCACTTTGACAGATGTACTATAGCCTAGTACACGGGATGCAGCAACAACCAGTTTACCAAACTTCGTGTGAAGTAATTTTTCTTTTATTATGGCACATACACATACACTGCTTTAGTCCAAAGGTTTATTTGGCGTCTAGCGTGATTTGGTTGCCAAAAAAAAAAAAAATCTATGCTGCAAAGCCAAATTTAGTCCAACTGTCAACACTTGGGGGAGTCCAAATGCTGCTAATAGATGTAATTTCAATTCTAAAAAAAAAAAAAAAAAAAACAGTTAACACTTTAAAAACGGTGAGACTTTGTTTCATCTAGCCTAAATCTAATTTACACACGTTATAACCAGAAATACGATTTATCACCTCTTAAATGATAGCAACATTTAGGCTAATCCGGCATAATTTTGCGCAAATACTCAAAAATAAAATAAACGAGATGGCCTACTATCGATATTGATTAAACTTTGTAAATGTGTTTAGTTGGCATGGTTGGAGTCGTAACTCAGAAACTTTACCCATACTTCAGTGTTACCTGACGCCATGAAAACATTTAAAAGTCGTATTACTGAAAAGGTCCAACACAAAAGGCGAACTATCTCTGAGAACCATTCCCAGCATTGGCCTGTTCCTCAATGCCAGAGAATCTCATCTGCATTTGTATTCTTGCCAAGCTTGTATGTGGAAGTAACGCCCAACGGTCACTGACTTGATGAGCTTCACTGGGAAGAAAAAGGCAGTTGCCGCTCAGACGCGCAGCGAGGCTCCTGAATGAAGTCTGTGGCCGGGAGACCCCGTTGAAGGTCAAAGCCTCCTGTCACAGCTGCAGGTGGCTCGTTTCATCACCTCCGAATTCAGCACGGATCTTAAAGGCATCTCATTAAGTGGTTTCGCTTCAAATAAGAACAGAACATTTTTGCAATCGAAGTTGAGATGAAATGGTGGGAGGAGATTCCTAGAACTCACATCCAGAAATTCCCAAGAACTCTCACTCTTGCTTCAACTATTTTGTCCAAGGAGTCATACTGCCAAATTCTGGCTGGTTGTCTGGAGTCTGGACAGACCAAAATATGAAGCTCTAAAAGCCTAGCTTAAAAAGTTGATCCCAGTTCCCCATAACTCACACGAAGTTACCTCAGAGGTTCTGATCTGGATTCGAATTCTTCCATTTATCATTGCTGAACTGATAACACACACTGATACTCTCCTCTCCCTAAACAGGTCTTTCCAGAGTCTGAATGGCTGGGGTTCCTGAGGCCAGTCACTCTAGAAAAGAAAATACATATCAGAACTGTGTTGATCTCCCTTGTCTGCGTATCAGAGAAAGGCCTATCTTGTCCCCTTTCCAACGGAGTCATTTATAGTTTTTGAATGCTTCCTAGTCAAACTTGAATATGCAATGAAGAGCTGGGGCTTTGTGGCGGAAATATAATTAAGGCAGTGAAAGATGTAAAGGGTGAAGAATGGGGATGACATCAGGCCAATTTCACACTTGGCACTCGGATGGCCAAGCCAAAGCCAGGCTCTTGCCACGCAACACAGATCAAAGCACACTGCCAGTTCAGAAAAAGCAAAAAAGGATTTAAGTATGCTAATCTCCAGGACAAATATATTTTAATCTTGTTAGAATACAAGTTAACGCCACAGCTCAGCGGTTGAACTTTATAGCGAATTTAAGGGTGAGATCAAATTTCACTTACATTTTTATCAGTGTGTATAACTTCAGGTCCATTCTGAGCGACTTAGGTAATTGTACAAAACTGTTAATCATCCAGCTGACATCAAGGGAAAAAAAAAGCATCGCGTTCATTGAGGATATCTCCACTCTCACAAGTAGCTCTAGCTAGCATGAAAGCATTTTGTATGCATGGGAAATTGATGTTTAGCGGTCCAGTTCCCTTTGTTTTGAGTCACAGCCCACTGCAACTTGGTACCACTTGATCTGTCATACCTAAGCTCAAAGCACATACACAGAGCTGGGTAAATGCAATAGAAATAAGCTACTTTGTAAAGTCACAACCAACTTTCTAAACAGCAAGCAGTTTCCTGAGTAGGGTTGGTTACATGCACAGAAAACTTTAGTTCATGGAAAAAAAAAAAAAAAAAGTGACCTGAGAACTGAAAATATTACAAGAACAGCAAAGTTCATCTTAAGGTACGCAGCCTTCAACAATTACATAACTTTGAATTTATGATGGCGTTCTTCAGGTATTTCATTGGCTGATCTAGCACTTTTGGGACCAAAAACCTTGCAAGTGCAGACAGTTAATACCAAGGATACTAGTCTACACTAAAAATAAATTAATACAAAAAGAAAGTTATATGTTTGTTCTATAAATTATTGAGTTCTAAAAATAATAATTTTGAATAAATAATGAATGTCCAGCGCTCTCTCCACCCTCAATACCACGACTGAGGTGCCCTTGAGCAAGGCACCGAACCCCCAACTGCTCCCCGGGCGCCGCAGCATAAATGGCTGCCCACTGTTCCAGGTGTGTGTTCACGGTGTGTGTGTGTGTGTGTGTGTTCACTGCTGTGTGTGTGCACGTTGGATGGGTTAAATGCAGAGCACAAATTCCGAGTATGGGTCACCATACTTGGCAGTATGTCACTTCACATTACATTTCCCAAAAGAATGTAGATTCCTGAATATATCCTTGTGATATGTAACATTTTTCCCACTGCGCACAGAGAGCAGACATGTTAAACAATGCAACAATATCAGAGAAAGCAGTGAGCATTGTCATTTTCCCCCTCAGTGATTTGGCTGACACCCATATCCAGACCAACTCACAGAGCAAAGCAATCATGGCGTCTCCTGCTCCTTTACTCTCCCAAAACAGGATCTGCCCCTGTGCTGCCGTCACAGCGGCGCATGCGTAGTTCTGCATGGAGGGAGCTGTGAGGGAAGGGTGCGAAAGGCATGCCATCATGCTTACCCAGCGGCCATGTTCAAAAGCCCGACTTGGACAGACATGGGACATCAGAACGAAACAAGCAGACTGTGCTGTGAAACGATTTGGGACAATAAAGTCTGTCTTTTTGCCATTGCATCTTACATGCCTGTTAACAGCTCCTCACACAAATTATTCTGAACAGGAAAAAGTGCCAAGTATGAAAACAAATGACTCATTTATCTGAAATATTTTATTTTATCACGGGTAAACGTTTCATAAATAACATTGGTAATACCATAGTTAATGCCATGAAACTAAATTGAGGTTAAAATGAACTAAGGAATTAAACATGTAAATTAAATTACAAGTCATCGGAATAAAATCAGGTTCAGTAGATATATATATATATAAAAAAAAAAAAAAGGTAAGCAGTTGTAATACGCTTTATGAATGTCAATTTTTATCATCATAATTTTGAAGTTACTAAAAAATTCTAAACAATAACACTTTAGGAAAATATTTGATGTCTTAATTTTTGGTCCAGGTTTTTGAGTGTTCTTCAGCAGATGCTAATCTGGAACTAAAGTTCGCTGTGCTGGAAAACGGAGCTCTTACAGTGACCTGGATGTGTGAAGAAAACAATAATGCATAGAATTACAGAAACATTTGAAACAAAAATGTAATGTAAAAAAGACTAAGCTTTTAACTGAGGTTCTTGCTACATTCCTGAACGTTCAAAAACAGTTTTGTTTTTGAATTGTTATATAGTCACTTGTTTGATAGACTTTTGAAATCTTATTTGAGAGTGACCACTTGCACAACTACTTGCATAACCCGATAAACAAGTCTCTAAGATTTAAATATGGCAGGCACAAGGTTAAAAAAAAATCTTTAACAGTATATGCATTTAATATACATTGAATTGACATTTACTATGCACATTTAATTTTATAAAACTAAACTGCAATGCAGTTTTTACAGGTTGCAAGTTGTTTAAGGCATAATTCGAAAAGAAAAAGCTACATTTAGGTCATACATCTCATAGGGTTAAGTTGATTTTAAAAGCAGAAAGTAAATAATAAAAACAAAATCTTTGTTGACTTAAATCATGATCATTTAAAAACTGCATTGATATTTGTATGCAGAAAAGCACTAGAGAAGTGCATTAAAAAGTGGAACACTGTTTATGCACAAAGCAAATCAAGAAAACACTATGGTTCAGGTTTTCAGTGTAAACATGTTTAACACTAATGAATGAAAGAAAGTATGTCACATCATACGTAAATACCTGATACTTCACTGCACAACGTCTTAGCCACATGGTCTGCCTCACTGGTGAAGAGGGAGATGATATCATCTTCCAACTCTTCCACAATGCTTTCACACTGCAAAACACATTTAAAAAAATAGTCATGAGCATTCTACGAACAGTAAATAAGAAAGCAGCAGTGGCAAAGCACATCAGTGAAAATACAGAAACGGGCAGCCATCTTTAGCACTACACAGTTGGCAAGTCTACCATCTTGAATGGTTCACGAGGCAACTTACAGGCAAATGGCATTGTCATTTCACTGTGGTCTAAAAATACAGCCATCTTGTACAGAACACATAAAAAAAAAAAAACATTGTCGAATATAAAAGCTTACAGTATATGACCTAGACATTATCTTTGTATTTAACAGGGGAAAAAAAGTTAACAGCAATCATGTAACAAATTAAATAATAATAACAACAACAAATAAATACATTTATAATAGTAAAAAACAACTAAATCTAAAATTATCATAGGGCAGTGTCATTTTGTTTAGGAAAAAGATGTCAGTTTTGATCATTCATGAAGTATCTTCAGGTTTATGTAAATGTTTCAAAGGCCTTCAGAAAAATCACTACAATTTATTTAAACTTATGTTTTTGTAGTTTGATACTACACAACTGTCATATGATTAAAACTAAATCAAAATAATTTATATGCAAATAAAAAAAGCTTCTGAATAAATGTGGGTAACTCACTTTTTAATGTGTATATAGGCCTATATAGGTATCAAAAATACTAATATACATAAGGACAAATCTCTCAAATTTATACTCACAGCAAACTTCAAGGCACTAGAACTCTCTGGTCCATCAAACTTAAAATTTTTGAAATCGGGAAAATTCACGCCATCATTTCCTCTTGGTGCAAATCTCTTGTAGCTCTTTTCTTTGGTGTCCGGGTCCTCATAGAGAGCATAATCACTCATGCTATTGCAAACTTCTTCCAGCAGTTCAGTTAAGTAAGTCTCAGACCTAGCCAGAGGAACCTATCAGAAAAAGAATTCAGAATAAAATTATAGAAAAATTAGTTGGCCAAATTACCAAAACCGAACCTCTCCTAAAAAAAAAAAAAAAAGAAAAAAAGAAGGGCACTGAGGTCACTTAGATGACCTTTCCTTCCGTTCCCATCTAAACACATCCCCTGTGCCACGACGCTGACTTTTAACCTGCATCTCCAAAGTTGCAGAAGTAGATCCCCTTGCCTTGGCAACAGAACAAAAAAACACTGTGGTGTCTAGACAGGTCAAGGTGCACCCTGCTCCCGCCCCTTTGGCCTCCCCCGGAAGGAGAAAGGGGAAAGGGTGACGGGGGGCGGAGAGAGTGAAAAGGCTGGAGAGCGGGGGGTAAGCGGTGGGGAGGGGAGTTGTCAACAGCAGCCAAGTGCAGGGTAAACAGCGGAGTCCCATCCTTTGGTTCTCTCGGGCAGCTCATGTCTTCCACCCTCCAATGATCAAAGCAGGAAGTCTTCCTTGTCAGGCCAGTCAAAGGGTGGCGGGGTTGGGGGCGAGGGGGTTATTGGAAAGAGGACAGGTTGCAGATGAGCTGGATTTTCTTGCAATGTAGATATATCCCTGACCCCATTGTCCCCTTTCAGACACAGTATGGACCCTTCCGGTCTCACTGATTACATTATGAGGGCGTCTCTACCCCCTCCACTCTTGTGAGGCTCGGTGACATAAAGAGGCTTCCGTGGCTCGCTGCCATCTGGTCACAAATAAGATAAAAGGTCCCATGGAAGGACAGCAACCTATCCACACATCCCCCATCTTTTTAATTAAAAAGCTGAATGCGGTTCGATGGACCGCAAGATAAGACAATATACAAAAAACTACGAGCAAGAAAATCAGTGAGCGAAGGAGCCGATAGGTGCAGGATGTTTAAAACCCATCAATATCAAACAATGTGGGTGTAACGACATCCTCGGCATTAAAACTGAATTATCATATTTTCACCAATTACACTCCAAACTCATTTCAAAAATTTAGAAGACTTTGGGCTAATCACCGGAGAACAATCAGAAATATTCTGTCGTGCACAAAAGTCCAAAAGCAATAAAAATCTCGCCTTTGGATCTAGCGGAGGATGGCTTGTGTGCCGCATTCTCTGCAGAGTCCTTATCATGCAATCCTGAAAATGGAGGGGAATTAAAGTCCTCCCCGTAACAGTCTGAAGGGTTTGAATAGAAGCTGTCAATAAAGAATTTCTGTAGGAATAAAGGGGGGGGGGGGCAAGGCAGCCCAGGCAGAGAAAAGGCTTCTCAGGGATGCCATCCTTCACTGAATTCCCATTGGAGAGCCAGGCATCATTGTAGTGTTGGGACACAGGCCATTTCATTTTGCTGCCTTAATTCCCCCCAAAAAACGGCTAAAAAGTCTAAAAATGCACACAAAAATACATATAGATTAGATATAGGATCTGATCGAGAGTTGTTGAATGATTATTCATACATAAATTGTCCTTTCAGCAAAGCTGTTGAAAGTTATCTTTGGTGAATCTGCTGAAAACATGGGGCGCGTCGCAGGGGTTCACCTACAGCTTCTGGGCAAGTGAACCAAGCCAAGTATGAAAAGAGAAACAGGGAGGGATTTTGCGAGCTTTAATTAGCATTTATTTTTAAGTGAAGTCACTCTCAGGGAAGAGTGAGTGAGTTCTGCTACACTGCTCCTGCTTTGCTTCCTTATTATTGAAGAGAAATGGGATACTAAGGAACCATGGATCGGTATCATTTTCCGGCACCACTGTTATGGTGGTTATGTGCGATAAGTAACTATGCTAAACAATTCAGTACAGCACAAAAACGGTTTCGCTCTTCAGAGTGGCATTTGAGAGCTGTGGCTTTTTTTAGACTTGTTACAAGCTACACAAATTGTATTGCGATAAAAAATAAAAACTTGATAGACCAAAATCTTGTTACAGCTCCCTGAGCTGCAACTTAAAGCATAATATGCTATTAAAACCCAAATTCCTGACTTCACCTCAATGAGCTGATAAATGACAAATTAAGAAAAAAAGACAGATGCATGAAACAAAAAATTAAATACTTCATTAATCAACTGTTTCATCTGCAATGAAGCAAGACATAACAGATTTAACAGGTTTCTTTCTCATTCCCTAACAATACCTGTAAGGTTTGTGTTTTTGTTTTTTTTTTTTACACTCAAACAGTGTACATGAATCAATAGTAAAATTCAAGCATCCCATTCCCAAGTCCCAAGCATCCCAAGTCCCACCATCAATTAGGGCAGAGCATTACTATTGTTGCATTGCAGGCTGACAAACATTTTACCCACAGTTGAAACGGCCTAATAGGGGAGGGGAAAAGTCAGAACTGAACAAACACTTGTTATTAGGCAGCAGTTACAATCAAAAGGGGATTAACCCCTAATCAATAGTGGAGTCGGGCACCTAATGACAGTCCCTGGATACCAGGGGTCAGGGCTTAGAGTTCATTGGGTCTGACCTTTACACATTGACACCACTGCTGAGAAGGAAACAGTAAAAATGGCTCCCTTTACTCAAGTAAACAGAACAAGCTTATAAAGACCAGGGAAAAATTAAAGAGTTACGTAATGCAACTAGCCTAATCACAAAATACACAAACCTCAAGAAAAATAAAATCCTCAATTTACAATTACATCTTAATAAAAATTCATTTTAAAACTGAAACTTACAATTCAGCTCTTATCAGTATATTGTAGAGTATTTTCAGTCTGTGTTAATAATGTAACTAAAAGCTCATAATAAATACAGTGGTGGTAAAGGCTGAAACATTGGGGCACAAACAGGAATGATGCAAGTTCTATCTTCTGTACAGATTAACCTTTTCACAATTTATCACAATCAAGGTTGTGCTCTTGAGCAAGACAAACCCCAAGTTGCCCGTCAGAACCATCCTGGATGAAGAGGAAATGACTTTAGAGGAAACTGTAAATGAGAAATGCGATAAATTGATTCTGGAGCACTTAACAGTGCTTATCATACCTTTTTGTCTGTCAGACTTCCATCGGGTTTAAGTCTGAATCCACCAACATGAATCGTCTTTTTTGGATCAGTTTGACTGATTGAATAGTTCATCTCCTCTGCAATTGCCATGCAGGCTAGGGAGAAAAAAAAAAAAAATAATAAAAATAAAATTCATTACAATTCAATCATTTAAAAATCTAATGGTAGTGATAAAGGTGAAAAAAAGGTGAAAAGACGGCTTAACTTTTTTTATGAACATCTTGACAATATACAAATTAAACATTACCAGCAAGAAATAGAAGTGTATATAAAAAAATAAAAAATTAAAAAAAAATTAAAAAAAATTGTAGCAACCCATTGTTATACTGCATAAATACGGCTAAATATACATTTCCCATAAGATAATGTTGTATACCTACTTGTACAGTTAATGATCAGGCCTAGATTTTTAATTATGGCTTGTACTTAAATCATCTGAACTAGAATCAAATTTGTATCAACTTTTTTTTACCTGCATTGCTGCATGTAATTTTTTAATGGAAAAATGGCAATGGCAAAAAAATCCACTAGCTATGCTTCTGGTAAAATCTTGAGTTTACTGGTGCTTAGTCATGCTGGCTATATTACCATGGCAACTGCCAAGCCTGGGCGGAGCTTAAAGTAGGATTTATGTGAACCAAGCTTTGCACTCTTTGATTCTCCAAAAAGGCTTGGTCCTAGCATTAGTTTCACAAAGTTGTATTATTTTGTAAAACTAACAATATTATTCCATAATAGAAACTAACAGGGCTTTTTTGAAAGAATCTTAGTCCTGCAAAGTGACCAGAATGGAATAAACATTTAAATTGTACATTTACCATTCAAATTAACTTCGGAATCCTCTGAAAGTAAGAAATGAAATCTATTCACATACAAGATAGTAGAAATAGTTTCAATGTTGGTTTAATGCTGGCCTTTTATAGCAATGATTCATATGAAAAACTAGTCAGTAAAATTATTAACCTATGAGACATATTTGCTTATCTTAGTTTAGTATAGCTTAATTTAGGATGTAAAAAGAATTTAGTTTAGAAAACTAGATTAGACAAGGCAAGCAAAACACACACACAAAAAAAAGTGTAATAATAATAATAATAATAATGTTAAGATGCGGAAATTACAGTTAAAAAAATTATTCGACTAAAGACCTACACTGTATACTGTAGTCATCATTACTAAGATCTAAATATGCTTGGAAAAAAACGAGTAAAACTTGCACAAACTGCATCAATGCAACATAAGCATAATCTTATGATTAAGTGCTATGTTGAGTTTTATTCTTTTGAAGAACTGCAAGTAATCTGTGAAACCAAAATATAGAATACAGAATAAATAATACTGCAAGGTGTGATGTATATAAAACTCACAATAAGTTTGTTATTAAAACGTTATGGAAAAGACCACAGTATGTCCTATTCCAAATGACCAATCCAATTTAAAGCAACATGAAAATATTCATTTATTATTTAGAGCTCACTTCAAAGTAGTTTATATCCAGCCGACATCGCTTAAAAGCACAAAACACATTTTAAAACCAAATATTTCCATGACGATATTAAAAGATAAAAAGGAAATCTGTAGTACTTTTTCATTTTAAAAACTAAGTTTTTAACTCAGCAGCTCAACTACAGTTCATCTCAAATAGAGTTTTTTATATAATACTTTTTAAAGCACAATTAGTTACCATTGAACAAGTGGTTGTCTGCCTCAGAAACTTTTAAAATGTCAATTTAAAAAAAAAAAATTATAAAAAAGGGGAGTATTTGCATTGTTTTCAGGGCATTTTAGTCAGTGTAAAATTTCAACCTGAGTGAAACGTGTGTGTGTGTGTATATATATATATATATATAATAAGTTAAACTATTTAGTGAATTTGGTATCTAGCAAGCAATTGTTTTTTTCTTTTCAAAAGGTCAAATCAAATGATGAATGGATAAATTAAGTGAAAAACTGCTCAATTAGAATCATGAGGTGTTGAACAGAACAGAAATTCCTCAAAAGTGACTGTTTACATACATCTTAATAATAATAATTCTGAATTATGCCCTTATGAAAAAACCTTGAATATCTTTGTTTAACCCATCACTTAGAAAATATTAGCCATATAAACGCTTGATCAAACTACTTCATGTTTCTGAATAAATTACCATTTTATTCATGCGCATGATCCCCTTTATCTGCATTGATGTCACAAAATGTTTAAAAACGTGGCAGTTTAAAAGAAAGTGAAAATTAAGAGATAAAAATTACACTCCTGGTAAAAAAGTTAAACAACTAGAAACAGTTGTTGTAATTCAATCATTACTTATTATATCCTTAAAAATCATTTGCGTTTTATTTATTTAGAATCTCCACGTAACATCAACTTACCTGAACAGTACAACGCTTCATCCTTTGACTCTGTTGTACTGGACAACATGAACACTGCCGCAAGAACAAGGCAAACCCGTTTAATCCATGGTGACATGCTGATGCCCTGAATGAGGTCATTGAAATTGCATTATTTCATTTCATAAATACACTCACAGAACAATTATACTGAATAGTCATCACAAAAAGCTAATGGTAACCAACATAAGAAAGCCCAGTCTGAATGAACAACTGTATAATTGTCTAAAAGATCTTACTTAAGCAAACACTTAGCTATCATACAAATATATCCAAATTGGCGCCCACTAGTTAGTCAAACGGACTGAGTGTATTGGCTTTGCATATATTAAAAACAGTCTGATGTTCACACAGCCCTGTATGGACAAAAATATGGGATAAATTAATTATGAATAATGAATATGGTACCATAATACATCAATGGTGTCTTAAGAATGACAAATCTCTGAAATGCCATAATTACAATAAGTATTAATTTGACATAATTTCTTAAACAAGGAGCTTCCCTGACACAATAATGGGGTGTGTCATCATTACTAAACTCTTATAAGGACAGAATAGTGTGTAGTGTGTAAAGGGAATAAAGTATGATGCATCTTCCTTAAGTGAGATTTCAAAAATACACAAACCCAGCTGGAATAGTGGCCAAGACACCTCAGAGGGAGCATTTTAAAGTCTTCAAATGATTCCAAGTACTCATCAGATGTATCTTATGCATAATACGTATTGCTGCTCTTCATTCAGTTAAACTTTTTGAAAACTTTAGGGACTTTTCATAAAGTTCTGAATGAACTAGCGCCCCCAATTGACCAACATCACTCTTTTTGTCCATCTACTGTGTAATTTCCTATTAACACTAATATTCTGATAACGGACCCATGGCAACATATTATTCTCTGTTATTTAAATAGGTTAGGATGCATTTTAAACTAATTACTAGTGTAAACACATGTAGCCAATACGAGAAGGTGTCACCTGAATTCTCTTCAGTAAAACTTGGTGCACCTGCTCCACCTGTTTCAGTTGTTCAGGTGCGTGTGAGTAAATGAGCAGCTAAAAGAAACTAAAAAAAAAATTACATATTTGGGATTGTATAGGGTATAGTGGTCAACCTGTCATTTTAAGCTTATTAAACTCACACATTATGGAAAGTCAAAGTGTGTACTGTCTTACCTGAGACGCTACGTGTGAACAACAAAGGAGTGAGTGAGGCACGGGTAAAAGTTTTCGTTGCTACAACAAATGACTGAGACGAAAAAGGGTACAATCTCGGCACCAGATGGCTTACACAAAAACTCCCAAAAATCCGTCCCAAAACTGAATTACAAATGCACTTCCTATACAAAAACCGCAACGACTACCTACGTGCCGCTCTGTCGAGCTGCCACGACCAGCAACCTTGCTGGCCGCACTGAGAATTGACAGCTGCGACGTCCAATTAAATCACAGAATTCTGACTCTTATCCAATGAGCGCAAAGAATGCCTAGACGTTGAATACCCGGATTAGAAAGTTCCCAGACACCACTCGACCAGACAATGGGAAACATTCCAGCCACGTGACAATCATGCATCTGTAGGAATCATCTGGGCCACGTTCAGCCCCGAAAAAAACGGTGCAAAACGTTTATTAAACGGAGGTTCGTTGAACACCTTGTTCTGATGACGCAAGAGATGCAACTATGGCAGCTGAGAAGGCCACTCTGTGTGTTCTTTTTGAAGAATTATCAGAGCCTGATGAAATTGGTATAAATACGTGTTTAATACCGCAAAATACTCTCTACGCTACAGTCACTGTCCTTGCCGTCCAGAATAAAAGAGAACATCCCAATCGAGTGAAGGGGTTTGTGGAAACTGTGGTTCCTAATTATTGTGATCCAACATTTGCCTCGCATTTCAGGATGAAAAGAAATTTCTGGTGAAGGATAATCCACTTCTTACCTCCGAGCCTGTGTTATGATCTATATGACCTTATTATTTTTATTGTGAGTATTAGGCTTATCATTATTGCTGATCATTGTTGTTGTGCTATGACATTGTAATATTTACCATTATATAATCAGAGGAGCATAGAAAAGTTTATAAAAGTGTCACTCCACAATACAATAGCAATATATGTATAGCTTTTGTATGTTACATTAATCAGTGTCTAGCACACCTTCCTGGGGAAAGGATATGGACTAGAAGGCATTGCAATTACTACATGATATTTAGACAGACTTTCTAAAGAAGTTCAAGATATAAACTTGTGCTCTTATTATTTCAGTTATTTTGCCTTTAATGTAAATAAACGTGCAAACAATATACTTGCTCTTGTGAATTTATTTTGATTACATTTACTTACAAATTCATCATTATCATGTTGATATGCTATGTTACTATAAAACGACAAACTTCTAATATCTTCAATTGTTGTGTATACCGAGCTGCAGCGGACACGTATTAAATGACTTCACTTGGACCCATTGTGCGAGTTGTCTCTTTAATAACGCGTGGCTTATAAACACGTTTCTGCTGATTGGGCTGACATGTTTGACACACCCACCAAACAAGAGAAAACGTATCTCAAACCCGTTGCACACCGTTTCCAGGAAACATGTCGTTCAACTCGGAAACGGTAGCAAAACGCTGGGCACCGGTGTGCACCTGAACGTGCCCCAGATATGGTATTATTATAAACTGATCAAATCTGAGTACTATTGGCAGTATGCGTTATGTAGACGCCACAAACAAACACTATTAGGAGTGGCAGCAATTTTAATTGAAATAAACACTCTGATATATAATTGAAGGGCAGAGTTCAACAAAATAATAGTTTCATTTCGAGCCATGACTTCAATTAATCGTTTGTAAAATAAATAAATCAATTTTTAAACATGTATAGGCTATACCTCTCATTTTGTGTTATGAAAACTACCGTGCTGTGAACAAATTATATGGATTTAAAATGTTTTCGTGAGTGTTAAGGAATCCTGAAAACGAATCTCAAATATATGCAAGTATATTTTCAAAAGTGGTTTGGGTTTAATTTTTTTATTACCCACAATCCCTTGCATTACTCTCTTTTTCGTAACTTTTCACATTTTGAATTTATAGTTTACACCAGTTTAGACTCATGTTTATCTATCATGTTTATAATGGAAAATATTCAAGGTGGGCAAATTGTTCTACATTACATTATTACCGTGCAAGTTTATTTTTTATTATTATTTTTTTCCGTGCAAGGTTTTTGCTGTATTTCTAGAGAGCAGTACGTCAGCAGGTGGTTCACGTTGCTCCTAAGTCACGTGAGTGCTGGACGTTGCACTTCCTCGAAGTTAATTTTATGTTTTCTGCGTTATTTGTTTGTTTATCTCGTTGTTCAGCACATTACATCTGAAAACCCGAACAGTTTGGAGACACTTGACATCGATCTAAGATAACGCCTAAAACCTGTATTTATCCATTAACTGGAATGATAACGGTATCTGCAAAAGAAAGCCGTACTTCAAAAAAACCAAACAATTTTCACAGTGTACTGCGCATGCGCAGCGAAAAAGCTGTTGTGAATCGTGTGACAGACACATGTAACATTAGCATTTTACCGGTGCCAAAATTATTGCTGCTGCGCAAGTTTATGTTTCTTAAGCAATTGTGGTTTCTTTCTTTCTTTCTTTCTTTCTTTCTTTCTTTCTTTCTTTCTTTCTTTCTTTCTCTCTTTCTTTATTTGTGTGGAAAGACATTATTAGTATTGCGGCACTGCATTTGCTCTGTTACATTTAAATAGAACAAATAATAATTACAGCAACTCTTGGTGTGCACTAAATGCTGCAATTACCTGAATTTTATCACACAATATAATATAAAAACAAACAAAACGTGCTTTATTCTGTTCACAGAGAACAGGGAGGTTTATGACAAGCCTGGCAGAGAGGTTTTTCAGAGGAAAGTATCAATGTCAAGATATGAACAGGTAATCCTGCTCTAAACTTATTCTGGGTTAAAGGGGTCTTCCCAAATAGACTTATGTTATTTAAACGGTAAAAAAATTATTTAATAACTATCCAGAAATAAAGAATAATCCTGTTTCCATCTATTAATTGTATTTTCCATATAGACATATGAGGTACACAGTAGCCTACTAAATAAATGCATATGGCCTTTATGAGGCTATATAAATATATCATTTTGGTTATGCATGCACACATTTGATCTCTATATAACTTTCACGTTGTTTAATTGTGCTTTTTAAGTAAAGTTCTTTTCTTTTTGTGAATATGAAAATCAGTATGTTTCTAAAAGACTAGGTGGTCATTGCCATGCAATGCTTTATGTTCTTTCCTTTATAAAGTGATTCAGAGGAAGACGTTCTGGTGGATGACTGGCTGACATCCAAACAAGTGAGTATATACAGAAAACTGCATATATATTTGAATAGATTTTTGTCTGCTGTCTTGCACCTAGATCTCTGAATCTTGTCTTGTAGATCATGTGAAGTGATTGCATTCTCAGTGCACAGTATGATATGCTGATAAACAGCAGTAAATATCTGTTAAGATGCCAGGTCTCAGGTGATGGTGTCACATTTTGCCTCAGGATTATGACAGGTGGTTTCTTCACAGGGCCAGCTGTCCTATTTTTTGCAGTTAATGGTATATTATCTGCTAAATGTGTCCTACGGCACAAATACAAGGTGTTCTGCAGATAAAAGGACCTTACTACTAGAAATAGCCTTAACTGTGACAGGTTTGAGATCTCTTGAGGATTGACCAGATTTTACATGAGAGGAACTATAAAGTCTTCACTTTGCTTTAATAACTGAGAAGACTAGCTAAATTGTCCAAGCTCTGGCTCATCATTGAAAGCAGAAGATTTACCAGTGCATCAATATTTATTTTGTACTTTTTGGGAGCTGAATCTCTTCATCTTTTTGCCAGGCTTTACAAATATCCTTTAGATTATTTAAGAGCTGAGCATACTATTCAACAGATGTATGATTGATTTATTTAAAAATACCAGTAAGCATTCATTTTGGGTTATTTAAATCAGGCAACTGCAGTCTGACAAAAAAGTCTTTAACATTTATAGATGTAAAATATTACAACAATATTGACTGGTAAACCATTATAATGAAATATACATTAGTGTAGAAGGTGGATTGGTTCTTGTTCACATGAATATGTGTTGAAGGACTACATCATCCAAGATCAATTCCCTAATGAATGACTCATTAAAGTGTTGGTTGAAAAGAGCTTAAATTGAGGGTGTATTTCTCAGGATCTATTGGACACAACAGATGAAGAGCTGAACGATGACCTTTTGCGTAGTGATGATGAGAACGAAACTATGAGGTAGGGTGAACTTTTCCTTTTTCTGTTGCAGCCTGATCTATAGGTGAACTGTTAGATAAAGGTTGATTTTTGATGCCCCCCAGAACCTTTGTTTCAGGTAAGCTCTGCTTAGAGCAAACACCGCTGAAGCACATTGCACATAATGGGAATGCTGTTTCGAAATGCCCTTATCTTGCTCTTTTTCCATCTGGCAAATTTCCCAACAAGATATTTGTAGCTCTGCTTGGAGAATACTGATGTTCTGACATGGCCAATAATCTTTATACTACTTTAAAATGGGTAGATATCAGTTGTTTCCTTGATTGTGGCTGTTTTGATCACAATTATGTTTGTATTTGAACACAATTATATTTGCGTTTGACAGGTTGTGTTTTGTTTCAGATGTCACAATGAAAGCGTTCCTAAACCAAAACTGCAGGCGATTGCAAAGCCTTACCTTGTTTGTGAAACTTCACACCTTGCTAAAGACCAAACCAGATGTCATAAAGAAGAGGTGGAGGTGGACCCTGGTGAAGTTTTAGACATTGAAATCAATGCTCCTTCTGGAGATGAATTTCAAGTGAGTTACCCCTTTATCTCTTTAGATATCATTGGTTTTGTCATTTGATTTTTTTTCTTTTCTTTTTTTCGCTCCTTAAGCTTTCGGTGCTTTGGAATTGGCTCCCTTGAGGGAAGGAGTGACAGGGAGGTGAAATCCGATCTATTATCACTCTCTAGCAGTTTATTTGTCTGTGCTCTGACAAAGTTAGTGCTGACAGCTTGTTTGGTGGAAGGTAATGCCCCCCTGTTGTCTCCATGGCAGAATTGAGCTCTGACCTTGAGGCCCGCATCCCTGCGGAAAAGAACTCTTTGTGTTGTAGGAGAGACTCCCCGCCAATTATCAGCCTCAGATAATGCATAGGCTTCTATCAAAGTGAAAATCAAATCTGATAACGCCAGTGCAGGTGAAAAGATTATTGACCCTTTATAAGATATCTCTGTGACTTAAATATGGAGGACATAACTGATGCTCCTCTCTTGTTTTTCTGTCCACCAGAGAATGAGATTATCCCTAATGATGGTGTGAAGTCAATGTATCATTATTTCAAGGACGTCTAAGACATTGCTGAATAAAGGCTGGTCTTTCGTTGTTAGATAGAGACACAGCCTTTTCATAAGTGATTGAGAGCAATACAAACTGGGGTCAAATAAGCTGTCACTGGATAAGCCAAACTGAATAATTCAATACTCAATGCTATTGAATATGGTAATCAGATAAAGGGACAGCTTTATCCAAATGTCAGCTGATTAGATGTTTAGATGATGGATCAATAAAGCCTGTTATGAAATGCTGCAATGTGTATTTAGCAGGACGTTGCTGACTACAGTGACCAGCAGAAGGCCGACATAAAGATGGATGTTAAGGATGGTATTAAAGTGGTGTCCAGTTTACCCATGCAGGAGTCAAGAGAGGTATTGTGTTGTCTTGGTGTTTTGGAAGAGGAGGTGCGTTTATTGTACTGTACATAGGCCTAGTGTTTCTAAAGTTGATAATTTGCTGAGAAAAAAAAAATACTCTTATGTACTGTATGCACTACTGTTCCAAAATTTGGGGCCAGTAAGATTTTTAAAATTATTTTTAAAGAGGTTTATGCTTTTATTTAGCAAGGATGCATTAAAGGGATAGTTCACACAAAAAAGAAAATTCTGTCATTAATTCACCCTCATGTCGTTCCAAACCCGTAAAACCTTTGTTCATCTTCGGAACACAAATTAAGATATTTTTGACGAAATCTGAGAGCTTTCTGAACCTCCATAGACAGCTACCACGATCAAGGCACAGAATTGTAGTAAGGAAGGACTTTGTTAAAATGGTCCATGTGACATCGGTGGTTCAACCTTAATTTATGAATCTATGAGAATACTTTTTATGTGCAAAGAAAATAAAAATAACTACTTTATTTAACAATTTTTCTCCTCTGCGTCTCCCTGGCACCAAAATGCCCCTTTAAATTGATTAAAAGTGAAAGTAAAAACGTTTACATTGTCACAAAAGAGAGTTTCAAATAAATGCTGCCCTATTAAACCTTTCTATTCATCAGAGAATCCTGAAAAAATGTAATGTGGTTTCCACAAAAATATTTAGCAGCACAACGGTTTTAATATTGATAATAATAAATGTGTCTTTAAAATAAGTTGATTTTTAAAATAAGAATGATTTCTGAAGGGTTATGCGACACTAATGACTGGTAATGGCTCTGAAAATTCAGCTTTGCAAAAGGAAAAAAATTACATACTCAAATATATTAAGATTTTCTGAGCACTACATTTGAAATATGAATTCATATTGAGAATTTGAACTTAATATCCAAGTTCTTATCTGCCAGCCTCACCATTCAGTTTAAATAGATGCTGATATCATCAATTGCAGGTAATTCGATTTGTCTGTCACCTTCAACCTACCTCTCTATAATGACAAGAGTCTGTTAGTCTAGACTGTAAACACAATCATATACCTGCAGTACAGATGGTGTCTGCTGTTAGGTTTACATCTCTGTGCTCAGAGTATTAGCCTCTGTTTGTGGCACTGAGTCACAGTGTTTGTGTCAGGAGAGACACATGAGGGACAGAGGGCTTTTTCCTGTTTTATTTTTTATTTTTACTCTAGAAGGGGTGGCTTTTGTGGGGGCTGGGATTCCCATTGGCACTCTGGTCACATCAGTTTTGATATGCAACAGCTCTGGGGCCTATTCAGCAGTTTTTTTAAAGCTTGGTCATGTGCTACTGTAGCTTTACAGAGGAAGCTAATCCATTGGAAAATCATGTTGTTTACTGATGATATGTACATACATGCATATAAATGTTCAGGACTTAAACAGTATTTATTTTTTTCTGTTAGAGTGCTTTATTGGCGCCAAAACTGTACAAAACTCATAATGTTCTCATTTGGGAAGTGATGAAAAGAAAATAGCCTTGACTACTTTCAAGTGTAGGAAAATTAAAATGAAACGGCTCCGAAAACACAATTTTGCTCACACCATTCGACTCTTGATCCAGTACACACCATGCATTATAGGGCTGTGTATTGGCAAGAATCTGGCGATACGATACGTATACAGGGGTTGCGATACGATATATTGCGATACTGTAAACAAGGCGATATATTGGGATATTTCTTATTTTAGGAATAGTAAATATATTTTTTAGGAAAGCTGTCATTAAGAACACACCACCATATGCAAACCTTAGCAAAAAAATAAAAATAAATAAAAATAGTTTAACCAGAACACACTGGGATCTGCATTTGCAATAATCAGTCCCTATAACATTCAACATTATTGAACCATTTTTTGTGCTGTACGAGTAAAGGGGTAAATATTCAAGTGCTTGCATGATTCTTTAGTTAAATGTATGTATAAAATGTATTTTATAAAAAGATAAAAATATTTTATAGACAATACTTTAAAGGTTCACAGTTTAAGTTTACAATTGTGATATACAATGTCATAACATTTGATCTGAACCATAGATCTGAACAAAAAATGACATCTGCTTAATATCAATGAAAAATAAAGAGCTTGCAGGATTCCTAAAGAAAACTAAACAATAAAAACAATAAAATAAATACAGATGTTAAACATTCTCAGAACTTTTCAACTTGGATTTCACAGGTTTTTCAGTTTGTGTTTATGTTCCGCGTGGAACCGCGACGCATGAATCGCCCCAACTGCACAAAACGCCCCTGAATTACGAGAGAAAGCTGCAGCTGCACGGCGACTCTACCGCCCGCCGCGCAAAGGCTCTTCAACACGGGGTAGGCAGAACCGAGGTTGCGCTCGCGACGCGGTCCCGGGGCGAAAATTACCACAAAAGCCCAAATGGTGCCACACTTCAGCTTTGTACATCGAACCGAGAACTGGAACAATTCTTTCATCCTCCATTACTGGCAGGCAGCGAAATATGTTAACGTTAACATTAGTGGAGTGCCCTGATGCTAGTATTTCCTTTCACTGTTTAAGTTCAGAGATGAAGACTGATATCTAGCGGTCGGGAAATGAACTCAAAACGAAACAACTGCCATGAATCTTATATGATTTATTTATTTATTTTAAATGTCGATATTCCGTTTTGGAGAATCGATACAGTATCGCCAAACAAAATATCGCGATACTCGTGTATCGATATTTTCTTACACCCCTAATGCATTATAAATTTCCAAGTATAAAAACCTAAGGAGCAGCCCTAGCGAAGCTCAATTGACATTTCAGTTTATGTTACAAATGTAATTTGCATTTTGTCAGAAGTTATGACCCTGTGCAGCACCCTATTTCCATTGAAAGGATGTGCTCCCTAGCTACTGATTGGAGATGTCACCCGAAACCATTCTGTTACGCAGAGCAGTGAAATTGATTGTGACACACAGTGTGAAGGAAATAATTGCTGATTCATAGCCTGTTGAGAGGTAGACAGGTTAAAATGGAGAATTCGATATGATGCTTGATGTATAGATTTCACAACTGCCATCACTGACCATTAATGGGACACTGGCTCAAGTTTTTAGTGCTGGTCTTCAGTTCTTCAGCAGTTTTGTCACAGTTTATTTTACGGGAGCAGCTATTAACAAGCTGATCTGTTGAGCATTCTAGAGCACTTCAGGATATATTATATAATTTCCACTTTGTGTTTTGTGGTTGTTTGAGAATAGTGGAGTGTGAAACCAAAGGGAATTGAAGCAGGGCTGCTTTGGTAAACAGGGATCTTCTGCTTTGGAATGAAAGACCTTGGGGTTAATAGACAGACAAGAGTTTGGGGGATTGATAGACGCTCCATACTAACATAATCAACACACCCTCAGCCCCAGCAGACCAGCACTCTGTGGGAATTTATGAATTTATTAAACATAAAATGCTTATCCTGCCAATTATTAGCATGTATTAACTTTACTATCTAGCCTACATGTAATTGTGGATTTATGAGGAACTGCATGCGTGTCTGTTTGAGCAGTATAAATTTCAGGAAGATTTTTATGCTTTTGTCATGTGAGTATGTGAGATCTCTGAGTTTGCTTTACGAAATTATTTCAATTATCAAGGGTTATTGCTCCTCCTACTGGTATTGATATTTGGATTATGCAAAATAACTTGGCAGTTTTCCACTTTGAGTCAATCATGCGAAATTAGCTTTGTGTTTTGCTTTGGATTTAGCATCTCTCTTGTGGTAAAAACAAGAGATGGGCGATTACTGTAAAGCCCAAAACCATATTTAATTAATGCAAAAGACAGCGGTTGTATATCCTTATAGCGCTGCGGCATCCTTGTGAACGCGTCCCTCTGATTATTTAATTGATGATGAAGAGAAACCTCTCCCTCTTCCTCTTGACTCCATGATGAATGAAGCGTTGCTGGTGTAGGATTGGCTGAAACTGCTCATTTAGCATGTCGAGAGTGAGTAGAGTGAGTGTAAATTATGCATAGCTTCGAATTAGCATTATGTCATCTGCAAGAAGCTGACTGGAGTTGCGGATGTCTTCATTCGCTCTAACATAAACTCCTCTGTAGTGTCTTGATGTTATAGCATCTTACAAGGTTGCCTTTTGAGACTGCATAATGAATATTGCTATATTAACATCAAGCATGTTAAATGGACAGCTAAATGTTTATCTCTAAATTTCTTTCATGTAAAATGTATTCCAATTTTTTTTTTAAATAAACATTAGTTCTTATTCTGTTAACTTTATTGGCTTTTTCTCTTTGCGCAGTTCTCCTTTGAAACATTTTTATTTGACCGTAAAAAATGAGTCAAGTCGCTACTCACACTGGAGGAAATTGTTCAGTTTTAAGTGTTAGTGCCCTCTCTTTGTCTATCCCTTTCTTCACCTTTCTGTCTCTCTTCCCATGTTCCCCTCAGCCCCTGTCTCTTTCTATCCTGAAGTCACGCTAATCTGTGATCATGGCATTAATAGACACAGACAGGCGGAGGAGAGGTATCACAGCCCCTCCTTCCTCCCTCTGCAGCACGAGTGGCAGCCCCATTGTCTGCTGGCGTCGTTGGAGTAAAGTGCCGAATTGCCTGGCTTTATTCAAATTTTATCACATTTGATAAAGTCATCTCTCAACGAAGAACATCTTATAGTTCTGACCCTATTGTTACAGGTATACAGTATCGATAAATGTTGCTTTTAGATGATGTGATCAAACATGGCCTTTTCGCTCGTCGAACCCCTCAGGCAAGTACAATCCACCCACAGACCAAACCCTCCAGAGTCCTGAGTCGCACCCTAGCTCTCTCTCCTTCTGAGCCCCCACGACACTTCGAGCCAATCGGCACCTTCCCAGAACCAGAAGAGCACTCTCTCGGCAAGGTCAGGATCAGGCCTGCAGCCACTTTCTGCCTGAGGCCTTCGCAAATTTACTTTCATTTCATCAAGCTGTTATTGCTGTGAATGGAATAATGAGTTGATAAATATTGCTGTGGGTTTAGATTTTTGTAGGTGTTTCGTTTTAACATTTATAGAATTTTTAAAATTGATTTAGAAATTGTATTTATTTATTTATTAAATATTTATGTATTTATAAATTTTTTATTAATTCATTCAATCATTCATTCATTCATTCAATCAATCATTCATTCATTCATTTAAATACGATGTATGTTGGAATTTTTCTTTTCGATAATAGTAATAATTTGTTGTTTATAATGATTAATTCCCAGATACATAATTCCGTATATTCAAATAACAATAGTAATAATAACATTAATAATATTTAAGAATTTACATTATATTATTATTGTTGTTAATAATACAATTTCCAGAATACAGTATACATTAATATTGTTTATTATTAATAATAATAATAATAAATAAATGCAATGAATGCTGGTATTTTATTATTAATAATAACTATAATCATTTATAAGTAAATAATTTAAATTAGTAAATTGCTTTATTATTATTATTATTTTAAATTAGTAGTATTTTTAACTTAAAATTATTATTTATTGTTAATAATAATATTAATAATTTGAATATTAATAATAGAAAATATAAATAAATAAAAAATGCAAAATACATACATTTGTTAAATAATTAATTTTTATTGTGATAGTTCCATTTCCTGTCTTTAAAGGAAGTGAAGGTGTCTCTACAGTATTAAGTGTCAAATAGGCGTTATCCTTTCTATTGCAGTGCCCTTGATGTCTACACAAAGCCAGGCCTGGCCTGCTGTGGATCCCTTGAGCATCCAAGGGAGTAGCAGCTGCTCCCTCAGTGTGTGTGTATGTGTGTGTGCGCTCATTGACGCGGCTGTGTGTATATGTTTTCTACTGCTATTAATTATGAGTGCCCTGGCTAAACACTGTTTGAGTTGAATCTGTAAACATTGATAGTAGTCCTTGTGCAACTGGAAAGGTTTGATATGGGCTTTAGGCACATGTTTATTTCATTTCTAGGGAGGAGGGGGACTTAATGCTCAATAGGATGTGAGGTCACGGGCTCGGTATATATGCCCCAGCATCAACATTTCTATTCAATCGAAGTCATATTCATTATACTACATCAAAATATCATTCCTAAATATCTTTACCTTACATTGGTTCTGCTTTACACATCTGAGGTCTAGAAATTAGTCTTTATCATTTAACCTGATGGCGTTCAATCTTTTTTGTAGTAATCAATCAACTCGCCACTTTCCACAAAAATTGGTTGTTGCCTCCTTCAAAATGCCTTCGTAAATCTGTATGTGCACATTTGACATGATTACACGGGCAGATCATTGAGAAAAGAAGGAGAAAATTGTCAATTTCTGGCCGCAAGGTCCGGGCATTTGACCAAGCACATATCTCTGTTCTTCACAAAATGTTTTTCAAGCCGGTTATGTTCATGTGCTCTGGAAGCCCATGATGTGATGTGTATTTTTCCACTCTCAAATGTGAATCTCAATCGAGTGCTGCACTTCAGAGAGCAGCTCAGCCTAAGCCAATGAGCAGTGTTGTCGAGCCAAGGCTTGGTATGATGCCGTTTAGAATGCACGTGACAAAATGCCCCCCGGAAACTTCCATTTGCCAGTGGGCATCTGATTAATCACGATTATCATACCATTATCATACAATCACACACTAATCGTACATGCAGGGTCCCATCTGTGGTGTGTGTGTGTGTACGGAATATTTTCTGTGAAGAAAGGTGTTTAAATATTAATCCTGTCTATCATTTTAAACTTCATTTTACAACTGCATTGAATTGAAATGGATGAATTGCCTCCAGTGAAAGATCTCATTAATTCCATTAATTGCGGCAGAGAATGGGTTGGCTGCTGTTTGTTTGCACTGGCTGAATGACAGCTCTGATAGTGAGTGAGGCAGATAAAGGCTCTTTGCTATGGATCAGTGGATTGCCCGCAAGTTTTTAATTCCGTGATGTCAGAAGTCGCTTAAATGGCTCTTTGTGAAAAGAAAAACATCAGACTGCTGTCTTGTTAAAAACACATCACAAATAATCCAGGTCATTTGACTGATAGAGGTGCGCTTTAGAAAACAATGCACTTTCTATTCAGCTCTGTTTTGATTTTAATCATATAATAATATTTAGATGATTAATAAGTTACCTATCCCGCAATAAATTATGTAGACAACTCAGAAATTAATTTTAAGTGAATAATTTTGCCCTCGTTTGACCTTCTTCAGCAGTAGCCCTACAGCAGTTTTTAATTTAGAGCACGCTGAATATAAACATCCCTCTTATGACTTTCTGAATCCACAACAGCATCTCACCTCCAGGAAAGAGGCCCAGTGGCGTGACCATCTTCCCCCCTCTGTCGGTACAGTTTCAATGGCAATTCTAACACTGAGAGTGGAAGACAACAGGCAGAGCATGATTCTAATGAAACATCATCCCATTGTCCTCTAAATCATCTCCGTTATTGAATGCGGTGCAATCCACACCTGGCTCCAACCCTGGAGAGCTTCGGCAGCCTCTATCTCTCCCTCTCTCTCCATCTCTCTCTCTGTAAATGCAGGATTAGCCATTGAAAGAGCATTCTTGGTTATCAAATTCATACAAACGGCTTTTGCTTTTGTGTAGTGCTTTTAATTAAATCCTACTGGGGGGCTGGAACTGACCTTTTGAGTGGAGAACTGATTAAGTACACAATGGCCAGTTATTTCTGAACCACAGTCTGTTGCATAGAGCCACTGATTAACTTTCTGTTTAGGATGACTTGGCTTGAATCTCATTCACACACAGGCCAAGGAGAGGAGAAAAAAAAGGAGTAATCAATTCTGGTTTAGAATGTAGATTAGGAGCGATAGCATCGGGTAATTAACAGGGGTAAGGGTGGCATTTCGTATGTGAAGTACAGTGAAAAAGGGCTTATTTGAGAACCGAGATGGATATTTAAGAGGATAAAGGTGAAATCGGGGTGGTTAGCTTTTCTTTGAAAGGATTAGTGGATTGTTATCGTGCACCCCATGAAAAGCTCAGTGCAATTATGGCAGATGTGCGTGATCATAATGGCCAGAGTGCCAGCAAAGTTTCCACTTTGAAACACTTGAAATCGCTGCTAATATGTGAGAATAAGCGGAAAAATCATATCATAATGTTCAAAATGAAATTATATATATATATATATATATATATATATATATATATATATGGCAAAGCTGAATTATCAGCAGCCATTCCTGCAGTCTTCAGAAATCATTCTAATATGCTGATTTGATGCTCAAAAAAATTATTTGATAAATATAAAGTTCAAAAGAACAGTATTATTTTAAATAGTAAACTTTTTTTAACATTTTATAAAAGTCTTTACCACCACCATTGATTAGTTTAATGCATCCTTGCTGAATAAAATGATTCATTTATTTAAAAAAGTATCTTACAGACCCAAAATCTTTTGAAAAGTAGTATATTTATTATTTATTTGTTGTATTTTTTAAATTATTATATTTAAAAAAATTAAGACATTTTATTCTTTATTTTCCCTTATGTTAATTTGTTTCAAAAGGTGATAGAATGAAAAACTGCAGAATAATTTTCTAGTTTATAGAAGATGATGTATTACTATGGCATTAATGTTCTACGTTTCTACATGTAATTTTTATTTGAATGAAATATGTGTTTTTCCTTGGTGCTCATTTGTTGGTGTTTATCTCGATTAGGGTGGATCTGAGTTGCGAGAGGGTCTCTCTCCTCAACCCTCTGGGCGTCATCTCACACGGTGCTGCAGGGTACAGCCTGCCCCAGAAGAGACCCTCACTGGACCCTCCCACAGTCCTGGTGAGACCACATAACCCAACTGCAGTGCTCCAGACGGTTGAGCAAACAACGCTACAGACACATCCGGTCTTGGAAGGTGTATGTTTAGATGCATACACCCTTTTTTTTTTCTAACCGAACCATCTGTTACTATGCTACTCTACAGTTAGAATCTTGTAACCTAAATACATACACTACTGTTCAAAAGTTTGGGGTTGGTAGTACTTTTTTAATAAATTGATATTATTTATTTAGCAAGGACACATAAAAGGTGACAAAATGACGTTTGTAAGACTTCTATTTCAAATAAGTGTTCTTTTGAGCTTACATAAAAGCAGCAGAACCGTCATCGTTGAAAATAATAAGAAATGTTTCTATTATTTATTTATTTATTTAGTCATTTAGCAGACGCTTTTATCCAAAGCGACTTACAAATGAGGACAACAGAAGCAATCAAAACTAACAAAAGAGCAACAACGTGCAAGCGCTATTAGAAGTCTCAGTTAGCCTAACGCAGTACAGATTATTATTATTATTATTATTATTATTATTTTTATTTTTTTTAAATAAAAAGACAGATAAAATAAAATTAGAATAGAGAGTGCTAGAGTTAGAGGGTCAAGGAAAGACACTGAAGAATTATGACACTGAAGAATGAAAATTCAGATTTGCTATAACAGATATAAATTACATTTCAAGATATATCAAAATTGAAAACATCTGATTTAAATTATAGTATTTCATAAAACATTTTTGATAAAAATGCATTCTTGGTGAGCATAAGAGACTTTCGGTGTGAATTAGATACATGAATTTGCAATGTTATGATTTACACAGAAATTGCCATTTGCCTTTTTGACCTTTGCTCTATCCTTAGCACCTGCTGTATGCGGTCAGACACCCAAGGTGCAAACAGAAGTAGAGATGTCACATTAGATCAGCGGAAATATGGCAATATGGCACCCACATGTTCACTTCCCCTCTTTTTTTGTCTTTGTTTCACCTCTCCTTCAAAGAGTCAGTGTTCCCAGGACAGCATATGTTTGATCAACAACACTCTGCTTCAATTTTGGACACTAATCCACTCCTCGCTGGACCTACTCCCATGGGCTCCATTCAGCCTCCAGGAAATGAGAGTGACCCCTGGAGGCCCAGCCTAGCTTTGCAGGGGCCCACGGATCTGTCAAAGCCTGGGACTCCCCACCGTGGGCAAAAGCCTCTCCAGAAACATCCATCAGCTCAGTCTTGCTGCTCCTTTATTGCTCTCTCTGGACCACAGGCACAGGTAATATTCAAGGACATAGCATAATGGCCACTCCTGTCCATTGCGATTTGATTGGTTAATGTGTGTCTTATGAAGGATGTTAACCTCTTCTGATGCTCAAGGAATTTTGCTTTCATAAATACTCTTCAGATCTCTTACCTTATCTTTAGGTTTAGTGTACTTTGCCAAATTAAGTAACAAGTGCCTATTTGCCCTGCTTATAAGTTATTTTATTTGTTGAACCTGCAGCCAAGTGGTTCACATTGCTGTTACTTATTACACTGTTGCATGTATGGAAAACGTTCAATTTAAATCTGTTTTTGACACAAATAGAAGAAACAAAATACCATGTAAATACATTTAATGTCTACTGTAAATACATCAATGCACTTCATAGTAGTAATCGAATAAATTATAGTAGGCCAGTTTGTTCTCATGGACAGATACGGACAGGCACAGCTGTGTAGCAGCACAGGCTACGCTGCCCTCTAGTGTTTAAAGGCAGTTTTGGGCAATTACTCTGTTCCCACTTTGGTTTCAGTTGGCTGAGCTGAATTATTTCACCATCAAGGTCATTAGAGTTTGCTTTTCCTTTTTTTTAATTGGATCTGTACACACACTTCTAATATAATCTGAGTATTATTTATCTTTTTTTAAATTTTATATTTACACATTTATACACAATTGAGTTGTGGAGGTGACCTTGTTTATGTGATATTTTCTGTTCCTAGCATGAATTGTTATATTAAGCACAGTGCCCTTTGACTTAGACTCTTCCTCTGCCTGTCAATCAAAGAAAATCACTGGCTGCCAGCTCTTTACAGGCCCCCTCCTGATTGCCCAAATCACCAAACACAGAGCAAATCACAGAGTCAATCTGTCTTCACCACGAGTGGCAGGGAACTTCATTGGTTAAGCTTTTAGTTCAGTTTTTATTTAGACCTATTGAGATTTTTTTTTAATGCTGACTGAAATATCAAGATTGTTAATTTGACATTTTGAAAATTAGTACTATTTTTGATTTTTCTTGCAATTTATACTACTGTTCAAAAGTTTGGGGTCAGTAAGATTTTTTTATGTTTAATTTGTTTTTGAAAGAATTTTCTTATGATCACCAATTTGATAAAAATACATAAAAATACTAATATGTTGATATATTATTATAATTTAAAATAACTTTTTTCATTTGTAAATTAATTTATTCTTGTGATGGCAAAGCTAAATTTTTTAGCAGCCAGTACTTCAGTCTTCAATGTCACATGATCATTTGTGACACTGAAGACTGTATCTTTCTTATATGCTGATTTGGTGTTCAAGATACATTTTTTTTTTTTTTATTATCAATGTTGAAAACAGTTGTACTGCTTAGTAACTTTGTGGAATCCATGAGACATTTTTCAGAATATTTTTGATAAATAGAAAGTTCAAAAGAACATAGTTTATTTGAAATAGAAATCTTTCTAGATGTCTTTCCTGCCACTTTTGATCATTTTTATGCATCCTGACCTCAAATTTGTGTAATGGTAGAATTTAAAAAATATTTGGTAAAGACCATCTTTCCATTTCTTCACTCAGTGTTTCACTACATGTAAAATAATGTAACTTTATATAACTTTCTTTAATCCAGCAAGCCTCAGTGGCCTCTTAGCATGGCTGATCTCTTATTACCAACTGCAGCACGTATCCATTTCTAATAACAGCCTCCATCCCACTCAGAAACCTGCTGTGCTGGTAAGAGCTGTTGCCAGGATGGTGCAGAGTGCCAAGCCAATGGCTGTTGCCAGGGGGATGCCCATTGCTGCAAGGCAGCCAGCAATTGCCAAGTCTAAGATATCTGCCAAAACTCCACCAGCGCCAGGGATGGTGGGAAGAAATGTGGGTCAGAAGGTCAAGGTGCAGCCCCAAACTCCTCCAGCTACTCAAAAACTTCCCACAAAGCCGCTAAACATGACAAACAACAAAGAGGTCAGTATGATGTCTGTGACAGTCACAACTTTATTCAATTAAAAACCTTTATGTTAGCTGTGTTGTACTGTTTAGCATCATTTCACAGTTTTTGGGTCAATACGTTTGAAGACTTTATAGCAGCTCTCTCTCTCTCATTTTCTCTGGACTGGATATGAAAGTGTGTGGTAATAGAGCCTTTCACCCCATACTCAAGGTCAGGTAGTCTGAGTGAAAGCTGTTCATTAGACCAATTATTACCTCTAACAGTGCAGTCAGGAGGAAATCAATAGCCACTGTCAGGGCTGTTTCAAAGCTTTGCTTTGAAAATCAATCAGTCCGTCTTCTATATGCATTCTCCTCCTTCAGTCATGTTCAGACAGCAGACATTTGCCGATATCAGCAAGGATTTTTGTATTTAAAAAAAGCTTTAATTATATTTAGCAGAATGTCTGTGCCTTAAGCAATATCAGAACACAAGAACTTATAGTGATTTTTCTTTTTAATGAAGTGTTCATTATAAAATAAATTAAGCACTAATAAATGTCCAAGCTTGTTGTGATTATACCATTGAATTGTTTATTATCAGTTTTGTTATCCTTAGTGTGAAGAGGAGGCGTTCTACATGGAGAGGCTGCAGGAACAGATGCGACTGAGGGAGCAGGTTATCAAACAGAAAGAACGGATGAGATCTAGACGGGCCGCAAACAAGAAGCATCTGCGGCAGGAGCGATTCCAAACTGATAGTTCCAGCGGACACTGGAACAACAACCAAAATCAACAGAAACAGCCGTGTGTCTTGGGTTCCTGCCCTCGGAAGGTTACGCACCAGCATCCCTTCCATAATCCCCCTCACTGTCTCGTCCTGGAGCGCCATCCAGAAATCCAGCCCTTGCCTTCACAGCAGCACCAGTACCAGGTTGTAGTACCCCCACTTCATCCACCATGGCAACAAGCTCCACCGACACGAGGGATTCCAGCAGGCCGTGCAGCAGAGCTGCAGCATAATCAGCCTCATCAGAGGGGCACAGACAGGGTGGTGTTACAGGGAATGGAGCAAGTCCCAGATCAGATGAACCAACAGTACAGTATTGATGAAGTCTGGCCAGGACGCAAGAAGAAGTGTGAGCCGAGAACTTCTGACGGGCTTGTTCCCACCAAAATTAGAGTGATCAAACACCTCAGCCCAGTTGTAAGTACTGTTCTTTCCCATGAATACCAGCTACAATTATTATCTGTGAATTAATTAGCCAAAATATCTACCAACAAAAAACTAATCACACGTGGTGTTACATGATTTGAGATTTACAGATTATTGGCTGTTACAAAATTTTAAAATATTTATTTTGAAGTGTCCAATAACTGATGTGCAGAACCGATTTTTAAATATTGTTTTGTTTCTGCACTAGTGACACAATAGTAACTAAATGGTAAAACTTTAAATAAAGTTCATTAGTCAGTCCTCGCACCTTATTGCTATGTGTCAAGGATTTCTATAATGTAAGCATGAATGAATTTAAAGTTAATTATTAAAATTACTAATTTTTGCAAACAACACTTTAAAATGCAAAAATTAACATTGGGGTGATTTAATGAGATACGTAATTTTCCAAACTGAATTAATAAATAAAATTATATTAATATATACAGTAATATAATCTAATATCCTCCTCTTCCATTGGTCAGACAAACAATAGATTGATCACTATTTTTTTAAATCTATTTCCTGTTACCTCTGACATATTTTTATCTCTACAACATATTGCCTATTGGTGCTGTTTCCACAATATAGATTGCATGTACAGTGCATATAGTATTGCATATATAAGTGAGAGCAATATGTACATGATTAGATATCGAGGTAAAAGATTTCCTTTCTATGATTTCTCCTTTCAAAACAAGCTCATATATGAATTCCATCTTCCCCATGCGACATCACACAACATTCTCCTTTCATCTCGTCTCTCCTGTGTAGCCGCCCTTTCTCTCCCTTCTTTCCTCTCCATAACAGGTCCTGAGATGAGAGGCACGTGAGCTTTGCGGGCCGATGAAGATAACAGGGTGTCAGTCTTAATAGAGGTTGTGGGGGGGGAGAAATGCGGAGAAATCTCTGCAGACAGCCGAATCGATGAGGTTGCATTTAACAGAGTGGTGCGGGCCAGCTGAAAGACAGATCAGCAAGATGCTACCCAGGGACATTGTTCCGCTGTCAGTCTCATACTCGCTGACAATGTTATCTTTCTCCCTCTCTCAAGTATCAAGTATCTTTCAGGTGTTCAGAATTGGATGTCACCCCCTGAAGACGTGCAATTAATCTTTGGTGTGTTTGCAGGCAAGAATATGTGTGTGGGCACGTTCTCTTAATACCTGTAAATAGAGAGTTGCTAGTATGGCGGATTTGGATTGAAGAGCTTAGCCACAGATAAGGGAAATTAATTTTTCATCAGGAATAATAGCAGGCGTGCCAACAGGAGGGAACACAAAGCAGGAGTGAGGGCGAGCGGGGAATTTGTCAAGTGTTGTCACCCCGGGATAATACTGCTTAGTGTGTGATTGGTGTAATGGAGGGCTGTGATTTCTATGGAGGGGGATTAATCACTTTACACTGTGCTGAGAGCAGCAGAATACAGATAGCACTGTTTCACTGCATCAGATCGTGCTGCTTTGATTTTGGATGTCCTTGGGACATGTTTATATAGTCTAAAGATGCATTCATACTTAATGCATCAAAACAGGTGTATCCAGAGCAGTAAACCAAATTGGATTTAAACCTCCATAAAATGGAACTTCATACTTGGATAAGTAATAAATGCCTTGACTTTACCCAAAAGTGGTTTCATTGGTTAATTCATCCCACTCAAAGCAGCTAACTGAATGTAAAGTGAAGACTTTGACTAGAAAGTATGCATTTGTAATTGTATGGATTCAGACTGGGTACAAACATTATGGCAACAAGTTTTTTCTTTGGTTCTATGCAGCTGTTGCAGCTCCACACCATTTAACACATAAACTACTTTTGAAAAGTTTCAGTAGGATTTATTTTTTATTTTTTTTTACTTTTATTCAACGAGGAGATATTAAATTTATCAAAAGTGACAGTAAAGACATTTTATAATGTTGCAAAAGGTTACTGTTTCAAATAAATGCTCAAGATTGCTCAAAAATGTATTCCAGTTTCCACAAAAACATTAAGCAGCACAACTGTTCAACATTGATAATAATTAGAAATGTTTCTTCAGCTCCAAATCAGCATGATTTCTGAAGGATCATGTGACATGGAAGACTGGAGTAATTGCTGCTGAAAATTAATCTTTGCCATCACTGGAATATATTACTTATTGAAATATAAAAATTCACAGTATTACTGTTTTTACTCGCTTGGTGAGCATAAACGGTTTTCAAAAACACAAATAATGTTGCTGACTGACTGCAAACTAAAGAATGGCATTGTATTAATTAAGGATGTCAAATAGGTAAAATTTTGTATCTCAAATTATTTGCATTAGATGCCGATTAAGTAATCAAATAAATCATGTATCAATATTTGCAGAGGAAACAAAGATTTGCCCCCCAAATAAATAACTTCAAAAACATTATATTATATTTGAAGTTGAAGTTAATAGTTAAAAATAGTTCAGCTCTCAAGGCCTTTTTTGTTGCACTCTGTTTTTTAATGTGTCCGTTGTAAACAGCTCTTGACACATTCTGTATCCGCTGCTCTCAGTAGGTGTTGTTTGGAAGTAGTAGTAGTTTATTGTGGTCTAGCGAAAACTTGAATGTGTAACTTTACTTGAATCTTGAATTATTTGCATTTTTATTAGAGGTCGACCGATTGATCGGCCGATTTTTGGCATTTTTTAATTAATCGGCATCCGCCGATTGTGCTGCAAATTAGGCCGATTAATATACAGGCGCGTCTGCAAGCAACCATGACCCTGCCTCGTGCGGCAAGCAGATTGCCATTCCACTGGCACAACGGATAACCCTGTGATGTCCCCCTCTGCCTGCTAACTTTTTGAAGAGAGAACTACCTGGTAACTCCCCAGGAAAATGGTAAGACTTAAGTTCTTATCCTTGTTCTTAATCTAGCCTTGTATTTCATTGGTTAAATATGATGCTACTTTTGGAGAGAGAATGAGAATAACATTTGAAAAAAGAATGTGAGTAACTTTTTGTAACTGTATAGTTAACAAGCCTTCAATGAGCTCTAGTTCAGGCTAATGTTGCATTTAAGCACGGGTACCAAAACCTCGTACCGAGCCGAGCGGCTAAATTATTATTGTAGCCTGCATTGTATAGATAAGTTCCGACGTTATCAATTCTGTTTCTGTACTGGAGAATTTCTCTCCCTCTGAGGCTGCGTGTGAGACGGAGCCACTCATAGTCTGCAGCCATGCGGTGTTCACACACAACTTCAGCTAACGATGGCACATGCACGCACACAGTTAAGCTTTACTACCTTGACAATAATGCAGCCTGTTCATTATCATAATAAAATACAGTCAGTCAAACATGGGAAAAAACACACTGCTCAGTTTAAATATGTAGTAAAATCTGTGCCGTTAAGCGTTATCACCGTATACCCGTGATGTTATGCAAAACATTTTACGTGGATATTGGAACGCGAGTGAAGTAGCCTACATAATAAATAATATTTTGGCATTAAAATACATCACGAATACGGAAACATTTGATTTTGTGTTGAATGAGAGACCCAACGTTGGTTTCAGTTTCGTTTTAGCCTAAATTAATTCGTTTTGGCTTGTCGTTTATAGCTAGCTTCTTATATTTTTAATTCGTGTTCTTTTTAAAATAGGGTGATATCAGGCAAATTGGGCCATCAGGTAAAATGGGCCATTTAAGGTTGAAGTGTCTTATCTTTTTAAAAGTTAACAGCCAATGACTGCAAATAATTTCAAACTGTTGCCATAACAGTACTTGACATTAAACAAATGAATTTATTGGTCTGAGGATGCTAACGGGGGAGGGGCAATGCCTCATTCTGAGACCACACCAGAAAAAGGCAAGGTGAGTGGCCTGACATATCCAATATTACTTCTCAATAATAAGGATGATAAATCAATAAAAAACAAATGCACATTTAGAAATAATGATTCATAAACCATGTCTTGATGGCCCCTCTGAGATAAAATACTGATTTTGTTAAATAATCAAGATTTTTATAAAGAAAAATAATTTTTAGTTACTGGCCCAATTTACCTGAATGTTTTAAGATAAACTGAGCCATTAAGTTCAGTTAAAATGGGCCACCTTCTGAGTTGACTTTAAGTAGAAATTCTGGTGGTTTTTCCTTTTAAAAAAATATTTATATTATTATATATTGTATTTTAGCGTTTGTGACATACCTTTTTAACATTTTATTAAAGACAGCATGAAAAACAGAAAGGAAAGACGAGGGTCAGAAAGGAACATAAAGGAGATAGAAAGGATGTCCGCCAGGGATGGGGCAAAAAATACAATCAGTGGGTAGAAGAGAGGCCCATGAGACTTGATTTTATTACCAAAACGAGAGAGGCCCATGAGAAAAAGAGCCAAGCCTCCTTCTTACCTTCTCACCAGTCAGGAACACCTTGACTACATAAACACAAAGACAAAAAAGCAACAGAAGGGAAAGCAACCAAGGGGAAAAAAGCAAGGTAAGAAGAACCACAGAGAAGACAAAGAAAGGTTTGAGTGTCTTATACCTCATCTGTTTGAAATTATTTGCAGTCATTGGCTGTTAACTTTTAAATTGTTGCCATAGCACTAATTGCTACTGTTACAAACCCGATTCCAAAAAAGTTGGGACACTGTACAAATTGTGACTAAAAACAGAATGCAATGATGTGGAAGTTTCAAATTTCAATATTTTATTCAGAATACAACATAGATGACATATGCAATGTTTAAACTGAGAAAATGTATCATTTTAAGGGAAAAATAAGTTTATTTTAAATTTCATGGCATCAACACATCTCAAAAAAGTTGGGACAAGGCCATGTTTACCACTGTGTGGCATCCCCTCTTCTTTTTATAACAGTCTGTAAACGTCTGGGGACTGAGGAGACAAGTTGCTCAATTTTAGGAATAGGAATGTTGTCCCATTCTTGTCTAATACAGGCTTCTAGTTGCTCAACTGTCTTAGGTCTTCTTTGTTGCATCTTCCTCTTTATGATGCGCCAATGTTTTCTATGGGTGAAAGATCTGGACTGCAGGCTGGCCATTTCAGTACCCGGATCCTCCTCTTACGCAGCCATGATGTTGTAATTGATGCAGTATGTGGTCTGGCATTGTCATGTTGGAAAATGCAAGGTCTTCCCTGAAAGAGACAACGTCTGGATGGGAGCATATGTTGTTCTAGAACTTGGATATACCTTTCAGCATTGATGGTGCCTTTCCAGATGTGTAAGCTGCCCATGCCACATGCACTCATGCAGCCCCATACCATCAGAGATGCAGGCTTCTGAACTGAGCGCTGATAACAACTTGGGTTGTCCTTGTCCTCTTTAGTCCGGATGACATGGCGTCCCAGTTTTCCAAAAAGAACTTCAAATTTTGATTCGTCTGACCACAGAACAGTTTTCCACTTTGCCACAGTCCATTTTAAATAAGCCTTGGCCCAGAGAAAACGCCTGCGCTTCTGGATCATGTTTAGATATGGCTTCTTTTTTGACCTATAGAGTTTTAGCCGGCAACGGCGAATGGCATGGTGGATTGTGTTCACCGACAGTGTTTTCTGGAAGTATTCCTGAGCCCATGTTGTGATTTCCATTACAGTAGCAGTCCTGTATGTGATGCAGTGCCGTCTAAGGGCCCGAAGATCACGGGCACCCAGTATGGTTTTCCGGCCTTGACCCTTACGCACAGAGATTGTTCCAGATTCTCTGAATCTTTGGATGATATTATGCACTGTAGATGATGATAACTTCAAACTCTTTGCAATTTTTTTCTGAGAAACTCCTTTCTGATATTGCTCCACTATTTTTCGCCGCAGCATTGGGGGAATTGGTGATCCTCTTGCCATCTTGACTTCTGAGAGACACTGCCACTCTGAGAGGCTCTTTTTATACCCAATCATGTTGCCAATTGACCTAATAAGTTGCAAATTGGTCCTCCAGCTGTTCCTTATATGTACATTTAACTTTTCCAGCCTCTTATTGCTACCTGTCCCAACTTTTTGGAATGTGTATCTCTCATGAAATCCAAAATGAGCCAATATTTGGCATGACATTTCAAAATGTCTCACTTTCAACATTTGATATGTTATCTATATTCTATTGTGAATAAAATATAAGTTTATGAGATTTGTAAATTATTAAATAAAAGCATTCCTTTTTTATTCGTAATTTGTACAGTGTCCCAACTTTTTTGGAATCGGGTTTGTACATTTTGTTCATGAAATGTATGTTTTATTGATTAAATTGTTTGAAATTAATGTTTTAATGCAATTCAAATAGATGTTCTAATGTAATTTAAATGTAAATTTAGATGCAGTGTTCTGTTATATTATAAAATTAAACATAATTAAATGTGTTTTATCAGAAATGTCTCTATTTCACTTTGCAGTTTGACTGGCCCATTTTTGCTGATCGGCCGGCCCATTTTACCTGAACACTGCCATCTCAAAAAATGTGGGGCAGCTAATGTTTCAAAACCTGTAGGGCCTGAACAATTTTATTTTATTACATCAATTCAACACAAAAATATTAAAAACAGTCCTTATTAATCATAAGAACACAGTTAAATGTCATACATGGGTTTTTTGTTAGTGTTCCAAGCAATTAACAAAAAAGTGGCCCAATTTGCCTGATATCACCCTACTGTTACTTGAAAGAATGCGTTGTGGAGTGAGGGGAACTAAAATAGCCTAGCTATGTTTACAGTGTTTATTATAATGTTTGTAAACATTTCGCGTCGGCATTAGGCCTATTTCTGAATTAAATAATAAAATGCGACTTATACACGACTTTTCTCTCTCTCTTTCTCTCTCTCTCTAATAAACGCAATTAAATAAAAAACCTTTTTAAATATTTTGATAAATTACTAGGAAAAAAAAGACTTTTTAAACCATTTAACTGATTGTATTAATCGGTCAAAATTCTTACGGTCGGTTAACCGGTTAAAATGAACATCCCTGTGAAAGCAGTGGCGAGTTTCCAAAGAACTGCGACACGCTGTCACGTGGATTATGGAGCTCTCAACTCCGCGCTGTCAATATGATTGAATGGGTATAAGTAGAGAGCGTTTGTAATTCACATAAGCATACAACATTAGTGAATATCACAAAAGACTAGCAAATATGGAATTTAACCCAATAAAAAAAGTTCAGACTCAGAACAAGTGTTCAATTGAAGTTCAGGTGTTGTATATAGTTTTGTTCACTTCAGACCAAAAATTAAGAAATGCTGCTGGGTGCTACTGTGTAACACTACTCTTGTTTATTTGATTTATTATATTATTTATTTTATTTATGTAAGTTTTTGTGCACAAAAAAAAAAAAAACTTTTTTTCCTAGATTTTTGATTACCTGCTGTGTATTTATTATTTAATGTATACATTATTTTTTATTTAAATTATACAAGTGCACTGATTGGACAGGCTTGCTTTGTTTAATAAATGTTTAATTTAAGCAATTTTATGTATCACTTTACTTCTTATTGCCTGACTTAGATTTTATGAGATAAAGGGGAAAAAAAAGAAAGAAAGAAAGAAAGAAAATCGGCACCATATATCGGCCATCGGCTGCCCTGATTTCTAAATATCGGCATAGGCATCGGCCAGATAAAAACCCATATCGGTCGACCTCTAATTTTTATTGTGTTTTTGTTTTGTGTTAAATAATAAATAAATGCTTGTGTTGACAAATCTAATCCTAATACAAACAACACAGACTGTCCCATAGACCATGTGGGAAAAATCAATTATGTTCAGGTCTGTTCTCCTGCAGGAAATGTTGTGATGTTGTCTAACATCACAACATAGTCTGTGGGAGTGCCATTGTTGTACAACACTGTAGGCCAGTTGTTTTGACTGTAGGTCTGGGGATGCCCACTGCTTTCACAGCAGTGTAGTGGTCAGGTGTGACATTGAGCCCCAGCCAGCCGAGAGAGGTGCGGAACTTGAAGCAGAGAGAGTCACGAGGACTCCTGATTTGTTTATGCTCATTAAGCTCTGAGGTGGGAGGTGGGACACTCTCGGCAGGACAACAGGAAAGTTGCAGCATGGGAAGATCAGCAAGACACATGGAAGTGGACTAAAAATACACTGAGAGCTCCAGTCCATCCTTAGACCTGCATGCCACCATTGGGGATAGAAAAGAACTTAATAAGAGGGAAAAAGATTCATATTAAATGGATAGTTTGCCCAAATATAAACATTTTGACATCATTTAGGCTACTCACCCTCATGTCGCTCCAAACCAGAACACAAAAAAGATATTTTGAACCAAACACTTGCTGGAAGCCATTGACATCCATAGTATTTTTTTCCATACTATACTAATGAATCAAGACATAAGTTATAACTGTTCCTTTCCTTTCCTTTTTTTTTTTTTTTTTTTTTTTTAACATTCCTGTTTTTGTTGTTGTTGCCGTTTTTTTTTTTTTTTTTTGCCACAGAGTGTGAGTTGTGATCTCACACCACAGACGAGCAAAGAGACTAACGCAGTGACTAAAATGAAGCCCAGAATTGTCACCTTCAAAATGCCTGATTCATCGCCACCTTCATTTCTGCAACACAGTCTCAATTTAAACTGTCCCAAACAGGGAAGGGGATCCGGCCCAAACCAGCCCCAGGATGAGGTAATTGTGTCTCTGTCCTTATCATGTTGTGAATGTGGGCGAGTACTCCACTATATTCTTTAATCCTTATAATTTATTGTCAATATTCCTGTTCACAGAAAAAACGCAGAAAATCGAACCTGGTCCGAATTTTTTTTACAATAGACGAAAGTTTCGGAGGCAGTGTGTAAATGTGATTGAGACAACGTGAGGTCGTATTTATTTTTTAATGTGAAAATTTCGGACGAGAATTTGGACTTTGAGGTCTGTAAGATCTATTGACCATACTGTATGTCCGTCCCTTACAGCCTTGTTTCCATTAGTGTAAAATTAAATATGGCGTCTACCCTCACAAAGGTCTATTCTTTTGTTAGTCAATAGAGTCAAAAAACATTGCGGCATCTCGTCTGTATTGAAACATCAGCAGACGCCAGAAGGGCAAACTAAATTGGTCGTCTCGGCATGCGCCTGGCGCTCACTGCAGGTTGTTGTTCAGGGGCGAGGTATAGTCGGAGAGGGCCAGATGGGCAGTGCCCACTTGGTGCCAGGCAAACAGACGAGCAGCAGAGCAGAAAGACGGGGGAGAGAATGGGCAAGGCTGCAGACCTGGTGTCAGTTGAAGGGCTTTCTTCATCAACCGCTGGGGTCCATCTGAAAAACCTGCTGATGTCAGTAAGACCCATTCAGGTAGGTCAAATCCCCGCTCCCCTGCCAGCTCCACCACTCACTGTCAGGCCCGTCTACTCACCCTGGAAAGCTGATACGATCAGTGCAATTTACTGTGAAACAGCTTAACCCCTTTGTGAAAGTTAGTGCGGTTAATGACACGCTGTCCTGGTGTAGATGTTTGAAATAAAACGAGCAGGCAGTTTCATAAGATTGGCACTGCATTCTTCTGCCTTTGGTGTTTGTCTCCTTGGAAACATCTTCGATTTCTCATTGTTTGAAGTATCTTCTAAAATGATTCCAGTGATGTCATCAAAAGTACAGTATGGTCGCTGGATATAAATGCTCTTCCGTCTACCTTTATGTAATTTGGTAAAACTGTAGGTTCAGTTTGTTAACATGCAGTAGGTGCCATGTATAATTTTTGACAGAAATGAAAACGAGGCTGTGAGGAATACAGGTGCAGTGTGTTCTAAGGGGTAAGTAGTAGTTTAATGACATATTAGGGTTTTAGTAAGATGAAAAGAAATAAGTTTCTAATGCTTAATGGCGATACTGAGCTTTCAGCAGCCGTAGTGTCATGATCCTTCAGAAATCATTCTAATTTGCTTGCTGCCCAAGAAAATTTTCAGTTGTTCTGCTTAATATTTTTGTGGAAACTGTGATACATTGTCTTCAGGATTATTTCATGAATAACAAGTTCAAAAGATCACATTTATTTAAAATAGGAGTTGTTTGTTGTATATTGTTTTATATGTATGTATATATTAGTGCTGTAAAACGATTAATCGCGATAAATCACATCCAAAATAAGTTTTTGTTTACATAATATATGTGTATGTATTGTGTATATTTATTATGTATATATAAAGACACACAAATACAGCATATATTTTGAAAATACTTACATGTATATATTTATATTCATATAAATGATATCATATATAAATATATTTAGTATATAAACGTAACATATCTTTCTTGAATATATGCATGCATGTGTTTGTATTTATATATACACATAATAAATATACACAGTGCACAGTTTAACAAATACAGTGCCTATAGAAAGTCTTCATACCCCTTAATTTTTTACACATTTTATGTTGTGTTATGTTAAACTGCTTTAAATTACTTTTTTCCCCACATAAATCTACACCCCACTCACCATAATTACAAAGCAAAAATCGATTTTATCACAACTTTGCAAATTTATTAAAAAGGAAACACTGAAAAAAGGACATTGCACAATTCTTCATACCCTTAACTCAAAACTTAGTTAAAGCACTTTGGCAACAATTACAGCCTCAGGTCTTTTTGGGTATGATGCAACAAGCTTTCTCTTTTTTTTTTTTTTTTGCCTTCTCTTTAGATCATCTCAAGCTCTGTCAGGTTGGCTGGCGACCATTGGTGGACAGCCATTTATAGGTTTCTCCAAAGATATCTGATTGGCTCCAAGTCCCAGCTCGAGGATGTTCATAGAGTCATCCCTAAGCCTCTCCTGCATTGTCTGCTGTGTGCGTAGGGTGATTGTCATGTTGGAAGGTGAACTTTCAGCCCAGTCTGAGGTTCTGAGCACTCTGAACCAGGTTTTCATTAAAGATATCTCTGTATTTAGCTGCATTCAGCTTTCTGTCTTCTCTGATCACTTCCCCAGTCCCGGCCGCTGAAAAACACCCCCACTGCATGATGCTGCCGCCACCGTGCTTCACTGTTGGGATGGTGTTATGCAGGTGATAAGCAGTGCTTGGTTTCCCTCAGACACGAATAAGGAATTGAGGTTCATCAAACCAGAGAATAATTTTTTTCATAGTCTGAGTGTTATTTGGGTGTATTTTTGTAAATTCCAATCAGAGTTTCATGTATATCTTTACTGAGGAGAAGCTTGAGTTTGGTCACTTTGCCATTAAGCCGAGATCGGTGGAGTGTTGCAGTGATGTTTGTCCTTCTGTAAGTTTCTCCCATCTCCATATAATATCATGGAGCTCAACCAGAGTGAACATCAGTGTCTTGATCACCTCTCTAACCAAGTCCCTTCTCCTTCGATTGCTCAGTTTGGCCAGGAGGCTAGATCTAGGAAGAGTCCTGATTGTTTCAAACTTCATCCATTAAGGATTATGGAGGCCAAATGCTCCTGTGAACTTTCAACACAGCAGAATTTTTTTGTAATCTTCCCCAGATCTGTCTCAACACCATCCTGTCTCTCAGCTCTGCAGGCCATTCATTTGACCTCAGGGCTTAATTTTTGTTCTGGCATCCATTTCAGCTGTTAAACTTTGTATAGACTGGCGTGTGTGCCTTCCCAAATCATGTCCAATCTACTCAATTTGCCACAGGTTAACTCCAGTCGGAGTATAGAAACATCTCAAAGATGATCCAGTGATCTAGATTTCAAGTGTCAAAGCAAAGGGTATGAAGATTTTTTCAGTGTTTCCTCATTTGCAAAGTTATGAAAAATCAGGTTTTTGCTTTGTCTTTATGGTGAGTGGGGTGTAGATTTATGTGGGGAAAAAAGTAATTTAAAGCAGTTTAACAAAAACAACATAACAAAATGTGAAAAAATGAAGGGGTATGAAGACTTTCTATAGGCACTGTATATTATATAAATAAAAACGTTTATTTTGGATTCAATTAATCGTTTGGCAGCACTATATATGTAGATGGATGGATGGATGCAAAAGTGCCATCTGAGATTTTCTTCTAAAATGAGCATTTTTTTTTCTCTCATTCTCTTATGTGTCGGTTCAGTAATTTCACTTTAATATATTTAATACATGTTTTTACGATAATTTTTGCTCAGTTTACTTATTTTATCTTTGTTGTATTGATTCAAAAAACAAAAATCTTACTATTTAGAAAGCTAAATGAAGTTACAGCAACACAAAAACTCTTGAAGAGGTGAGAAATGTGGCCACAAGTGAGACTAACGTTAAATAGAGAGACACCAAAACAATAATACATTTTTAGAAAGGAAGTTAATCATGTTTAACCTAACAGTATGTGGCATCTTCTCTTATAGTTTTCATTACTGACGTCTATCTGTTTTGAGAGCATGCCACAGAATGCATTTTTGGCATTGATATGTAATTACTTGTAATGCACAAGCCTCTCAGATGGCTGAGCAGGAAGTATATAGTAAGCTCTGAGGATGAAGTATTCCCCCATAGTTCCCCATCCTGACTGCAGCCAATCACCTGCTGCTGCCTGGTCTGTTGATGTGCCTGTCTGCACAGTATGACTCTATCCCTGGTGTGCGCGGATCTAAAGACTTGACGGGGTTGAGAGGCGTTCGGCTGTCATGTTGTGCATTACTGCACAGAGAGTGAGAGGTGATTGTTCACTCGTTGACACAGAGGCATCATAGCATTGCCTTGAGCAATGCTTGCACGGTAGTCATCTGAATCACAGGTTTTTATGTGTTTTGATCAGTGTGTGTTTTCTTTCTTCCAGATTAAACAATTTATCCCTTTTTCCTGTGGCTGTCACAGTACATTATATTTGGTTAGCTGATATGCTAATTGGCTAATGTAATAACAGTGTAATAACAAAACAATGATTTTATCAAAAATCAATGATCTTCAAAAATTAGTTTTGAAGAAAAGTAGAAATTACATTATCACTTATTATCATTGTGTTATTATTGCATAAGATGTTCATCTTATTATTACTAGGATTTGTGTTCTTAACGCTCTTTTCACTTGTCTCATCATTTGTGACTGGAATAGTCTTGGTGAGATATGAAGGCATATCTTTTTTCTGAACATGCACTTCCCAAGGCTGCGTAAGGTTATAATTTTATAAAGGTCCACTAGAGGGCGGCCTTTGTCGACTTGTGTAGCTCTAGGTCAAGCTGAATACAGAAAGGTCAAGAGGGACAATTTGCTATGCTGTAAATTTTATGGATGTGGATATTTGGTGGGTTAATTTAAAACAATTAATTTGGCCATTTTTTTAATGTTAGTTTTGAACCTGGTCAAAAACAGTATTTGTATTCCGTTTAAATTCTTATTATAAAACCTATTAGAGTTTAAATGAATCGTAATTCAAATTTAAAGACATTTCTGATAAACTATATTAAAGGAAGTGGTAGACAAAAAACTTTCTCTCGAATCAAAAGGTAACATCTAATATGATTTAAATGACCATGTATATCCAGTATGTGGTATAATTCATATACACATTTTTATTAAACAAATATAATTTTTATGTTTTTTCAGCCATTTTTTACCAAAGGTACAGCAAAATATACACCACTGTTCAAACGTTTGAGGTCACTAAGATTTTTTTTAAAAGTCAGTTTGATCAAAAATTCTGTAAAAACAGTAATATTGTTAAATATTACAGTTTAAAATAACTTTTCTGTTTTAATGCATTTTATTATATATTAATAATATATTAATTAAAATATATTTTATTTTTTGTTCTTGGGATGGCATTATCAAATTATTTTAAGATGCTTATTTGGTGCTCAAGTAATATTTCTTCATATTATCAATGTTGAAGACAGTTGTGCTGCTTAATATTTTTTGTGGAAATCGTGTTACTTTTTTTTCAGGATTCTTTGATTAATAGAATTTTATATTTAATAGCATTAGCATTTATTTGAAATATAACTCTTTTGTAGCATTATAAATGTCTTTACTGTCTCTTTTAATCAATTTTATGCATCCTTGCTGAATAAAAGTAGTAATTTATAAAAAAAAAACTTAAAAAAAAACTTAATGAGCCTAAACCTTTGAACGGTTGTGTAGCTTTGCATTCATTCTCCTTTGTTTTGGGTTTTGGAGTAGCCTATGTTTTTTAGCTTTCACTTGATTGAATTCACTGTAGGGGATCAATGAAACAATCAGTGTGGGATTAATTTAGCAACATCCGTGGTGACAGGATGGGATCTACTCAAAAGTAATTTCCAAGTATTTGCTAAACGTTAGGATCTATACCACCCACAGCGGCCTGCAGTGACCAAACAGCTACCTGGAATGTTAAAGCAAGCGGTTATTACATGCAACAATGCTTCTCAGTGGCCTCTAATGAGCTGGCGGTTTTATGATGTCACAAGCATTACAAAAACACTGCTGACCCTGACAGGCAGCAGGCCCACTGTCACCCTGTAAAAATGGACCGAGAATGCTACTGGAACGTGATAATGGGCGCCAGCCTGGCATCATTACTTTTTAATGAGTGTCTCTCAGGGGTCATACCTTTGATCTGACCTTTATAACCTTCTTTTGACACAGGTGGCTGTCAGGGGAAACCAACGCAGCGCTTTCATGTAAGTAGATGCCATAGTTTCCCAGCATGTTCCTGTTTCATTCATATTTGTTTATGTGTTTTTGGGTACCATATACCATGATGCTTAAGCCCTCTTTTTTCCCTTTTTGTCTCGGCTGTTATAGACCCTTCAGTTCCAGCCTGAGAACAGAGTCTGTTACTGTTCAAACCCATGTCAACTTCATAGTAAGACTGAACCACTGAATTTCTTTGAAATCAAACCGTATCCAACAACATGCTGAGTAGAAAATTGTCAGTGTTCTCACAGGTTTGGCAACGTTTTTGTTATGATGCAGTATTTGCCTTTTTTTGTGATTGTTGAAGACAGTGGTTTGGCATTTTGCTCCTTGGTTTCCATTAAATATCTACACTGCTTGCATGTTCCTGCGTGGCTGTTCATGTTATTTAGCAAGAAACACTCAAATTTGTATGTTCTTTGATATATTTATACTTTATTTTGAGTCACTTTTACAGTCACTCTTACTGATTTATTATTCCCCATAAATGTTTTTCAGTTTCAGTTAAGTTTTGTCTCTGTGGAATGTGCAAATAAAAATGACCTATTAAAACAAAGGTGGCATCATGATGAATTATAGCCTGTTGACAAATGCCAGTAATGTTTTAATAAGCATTAAAGGTGTAGTTCACCCAAAAGGTGTCACTCACCCTCAAGTAGTTCCAAACCTGCATGAATTTCTTTGTTCTGCTGAACACAAACGAAGATATTTTGAAGAATGTGGGTAACCGAACATCTGTTGGTCCCCATTGACTTCCATTTTAGGAAAAAATACTATGGAAGTCAATGGGGACCATCAACTGTTCAGTTGCCCATCGCCATCATCTTCTTTCTTTTTTTTTTTTTTGCTTTTATTTGTTCCATCTTAGGTTATATAGAAAGTAACTATAAGGTAAATGTAGTTATATAATATAAATAATACATATATAGTTACCTTATTCTTAAAAAAAATTGTGATGAAAGAAATTTGTAAAGGCTTGGAACAACTTGGTTGAGTAAATGATGAGAGAATTTTCACTTTTGGGTGAACTATCCCTTTAAGTGGTAATGTTTTTTATGCCCCCAACATAATTAGGTAAAGCACTGCATTTGACACAATCACTGGCAGACTTGCTTTGAATATGAAATGTTTCCCTCCTCTTTCTTCACAAAAGTCTGCCTAGGCAACATGTTTTACTCATGCAGATGTCCAGCACCATCTAGAGGCCAGTTTGCTTGATCTTTTTCAGTTAATTAATAAATTGAACTTGTTTATTTATTTTAAATTGCAAAAAGTTTGAAATGTTAAAGTTGAAATTTAAGCAGGCTGTTAATATTTAGTTAGGATTTTTAATATTCATGTTTTGTGAGCTTTGTGTTTTAATTTAAAATCATATCATTTATTTGATTGATTGCGCTTTGAAAAAGCTAAGTAATTTAAGAATTTGCCATTTTTAACCAATTCAAACATTTATGTTTTCAAACACTGATGGAGATGTTGATTTAACTTCCCCCCCAAAAAACCTTCCATCTAAAATCACACAGACCACTGAAAGAATATGTGGTTCACTGCCTCTTAGATACAAGAAGACCGCCTTGCCTATTGTGCTTGGTCTTTTGCTTGCAACAGACGTTTCATTCTGAAATATTTTCCAAGACGCTAACGTCTTGTGTTAGGGAATGTCAACATTTGCAGAGAGTGGCCCTGCTCTAATCCGGCAGACTGTGGGATAGAAAGAGGATTAGGGGCTAGTTTGTTTTCCTGGTCCCCTGGAATGTTCCTTTAGCAGTGCTTTTGTACCTGGGCCGGGCCCAAGGTCATCCCTCTGTCTCCACGCAGCTCCTTTTGTGTCTTCCAGCAAGTCTCAACCACACAGAGTCAACACCGCTCCCTCCTCAAAAGCAGAATGTGAGTGGAATTTCAATCCTTGTCGCAACACTCTCTAAATGTTTCTTACTTTTCTCATTAAGCAATTTGAGTCCCCCTCCCCACCACCACCAATGTTGTGTTTGAGTAAAATGTTGAGGGGAAAAAGATCAGCATACCAGTGTATCTCCCGGCCTGTCTGCATCATTCATCACAGGTTTTGTGCCTGGTGTCTGATTTAAGTCTGATGGATTAACTGACTCAGGTGGGCAGTGTTATTGAGCTAGTCACTGCTTGAACTTGTGCCAAAGTTGAGCTTCATTGCTTTCGATTATTTTAGAGCTTTACATGAATGGGTCTTTCTACATCTCTACATAAGCTCTTGTAGAATGAGTTGAATGGCCTTTGAATCATCCACATTAGTACTTTACCAAAACATGCAGTTGAAACTCTGCCGTTTCTTTCTTCAGTGAGACCCTTTTGTAGCTATTTTCTACATTAAACATATTTCTTCCAAGACTGCTCAGGTCTTCCAGGAATACATTTTGCTTATGTTGAGCTTGTAGAGCTTGATTTGACTACAGTGAGACTAAAATTATTGATTTTTCTATTTGGTGCTCCCTTAACATCTGTTAGGCCAACTGCCACGGGAATGCACTAACAATCATGTCAAAGGTTACATAGGAAAGAACATTTTAATTAACTTGAATGTACTTGTTCAGGGTTCTGTTTTTATTTTACCTACTGATCTGCTATTTGAAAAGCAAGCTGCCTTTAATGATGGAGTCAATGTAAAGATCTAAGATTTAACTATATATACTTCATATTGAAAGGATGATTTAAAAACAAACAAACATGTACATTCTAAGCATTTTAAAACTAAGGATAACCTTTTTTTGTTTCTATAGGATTTTAGATTTTTTTATTTTTTTTAAATAAGCAAACCTGGATCACACAGTGTGACAGAGCCGTTAAAAGCCAGTAGATGTCGCACGACATCAGCTGTGTGAGATACTCTTGCTCCATAAGCATAATAGACATATTAAAACTGAGAGCTTACTAAAGAAAATGTCAAGGGTCTAAGCCTAATGTTCATGCAAACAAATAAGCTATGTCTCATGTCTATTTTGAAGTACACAGCATTTATGGACTTGTAGTAGCCTATTCAAATAGATATTTTGTTATGTAGTTCTTTGCTATTTAATCCAAATTCAGAATTGGCTTTTCTATTTTTAAAACTTTAAGGTACCTTTAGCTCCTTTTACGCGTGAGCAATTTATGGAGCGCTTGGGGGAGGGTCTCAAAAAATGTGGTTGTTTTCTTTTTAGTAAGCGATTCAGTAAAGTTAGATTAGCCTATAAATTAGTCCAAGTGAAAGAATTAGACTGCAGCGGAAAACAAGTCGCGTAGGATCCGCTACTTATTTACCACTTTCAGAAATATGTAGGCTGCGTATTCCACATGAATAACAAAATGTTTCCTTTCAATTTCCTTAAAGGTAATCGAATAATTTGCACAATGCGTACCATGAATTTATTTTGAGTACTTTTGTCAAGAAATGTACATTTAAACAAAAAGTGTTAGTGTAGTGAATACACAAACGTTGAAACAGTGGTCAAAACAATGACACTTGACATAATGACATGAACAGTTCGTTGATACATCGCAACTGTTTAAATAAATGTAACTTTGCACTATTTCAAATAACGAAATATGATTCTGGAAATACTTTTAGATCCGTCGAAAATCTAATATACAAATCTTTGTATAAAAATATAATTTTTGAACGCCATCCTATGCTTATCCAATAAAATAGATCAGTCGGTTGCACACTGTACAGCCCTGTAAATTCAATGCTTTCTCTTATTTCGTGTAATCTCACAAAAATGCGCAAAAACGGTCACATCATGCTTGAATCGGTGTGTAGTACGTTTCCAGAGACAGATGATCCAATACAAATAAATTATTCAATGAACACGTTAAGGCTTTTCTTACAGAAAATAAAGATACGTTTGAGTCTGATGCCCACATAGTGATACTGTAGCTGCAGGCTCAACTTAAGTGTGAAATGCCGAGTGGATGGAAAGAGTCTCTGTCCAGCAGCCAAGAGCCGATGTGAAACAGCATATTTGAGTACCAGTGGATGCCGTCCTCCTGAAAAGTGACGTTTGAGTCACGAGCCGGGAAAAGCCACGTCATCAGCGTGTGACTTAACCTGACCGGTGCAAAAGCCCAGTGCGCCCATTTGTGGCTGTCGATAACCGCGTAACAAGAAGCCAGCACCCGATCCACTATTACGGTTCCGTGCGCGGTGACTGGCGCGTAAGAGCCCTCGTGCTCTTCAGTGTAAATCCTCTTCACTGTAACGCTCTTGAGCCTCTTGCCTGTACCTTCCGACACTAAAACCGTATCTCCAGGCTTCACGTTGCTGGCAAAGGTCGCTGTTGTCCCAGAACTAGCTGAGACGTTTCCAACGAAGACAAGGTGCGCGGCTGTGAGGGTGAGCTTTGTAAAAGGCTCTGAAGTCTCGATGACGGTGAATTGCCTTCTCGTTGTCGGATCGTGGTCCATGAACATAATAAAGTCGCTTAATAAGACATTTCCCTCCTCGTCCGCTGCTAAAACCAGGTCGCCCACTTTAAGATCTTTGATGTGTTTCCTCCTCCCGTCTGCGAGTGTCACCGTGCCAGATCCAGGAAAGCATCCCCCTGATTTAGCAGCGACTGAATTTTCTGAGATAGAAGCGAAGATAGACAACTTAGGCGGATATTTATAAAGCACTCTGCAAAAATCGATGCATTGACACAGGTTTTAACATGATGGTGCTGACATGGAAATGATCCAAACTCGTGTAGAGACTGTAAAGAAGCAAGTGTTGAAACGCTTGTCTGGCCATTCTGGCTCCTGAATTAACACAAACTGATCAGACATTGTCATTTAAATTGAGCCTACAGACTTGGCTTTTCCCTGATCCCTTTAGTTTTGTATAACTGTTTGCACAGGTGCTGAGATCCTAACGTGCCAACTGGCCTTTTGCGCACATAATTCATTTAACACTTCTTGTAATGGTTTGTCATTACATTTCAGTTACTATTTCAGCTGCTTTTGGGTCATTTTTTTAATGTGTTAACACCAGTTGTTTTCCGTTTCTATATCCACAAATTATTCCCTTGATAGCATAGGCCTACTGTTAAAACATGAAAAGATGCATGAGGCACCATTTGGAGTCTTGACATAAGATCCCAAATAACTGTAGAGACTGTCAAAACAAAAGGTTTTGAGGCACCTGAAATATTAATTTTCTTGATAGGATGTGTGAGGTGACAAAGGGTGCCAAGAGGTTCTCCAATTTGGCAATTTGAAAACCATTAGTAGGCCAGTCTTTTCACAATGTAAGCTATTTGAAGATGATTATTTTTTTGTATATGTTTTTCAAAGAATACACATTAACACAAACATAGAAACAAATGTCTAAGCTATGCATCTAAACTATCGCATAATCTGTATGGTGAATGCATAGTGATGACATTGCGCTCACCTGCTTTGACAGAGCAGTGTATATGGGCTTTGGATTCGTAATAGACCCAGTCGAATCCTGCCTCCACTGCAAGTCTAGATAGCATCCCATACTTGCTTTTATCCCTGTCTGAGGTAGTTATGTCCACCGCACGTCCCTCGTAGTGCAAAGATTCTTCGGAATGGTGACCATCCTCATCCCAGCCTTCAGTGACGCGCAGTTTCACACCTGGCCACTGGTTCATGACAGATATAGCCAACGAATTTAACTTGTCCTTACACCGCTGAATGAGTGAAAGAGACAGGTTGTCAGTATTTACAACACATACCTTCCTTTTTAAGTGTTGAAGATTTACTGAATGTTTAGATAATCAAAAAGCATGTGCTAAAAGATCTGTCGGTCCTCCTCTCCAAGTAGCCTAATTTCTGCAACAAAAGTTGGAGTATCTGCATTCATATCAGCAAACGACTGTTAAAGTGACGTTTATATTGTTTCTGTGTTTTTTTACATTTGCTTACATAATGCTGAAAATAGGCCTACCCCTTAATTGTCGTCATTTTAGAATCAGATTGATCCCTAACGCAGTGTAACAATACGGAGTTATACATATACATCACTAAGCACATTGTCGGTCTGAGTTTGTGCGTAAAAGATGTGTGCGCTGGGGAAATCGTTTGTTGCCACAGGTCAAGAGTGCCAGACCGACCGATCGATAACCGAGAGGAGTAAATAGAGCTGAAAATTCACGTTCTTTCTCTCAGCCTGTGCGGCAGCAATCAATTACAGACGTTGCCACCAATGATTCGCTGATGTTGCTTTAATTAAATGTCAGTATCGTCTATGGCACTGTTAACATGTGCTATTATTTTACTGTATAAGGGCAAGTTGTTGTTTTTTTTGCTGGACATTGTCAGGGAAACGTGCACTGTAATTTGGCTACAAATATTTTTTGTCATCAGAGAAAGCAGTAGAGCAGCTGATTGGAATAAGCGCGCTCACCACGGGAGCCGGTAATATCCAGTAGGCTACTAGACGCGGAAGATCAGTGGCAAAGATCACTTGTGACCCACATTTTCCATTAACTACACAATAAAAGCAGGTCATGAGATCTATTCACATAAAGAATCGCAGATGTCGTCTTGAGGAAACGCATTAATTGATAGGGCGCACCAGAAAAAAAAAAACATATTACGCTATGCTTACGATGTGTGGAGGCGGGGTTCTTCGTGTATATAATTATGTTATTAACTGTCAAAGGTCTGTTTGGAGAAAAGAAAAAACTTATGCTCAGCACATGCTTTCAACCACTAACACTAAATTATCCAACGGTGCCAATTTTGCACTAATGGCAAAGCAATAAAATCTGAATGAGCGCTGAATGGTCATTTTGATTTAAATTAAACGGTATATAATGAATACTGAACAGTCAAAATACAAAAATATAGCTCACACGTTCCATGTAAAGTATGCAAATGTTCACATTAAGGATATCACTATAGCTCAGCTGTTTGATAAAAAATGTTATACATGCACTGCAGTGCCGGATTTCCAACAGTTATACCGTTTGACCGCTCGCTGTCAGTGTCTCCAAAGTACCTGGAAACAAAGTCCCGTCACAAGTTTTTACAGTTTAATGCAATATGAGATTTTGTTTGAGTTACATCAATAACTTTATTTTCTATTTATTTAAATATAAATGTTCTGTACTGGCGCGTTAAAGATCCCAAAAACCAATACACTGATCTAAAGTACCAATAATGCAACATCACTATTTTTTTTTTAATTAATCTCCCAAAAACCAAAGGAAACTCAAAAACCTTTTACAGCGAACATAGGCATCCATTATTTAAAAGAGTGTAAGTCTTGGCAATTACGCATGCTTGTGTCCATACCTTGGTCATCAGTCTGTCAGCGTTTGTGTTTTCCTCGTCTTTAAAGATGATATCGGGATTATAATTCGGAATCAGCTCTTTAAATCTCTCTGAATTCCTTGTGATTTTGCCTTCGTATTTGCCGCTGGCCCCGAGCGTTTTCTCGGCAACGTTGGGAATGAATTGCTTGTAAGCCAACGGGGTTAATTTCTTTGGGTGTCTTCGTTTTCCATAACCTCTACCGGGACCACAGGCTAATCCACAAGGCGTCAGAAGCAGGCTGATAAAACACAGAAAAGCAATTTGCTTCAGATGCAGCCTTACGTCCATGACGTTAAATGATCTCTTCGGATCTTTAAAGTTTAGTCTCTCACAGGGTCTTCTCGCGCGTACCGGGTGGATGCTACCCAACGACCACTACCGAAGCAGGTGCAATAACGACCGCTCTCGATAGCCACTGACTGAGCACATTGGAGGCTGGCTGTCACAGCTAAGTGGGAGACGAAAGAGCGACTTAGTTTGACGGGAGGTATGGTCAGACGCTTATGAGTAGAGGCAGTCTACCCATATGAATTACAGAGCAAATCTATGGCAGGGGGAGGGAGTCTTGACTCGACGGAGTGTCGTCCAACTATAATGCCATCCAAGCAAAGACGGTCTCCATACCTCTTTCATTTCTGCAGAAATAACACAAACGTATTCTCACGTTGCCATGGTAAACGCTAGTTTACAGGGTTTCATGTGAATGAAAATATCCAAGTAAGTACGATTAATATAAGCGGAGTGGGTATGAAAATTATATTTTAAAGAAAGTAAAATATGTTATATCAGAATTGCATTATTCCAAATCGGATTATATATTTCTTGAGGTTAATATGACAAATTAGACATCCTTTTGTAATTAAAATAAAATCCTTTGATTTTGAAATGAAAAATGAAATAACTCCTTGTATCCTGGTGCTGTCTATCCCAATTACTTTTTTTTTTAAGAAACTGCTCTTCAAGACTGGTGTAGACCTCATGAAGCTGCTAACAGGACCGGCACAGGACCCAAAATCTGTTGGCCTATGTATCCTTTATACCCATCCTTTTTCTGTTTGTCTTTGGTAGGGATTAATCAGGGCATCCAAAGTCCAGTCATGCATTTCTGTCTTAAAGTTAAAGTTTAGATCTTGTGTGATGACATCTGAAAGATTAGGTTAAATTACCTACTTCGCCTATTTGCTATTTGTTTTTATGCACACACACACAAAAAAAGAATGAAATGATGAATGCAACGCATGTTCAATTGCTGAAAACGTTCCTGCGTGTTAAGTTTGTTGATTGTTGTTGTTTATACTGCCTTAAATATCTCAGCCTCTTATCTGACTATCAGATTTGATCTGATATCTTTTGACCCTGCATTTTGTTTTGTGTAGGGGCTTTGTTGGTAGGCAAAATGAATGAGTGGTGCATCTCTGAATTTATAACACCTACCTGGTTTGGACTTTCAAGGGCTTCTGAAAATTGTCATGTGAGTGAGCAAAAACTCACCCTCTTGCCACTCTATGATTTGACCCACAGATGACTCAGTTACACTTGAAAACACTAAATCTGTTCCACTCTTCTTAGAATTAATTGGGTAGACTATTTATTTATGAAGCTTTCAGGCACATATTTATACAACATTTTGTGTCTTCATTTGCTGAAACAAATCTATTTAGGTGATCTGAATATATACTCAAATAGTTTATAAGAGGTGTATGTTTATATTCATAAGGATCTGTTAACAGGATATGTCAGACTATGAGATCAGTTCTGCAACAGGTGACTTTCAAGAGTCCCGTGATAAATGAAATGGCCATTTAATCTCTTCAAATAGAAATCATAAGTAGTATCTTTAAAAAAAAAATAACTTCAATAAATTTTTGAATTTTTTATAGATGTTCAACTTAAAATGAGATAAAAGAAAATCCATTTGTTTAATATCCAGTGCTACACAACTGTACACATATATACTCTTCATTGTCCTCTTCTCGCAAAATATATAGTCCCGCAATCACTCTTAAAAGGATGAGGTGACCTTAACAAAAGCTCAATTTATTAGATGAAACCATTCGTGCTTTTGATTTAGATGGGATGATGGTGGAAAAGGACATCCTTACATCATTTGGCTGTCCTGACAGCTCTGAGTGAGACATGCTTTAATGAACAGACACAAGGGTTATGCTCTTCAAAGTTAGGACTGAAATCTCAGTTCCATTTGAAAAAAGACAAACTTGAGATATAATATGTACAGACCAAGTCCAATAAATCAGACAATATTTTGAAACCGCAGTGTTTTAACAGCACATTTTAACAGCAGTGCTATTTCTCCCTTGTGTCAGAAAATTAAGTACATATTGGATTCATTTAATTTCTCCAAAATATAATCCAAAAAATAAATAAATAAATTGTATATATATATATATATATATATATATATATATATATATATATACACACACACACACACACACACACACAGTATTGTATAAATTGCATTTTAATTAATAAGAAAATAGGATGACAATGTATGTTATATTTCAGTAGATGTCTGTTGTTAACTGTTTAACTTTTCCTTCATCACAATATACTCAGATTAAACAAGAGCAAGAATTAGCAAGAATATAACTGTTCTAACCTTATAGAATATAACCTTTGAAAATACAGGAATTCAAAGGAAAACATTATCTGTGCATCACTTGTAGTTGTTTGATGGTTTATGTGAATGCTCAGTGCCAAGCATCCATCTGGTCAGATCTGAAAGGCATACTTGAACCATTCTTTTTAGTTCTTTAAAATACCTGTGGAAAGATGGGTCACTGGACCAGTTAAGCTGTTTCAGATAGGTATGGTTTAGTCAAAAGCCAAAAGGCCATTCGCATCCTCAGGAAATACCTGGCTTTACTAATGGGAGGCCTCCTTTTTAAGTTTTGACGGACCCTTGTAAATGTTATGGCCTTCCAATATCTGGTGGTGAGACTATAGGAGTTTCTGACAATGGTTACAGGGACCCCTTGAATGTGCAGTGCAAGGCAGTTTCCGTAGTAATAATCTGAGATTTTTATGCTCATTTTGTTAGGTTGTGTGACTTGGACCTATGCATGAGATCTGTTACTTTCTTTTTTTATTCCATAAACTAAAAACATTCAGTACCTACCACATTCAAATAAACAGTTCATTATCTGAGTATCAGATCAGGGCTTAACATTAAGAAGGGCCATTGCATAACAATTTCAGGACAGTTATAACAATACGAAAGATGCACATTATTGGTACCATATCACTTATTAGTTAGTATAAGAGTTATTCATCATATTGGTCAGTATTGGATATTTAATTTCCCATGCTCATTTCATATGCATTTGCGTTTAGATTACCTTTGCTGTCATCTAACACTCACTTAAAGGGATAGTTCACCCAAAAATGAAAATTCTGTCATCATTTACTCACTCTCAAGTAGTTCCAAACCTGTATGAATGTCTTTGTTCTGCTGAATACAAAGGAAGATATTTTGAAGAAAGTTTGTAACCAGGCTGTTTTGGGGCACCATTGACTTCCAAAGTAGGAAAAAAAAATACTATGGAAGTCAATGGAGCCCCAGAACTGCTCTGTTTCCCTCATTCTTCAGAATATCTTACTTTGTATTCAGCAGAACAAAGACATTCATACAGGTTTGGAACTACTTGAGGGTGAGTAAATGATGACAGAATTTTCATTTTTGGGTGAACTATCCCTTTAAAGTTAGTTTTTAAAAAGACTGATACTGTTATTTAATAAGATATTTAAATTGAATCTTCAGCAAACTAAAATGAGTAATTTTAAAAGTGAATTTAGGCACAATATTGTAAATATATTTATGTTTCGGTGCCTAAATTAACTTTTGAAATTATTTAATTTAAAAATAATATTTAAATTTAATAAAGTTTTTGTATTGGAAGCATCATAATAGGTTGAAAATTGTTAAAACATTCAGTAATAGTGTGCATAAATCTTTAAGATTGACTTGGAGCTGTATAAAAAATATATAGTAATTGTATTATGAATATAAATGTATTTCAGACATATAAATGTTGCTGATATTTAATTAAATTTTTTTTTGTCATGAGGTCAATGAAAATGTAAAAATCTGAAATACTGACTTATAGCTAGCATACAAATCCCTTACTGTTATCCCTATGAGTATAACTGTAGCTGTCTGAGATTAACTAATGAGTTCTTAATGAGAATGGCAGTATGTTTGTAAAACGGAAGCTATGAAACTGAAGTTCTGTTGGTGAATCAGCATACATACAATATCAGTTCATTTGTTCACCTGGCACGCAGACTCGCTGTTCTCCCTGCCAAAGCGGGTCTCACTACTAATGGATGCTCTGATGCCAATAAAGCCCTCTAATTCACTCATCTTTCTACCAGCATCACTCTGGTGACTCAGTGACATAAAGTATGGATGGACAGAGTTGCCCTGGAACTGCTGCATTATCCTGCCATTTTCTTGGCCTAAATTAGATGTGCTTTGTTTTCTCTCTTAGCTTTTGTTAACTCACTTTATTTGCGTGATTCCATAAGATCACTAGAATAATAACAATGTAGCAAATTAGCTCAAAAGGGAATTGTATATAACTAATTACAATTAATTATGATTAATTACAATTATTTATATCGGCTGACAGTAATAACTGTAGCAGAAATAAATTGCCATCAACTAATCTGTTCGTCCAGCGAACATTCAGTGTAAGTTCATATCAACTCTAAGAAAGGGTATTTTCTTGGCCACAGAAAATACTTTCCTAAGTATTAATACATAAGAGCATGTAGTAAGGGTCAAAAATCGTAAAGGGACATTAATTTGCAAGGCAGAATCAGAAACTCGTGTAATTTGTGCACAAGAGTTTTATTAACTAAACATTAACGCAAACTAGTCTAACAAACAAACAAACAGTCAATCGCTCATACATGGGGAACGGGCAAATGAGAGTTGATGGATGAAACCATCAGGAAACCAGAGAATGAAGCTATGAAAAGAGTCAGTTAACCACCTGAATAAAATCATCAGCGCCATTTATAGCTTATATTAAACATCTGTTTCATTTAGTTAAATGTACGATACTTGCAGTGCCTTTGGCCATTGAACGAGTGTCCGGATGCAGTCTTGGATGAAAGTTCTGATGGTTTGAAGGTTTGGTGGTGTTGGAGTTTAAGTTCTTCCGGGTTTGAAGGGTGATGAACTCCAAAAGATGTTATTCTGGCTCGGTTGTAATTGGGAGTTTCTTCCCAGGTAGAAAGGGAAAAAAAAGCTAAGAAAGAGATCTGCTGAGATCCGAGGATCCTTTGTTGAATGGAGAGTCAAGGCCGCAAGGCCTGGCACAAAAATTTAAGGGTTCAGAAGAGTTCTAGCTAGGTAATTTGCCTGGGTTAATGCACAAACTACTAAAGATTCTTAGGACACTAATATGTTATCAACATGTAATGTTCACTCTCAATTAGATCATCTGAAGACGAATTGATAGAGACTAAACGTGGTACAGCTAAAGTGGTATTAACTAGTGAGCTATCGTAAGCATGCATAAAACAGTATACAATACACAAAAACATATGCAAGAACAGTAATAATATACACAATGACCTGAATATATGTATGTTCATTCAAAGAAAGGTTTTTCTTTGAATTAATTAGAGAAGAGTCCATATTTATGGCATAATGTCTTTTTCCTAAGGGGAAATTAAGTGAGTTGCTCTGCCCGTATTCCTTTGAGCAATAAAACAAGTGTTATCAGATGGGTAGCCATGGAACCAGAGGCCTGTTTTGCCTTTCTTAGGTGTTAGATGTATTTTATTTTTGGGAAGGGTCCACAGACCCTCATAGTTGGCCCTTTGGTTAGGTGAGGGGACATAAGAGAGTATTTGTTAAATATAACAAATAGTTGTGCGTCCGATTGGTCCAAATGCTACAACGAGTTTGAGGATGTGTTTGTATGATTGGCACAAAACTAGCTCAAACTATGAGAACATCTTTTTTTGCATAATTAAATGTTCCTACTTGAAGAGTAAAAAAAACAAAATCATATTCCACACCTCCTACTGTTTCTATCCTTTCATGGTTTATTAAATGAAGAATACAATCAAATACCATTAGGATTGAGCTGCTATCTGATAATTTCCTCTCCCACCCCTCAGGCCTGAGGTTCCTGGAGTTGAGGTTTGCACAGGAAAGCAGTTACCATATTCACATGTCTCAGTAATTGAGAACACTTCTTGGCAGCCCATAGTGGCCTCTTTGACAAATGTGTCCAATACTCCCTAATTAGTTGGTGAGACATCGGGCAATCTATACTTAGAATGTGAACTGAATGAAAACCTCAAGAAACAGTAGGCCTCTCTGCCACGGATTTCGTCGATCTTGCTCAACAATGAACAGAGGTTTTGTTCCATTGGATTTGCTGTCGCTCCCTTCCTGCAATAATTATCAGAACCTTTTAATAAATAAACTTGATCACAGTGTCCTTCACGTACTTTACAGCACTTGCTTTCAGACATTCCTTTACTATATAAAATGAAGACATGGAGGCGAGCTTGCTAGAATCAAAAAGTTTCATTGAATCCACCTTTGCTCTGTTGTTCATTCGATTCAATTTGACAATGATGCTCATTTGAAGTGATTTTTTGTCTTTTTTCACAGCGCAGATAGGAGAGAAATATCTGGGCAAGTAAATACGGTGGCCAGTTTCTTTTATAGAAGAGTAGACTTTCCATTAGCTGCAATTTTTATCAATCAGTACCTCGGGTGTGGAGTGGATCAATGGTCTGTCGCTATGGCAACCGGCACAAAGTGATGGGTAATTCCACAAGGTGAGGGGAAGGATCCTGTGAGGTGGCAAAGACAGACAGGATCGATAAGGCCCAAGATAATGAGTGTGAATGCTCAATCCTGCCAGCCCTCAGTCCTGCCTCTCTCAGGATAGTTTCTCCAAGCTGTGACAGTAGACAAATAAATGCAAAAGTTGATCAATTAATTCATGATATTTTCTTGTATATACCATATAGTCAAGTCACTATTATTTGTATAGCGCTTTTAACAATGTAAATGATGTCAAAGCAGCTTTACATCAGCTTGATATCAAGCTGGGTGGCTTTATATCAGCTTTACAGCTTGGCCAGACAAAATCAGCAGTTTAAATCTAGGCCAAAGCAGAGTCAGATTGTGCAAAGGGCTCATCTGGTTCCTGTGGTCTTGTCCCGATGGCCGTCTAGGAGACAGGGTCTTCACTGGGGATCAGTCTCTGGGGCTCGTCTAGTTGTCCTGGTCTCCGCTGACGTTCAGGGCTGTAGAGGTCATGTCTAGGTGCTGATCCACCATCTGGATTTGGATACGGACTGGATCCCGGTGGCTGCAGTGACCATCTGATCTGGATACAGTCTGGATCTGGGTGGCTATGGTGACCTCGGTATAAGAAAGAAACAGACTAATATTAGCATAGATGCCATTCTTCTAACGATGCAACAAATACATCGGGTGTTATGCGAAGTGTTCCCGGTTCCAGTTGACCTAATTAATGCAGCCTAACAATCCTTTAACGAATTTGAATTATAGAAATGTGATAGTGTATTATGTGTGAGCCAGGTTAAAGAGATGGGTCTTTAATCTAGATTTAAACTGACAAAGTGTGTCTGCTTCTCGAACAGTGTTAGGTAGATTGTTCCAGAGTTTGGGCGCTAAATAGGAAAACAATCTCCCATATACGTCTTACATATCAGTCTCTTGTGCTCACCAAGGCTGCATTATAATTGTTTTCTATTTGACACATTTTAAAATGCTATTTTTTGCATACAAAGACTGAATAGAACTGTGTGAATTTGTATCAGTAAATCCTGTTTGCTAGCATTAGGAGAATGGATGCACGTTTCGGGTTGAAAAACTTTCTTTCTTTTTTTTTTGTGTACGTTTTTACTTTTGGCATAGCAAATGAGCTACAGATCTCCTGACCTTTCCAGATTAATACGGTGTTTTCAGTCTAATTACAAGCAACAATGAAAGAAGATTACAACTGGAAGAGGAATGCTAGAAATTCTCCCGTGTGAGGTTAAACCAATGCTTTAAGCTGTTGCGGTGTGGTGCTTTTGCTTTTTACCCCAGTAGTGAATTTAGTACAGGTTTGCTACCAAAGCGCCATTTGGTTTGATTGAATATCACCTCATGCTTGTACGGTATATCACACGTTTACAGTTCATATATTCACCACATGCTTATATTGTACTGAATGTAAATAAATCACAGATATCTTTAAATATATGTTTCAGTATGACTGTATCATCATTATTCATAGGTTAATGTTAATAAAAACCCATGCTTTCCTTTTCTTTTTAGTCATCCACCACAACTAGAGCCATGTTGAGTCTTGCCTTTGTCTATCTGGGTCAGATGCCAGAATTGTAACCTTAAAAATTATAAATCAAACTACCTTAAGAAAACAAGAAGGAGAGTTAAAGGCATAGTTCACCCAAAAATGAAAATTCTGTCATCATTTACTCACTCTCAAGTAGTTCCAAACCTGTATGAATTTCTTTGTTCTGCTGAATACAAAGGAAGATATTTTGAAGAAAGTTTGTAACCAGGCTGTTTTGGAGCACCATTGACTTCCATAGTAGGAAAAAAAAATACTATGGAAGTCAATGGTGCCCCAGAACTGCTCTGTTTCCCACATTCTTCAGAATATCTTACTTTGTATTCAGCAGAACAAAGACATTCATACAGGTTTGGAACTACTTGAGGGTGAGTGAATGATGACAGAATTTTCATTTTTGGGTGAACTATCCCTTTAAGAGACATGGTTTTCGCCATCATGACTGAATTCACTACTCATGTGTTTACTACTGAACTGCTGACTATTTAGGATTATTTTATTCTTGGAAATGAAATGTGCATTTAATGTAGTGTATTATAAAAGTAGCTTAATTAGTGCAGTAATCACCACTTGTAACACTAGTTCTCAACCTGGGGAACGGGCCCTCAGCAAACTTACACGGGTGAGAGGCTGCAGGATGAGTTAGAGGTATTTCAATTAATAAATTATGTTTAAATTTATTATATTTAAATTGGTTCCAAGTTTAAAAAAAATAAAATAATAATAAATAAATAAATAGCAATAAATAGTTATATTTTCAATAAATTAAATAATTAAATAAACCTGTATACTGCAATCATATTTATTTTTTCTCCATCTTACTAACTTACTGCTTTTCTTATTGTTCTTAATATTGTTCTTATTGAGTACCATTTGTTTCTTGAAACTTCTGGAATCAAAAGAAAAAGAATCATTGTTAATTAATATATCGAAACTCCCTATATCTGTTTGTATATAAAAATGTTCGATACAATCATCTTTGTGATATTTACAGCAAAATACCTAAAATATCTTACTTATCCTATAACTGTTGATATTATGTTGTAGAAGGTTGTGAGACTTACAAGGTTATGTAAGCTAGTAATATTTGCATAGGGCGTCTGCGATCACTTTTCCTTGTTAAAAAAACGGAAATAATTCATGCGGTGGTGAGATACTTACTGTTTTGCAATGTCAAGCCAACAAAAATAACAGCAAAGTAAATATAACTATTTTATGGGTTCAGAAGGAAAACATGAGGAAAAACTGAGTGTGCATGTTTAAAGACGTCAGGGATGTGTGATGCCAAAATGCTACAGATAAACATCTTCACAGTGTGAAACATTTCCTTGATATATGGTGGTCTAGGTAATGTGCTGCAGCAGTGGATGCAGTCTGTGTTAATAATATGGAAAAATCATTTGGGAGCAAACAATGTAGTTCCTAAAGGGTGTCTAATGTTTAGACTGCAGTTTTGAATGTGTTACAGAAAGGTTGTCTTCAATCTCAGGTCATTAATAGCTGTGGCTTTCAGAGACATGAGCTCAGGGCTACAAAACATGAATGTAGTAAACGATAAAGAATGCAGTTTAGAGCTTATGTTTTCTAAGCTACATAAACGAGCCTGCCCCCAAAATGATTTCTGAATTAGTCAGAATCATGATCAAGTCGCCTCATTGTTTATATGCATGATTTTAAATGGATGCCAAGGATAAAGCAATCTGAGCAAGGTGATGTACCACTGCACAATGTTTAAAGTCAACATGAGTTGGATAGAACCTCATTAATGTTTTGTAATATTTGTATGATTTGTCTCAGCCTGTTAGAAATGGGGCTATGCATGACATTAAACATGTTACAATGGAGAATTGTTAAAGGGAAATGCTTAGTTGGGATCACATTTTGCACAAAGCTACTTAAAACGTGATTAGACAAGAAGGCCTCATTCACAGACGCAGTTATAATTACAACATGCTCATGATGGCTTGGCTGAGCTTTAAAATCATTGTGTTTTGTGGCTAATTAGGGCTGCTTTAAACTTCAATATGACATTTTCAGCTAGACTTTATGATCTTGATGTGACTTTTTGATCTTGTTGTTGAAAATATTGTATGCGGTATGCCATTTTGATCTTTGGGGTTTTGACCTTGTGGAAACAGCTCAGTGAGACTCAACATTAAAATACATGCTCTGACATCGGTGGGAATTTGAAGTCATTAAAATAACTTGTGAAAAGGAGCGGTGCGAAGCCCATGAACTGAACGACTAACAAAAGAGGATTTTAAGGGAAATGTGTACAAAAATTAGTCCTAATTCTTGCTTACTGGTCACTAATAAGATTTGTTTCTATTTCATAATCTTTTTGCCTAGCCACATTTCCATGGACCAGAGTGCAGGACAAAATTCTCTAAACTGGATGACCTCTCACCTCCACAGATGAATGGATTCTGAAGAACATCAGGTACACTAGTGGCATTCATTTGACCAAAAATACAGTAAAAACAGTAATATTGTGAAACTAATTTATGTTTGAATATATTTGAAATTTATTCCTGTGATGAAAAAATTGAATTTTCAGCATCATTACTCCAGTCTTCAGTGTCACATGATCCTGCAGAAATCATTGTAATATGCTGATTTGGTGCACAAGAAACTTATTATTATCAATGTTGATAACAGCTGTTTTGTGGAAACTGTCATACTACTTTTTCAGAATACTTTGATGAATAGAAAATGCAAAAGAATAGCATTTGAAATAGATTTTTTTATATATATTATAAATGTCTGTCAGACTTATCATAACTAGTTAGCTGGGGACTACTTTCAGGTACTGCGTAATATCATTGCGCCTGCTGCACCCATGGTACGGCAGCAAAGTTCCTTGATTATTACGCCGGAATGAGAGTGTAGTTCCTAGCCATATCGGCCTAGAAAATCTTATCATTTTCCGTCGGTCTCAGTATGTAACTACAGAAGAGTCAAGCTTTCAATAGGAAAATTATCTAAACTCTTTGGCCATTTTTGAGTGAGATGCTAATAGTCTAATCCGATTCAATGATCTATGCTAAGCTAAGCTAAAAGTGCTACCGCCAGAACCAGAGATCGGCTGAATGGATTCAAAAACGGTAAAACTCAACTGTTTAATTCTAGGGGAGTTGTAAAATGAGCCTATTTTCAAAAAAAGTGGAGTGTTCCTATAAGTTTTGATATATTTACGGTAGGTAATTTACAAAATATCTTCATGGAACATGATATTTACTTAATGTCCTAATGATTTTTGGCATAAAAGAAAAATCTATAATTTTGACCCATACAATGTATTTTTGGCTCTTACAAATATACCCCAGCAACTTAAGACTGGTTTTGTGGTCCAGGGTCACATATTACAACTGTTTTCATATCATACTCTTTCTTTGACAGCATCAGCATTGTTCTTCATGCCTATGTTGATTCTTTTAAGCAGTCAGTGATCAAAATCATTAATAATTCTCTGTTGATAAGTAACTGGAAGCATATTATGTGTTATTTGTGACGTCACAAGTACTCATCGATAAAGAAGTTGTCATGTTGAGTTAGTTTTAGAGGGCTTTATGCTGTAGTCTCAGTTTCAAAGGCTGTGGACAATCGGTGCCAAACGACTGGCAACTTTGCCCAGTCCTTATCACTGTCTCTGGGCACCAGTGCTACAGAAGGCCGTAAAATATTAATCAAAACTGTCCGATCAATAACTTCTCAAAGGCTAATAAGTGCAGTCATATTTTTGTGATATGTGGAGCCCTTCAGCATTTAGAGCGTGCCGAGATTTATCGAAAATCCATTGTGAGGACGAGAGCATGAGGTAATGCAGCACTTAGTAAATGAAGTAAAACCAAAGTCTACTATTAAAATTTATGATTTGTATTTAATTTACAGAAGTCGCATCACGTCTGTTCATTTGAACTCTTTCAACCTGGTCTGCTTACCTCCGTACGGTCGCCGGCATCCATCTGATTTGAATTGCGCGTGTTTTATTCACTTGCGGTGTATTTCACTCTTGGTCCTGTCATCATGAAACAAGCTGTGAATGCAGTTATGTCATTTTCTCTCCATTAGTGTCATATGCAATATCATATGGAACAGAAATAGAGGCTTAACTTTGGCTCAGGGCCTGGCCTCGCTGTCCATTAAATTGCTTATTAATAGTACAATAGCTCTGATGCTAAGATCTTAACAGTATCTTTTCAATATTAAATTACATCTCTTAGAATTTGGACCAGTTTGTTTTTAGCATTTTTCTGTTATACTATTACTATGACTATTTATTATGCCATTTCACAAGAGAATGATACATCAGTATTGATTTTATTTTACGCTATTCTGTTCTTAAGTAAAAGAAACCATCATAGTGAACCTGATTAATATCGCCCAGACAGATGTAATATTTAACTTTTTATGGATCCTGATAATTACCCACAATACCCTGCTCCAGTCCCTCAGTCACTTGACTTGATCCATCACTCATTTGAAGTGTCTCATAACACTCGCTCATCGTTCATCTGCACCCGTATCACAGGGTTATTCAGGTGTCAGCAGGGCTCGACAGTGCGAGCATTTGCATCTAAAAATAGATGTGTGCGAACTGGAAAATGTATTTAGGAGCATGAGTGCGAATACAATACAAAAAACAAAACAGCCTAACTTATACAGTAGCCTATAACAAACGTATTAATTTCTTCAGTTTATTTATGGAAACATAGCGATACAACCTCATATGATTAGTGAACTTACAAAGGCAACGGTTTAATTTAAATGAGCACACATGAGAAGAAAGGCGCTGCATTCCTAACTGTTTTTCACAGTCATTTAGATATTTATATTCGCTTTAGTCTTCACAATAGCACCAAATAATTAGTACTTAAATACTTAATGAGCTATTTATTTTCAAACATTTTTTCTAACTTAAAACATGGCCTATCCACTGATCTGTATATATTGACTGATACGTTATTATTGTTCAGCGACACTTAACAGGTTCCATTAGTTAACATGAAAAAACAATGACTGCATTTATTAATCATTTTCATGTTAATTTCAACTTTTAATAATGCATTATAAAATCAAAAGTTGTGTCTGCTAATATTATTCTATGGAGAAAACATGTATTTTTATTAATCAACATTAACAAAGAATATTAACTACTGCTACAATTAGCTATTGCATATTGTTAATGTTAACCTTCTTTAACTAATGTTAACAAATGGGACCTTATTGTAAAGTGTTACCTATTGTTCTTTCGTTCATTTGAACAATCTTTTGCACTCTAATCTTGAAACACTTGTTTACTTTGTTTTTGTGTATTATTTTAAATAAAGTCTTTCTTCAGTAAAATATCTTTAATAAAGTCATTTAACCTGTTAGGAGGACAACACTTTTTTTCACTTCAAAATTATATATTGTGCTAAAAAAAACACATACCTTGACAAAAGCCTCAATGACTATAGTGATACTGTCACATACCTAATGTACATACAGTTTAATAGGACTACAACTAATTACATAATTAGCCTACTGAATAGAGTCTGAAGCAAAATTATTTAAAAACCTTGTGTACTTTCTGTATTCTGATCATTTAAATAATTGTGCTTGTAAATGTCTCTTTATAATCCCTTATTAAGCTAAAACACATAATTTAATTGTGCCCCTACATTTTTTTAATGCGCTCCTAAATTTTTAAACTTAGGAGCACATGTGCTCCTTGTAAAAAAGGTAAGCGTCAAGCCCGGTGTCAGGCTTTTTTTGGGTCACCTTGTGGATGGGAACCAATTCGGAACCGGAGAAGTAATAAAAAATAACAGCCTAGGATAGGAGCTTTATAGCAAGTGTGGCATTACCTTCAAAAGCATTGTACACTCTTAAAAATAAAGGTTCCAAAAGGGTGTTTTTGCAGTGATGCTATATAGATGAACCATTTTTGGTTTTCCCAAAAGAACCTTTCAGTGAACAGTTCCTAAAAGAACCATTTTGAAGAACATTTTTAAAAAATCTATTTTTTTCGACTATAAAAAACCTTTTCTGCATTTGAAAGGTTCCATGGATGTTCAAGGTTCTTCATAGAACCATTGATGTCAATAAAGAACCTTCATTTTTAAGAATGTAAGCCAAGATATGCAACCATTCAAAAGTTTGGAGTCAAGATTTTTTTATGTATGCATTTATGAATGAAATTAATACTTTTGTTCAGCAAGGATGCATCAGATTGAACACAAATGACAATAAAGACTTTGATAATGTTACAAAAACTTTCTATTTCAAATAAATGCTATTCTTTTGAGCTTTCTAGTCATCAAATAAACATCTTTTAGTCATAATCATATTTTCCACAAAAATATTGATATTGAGCACAACATTGAAATATGTTTAGCAACAAATCAGCATATTAGAAGGATATCTGAAGGATCATGTGACTCTGCTAAAATTCAGCTTTTCTGCATTTTAAATGATATAATAGAAAACAATTATTTTAAATAGCAGTGTTTCAGAATATTTTTGTTCAAATCATTTAACGCCCTCAAATTTTAAAACAATAGTGTAAACCTCTTAATTTAGCCAATATAGACCTTTAAATTATATAATAACTGCATGTATACGTCTAGATTTCAATTAACATAGTGTATCTTTGACATGAGTTTTACAGTCTGGCAATGGTAATATGCACAGACAGAAAAAAGAAAGTGAGGATTAGGTGTCTCTCTCTTAGATCTGCTATCTGTCATCGCCAGGTTAACTTCTTTATGAATTAGTCTCCCCAGGCTGTTTTCAGAACAGAGAGGGGAGCACGAATATTTAAGCTTGTGCCGCTTTTTAAAAGGAAACTTTTGCCGTGTTAACAAGGTCATTTTCATTACTTGGCATTTTTGGAATATCTAGCCAACAGAAAGATTTTTGCAAATAGCAGGTGTCACACTGCCGCAGCCATTAGGATGGCTAAATGCCTTTTGAGTTTTCAATGCATTCGGATTCCCACCACTGGGAATGCTAGCATTGAGCATGTCAGATTAATAAATATTTGACAATATGTTTTTTCTTAGTCATGCCAATAACTATTTGTCATCAATGAAGCAGAAGAAACCAGGTCACAGGCAGTAGTAAAGCTGATTTATGACAAAGTAACAGTCAGTCCTGTTTTAATGGTTCCTTGGCCACACGCAAGACAAGAAAGCATTGATCTGGCTTTTACGACAAGTTAACCTCTCAGGAATGAGTTTTAATAGATTTTGAAACAACTATTAATAGGAAATAAAACATTTATGGCCACAGTATTTTAGGCACAGAGCAAAAATCAATAGATCTTTAAGGAAATTAAGCTTGTTCAACTATTAACAGCAGTTTCAGAGATGGATTATTGTGGTTAGGATTTGCCTGAGTGCTCACTGATTCAAATGTGAAAAAGTTTGCAATCCCGTTTTGAAATGACCCTGGTATAAGAGAGAAAGAGGGAGCAAGATCTGGTGTTGGCCTCTCTTGTCTCTAAAATGCCAGTCCTCACGGTTGCTATGCCGCTGTATCAAAGTAGAGGATGGCGCATGGGAAGGATTGTGGGAATGTAAAGCTGCACAGCAAACAGAGGGTCACCCAGCCGGATTCAAACAAACTCATCTAGCACTCCTATTCAGTCAAACAATCAGTCACCATGGATACCTTCTCTTCTAATGAGCTACAAATGTTTCAGTTGATGTTGATTGAATTGTTTTACCAGCCAAGGGTGTTTATTGGAGTCACAGGGATTTGAACTGGCTGTGATGGATAAGCTTTTCTCCATTGTTCTTGGGGTTTTAGCATTTGTAATATTAGAGAAGTTGCAGTGTAATTCGTTTAAGTTCTTTCTTTCTTTCTTTCTTTCTTTCTTTCTTTCTTTCTTTCTTTCTTTCTTTCTTTCTTTCTTTCTTTCTTTCTCTCTCAATACAGAAAAAGCCTTGTTTAAAGTCTAATTACACTAAAATAATTTTGTGTAGAAACCGTTTTCACTTAGAAATTGTAATTAATTTCACAAAAAAAATAAAAAAATAAATAATGGCAAGTAAAAATTATTGATCTAGAAAGATTAAAATGGTATTTCTTGTAAAAAAAAATACACTAGTAATCTTTATTTGCATCCTCAAAAAAGTGACAGTGTATGCATTTTGTCATACTTTGGTTAGTCATAAATAAGTTGATCATATGTGTTGTACATTTTGCGTTGATCATACAGTTGTACAAGTGTTCAAAGTATACAAATACACTATAAAAAATTTATTAAAAAATGTAAAATTAGTTTTGTATGTTTTACAAGAAAATACTCTTTCAGGCTTTTGATTTCAAAATTTGTATTACTTGCTATTTCTAGGTAATTATTTGTGAAATTAACAGCAATTTCTGAGGCAAAATATATTTCCTAGTTTTATTAGGTAAATCCTACACCAAATTTTTTTCAGTGTAGTGTTTGTTTTAAATATGTTTCTTGTTTAAGTTTGTGTTTTGGCATGTGACCCCATTTAAGGTCTTTAGTTTGTGTTGACATCTACGTTTTGGTTCCATCTTGGAAATATTATCTGTAAAAAAAAAAAAAAAAAGACTTTCTGTTATTGAACATTTAGTCAGATTTAGCCCTGTCAAAAACTGTTAAAAAATTATTCTGCTCATTTAACCCAGAATTCCTTCCTTGGTGGCTTGTCTGTCACCAATTATATCTCTCTGTTTATCCTTTGACAAGTTAATTCACATGCATGTGGACCGACGGTGAGGGCTTTTGGATCTTTCCCATCACACTTAAAACACAGCCGACCACCCTCTCCTCTCTCAAGTAGGCTTTTCACAGAGGCTTTAGGAAACTGTTTAAGGTATTTGCCCTTTTTTTATCTATTCAACTGCAGCAGGCAAATCCTGGGAGGCAGAACCTGTTGATATCCCATAAGGGGCTTATATGACTCATCGTAGCCTAGATGCAACATGCTTGTTATTTGAACAGCTGCATCTCCACTCCACACTTTTATCAGGCCCATTGTGATCCTGCCATCCTGCACTTTTCCTACTTGTTCGGAAAGCTCTTGACAAACCTACCAAAAATTGTTCATACAACAGACGGCTAGACAGTTTTTTGGGTGGAGGCTTAGTGCTGACGTTATTGTGATTCTCATTGCGCTTCAGTTTTTCGAGATGAAGATCTGGTGTTGATGGACTTTATTAGCATTAGCATTATTCCACTAAAAATCACTTGCACTATTCAAGGTAAATGATCTAGTGTTTTTACATAAACATTTCAGATGTGTACATTTGAAAATTATAATGTTGAAAGCCTGCAGCTTCTCACAAAGAATAGCCTTTTCCCTCTTTTTTTTTTCTTCCACTGGGCAGCTTGATGGATGATGCGCACACATGTACCTCCCAGCACCTCATCTGGCCGAATGCATTCCTCATGCAATTAGTCCTTCTGAAGTTGCTTATTAGTTGGATCTCTTCTTTGTGGATAAGTCCTTTCACTGAACTGTCACAGCTCCTGGACAAGCCTCTCCAATCCACAGCCATTTACAAATGAATGGAGCACCATGCAAACCAAACAGAGCACATCCTTTTCCTGCTCTTTCACATCTTTGGTGAAAAGAAGGGGGGAAAACTCAATTTGTATTTGCGCAGACCATAAACAAACATCGGTCAGATCAAATGAGGCATTCAGAGCCTGAAGAAAGGTCAGAGAGAAAGCGGAGGGAGAGATAGAGGAGGGATTGAAGGAGGTGCAGAATGGAACTCTCCCAGTGCCAATTCACAAGCTCGGGGCTTTTATGAGGGTGTCAGTTCTGTTGTCAGACTGACGATGTAGAGAAAAAAGTCAACGTGAGGGCGGAGGACAGCACACCTTCCTCAGGTACCTGCAATGTGACCGTAAACTAACCAACACCTTTATGGACAGCCGAGGCCACAGCCAAATCACCTTTCCCGCATGAAACCTAGAGTGCCAGTGGTACTGCAAAGCTTTTTATGACAAACAGAGGGTTTCTTCAAAGAGAACTCAATAAAGAGCATTAAATTACATGCACTTTTTCAAGAGATTACTATGGTCTGTCTGTTTATCTATCTATCTATCTATCTATCTATCTATCTATCTATCTATCTATCTATCTATCTATCTATCTATCTATCTATCTATCTATCTATCTGTCTGTCTGTCTGTCTGTCTGTCTGTCTGTCTGTCTGTCTGTCTGTCTGTCTGTCTGTCAACTGTCTGTCTGTCTGTGTCTACCTATCTGTCAACTGTCTGTCTGTCTGTCTGTCAACTGTCTGTCTGTCTGTCTGTCAACTGTCTGTCTGTCTGTCTGTGTCTGTCTGTCTGTGTCTACCTATCTGTCTATCTGTCAACTGTCTGTCTGTCAACTGTCTGTCTGTGTCTGTCTGTCTGTGTCTGCCTATCTGTCTGTCTGTCTGTCAACTGTCTGTCTGTCAACTGTCTGTCTGTCTGTCTGTGTCTGTCTGTCTGTGTCTACCTATCTGTCTGTCTGTCTGTCAACTGTCTGTCTGTCTGTCTGTCAACTGTCTGTCTGTCTGTCTGTCTGTGTCTGTCTGTCTGTGTCTACCTATCTGTCTATCTGTCAACTGTCTGTCTGTCAACTGTCTGTCTGTGTCTGTCTGTCTGTGTCTACCTATCTGTCTATCTGTCAACTGTCTGTCTGTCTGTCAAGATTCAAGATTCAAATAGTTTTATTGGCATGGTGAAATAAATCTTTACATTGCCAAAGCTTTAATAACACTATACAATAAAAATAAATAAATAAATAATAAAATAATAATGAAAAAATAAAAATAATAATATTTTTTTATAGAAGTGCCTCTAGGCATATAGTGAGTGTGTTGGTAGTTCTGTCCCGCTGGAGGCTCTTTCGTTGTGACAGGACCTCACACACCTGGCGGCCAGGTTTGAGCTTGCTGGGCTTTCTACTAGCAGGTATGGGAGTTTGTCCATATTTGGTTTCTGAAGGAAGTCTTTGTGGTGAGTTGTAAAATGGGGATCGAAAGTGTCCCCAATTTGTGCATATTTAGGGCAGGATGTCAGGAAGTGCAGTTCTGTTTCCACTTCATTTCCTGTGCAGTGGGGACACAGCCGGTCTTCTTTTGGTAGCCAGGTCTGTCTGTGTCTGCCGGTCTCTATGGTGAGATTGTGTTGACTGAGTCTGTACATGCTCAGGACTTTTCTCAGTTTAGGGTCACTCACTGTACTCAGGTATCCTGCCAATTCATATTCTCTATTTAGGGCCAAATAGCATTCCAATTTACTTTGTAGGGCTGTTGCGTCTCTCAAATGTTTTAGGTATTTTTCTTTTTGTGTTTTAATTATTTGGTTTGGTCTGGCTACGTTTTTACCCTCAGTCATACATCATTGTTTTTGGGCCCATGACTGACAGAAGCTGTGCAGGAGGGTTAGATGCTGCTGTAGACCCTCTTTAGTGGGAGACAGCAGCACCAGATCATCAGCAAACAGGAGACATTTGACTTCAGTGTCTAGTAGAGTAAGACCGGGTGCTGCAGACTGATCCAGAGCCCAGGCTAACTCATTTATGTATATATTGAACAGTGTAGGACTTAAGCTGCAGCCCTGTCTCACTCCACGACACTGAGGGAGGAATTATGTGTGTTTGTTACCAATCTTAACAGCAAATTTGTTGTTTTTGTACATTGATTTGATGATGTCATATGTTTTTCCTCCGATGCCGCACTGCATAAATTGAAGAAAAAGACCTTCATGCCAAATGGAGTCAAAAGCTTTTTTGAAGTCAATAAAGCATGAGAAAATTTTGCTTTTGTTTTGGTTTATTTGATTATCGATTAAGGTATGGAGAGAGTATATATGGTCTGATGTGCAATATTTTGGTTGGAAGCCAATTTGACTGTCTGTCTGTCTGTCTGTTTGTGTCTATCTATCTATCTGTCTGTCTGCTGTCTGTCTGTCTGTCTGTCTGCTGTCTGCCTGTCTGTCTGCTGTCTGCCTGTCTATCTATCTGTCTGTCTGTCTGTCTGTCTGTCTGTCTGCCTGCCTGCCTGCCTGCCTGCCTGCCTGCCTGTCTGTCTGTCTATCTATCTATCTATCTATCTATCTATCTATCTATCTATCTATCTATCTATCTATCTATCTATCTATCTATCTATCTATCTATCTATCTATCTATCTGTCTGTCTGTCTGTCTGTCTGTCTGTCTGTCTGCTTGTCTATCTATCTATCTATCTATCTATCTATCTATCTATCTATCTATCTATCTATCTATCTATCTATCTATCTATCTATCTATCTATCTATCTATCTATCTATCTATATCTGTCTGTCTGTCTGTCTATCTGTCTGTCTGTCTGTCTGTCTGTCTCTGTCAGTCTGTCTGTCTGTCTGTCTGTCAGTCTGGCTGTCTGTCTGTCTATCTATCTATCCAGCTATCCATGTCTCTGTCTGTCTGTCTGTCTGTCTGTCTGTCTGTCTGTCTGTCTGTCTATCTATCTATCTATCTATCTATCTATCTATCTATCTATCTATCTATCTATCTATCTATCTATCTATCTATCTATCTATTCAATTCAATATTGCTTTATTGGCATGACTGTAAAAAATACAATATTGCCAAAGCTTGAAATATAATAACAATGAAAATATCAAAATAACAGAATAAAAACATTATAACAATATAAACTTAAATAAACATTTTAACAAATAAGAACTTGTGTGAACATTTCATACCACAGTGTTTAACATATAAACACACACAGGCTGAGGGTCACTGTGGTAGACAGTAGGGAAACACACTGAGGTCAGACATAATACACACATTACATACGTTCACCTGCTGTCTCTCAGGCTGTGGCACGTCCACACGTATCTCGCAGCCAGTGCTGCTGTCTGTCCCTCTCCTAGTATTATCTTTATTTGTTCCTCTTCAGTCATGGCTGTAAAGTTCCTTATGATGTTTGTGAATTTATTGATATATATGTCTCTGATTGATTTAAATTGGTAACAGTGAAGTAGGAAGTGTGTCTCTGTCTCGATCTCTCCTGTCTCACAGTGAACACACACTCTTTGCTCTCTGGGTAACCAGCTCTTTCTGTGTCTGCCGGTCTCGATGGCTAGTCTGTGCTCACTGAGCCTGTACTTGGTCAGGATCTGTCTCTGCTTTGTGTCTTTGACACTCTGGAGATATTCTTCTAATTCATAATTTAATT